>NC_088384.1:42870000-43495000 GCF_037993035.2 Macaca fascicularis | reverse complement strand
CTTTGCTAGCCTTATTTCTGTGGAATCTGAGAACAGATATTTAGGATCCCTTTGAAGACTATAGAGCCAAAGGAAATATCCTCCGATAACAAAGAGAAAGAAGCTTTCTGAGAAACTTCTTTGTGTTCTGTGAAATCATCTCACAGAGTTACAGCTTTCCTCTCAAGAAGCCGTTCGCTAAGACAGTTATTGTGGAATTGGCAAAGTGATATTTGGAAGCCCATAGAGGGCTATGGTGAAAAAGGGAATATCCTCAGACGAAATCTGGAAAGAAGCTTTCTGAGAACCTGCTTGGTGTTCTGTTAATTCATCTCTCAGAGTTACATCTGCATTTCCTGGATCTCTTTGCTAGCCTTATTTCTGTGGAATCTGGGAACAGATATTTCGGATCTCTTTGAAGACTATAGGGCCAAAGGAAATATCCTCCTATAACAAAGAAAAAGAAGCTTTCTGAGAAACTTCTTTGTGTTCTGTGAAATCATCTCACAGAGTTACAGCTTTCCCCTCAAGAAGCCTTTCGCTAAGACACTTCTTGTGGAATGGGCAAAGTGATATTTGGAAGCCCATAGAGGGCTATAGTGAAAAAGGAAATATCCTCAGATGAAATCTGGAAAGAAGCTTTCTGAGAAACTGCTTGGTGTTCTGTTAATTCATCTCACAGAGTTACATCTGTATTTCGTGGATATCTTTGCTAGTCTTATTTCTGAGGAATCTGAGAACAGATAATTCGGATCCCTTTGAAGACTATAGGGCCGAAGGAAATATCCTCCGATAACAAAGAAAAAGAAGCTTTCTGAGAAACTTCTTTGTGTTCTGTGAAATCAGCTCACAGAGTTACAGCTTTCCCCTCAAGAAGCCTTTCGCTAAGACACTTCTTGTGGAATTGGCAAAGTGATATTTGGAAGCCCATAGAGGGCTACGGTGAAAAAGGAAATATCCTCAGATGAAATCTGGAAAGAAGCTTTCTGAGAAACTGCTTGGTGTTCTGTTAATTCATCTCACAGAGTTACATCTGTATTTCGTGGATCTCTTTGCTAGCCTTATTTCTGTGGAATCTGAGAACAGATATTTCGGATCCCTTTGAAGACCAAAGGACCATGAAATATCCTCCGATAAGAAAGAGAAAGAAGCTTTCTGAGAAACTTCTTTGTGTTCTGTGAAATCATCTCACAGAGTTACAGCTTTGCCCTCAAGAAGCCTTTCGCTAAGACACTTCTTGTGGAATTGGCAAAGTGATATTTGGAAGCCCTTAGAGGGCTATGGTGAAAAAGGAAATATCCTCAGATGAAATCTGGAAAAAAGCTTTCTGAGAAACTACTTGGTGTTCTGTTAATTCATCTCTCAGAGTTACATCTGTATTTCGTGGATCTCTTTGCTAGCCTTATTTCTGTGGTATCTGAGAACAGATATTTCGGATCCCTTTGAAGACTATAGGGCCAAAGGAAATATCCTCCGATAACAAAGAGAAAGAAGTTTTCTGAGAAACTTCTTTGTGTTCTCTGAAATCATCTCACAGAGTTACAGCTTTCCTCTCAAGAAGCCGTTCGCTAAGACAGTTCTTGTGGAATTGGCAAAGTGATATTTGGAAGCCCATAGAGGGCTCTGATGAAAAAGGGAATATCCTCAGACGAAATCTGGAAAGAAGCTTTCTGAGAAACTTCTTGGTGTTCTGTTAATTCATCTCACAGAGTTACATCAATATTTTCTGGATCTCTTTGCTAGCCTTATTTCTGTGGAATCTGAGAAAAGATATTTCGGATCCCTTTGAAGCCTATAGGGAGAAAGGAAATTTCCTCCGATAACAAATAGAAAGAAGCTTTCTGAGAAACTTCTTTGTGTTCTGTGGAATCATCTCACAGAGTTACAGCTTTCCCCTCAAGAAGCCTTTCGCTAAGACAGTCTTGTGGAATTGGAAAAGTGATATTTGGAAGCCCATTCAGGGCTATGCTGAAAAAGGAAATATCCTCAGATGAAATCTGGAAGGAAGCTTTCTGAGAAACTGCTTGGTGTTCTGTTAATTCATCTCACAGAGTTACATCTGTATTTCGTGGATCTCTTTGCTAGCCTTATTTCTGTGGAATCTGAGAACAGATATTTCGGATCCCTTTGAAGACCAAAGGTCCATGGAAATATCCTCCGATAAGAAAGAGAAAGAAGCTTTCTGAGAAACTTCTTTGTTTTCTGTGAAATCATCTCACAGAGTTACAGCTTTTCCCTCAAGAAGCCTTTCGCTAAGACACTTCTTGTGGAATTGGCAAAGTGATATTTGGAAGCCCATAGAGGGCTATGTAGAAAAAGGAAATATCCTCAGATGAAATCTGGAAAGAAGCTTTCTGAGAAACTGCTTGGTGTTCTCTTAATTCATCTCACAGAGTTACATCTATATTTCGTGGATCTCTTTGCTAGCCTTATTTCTGTGGAAACTGAGAACAGATATTTCGGATCCCTTTGAAATATATAGGGCCAAAGGAAATATCCTCTGATAAAAAAGAGAAAGAAGCTTTCTGAGAAACTTCTTTGTGTTCTGTGAAATCATCTCACAGACTTACAGCTTTTCCCTCAAGAAGCCTTCGGCTAGGACACTTCTTGTGGAATTCGCAAAGTGATATTTGGAAGCACAGAGAGAGCTATGGTGAAAAAGGAAATATCCTCAGATGAAATCTGGAAAGAAGCTTTCTGAGAAACTGCTTGGTGTTCTGTTATTTCATCTCAAAGAGTAACATCTGTATTTCGTTGATGTCTTTGCTAGCCTTATTTCTGTGGAATCTGAGAACAGATATTTCAAATCCCTTTGAAGACTATAGGGCCAAAGGAAATATCCTCCGATAACAAAGAGAAAGAAGCTTTCTGAGAAACTTCTTTGTGTTCTGTGAAATCATCTCACAGAGTTACAGCTTTCCCCTCAAAAAGCCTTTCGCTAAGACACTTCTTGTGGAATTGCCAAAGAGATATTTGAAAGCCCATAGTGGGCTATGGTGAAAAAAGAAATATCCTCAGATGAAATATGGAAAGAATCTTACTGAGAAACTGCTCAGTGTTCTGTTAATTCATCTCACCGAGTTACATCTGTATTTCGTGGATCTCTTTGCTAGCCTTATTTCTGTGGAATCTGAGAACAGATATTTCGGATCCCTTTGAAGACTATAGAGCCAAAGGAAATATCCTCCGATAACAAAGAGAAAGAAGCTTTCTGAGAAACTTCTTTGTGTTCTGTGAAATCATCTCACAGAGTTACAGCTTTCCTCTCAAGAAGCCGTTCGCTAAGACAGTTATTGTGGAATTGGCAAAGTGATATTTGGAAGCCCATAGAGGGCTATGGTGAAAAAGGGAATATCCTCAGACGAAATCTGGAAAGAAGCTTTCTGAGAACCTGCTTGGTGTTCTGTTAATTCATCTCTCAGAGTTACATCTGCATTTCCTGGATCTCTTTGCTAGCCTTATTTCTGTGGAATCTGGGAACAGATATTTCGGATCCCTTTGAAGACTATAGGGCCAAAGGAAATATCCTGCGATAACAAAGAAAAAGAAGCTTTCTGAGAAACTTCTTTGTGTTCTGTGAAATCATCTCACAGAGTTACAGCTTTCCCCTCAAGAAGCCTTTCGCTAAGACACTTCTTGTGGAATGGGCAAAGTGATATTTGGAAGCCCATAGAGGGCTATAGTGAAAAAGGAAATATCCTCAGACGAAATCTGGAAAGAAGCTTTCTGAGAAACTGCTTGGTGTTCTGTTAATTCATCTCACAGAGTTACATCTGTATTTCGTGGATATCTTTGCTAGTCTTATTTCTGAGGAATCTGAGAACAGATAATTCGGATCCCTTTGAAGACTATAGGGCCGAAGGAAATATCCTCCGATAACAAAGAAAAAGAAGCTTTCTGAGAAACTTCTTTGTGTTCCGTGAAATCAGCTCACAGAGTTACAGCTTTCCCCTCAAGAAGCCTTTCGCTAAGACACTTCTTGTGGAATTGGCAAAGTGATATTTGGAAGCCCATAGAGGGCTACGGTGAAAAAGGAAATATCCTCAGATGAAATCTGGAAAGAAGCTTTTTGAGAAACTGCTTTGTGTTCTGTTAATTCATCTCACAGAGTTACATCTGTATTTCGTGGATCTCTTTGCTATCCTTATTTCTGTTGAATCTGAGAACAGATATTTCGGATCCCTTTGAAGACCAAAGGACCATGGAAATATCCTCCGATAAGACAGAGAAAGAAGCTTTCTGAGAAACTTCTTTGTGTTCTGTGAAATCATCTCACAGAGTTACAGCTTTGCCCTCAAGAAGCCTTTCGCTAAGACACTTCTTGTGGAATTGGCAAAGTGATATTTGGAAGCCCATAGAGGGCTATGGTGAAAAAGGAAATATCCTCAGATGAAATCTGGAAAAAAGCTTTCTGAGAAACTACTTGGTGTTCTGTTAATTCATCTCTCAGAGTTACATCTGTATTTCGTGGATCTCTTTGCTAGCCTTATTTCTGTGGAATCTGAGAACAGATATTTCGGATCCCTTTGAAGACTATAGGGCCAAAGGAAATATCCTCCGATAGCAAAGAGAAAGAAGCTTTCTGAGAAACTTCTTTGTATTCTCTGAAATCATCTCACAGAGTTACAGCTTTCCTCTCAAGATGCCGTTCGCTAAGACAGTTCTTGTGGAATTGGCAAAGTGATATTTGGAAGCCCATAGAGGGCTCTGATGAAAAAGGGAATATCCTCAGACGAAATCTGGAAAGAATCTTTCTGAGAAACTTCTTGGTGTTCTGTTAATTCATCTCACAGAGTTACATCAGTATTTTCTGGATCTCTTTGCTAGCCTTATTTCTGTGGAATCTGAGAACAGATATTTCGGATCCCTTTGAAGACTACAGGGCCGAAGGAAATATCCTCCGATAACAAAGAGAAAGAAGCATTCTGAGAAACTTCTTTGTGTTCTGTGAAATCATCTCACACAGTTACAGCTTTTCCCTCAAGAAGCCTTTCGCTAAGACACTTCTTGTGGAATTAGCAAAGTGATATTTGGAAGCCCATTGAGGGCTATGGTGAAAAAGGAAATATCCTCAGATGAAATCTGGAAAGAAGCTTCCTGAGAAACTGCTTGGTTTTCTGTTAATTCATCTCAAAGAGTTACATCTGTATTTCGTGGATCTATTTGCTTGCCTTATTTCTGTGGAATCTGAGAACAGATATTTCGGATCCCTTTGAAGACTATAGGGCCAAAGGAAATATCCTCCGATAACCAAGAGAAAGAAGCTTTCTGAGAAACTTCTTTGTGTTCTGTGAAATCATCTCACAGAGTTACAGCTTTTCCCTCAGGAAGCCTTTCGCTAAGACACTTCTTTGGAATTGGCAAAGTGATATTTGGAAGCCCATAGAGGGCTTTGGTGAAAAAGGAAATATCCTCAGATGAAATCTGGAAAGAAGCTTTCTGAGAAACTGCTTGGTGTTCTGTTAATTCATCCCTCAGAGTTACATCTGTATTTCGTGGATCTCTTTGCTAGACTTATTTCTGTGGAATCTGAGAACAGATATTTCGGATCCCTTTGAAGACTATAGGGCCAAAGGAAATATCCTCCGATAACAAAGAGAAAGAAGCTTTCTGAGAAACTTCTCTGTGTTCTCTGAAATCATCTCACAGAGTTACAGCTTTCCCCTCAAGAAGCCGTTCGCTAAGACAGTTCTTGTGGAATTGGCAAAGTGATATTTGGAAGCCCATAGAGGGCTATGTTGAAAAGGGAAATATCCTCAGATGAAATCTGGAAAGAAGCTTTCTGAGAAACTGCTTGGTGTTCTGTTAATTCATCTCACAGAGTTACATCTGTATTTCGTGGATATCTTTGCTAGTCTTATTTCTGAGGAATCTGAGAACAGATAATTCGGATCCCCTGAAGACTATAGGGCCGAAGGAAATATCCTCCGATAACAAAGAAAAAGAAGCTTTCTGAGAAACTTCTTTGTGTTCTGTGAAATCAGCTCACAGAGTTACAGCTTTCCCCTCAAGAAGCCTTTCGCTGAGACACTTCTTGTGGAATTGGCAAAGTGATATTTGGAAGCCCATAGAGGGCTACGGTGAAAAAGGAAATATCCTCAGATGAAATCTGGAAAGAAGCTTTCTGAGAAACTGCTTGGTGTTCTGTTAATTCATCTCACAGAGTTACATCTGTATTTCGTGGATCTCTTTGCTAGCCTTATTTCTGTGGAATCTGAGAACAGATATTTCGGATCCCTTTGAAGACCAAAGGTCCATGGAAATATCCTCCGATAAGAAAGAGAAAGAAGCTTTCTGAGAAACTTCTTTGTTTTCTGTGAAATCATCTCACAGAGTTACAGCTTTGCCCTCAAGAAGCCTTTCGCTAAGACACTTCTTGTGGAATTGGCAAAGTGATATTTGGAAGCCCATAGAGGGCTATGTAGAAAAAGGAAATATCCTCAGATGAAATCTGGAAAGAAGCTTTCTGAGAAACTGCTTGGTGTTCTCTTAATTCATCTCACAGAGTTACATCTATATTTCGTGGATCTCTTTGCTAGCCTTATTTCTGTGGAAACTGAGAACAGATATTTCGGATCCCTTTGAAATATATAGGGCCAAAGGAAATATCCTCTGATAACAAAGAGAAAGAAGCTTTCTGAGAAACTTCTTTGTGTTCTGTGAAATCATCTCACAGACTTACAGCTTTTCCCTCAAGAAGCCTTCGGCTAGGACACTTCTTGTGGAATTCGCAAAGTGATATTTGGAAGCACAGAGAGAACTATGGTGAAAAAGGAAATATCCTCAGATGAAATCTGGAAAGAAGCTTTCTGAGAAACTGCTTGGTGTTCTGTTAATTCATCTCAAAGAGTAACATCTGTATTTCGTTGATGTCTTTGCTAGCCTTATTTCTGTGGAATCTGAGAACAGATATTTCAAATCCCTTTGAAGAATATAGGGCCAAAGGAAATATCCTCCGATAACAAAGAGAAAGAAGCTTTCTGAGAAACTTCTTTGTGTTCTGTGAAATCATCTCACAGAGTTACAGCTTTCCCCTCAAAAAGCCTTTCGCTAAGACACTTCTTGTGGAATTGCCAAAGAGATATTTGAAAGCCCATAGTGGGCTATGGTGAAAAAAGAAATATCCTCAGATGAAATATGGAAAGAATCTTACTGAGAAACTGCTCAGTGTTCTGTTAATTCATCTCAACGAGTTACATCTGTATTTCGTGGATCTCTTCTCTAGCCTTATTTCTGTGGAATCTGAGAACAGTTATTTCGGATCCCTTTGAAGACTATAGGGCCAAAGGAAATATCCTCTGATAACAAAGAGAAAGAAGCTTTCTGAGAAACTTCTTTGTGTTCTGAGAAATCAGCTCACAGAGTTACAGCTTTCCCCTCAAGAAGCCTTTCGCTAAGACACTTCTTGTGGAATTGGCAAAGTGATATTTGTAAGCCCATAGAGGGCTATGGTGAAAAAGGAAATATCCTCAGATGAAATCTGGAAAGAAGCTTTCTGAGAAACTGCTCAGTGTTCTGCTTATTCATCTCACAGAGTTACATCTGTATTTCTTGGATCTCTTCGCTAGCCTTATTTCTGTGGAATCTGAGAACAGATATTTCGGATCCCTTTGAAGACTCTAGGGGCAAAGGAAATATCCTCCAATTACAAAGAGATAGAAGCTTTCTGAGAAATTACTTTGTGTTCTTTGAAATCATCTCACAGAGTTACAGCTTTCCCCTCAAGAAGCCTTTCGCTAAGACACTTCTTGTGGAATTGGCAAACTGATATTTGGAAGCCCATAGAGGGCTATGGTGAAAAAGGAAATATCCTCAGATGAAATCTGGAAAGAAGTTTTTGAGAAACTACTTGGTGTTCTGTTAATTCGTCTCTCAGAGTTACATCTGTTTTTCGTGGATCTCTTTGCTAGCCTTATTTCTGTGGAATCTGAGAACAGATATTTAGGATCCCTTTGAAGACTATAGAGCCAAAGGAAATATCCTCCGATAACAAAGAGAAAGAAGCTTTCTGAGAAACTTCTTTGTGTTCTGTGAAATCATCTCACAGAGTTACAGCTTTCCTCTCAAGAAGCCGTTCGCTAAGACAGTTATTGTGGAATTGGCAAAGTGATATTTGGAAGCCCATAGAGGGCTATGGTGAAAAAGGGAATATCCTCAGACGAAATCTGGAAAGAAGCTTTCTGAGAACCTGCTTGGTGTTCTGTTAATTCATCTCTCAGAGTTACATCTGCATTTCCTGGATCTCTTTGCTAGCCTTATTTCTGTGGAATCTGGGAACAGATATTTCGGATCTCTTTGAAGACTATAGGGCCAAAGGAAATATCCTCCTATAACAAAGAAAAAGAAGCTTTCTGAGAAACTTCTTTGTGTTCTGTGAAATCATCTCACAGAGTTACAGCTTTCCCCTCAAGAAGCCTTTCGCTAAGACACTTCTTGTGGAATGGGCAAAGTGATATTTGGAAGCCCATAGAGGGCTATAGTGAAAAAGGAAATATCCTCAGATGAAATCTGGAAAGAAGCTTTCTGAGAAACTGCTTGGTGTTCTGTTAATTCATCTCACAGAGTTACATCTGTATTTCGTGGATATCTTTGCTAGTCTTATTTCTGAGGAATCTGAGAACAGATAATTCGGATCCCTTTGAAGACTATAGGGCCGAAGGAAATATCCTCCGATAACAAAGAAAAAGAAGCTTTCTGAGAAACTTCTTTGTGTTCTGTGAAATCAGCTCACAGAGTTACAGCTTTCCCCTCAAGAAGCCTTTCGCTAAGACACTTCTTGTGGAATTGGCAAAGTGATATTTGGAAGCCCATAGAGGGCTACGGTGAAAAAGGAAATATCCTCAGATGAAATCTGGAAAGAAGCTTTCTGAGAAACTGCTTGGTGTTCTGTTAATTCATCTCACAGAGTTACATCTGTATTTCGTGGATCTCTTTGCTAGCCTTATTTCTGTGGAATCTGAGAACAGATATTTCGGATCCCTTTGAAGACCAAAGGACCATGAAATATCCTCCGATAAGAAAGAGAAAGAAGCTTTCTGAGAAACTTCTTTGTGTTCTGTGAAATCATCTCACAGAGTTACAGCTTTGCCCTCAAGAAGCCTTTCGCTAAGACACTTCTTGTGGAATTGGCAAAGTGATATTTGGAAGCCCTTAGAGGGCTATGGTGAAAAAGGAAATATCCTCAGATGAAATCTGGAAAAAAGCTTTCTGAGAAACTACTTGGTGTTCTGTTAATTCATCTCTCAGAGTTACATCTGTATTTCGTGGATCTCTTTGCTAGCCTTATTTCTGTGGTATCTGAGAACAGATATTTCGGATCCCTTTGAAGACTATAGGGCCAAAGGAAATATCCTCCGATAACAAAGAGAAAGAAGTTTTCTGAGAAACTTCTTTGTGTTCTCTGAAATCATCTCACAGAGTTACAGCTTTCCTCTCAAGAAGCCGTTCGCTAAGACAGTTCTTGTGGAATTGGCAAAGTGATATTTGGAAGCCCATAGAGGGCTCTGATGAAAAAGGGAATATCCTCAGACGAAATCTGGAAAGAAGCTTTCTGAGAAACTTCTTGGTGTTCTGTTAATTCATCTCACAGAGTTACATCAATATTTTCTGGATCTCTTTGCTAGCCTTATTTCTGTGGAATCTGAGAAAAGATATTTCGGATCCCTTTGAAGCCTATAGGGAGAAAGGAAATTTCCTCCGATAACAAATAGAAAGAAGCTTTCTGAGAAACTTCTTTGTGTTCTGTGGAATCATCTCACAGAGTTACAGCTTTCCCCTCAAGAAGCCTTTCACTAAGACAGTCTTGTGGAATTGGAAAAGTGATATTTGGAAGCCCATTCAGGGCTATGCTGAAAAAGGAAATATCCTCAGATGAAATCTGGAAGGAAGCTTTCTGAGAAACTGCTTGGTGTTCTGTTAATTCATCTCTCAGAGTTACATCTGCATTTCCTGGATCTCTTTGCTAGCCTTATTTCTGTGGAATCTGAGAACAGATATTTACGATCCCTTTGAGGACTCTAGGGCCAAAGGAAATATTCTCCGATAACAAAGAGAAAGAAGCTTTCTGAGAAACTTCTTTGTGTTCTGTGAAATCATCTCACAGAGTTACAGCTTTCCCCTCAAGAAGCCGTTCGCTAAGACAGTTCTTGTGGAATTGGCAAAGTGATATTTGGAAGCCCATTGAGGGCTATGGTGAAAAAGGAAATATCCTCAGATGAAATCTGGAAGGAAGCTTCCTGAGAAACTGCTCGGTTTTCTGTTAATTCATCTCAAAGATTTACATCTGTATTTCGTGGATCTCTTTGCTTGCCTTATTTCTGTGTAATATGAGAACAGATATTTCGGATCCCTTTGAAGACTATAGGGCCAAAGGAAATATCCTCCGATAACCAAGAGAAAGAAGCTTTCTGAGAAACTTCTTTGTGTTCTGTGAAATCATCTCACAGAGTTACAGCTTTTCCCTCAGGAAGCCTTTCGCTAAGACACTTCTTTGGAATTGGCAAAGTGATATTTGGAAGCCCATAGAGGGCTATGGTGAAAAAGGAAATATCCTCAGATGAAATCTGGAAAGAAGCTTTCTGAGAAACTGCTTGGTGTTCTGTTAATTCATCCCTCAGAGTTACATCTGTATTTCGTGGATCTCTTTGCTAGCCTTATTTCTGTGGAATCTGAGAACAGATATTTCGGATCCCTTTGAAGACTATAGGGCCAAAGGAAATATCCTCCGATAACAAAGAGAAAGAAGCTTTCTGAGAAACTTCTCTGTGTTCTCTGAAATCATCTCACAGAGTTACAGCTTTCCCCTCAAGAAGCCGTTCGCTAAGACAGTTCTTGTGGAATTGGCAAAGTGATATTTGGAAGCCCATAGAGGGCTATGGTGAAAAGGGAAATATCCTCAGATGAAATCTGGAAAGAAGCTTTCTGAGAAACTGCTTGGTGTTCTGTTAATTCATCTCACAGAGTTACATCTGTATTTCGTGGATAACTTTGCTAGTCTTATTTCTGAGGGATCTGAGAACAGATAATTCGGATCCCCTGAAGACTATAGGGCCGAAGGAAATATCCTCCGATAACAAAGAAAAAGAAGCTTTCTGAGAAACTTCTTTGTGTTCTGTGAAATCAGCTCACAGAGTTACAGCTTTCCCCTCAAGAAGCCTTTCGCTGAGACACTTCTTGTGGAATTGGCAAAGTGATATTTGGAAGCCCATAGAGGGCTACGGTGAAAAAGGAAATATCCTCAGATGAAATCTGGAAAGAAGCTTTCTGAGAAACTGCTTGGTGTTCTGTTAATTCATCTCACAGAGTTACCTCTGTATTTCGTGGATCTCTTTGCTAGCCTTATTTCTGTGGAATCTGAGAACAGATATTTCGGATCCCTTTGAAGACCAAAGGTCCATGGAAATATCCTCCGATAAGAAAGAGAAAGAAGCTTTCTGAGAAACATCTTTGTTTTCTGTGAAATCATCTCACAGAGTTACAGCTTTGCCCTCAAGAAGCCTTTCGCTAAGACAGTTATTGTGGAATTGGCAAAGTGATATTTGGAAGCCCATAGAGGGCTATGTAGAAAAAGGAAATATCCTCAGATGAAATCTGGAAAGAAGCTTTCTGAGAAACTGCTTGGTGTTCTCTTAATTCCTCTCACAGAGTTACATCTATATTTCGTGGATCTCTTTGCTAGCCTTATTTCTGTGGAATCTGAGAACAGATAATTCGGATCCCTTTGAAGACTATAGGGCCGAAGGAAATATCCTCCGATAACAAAGAAAAAGAAGCTTTCTGAGAAACTTCTTTGTGTTATGTGAAATCATCTGACAGAGTTACAGCTTTCCCCTCAAGAAGCCTTTCGCTAAGACACTTCTTGTGGAATTGGCAAAGTGATATTTGGAAGCCCATAGAGGGCTACGGTGAAAAAGGAAATATCCTCAGATGAAATCTGGAAAGAAGCTTTCTGAGAAACTGCTTGGTGTTCTGTTAATTCATCTCACAGAGTTACATCTGTATTTCGTGGATCTCTTTGCTAGCCTTATTTCTGTGGAATCTGAGAACAGATATTTCGGATCCCTTTGAAGACCAAAGGACCATGGAAATATCCTCCGATAAGAAAGAGAAAGAAGCTTTCTGAGAAACTTCTTTGTGTTCTGTGAAATCATCTCACAGCGTTACAGCTTTGCCCTCAAGAAGCCTTTCGCTAAGACACTTCTTGTGGAATTGGCAAAGTGATATTTGGAAGCCCATAGAGGGCTATGGTGAAAAAGGAAATATCCTCAGATGAAATCTGGAAAAAAGCTTTCTGAGAAACTACTTGGTGTTCTGTTAATTCATCTCTCAGAGTTACATCTGTATTTCGTGGATCTCTTTCCTAGCCTTATTTCTGTGGTATCTGAGAACAGATATTTCGGATCCCTTTGAAGACTATAGGGCCAAAGGAAATATCCTCCGATAACAAAGAGAAAGAAGTTTTCTGAGAAACTTCGTTGTGTTCTCTGAAATCATCTCACAGAGTTACAGCTTTCCTCTCAAGAAGCCGTTCGCTAAGACAGTTCTTGTGGAATTGGCAAAGTGATATTTGGAAGCCCATAGAGGGCTCTGATGAAAAAGGGAACATCCTCAGACGAAATCTGGAAAGAAGCTTTCTGAGAAACTTCTTGGTGTTCTGTTAATTCATCTCACAGAGTTACATCAGTATTTTCTGGATCTCTTTGCTAGCCTTATTTCTGTGGAATCTGAGAACAGATATTTCGCATCCCTTTGAAGCCTATAGGGCCAAAGGAAATATCCTCCGATAACAAATAGAAAGAAGCTTTCTGAGAAACTTCTTTGTGTTCTGTGGAATCATCTCACAGAGTTACAGCTTTCCCCTCAAGAAGCCTTTCGCTAAGACAGTCTTGTGGAATTGGAAAAGTGATATTTGGAAGCCCATTGAGGGCTATGCTGAAAAAGGAAATATCCTCAGATGAAATCTGCAAAGAAGCTTTCTGAGAAACTGCTTGGTGTTCTGTTAATTCATCTCTCAGAGTTACATCTGCATTTCCTGGATATCTTTGCTAGCCTTATTTCTGTGGAATCTGAGAACAGATATTTACGATCCCTTTGAGGACTCTAGGGCCAAAGGAAATATTCTCCGATAACAAAGAGAAAGAAGCTTTCTGAGAAACTTCTTTGTGTTCTGTGAAATCATCTCACAGAGTTACAGCTTTCCCCTCAAGAAGCCGTTCGCTCAGACAGTTCTTGTGGAATTGGTAAAGTGATATTTGGAAGCCCATAGAGGGCTATGTTGAAAAAGGAAATATCCTCAGATGAAATCTGGAAAGAAGCTTTCTGAGAAACTGCTCAGTGTTTTGTTAATTCATCTCACAGAGTTACATCTGTATTTCGTGTATCTCTTTGCTAGCCTTATTTCTGAGGAATCTGAGAACAGATATTTCGGATCCCTTTGAAGACTACAGGGCCGAAGGAAATATCCTCCAATAACAAAGAGAAAGAAGCTTTCTGAGAAACTTCTTTGTGTTCTGTGAAATCATCTCACACAGTTACAGCTTTTCCCTCAAGAAGCCTTTCGCTAAGACACTTCTTGTGGAATTGGCAAAGTGATATTTGGAAGCCCATTGAGGGCTATGGTGAAAAAGGAAATATCCTCAGATGAAATCTGGAAAGAAGCTTCCTGAGAAACTGCTTGGTTTTCTGTTAATTCATCTCAAAGAGTTACATCTGTATTTCGTGGATCTCTTTGCTTGCCTTATTTCTGTGGAATCTGAGAACAGATATTTCGGATCCCTTTGAAGACTATAGGGCCAAAGGAAATATCCTCCGATAACCAAGAGAAAGAAGCTTTCTGAGAAACTTCTTTGTGTTCTGTGAAATCATCTCACAGAGTTACAGCTTTTCCCCCACGAAGCCTTTCGCTAAGACAGTTCTTTGGAATTGGCAAAGTGATATTTGGAAGCCCATAGAGGGCTATGGTGAAAAAGGAAATATCCTCAGATGAAATCTGGAAAGAAGCTTTCTGAGAAACTGCTTGGTGTTCTGTTAATTCATCCCTCAGAGTTACATCTGTATTTCGTGGATCTCTTTGCTAGCCTTATTTCTGTGGAATCTGAGAACAGATATTTCGGATCCCTTTGAAGACTATAGGGCCAAAGGAAATATCCTCCGATAACAAAGAGAAAGAAGCTTTCTGAGAAACTTCTCTGTGTTCTCTGAAATCATCTCACAGAGTTACAGCTTTCCCCTCAAGAAGCCGTTCGCTAAGACAGTTCTTGTGGAATTGGCAAAGTGATATTTGGAAGCCCATAGAGGGCTATGGTGAAAAGGGAAATATCCTCAGATGAAATCTGGAAAGAAGCTTTCTGAGAAACTGCTTGGTGTTCTGTTAATTCATCTCACAGAGTTACATCTGTATTTCGTGGATATCTTTGCTAGTCTTATTTCTGAGGAATCTGAGAACAGATAATTCGGATCCCCTGAAGACTATAGGGCCGAAGGAAATATCCTCCGATAACAAAGAAAAAGAAGCTTTCTGAGAAACTTCTTTGTGTTCTGTGAAATCAGCTCACAGAGTTACAGCTTTCCCCTCAAGAAGCCTTTCCCTGAGACACTTCTTGTGGAATTGGCAAAGTGATATTTGGAAGCCCATAGAGGGCTACGGTGAAAAAGGAAATATCCTCAGATGAAATCTGGAAAGAAGCTTTCTGAGAAACTGCTTGGTGTTCTGTTAGTTCATCTCACAGAGTTACATCTGTATTTCGTGGATCTCTTTGCTAGACTTATTTCTGTGGAATCTGAGAACAGATATTTCGGATCCCTTTGAAGACCAAAGGTCCATGGAAATATCCTCCGATAAGAAAGAGAAAGAAGCTTTCTGAGAAACTTCTTTGTTTTCTGTGAAATCATCTCACAGAGTTACAGCTTTGCCCTCAAGAAGCCTTTCGCTAAGACACTTCTTGTGGAATTGGCAAAGTGATATTTGGAAGCCCATAGAGGGCTATGTAGAAAAAGGAAATATCCTCAGATGAAATCTGGAAAGAAGCTTTCTGAGAAACTGCTTGGTGTTCTCTTAATTCATCTCACAGAGTTACATCTATATTTCGTGGATCTCTTGGCTAGCCTTATTTCTGTGGAAACTGAGAACAGATATTTCGGATCCCTTTGAAATATATAGGGCCAAAGGAAATATCCTCCGATTACAAAGAGAAAGAAGCTTTCTGAGAAACTTCTTTGTGTTATGTGAAATCATCTCACAGAGTTACAGCTTTCCCCTCAAGAAGCCTTTCGCTAAGACAGTTCTTGTGGAATTGGCAAAGTGATACTTGGAAGCCCATAGTGGGCTATGGTGAAAGAGGAAATATCCTCAGATGAAATCTGGAAAGAAGCATTCTGAGAAACTGCTTGGTGTTCTGTTAATTCATCTCTCAGAGTTACATCTGCATTTCCTGGATCTCTTTGCTAGCCTTATTTCTGTGGAATCTGGGAACAGATATTTCGGATCCCTTTGAAGACTATAGGGCCAAAGGAAATATCCTCCTATAACAAAGAAAAAGAAGCTTTCTGAGAAACTTCTTTGTGTTCTGTGAAATCATCTCACAGAGTTACAGCTTTCCCCCAAGAAGCCTTTAGCTAAGACACTTCTTGTGGAATGGGCAAAGTGATATTTGGAAGCCCATAGAGGGCTATAGTGAAAAAGGAAATATCCTCAGATGAAATCTGGAAAGAAGCTTTCTGAGAAACTGCTTGGTGTTCTGTTAATTCATCTCACAGAGTTACATCTGTATTTCGTGGATATCTTTGCTAGTCTTATTTCTGAGGAATCTGAGAACAGATAATTCGGATCCCTTTGAAGACTATTGGGCCGAAGGAAATATCCTCCGATAACAAAGAAAAAAAAGCTTTCTGAGAAACTTCTTTGTGTTCTGTGAAATCAGCTCACAGAGTTACAGCTTTCCCCTCAAGAAGCCTTTCGCTAAGACACTTCTTGTGGAATTGGCAAAGTGATATTTGGAAGCCCATAGAGGGCTACGGTGAAAAAGGAAATATCCTCAGATGAAATCTGGAAAGAAGCTTTCTGAGAAACTGCTTGGTGTTCTGTTAAATCATCTCACAGAGTTACATCTGTATTTCGTGGATCTCTTTGCTAGCCTTATTTCTGTGGAATCTGAGAACAGATATTTCGGATCCCTTTGAAGACCAAAGGACCATGGAAATATCCTCCGATAAGAAAGAGATAGAAGCTTTCTGAGAAACTTCTTTGTGTTCTGTGAAATCATCTCACAGAGTTACAGCTTTGCCCTCAAGAAGCCTTTCGCTAAGACACTTCTTGTGGAATTGGCAAAGTGATATTTGGAAGCCCATAGAGGGCTATGGTGAAAAAGGAAATATCCTCAGATGAAATCTGGAAAAAAGCTTTCTGAGAAACTACTTGGTGTTCTGTTAATTCATCTCTCAGAGTTACATCTGTATTTCGTGGATCTCTTTGCTAGCCTTATTTCTGTGGTATCTGAGAACAGATATTTCGGATCCCTTTGAAGACTATAGGGCCAAAGGAAATATCCTCCGATAACAAAGAGAAAGAAGCTTTCTGAGAAACTTCTTTGTGTTCTCTGAAATCATCTCACAGAGTTACAGCTTTCCTCTCAAGAAGCCGTTCGCTAAGACAGTTCTTGTGGAATTGGCAAAGTGATATTTGGAAGCCCATAGAGGGCTATGATGAAAAAGGGAATATCCTCAGACGAAATCTGGAAAGAAGCTTTCTGAGAAACTTCTTGGTGTTCTGTTAATTCATCTCACAGAGTTACATCAGTATTTTCCGGATCTCTTTGCTAGCCTTATTTCTGTGGAATCTGAGAACAAATATTTCGGATCCCTTTGAAGCCTATAGGGCCAAAGGAAATATCCTCCGATAACAAATAGAAAGAAGCTTTCTGAGAAACTTCTTTGTGTTCTGTGGAATCATCTCACAGACTTACAGCTTTCCCCTCAAGAAGCCTTTCGCTAAGACAGTCTTGTGGAATTGGAAAAGTGATATTTGGAAGCCCATTGAGGGCTATGTAGAAAAAGGAAATATCCTCAGATGAAATCTGCAAAGAAGCTTTCTGAGAAACTGCTTGGTGTTCTCTTAATTCATCTCACAGAGTTACATCTATATTTCGTGGATCTCTTTGCTAGCCTTATTTCTGTGGAAACTGAGAACAGATATTTCGGATCCCTTTGAAATATATAGGGCCAAAGGAAATATCCTCCGATTACAAAGAGAAAGAAGCTTTCTGAGAAACTTCTTTGTGTTATGTGAAATCATCTCACAGAGTTACAGCTTTCCCCTCAAGAAGCCTTTCGCTAAGACAGTTCTTGTGGAATTGGCAAAGTGATACTTGGAAGCCCATAGTGGGCTATGGTGAAAAAGGAAATATCCTCAGATGAAATCTGGAAAGAAGCATTCTGAGAAACTGCTTGGTGTTCTGTTAATTCATCTCTCAGAGTTACATCTGTATTTCGTGGATCTCTTTGCTAGCCTTATTTCTGTGGAATCTGAGAACAGATATTTCGGATCCCTTTGAAGACTATAGGGCCAAAGGAAATATCCACCGATAACAAAGTGAAAGAATCTTTCTGAGAAACTTCTTTGTGTTCTGTGAAATCATCTCACAGAGTTACAACTTTCCCCACAAGAAGCCGTTCGCTAAGACAGTTCTTGTGGAATTGGCAAAGTGATATTTTGAAGCCCATAGAGGGCTATTGTGAAAAAGGAAATATCCTCAGATGAAATCTGGAAAGAAGCTTTCAGAGAAACTGCTCAGTGTTCGGTTAATTCATCTCACAGAGCTACATCTGTATTTCGTGGATCTCTTTGCTAGCCTTATTTCTGAGGAATCTGAGAACAGATATTTCGGAACCCTTTGAAGACTATAGGGCCAGAGGAAATATACTCCTATAACAAAGAAAAAGAAGCTTTCTGAGAAACTTCTTTGTGTTCTGTGAAATCATCTCACAGAATTACAGCTTTCCCCTCAAGAAGCCTTTCGCTAAGACACTTCTTGTGGAATTGGCAAAGTGATATTTGGAAGCCCATAGAGGGCTATGGTGAAAAAGGAAATATCCTCAGATGAAATCTGGAAAGAAGCTTTCTGAGAAACTGCTTGGTGTTCTGTTAGTTCATCTCACAGAGTTACATCTGTACTTCGTGGATCTCTTTGCTAGCCTTATTTCTGTGGAGTCTGAGAACAGATATTTAGGATCCCTTTGAAGACTATAGGGCCAAAGGAAATATCCTCCGATAACAAAGAGAAAGAAGCTTTCTCAGAAAATTCTTTGTGTTCTGTGAAATCATCTCACAGAGTTACAGCTTTCCCCTCAAGAAGCCTTTCGCGAAGACAGTTCTTGTGGAATTGGAAAAGTGATATTTGGAAGCGCATAGAGGGCTATGGTGAAAAAGGAAATATCCTCAGATGAAATCTGGAAAGAAGCTTTCTGAGAAACTGCTCGGTGTTCTGTTAATTCACCTCTTTGAGTTACATCTGTATTTCATGGATTTCTTTGCTAGCCTTATTTCTGTGGAATCTGAGAACAGATATTTCTGATCCCTCTGAAGACTGTAGGGTCAAAGGAAATATTCTCCGATAACAAAGAGAAAGAATCTTTCTGAGAAACTTCTATGTGTTCTGTGAAATCATCTCAAAGAGTTACAGCTTTCCCCTCAAGAAGCCGTTGCGCTAAGACAGTTCTTGTGGAATTGGCAAAGTGATATTCGAAGCCCATAGAGGGCTATGGTGAAAAAGGAAATATCCTCAGATGAAATCTGGAAAGAAGCTTTCTGAGAAACTGCTCAGTGTTCTGTTAATTCATCTCACAGAGTTACATCTGTATTTCGTGGATCTCTTTGCTAGCCTTATTTCTGAGTAATCTGAGAACAGATATTTCGGATCCCTTTGAAGACTATAGGGCCAAAGGAAATATCCTCCGATAACAAAGAGAAAGAAGCTTTCTGAGAAACTTCTTTGTGATCTTTGAAATCATCTCACAGAGTTACAGCTTTCCCCTCAAGAAGCCGTTCGCTAAGACAGTTCTTGTGGAATTGGCAAAGTGATATTTGGAAGGCCATAGAGGGCTATGGTGAAAAGTGAAATATCCTCAGACGAAATCTGGAAAGAAGATTTCTGAGAAACTGCTCAGTGTTCTGATTATTCATCTCACAGAGTTACATCTGTATTTCGTGGATCTCTTTGCTAGCATTATTTCTGTGGAATCTGAGAACAGATATTTCGTATCCCTTTGAAGACTATAGGGCCAAAGGAAATATCCTCCGATAACAAAGAGAAAGAAGCTTTCTGAGAAACTTCTTTGTGTTCTCTGAAATCATCTCACAGAATTACAGCTTTCCCCTCAAGAAGCCTTTCGCTAAGACACTTCTTGTGGAATTGGCAAAGTGATACTTGGAAGCCCATAGAGGGCTACGGTGAAAAAGGAAATATCCTCAGATGAAATCTGGAAAGAAGCTTTCTGAGAAACTGCTTGGTGTTCTGTTAATTCATCTCACAGAGTTACATCTGTATTTCGTGGATCTCTTTGCTAGCCTTATTTCTGTGGTATCTGAGAACAGATATTTCGGATCCCTTTGAAGACTATAGGGCCAAAGGAAATATCCTCCGATAACAAAGAGAAAGAAGCTTTCTGAGAAACTTCTTTGTGTTCTCTGAAATCATCTCACAGAGTTACAGCTTTCCTCTCAAGAAGCCGTTCGCTAAGACAGTTCTTGTGGAATTGGCAAAGTGATATTTGGAAGCCCATAGAGGGCTATGATGAAAAAGGGAATATCCTCAGACGAAATCTGGAAAGAAGCTTTCTGAGAAACTTCTTGGTGTTCTGTTAATTCATCTCACAGAGTTACATCAGTATTTTCCGGATCTCTTTGCTAGCCTTATTTCTGTGGAATCTGAGAACAAATATTTCGGATCCCTTTGAAGCCTATAGGGCCAAAGGAAATATCCTCCGATAACAAATAGAAAGAAGCTTTCTGAGAAACTTCTTTGTGTTCTGTGGAATCATCTCACAGACTTACAGCTTTCCCCTCAAGAAGCCTTTCGCTAAGACAGTCTTGTGGAATTGGAAAAGTGATATTTGGAAGCCCATTGAGGGCTATGTAGAAAAAGGAAATATCCTCAGATGAAATCTGCAAAGAAGCTTTCTGAGAAACTGCTTGGTGTTCTCTTAATTCATCTCACAGAGTTACATCTATATTTCGTGGATCTCTTTGCTAGCCTTATTTCTGTGGAAACTGAGAACAGATATTTCGGATCCCTTTGAAATATATAGGGCCAAAGGAAATATCCTCCGATTACAAAGAGAAAGAAGCTTTCTGAGAAACTTCTTTGTGTTATGTGAAATCATCTCACAGAGTTACAGCTTTCCCCTCAAGAAGCCTTTCGCTAAGACAGTTCTTGTGGAATTGGCAAAGTGATACTTGGAAGCCCATAGTGGGCTATGGTGAAAAAGGAAATATCCTCAGATGAAATCTGGAAAGAAGCATTCTGAGAAACTGCTTGGTGTTCTGTTAATTCATCTCTCAGAGTTACATCTGTATTTCGTGGATCTCTTTGCTAGCCTTATTTCTGTGGAATCTGAGAACAGATATTTCGGATCCCTTTGAAGACTATAGGGCCAAAGGAAATATCCACCGATAACAAAGTGAAAGAATCTTTCTGAGAAATTTCTTTGTGTTCTGTGAAATCATCTCACAGAGTTACAACTTTCCCCACAAGAAGCCGTTCGCTAAGACAGTTCTTGTGGAATTGGCAAAGTGATATTTTGAAGCCCATAGAGGGCTATTGTGAAAAAGGAAATATCCTCAGATGAAATCTGGAAAGAAGCTTTCAGAGAAACTGCTCAGTGTTCGGTTAATTCATCTCACAGAGCTACATCTGTATTTCGTGGATCTCTTTGCTAGCCTTATTTCTGAGGAATCTGAGAACAGATATTTCGGAACCCTTTGAAGACTATAGGGCCAGAGGAAATATACTCCTATAACAAAGAAAAAGAAGCTTTCTGAGAAACTTCTTTGTGTTCTGTGAAATCATCTCACAGAATTACAGCTTTCCCCTCAAGAAGCCTTTCGCTAAGACACTTCTTGTGGAATTGGCAAAGTGATATTTGGAAGCCCATAGAGGGCTATGGTGAAAAAGGAAATATCCTCAGATGAAATCTGGAAAGAAGCTTTCTGAGAAACTGCTTGGTGTTCTGTTAGTTCATCTCACAGAGTTACATCTGTACTTCGTGGATCTCTTTGCTAGCCTTATTTCTGTGGAGTCTGAGAACAGATATTTAGGATCCCTTTGAAGACTATAGGGCCAAAGGAAATATCCTCCGATAACAAAGAGAAAGAAGCTTTCTCAGAAAATTCTTTGTGTTCTGTGAAATCATCTCACAGAGTTACAGCTTTCCCCTCAAGAAGCCTTTCGCGAAGACAGTTCTTGTGGAATTGGAAAAGTGATATTTGGAAGCGCATAGAGGGCTATGGTGAAAAAGGAAATATCCTCAGATGAAATCTGGAAAGAAGCTTTCTGAGAAACTGCTCGGTGTTCTGTTAATTCACCTCTTTGAGTTACATCTGTATTTCATGGATTTCTTTGCTAGCCTTATTTCTGTGGAATCTGAGAACAGATATTTCTGATCCCTCTGAAGACTGTAGGGTCAAAGGAAATATTCTCCGATAACAAAGAGAAAGAATCTTTCTGAGAAACTTCTATGTGTTCTGTGAAATCATCTCAAAGAGTTACAGCTTTCCCCTCAAGAAGCCGTTGCGCTAAGACAGTTCTTGTGGAATTGGCAAAGTGATATTCGAAGCCCATAGAGGGCTATGGTGAAAAAGGAAATATCCTCAGATGAAATCTGGAAAGAAGCTTTCTGAGAAACTGCTCAGTGTTCTCTTAATTCATCTCACAGAGTTACATCTGTATTTCGTGGATCTCTTTGCTAGCCTTATTTCTGAGTAATCTGAGAACAGATATTTCGGATCCCTTTGAAGACTATAGGGCCAAAGGAAATATACTCCGATAACAAAGAGAAAGAAGCTTTCTGAGAAACTTCTTTGTGATCTTTGAAATCATCTCACAGAGTTACAGCTTTCCCCTCAAGAAGCCGTTCGCTAAGACAGTTCTTGTGGAATTGGCAAAGTGATATTTGGAAGGCCATAGAGGGCTATGGTGAAAAGTGAAATATCCTCAGACGAAATCTGGAAAGAAGATTTCTGAGAAACTGCTCAGTGTTCTGATTATTCATCTCACAGAGTTACATCTGTATTTCGTGGATCTCTTTGCTAGCATTATTTCTGTGGAATCTGAGAACAGATATTTCGTATCCCTTTGAAGACTATAGGGCCAAAGGAAATATCCTCCGATAACAAAGAGAAAGAAGCTTTCTGAGAAACTTCTTTGTGTTCTCTGAAATCATCTCACAGAATTACAGCTTTCCCCTCAAGAAGCCTTTCGCTAAGACACTTCTTGTGGAATTGGCAAAGTGATACTTGGAAGCCCATAGAGGGCTACGGTGAAAAAGGAAATATCCTCAGATGAAATCTGGAAAGAAGCTTTCTGAGAAACTGCTTGGTGTTCTGTTAATTCATCTCACAGAGTTACATCTGTATTTCGTGGATCTCTTTGCTAGCCTTATTTCTGTGGAATCTGAGAACAGATATTTAGGATCCCTTTGAAGACAATAGGGCCAAAGGAAATATCCTCCGATAACAAAGAGAAAGAAGCTTTCTGAGAAACTTCTTTGTGTTCTGTGAAATCATCTCACAGAGTTACAGCTTTCCCCTCAAGAAGCCTTTCGCTAAGACAGTTCTTGTGGAATTGGAAAAGTGATATTTGGAAGCCCATAGAGGGCTATGGTGAAAATGGAAATATCCTCAGATGAAATCTGGAAAGAAGCTTTCTGAGAAACTGCTCGGTGTTCTGTTAATTCACCTCTCAGAGTTATATCTGTATTTCATGGATTTCTTTGCTAGCCTTATTTCTGTGGAATCTGAGAACAGATATTTCAGATCCCTTTGAAGACTGTAGGGCCAAAGGAAATATCCTCCGATAACAAAGAGAAAGAAGCTTTCTGAGAAACTTCTTTGTGTTCTGTGAAATCATCTCACAGAGTTACAGCTTTCCCCTCAAGAAGCCTTTCGCTAAGACAGTTCTTGTGGAATTGGAAAAGTGATATTTGGAAGCCCATAGAGGGCTATGGTGAAAATGGAAATATCCTCAGATGAAATCTGGAAAGAAGCTTTCTGAGAAACTGCTCGGTGTTCTGTTAATTCACCTCTCAGAGTTATATCTGTATTTCATGGATTTCTTTGCTAGCCTTATTTCTGTGGTATCTGAGAACAGATATTTCAGATCCCTTTGAAGACTGTAGGGCCAAAGGAAATATTCTCCGATAACAAAGAGAAAGAAGCTTTCAGAGAAACTTCTTTGTGTTCTGTGAAATCATCTCACAGAGTTACAGCTTTCCCCTCAAGAAGCCGTTCGCTAAGACAGTTCTTGTGCTATTGGCAAAGTGATATTTGGAAGCCCATAGAGGGCTATGTTGAAAAAGGAAATATCCTCAGAAGAAATCGGTAAAAAAGCTTTCTGAGAAACTGCTCAGTGTTCTGTTAATTCATCTCACAGAATTACATCTGTATTTCGTGGATCTCTTTGCTAGGCTTATTTCTGAGGAATCTGAGAACCGATATTTCGGATCCCTTTGAAGAGTATAGGGCCAAAGGAAATATCCTCCGATAACAAAGAGAAAGAAGCTTTCTGAGAAACTTCTTTGTGTTCGGTGAAATCATCTCACAGAGTTACAGCTTTCGCCTTAAGAAGCCTTTCGCTAAGACACTTCTTGTGGAATTGGCAAAGTGATATTTGGAAGCCCATAGAGGGCTATGGTGAAAAAGGAAATATCCTCAGATGAAATCTGGAAAGAAGCTTTCTGAGAAACTGATTGGTGTTCTGTTAATTCATCTCAAAGAGTTACATCTGTATTTCGTGGATCACTTTGCTAGCCTTATCTGTGGAATCTGAGAACAGATATTTCGGATCCCTTTGAAGACTATAGGGCCAAAGGAAATATCCTCCGATAACAAAGAGAAAGAAGCTTTCTGAGAAACTTCTTTGTGTTCTGTGAAATCATCTCACAGAGTTACATCTTTCCCCTCAAGAAGCCTTTCGCTAAGAAAGTTCTTGTGGAATTGGCAAAGTGATATTTGGAAGCCCATAGAGGGCTATAGTGAAAAAGGAAATATCCTCATATGAAATCTGGAAAGAAGCTTTCTGTGAATCTGCTTATGGTTCCGTTAATTCATCTCACAGAGTTACATCTGTGTTTCGTGGATCTCTTTGCTAGCATTATTTCTGTGGTATCTGAGAACAGATATTTTGGATCCCTTTGAAGACTATAGGGCCAAAGGAAATATCTTCCGATAACAAAGAGAAAGAAGCTTTCTGAGAAACTTCTTTGTGTTCTGTGGAATCATCTCACAGAGTAACAGCTTTCCCCTCAAGAAGCCTTTCGCTAAGACAGTTCTTGTGGAATTGGCAAAGTGATATTGGGAAACCCATAGAGGGCTATGGTGAAAAAGGAAATATCCTCAGATGAAATCTGGAAAGAAGCTTTCTGAGAAACTGCTTAGTGTTCTGTTCATTCATCTCACAGTTACATCTGTTTTTCGTGGATCTCTTTGCTAGCCTTATTTCTGAGGAATCTGAGAACAGGTATTTCATTTCCCATTTAAGACTATAGGGCCAAAGGAAATATCCTCCTATAACAAAGAGAAAGAAGCTTTCTAAGAAACTTCTTTGTGTTCTGTGAAATCATCTCACAGAGTTACAGCTTTCCCCTCAAGAAGCCTTTCGCTAAGACAGTTCTTGTGGAATTGGCAAAGTGATATTTGGAAGCCCATAGAGGGCTATGCTGAAAAGGGAAATATCCTCAGATGAAATCTGGAAAGAAGCTTTCTGAGAAACTTCTTAGTGTTCTGTTAATTCATCTCTCAGAGTTACATCTGTATTTCGTGGATCTCTTTGCTAACCTTATTTCTGTGGAATCTGAGAACAGATATTTCGGATCCCTTTGAAGACAATAGGGGCAAAGGAAATATCCTCCAATTACAAAGAGATAGAAGCTTTCTGAGAAATTACTTTGTGTTCTTTGAAATCATCTCACAGAGTTACAGCTTTCCCCTAAAGAAGCCTTTCGCTAAGACACTTCTTGTGGAATTGGCAAACTGATATTTGGAAGCCCATAGAGGGCTATGGTGAAAAAGGAAATATCCTCAGATGAAATCTGGAAAGAAGCTTTCTGAGAAACTGCTTGGTGTTCTGTTAATTCATCTCACAGAGTTACATCTGTATTTCATGGATCTCTTTGCTAGCCTTATTTCTGAGGAATCTGAGAACAGATATTTCGGAACCATTTGAAGACTACAGGGCAAAGGAAATATCCTCCGATAACAAAGAAAAAGAAGCTTTCAGAGAAACTTCTTTATGTTCTGTGAAATCATCTCACAGAGTTACAGCTTTCCCCTCAAGAAGCCTTTCGCTAAGACACTTCTTGTGGATTTGGCAAAGTGATATTTGGAAGCCCATAGAGGGCTATGGTGAAAAAGGAAATATCCTCAGATGATATCTGGAAAGAAGCTTTCTGAGAAACTGCTTGGTGTTCTGTTAATTCATCTCACAAAGTTGCATCTGTATTTTGTGGATCTCCTTTCTAGCGTAATTTCTGTATAATCTGAGAACAGATATTTCGGATCCCTTTGAAAACCAAAGGCCCAAGGAAATATCCTCCGATAACAAAGAGAAAGAAGCTTTCTGAGAAACTTCTTTGTGTTCTGTGAAATCATCTCACAGACTTACAGCTTTCCCCTCAAGAAGCCTTTCGCTAAGACACTTCTTGTGCAATTGGCAAAGTGATATTTGGAAGCCCGTAGTGGGCTATGGTGAAAAAGGAAATATCCTCAGATGAAATCTGGAAAGAAGCTTTCTGAGAAACTGCTTGGTGTTCTGTTAATTCATCTCACAGAGTTACATCTGTATTTCGTGGATCTCTTCGCTAACCTTATTTCTGTGGAATCTGAGAACAGATAATTCGGATCCCTTTGAGGCTATAGGGCCAAAGGAAATATCCTCCGATAACAAAGAGAAAGAAGCTTTCTGAGAAACTTCTTTGTGTTCTGTGAAATCATCTCAAAGAGTTACAGCTTTGTCCTAAGAAGCCTTTCGTTAAGACACTTCTTGTGGAATTGGCAAAGTGATATTTGGAAGCCCATAGAGGGCTATGGTGAAAAAGGAAATATCCTCAGATGAAATCTGGAAAGAAGCTTTTTGAGAAACTACTTGGTGTTCTGTTAATTCATCTCCCAGAGTTACATCTGTATTTCGTGGATCTCTTTGCTAGCCTTATTTCTGTGGAATCTGAGAACAGATATTTCGGATCCCTTTGAAGACTATAGAGCCAAAGTAAATATCCTCCGATAACAAAGAGAAAGAAGCTTTCTGAGAAAATTCTTTGTTTTCTGTGAAATCATCGCACAGAGTTACAGCTTTCCCCTAAAGAAGCCTTTCGCTAAGACAGTTCTTGTGGAATTGGCAAAGTGATATTTGGAAGCCCTTAGAGGGCTATGGTGAAAAAGGAAGTATCCTCAGATGAAATCTGGAAAGAAGCTTTCTGAGAAACTGCTTAGTGTTCTGTTAATTCATCTCACAGAGTTACATCTGTATTTCGTGGATCTCTTTGCTAGCCTTATTTCTGTGGAATCTGAGAACAGATATTTCGGATCCCTTTGAAGACTACAGGGCCAAAGGAAATATCCTCCGATAACAAGAGAAAGAAGCTTTCTGAGAAACTTCGTTGTGTTCTGTGAAATCATCTCACAGAGTTACAGCTTTCCCCTCAAGAATCCTTTCGCTAAGACATTTATTTTGGAATTGGCAATGTGATATTTGAAAGCCCTTAGAGGGCTATGGTGAAAAATGAAATATCCTCAGATGAAATCTGGAAAGAAGCTTTCTGAGAAACTGCTTGGTGTTCTGTAAATTCATCTCACAGAGATACATCTGTATTTCGTGGATCTCTTTGCTAGCCTTATTTCTGTGGATTCTGAGAACAGATATTTCGGATCCCTTTAAAGTCTATAGGGCCAAAGGAAATATCCTCCGATAACAAAGAGAATGAATCTTTCTGAGAAACTTCTTTGCGTTCTGAGAAATCATCTCACAGAGTTACAGCTTTCCCCTCAAGAAGCCTTTCGCTAAGACAGTTATTGTGGAATTGGCAAAGTGATATTTTGAAGCCCATAGAGGGCTATAGTGAAAAAGGAAATATCCTCAGATGAAATCTGGAAAGAAGCTTTCTGAGAAACTGCTTATGGTTCGGTTAATTCATCTCACAGAGTTACATCTGTATTTCGTGGATCTCTTTGCTAGCATTATTTCTGTGAAATCTGAAAACAGATATTTTGGATCCCTTTTAAGACTATAGGGCCAAAGGAAATATCCTCCGATAACAAAGAGAAAGAAGCTTTCTGAGAAATTTCTTTGTGTTCTGTGGAATCATCTCACAGAGTTACAGCTTTCCCCTCAAGAAGCCTTTCGCTAAGACAGTTCTTGTGGAATTGGCAAAGTGATATTTGGAAGCCCATAGAGGGCTACGGTGAAAAAGGAAATATCCTCAGATGAAATCTGGAAAGAAGCTTTCTGAGAAACTGCTTAGTGTTCTGTTCATTCATCTCACAGTTACATCTGTTTTTCGTGGATCTCTTTGCTAGCCTTATTTCTGAGGAATCTGAGAACAGGTATTTCAGATCCCATTGAAGACTATAGGGCCAAAGGAAATATCCTCCT
Organism: Macaca fascicularis; assembly: GCF_037993035.2. NCBI lineage: Eukaryota > Metazoa > Chordata > Mammalia > Primates > Cercopithecidae > Macaca > Macaca fascicularis. The sequence goes on along the minus strand of NC_088384.1, from coordinate 43,467,167 downwards.
ATAACAAAGGGAAAGAAGCTTTCTAAGAAACTTCTTTGTGTTCTGTGAAATCATCTCACAGTGTTACAGCTTTCCCCTCAAGAAGCCTTTCGCTAAGACAGTTCTTGTGGAATTGGCAAAGTGATATTTGGAAGCCCATAGAGGGCTATGGTGAAAAAGGAAATATCCTCACATGAAATCTGGAAAGAAGCTTTCTGAGAAACTGCTTGGTGTTCTGTTAATTCATCCCTCAGAGTTACATCTGTATTTCCTGGATCTCTTTGCTAGCCTTCTTTCTGTGGAATCTGAGAACAGATATTTCTGATCCCTTTGAAGACTATAGGGCCAATGGAAATATCCTCCGATAACAAAGAGAAAGAAGCTTTCTGAGAAACTTCTTTGTGATCTTTGAAATCATCTCACAGAGTTACAGCTTTCCCCTCAAGAAGCCGTTCGCTAAGACAGTTCTTGTGGAATTGGCAAAGTGATATTTGGAAGGCCATAGAGGGCTATGGTGAAAAGTGAAATATCCTCAGATGAAATCTGGAAAGAAGCTTTCTGAGAAACTGCTCAGTGTTCTGATTATTCATCTCACAGAGTTACATCTGTATTTCGTGGATTTCTTTGCTAGCCTTATTTCAGTGGAATCTGAGAACAGATATTTCGTATCCCTTTGAAGACTATAGGGCCAAAGGAAATATCCTCCGATAACAAAGAGAAAGAAGCTTTCTGAGAAACTTCTTTGTGTTCTCTGAAATCATCTCACAGAATTACAGCTTTCCCCTCAAGAAGCCTTTCGCTAAGACACTTCTTGTGGAATTGGCAAAGTGATATTTGGAAGCCCATAGAGGGCTACGGTGAAAAAGGAAATATCCTCAGATGAAATCTGGAAAGAAGCTTTCTGAGAAACTGCTTGGTGTTCTGTTAATTCATCTCACAGAGTTACATCTGTATTTCGTGGATCTCTTTGCTAGCCTTATTTCTGTGGAATCTGAGAACAGATATTTAGGATCCCTTTGAAGACAATAGGGCCAAAGGAAATATCCTCCGATAACAAAGAGAAAGAAGCTTTCTGAGAAACTTCTTTGTGTTCTGTGAAATCATCTCACAGAGTTACAGCTTTCCCCTCAAGAAGCCTTTCGCTAAGACAGTTCTTGTGGAATTGGAAAAGTGATATTTGGAAGCCCATAGAGGGCTATGGTGAAAATGGAAATATCCTCAGATGAAATCTGGAAAGAAGCTTTCTGAGAAACTGCTCGGTGTTCTGTTAATTCACCTCTCAGAGTTATATCTGTATTTCATGGATTTCTTTGCTAGCCTTATTTCTGTGGAATCTGAGAACAGATATTTCAGATCCCTTTGAAGACTGTAGGGCCAAAGGAAATATCCTCCTATAACAAAGAGAAAGAAGCTTTCTGAGAAACTTCTTTGTGTTCTGTGAAATCATCTCACAGAGTTACAGCTTTCCCCTCAAGAAGCCTTTCGCTAAGACAGTTCTTGTGGAATTGGAAAGGTGATATTTGGAAGCCCATAGAGGGCTATGGTGAAAATGGAAATATCCTCAGATGAAATCTGGAAAGAAGCTTTCTGAGAAACTGCTCGGTGTTCTGTTAATTCACCTCTCAGAGTTATATCTGTATTTCATGGATTTCTTTGCCAGCCTTATTTCTGTGGTATCTGAGAACAGATATTTCAGATCCCTTTGAAGACTGTAGGGCCAAAGGAAATATTCTCCGATAACAAAGAGAAAGAAGCTTTCTGAGAAACTTCTTTGTGTTCTGTGAAATCATCTCACAGAGTTACAGCTTTCCCCTCAAGAAGCCGTTCGCTAAGACAGTTCTTGTGCTATTGGCAAAGTGATATTTGGAAGCCCATAGAGGGCTATGGTGAAAAAGGAAATATCCTCAGAAGAAATCGGTAAAAAAGCTTTCTGAGAAACTGCTCAGTGTTCTGTTAATTCATCTCACAGAGTTACATCTGTATTTCGTGGATCTCTTTGCTAGGCTTATTTCTGAGGAATCTGAGAACCGATATTTCGGATCCCTTTGAAGAGTATAGGGCCAAAGGAAATATCCTCCGATAACAAAGAGTAAGAAGCTTTCTGAGAAACTTCTTTGTGTTCGGTGAAATCATCTCACAGAGTTACAGCTTTCGCCTTAAGAAGCCTTTCGCTAAGACACTTCTTGTGGAATTGGAAAAGTGATATTTGGAAGCCCATAGAGGGCTATGGTGAAAAAGGAAATATCCTCAGATGAAATCTGGAAAGAAGCTTTCTGAGAAACTGATTGGTGTTCTGTTAATTCATCTCAAAGAGTTACATCTGTATTTCGTGGATCACTTTGCTAGCCTTATCTGTGGAATCTGAGAACAGATATTTCGGATCCCTTTGAAGACTATAGGGCCAAAGGAAATATCCTCCGATAACAAAGAGAAAGAAGCTTTCTGAGAAACTTCTTTGTGTTCTGTGAAATCATCTCACAGAGTTACATCTTTCCCCTCAAGAAGCCTTTCGCTAAGACAGTTCTTGTGGAATTGGCAAAGTGATATTTGGAAGCCCATAGAGGGCTATAGTGAAAAAGGAAATATCCTCATATGAAATCTGGAAAGAAGCTTTCTGAGAATCTGCTTATGGTTCGGTTAATTCATCTCACAGAGTTACATCTGTGTTTCGTGGATCTCTTTGCTAGCATTATTTCTGTGGAATGTGAGAACAGATATTTTGGAATCCTTTGAAGACTATAGGGCCAAAGGAAATATCCTCCGATAACAAAGAGAAAGAAGCTTTCTGAAAAACTTCTTTGTGTTCTGTGGAATCATCTCACAGAGTAACAGCTTTCCCCTCAAGAAGCCTTTCGCTAAGACAGTTCTTGTGGAATTGGCAAAGTGATATTTGGAAACCCATAGAGGGCTATGGTGAAAAAGGAAATATCCTCAGATGAAATCTGGAAAGAAGCTTTCTGAGAAACTGCTTAGTGTTCTGTTCATTCATCTCACAGTTACATCTGTTTTTCGTGGATCTCTTTGCTAGCCTTATTTCTGAGGAATCTGAGAACAGGTATTTCAGATCCCATTTAAGACTATAGGGCCAAAGGAAATATCCTCCTATAACAAAGAGAAAGAAGCTTTCTAAGAAACTTCTTTGTGTTCTGTGAAATCATCTCACAGAGTTACAGCTTTCCCGTCAAGAAGCCTTTCGCTAAGACAGTTCTTGTGGAATTGGCAAAGTGATATTTGGAAACCCATACAGGGCTATGGTGAAAAAGGAAATATCCTCAGATGAAATCTGGAAAGAAGCTTTCTGAGAAACTGCTTGGTATTCTGTTAATTCATCCCTCAGAGTTACATCTGTATTTCCTGGATCTCTTTGCTAGCCTTCTTTCTGTGGAATCTGAGAACAGATATTTCGGATCCCTTTGAAGACTATAGGCCAAAGGAAATATCATCCGATAAGAAAGAGAAAGAAGCTTTCTGAGAAAATTCTTTGTGATCTGTGAAATCATCTCACAGAGTTACAGCTTTCCCCTCAAGAAGCCGTTCGCTAAGACAGTTCTTGTGGAATTGGCAAAGTGATATTTGGAAGGCCATAGAGGGCTATGGTGAAAAGTGAAATAGCCTCAGATGAAATCTGGAAAGAAGCTTTCTGAGAAACTATTCAGTGTTCTGATTATTCATCTCACAGAGTTACATCTGTATTTTGTGGATCTCTTTGCTAGCCTTATTTCTGTGGAATCTGAGAAGAGATATTTCGGATCCCTTTGAAGACTATAGGGCCAAAGGAAATATCCTCCGATAACAAAGAGAAAGAAGCTTTCTGAGAAACTTCTTTGTGTTTTCTGAAATCATCTCACAGAATTACAGCTTTCCCCTCAAGAAGCCTTTCGCTAAGACACTTCTTGTGGAATTGGCAAAGTGATATTTGGAAGCCCATAGAGGGCTATGGTGAAAAAGGAAATATCCTCAGATGAAATCTGGAAAGAAGCTTTCTGAGACACTGCTTGGTGTTCTGTTAATTCATCTCACAGAGTTACATCTGTATTTCGTGGATCTCTTTGCTAGCCTTATTTCTGTGGAATCTGAGAACAGATATTTAGGATCCCTTTGAAGACAATAGGGCCAAAGGAAATATCCTCCGATAACAAAGAGAAAGAAGCTTTCTGAAAAAATTCTTTGTGTTCTGTGAAATCATCTCACAGAGTTACAGCTTTCCCCTCAAGAAGCCTTTCGCTAAGACAGTTCTTGTGGAATTGGAAAAGTGATATTTGGAAGCCCATAGAGGGCTATGGTGAAAATGGAAATATCCTCAGATGAAATCTGGAAAGAAGCTTTCTGAGAAACTGCTCGGTGTTCTGTTAATTCACCTCTCAGAGTTATATCTGTATTTCATGGATTTCTTTGCTAGCCTTATTTCTGTGGAATCTGAGAACAGATATTTCTGATCCCTTTGAAGACTGTAGGGCCAAAGGAAATATTCTCCGATAACAAAGAGAAAGAAGCTTTCTGAGAAACTTCTTTGTGTTCTGTGAAATCATCTCACAGAGTTACAGCTTTCCCCTCAGAACCCGTTCGCTAAGACAGTTCTTGTGCTATAGGCAAAGTGATATTTGGAAACCCATAGAGGGCTATGTTGAAAAAGGAAATATCCTCAGAAGAAATCGGTAAAAAAGCTTTCTGAGAAACTGCTCAGTGTTCTGTTAATTCATCTCACAGAGTTACAACTGTATTTCGTGGATCTCTTTGCTAGCCTTATTTCTGAGGAATCTGAGAACAGATATTTCGGATCCGTTTGAAGAGTATAGGGCCAAAGGAAATATCCTCCGATAACAAAGAGAAAGAAGCTTTCTGAGAAACTTCTTTGTGTTCGGTGAAATCATCTCACAGAGTTACAGCTTTCGCCTTAAGAAGCCTTTCGCTAAGACACTTCTTGTAGAATTGGTAAAGTGATATTTGGAAGCCCTTAGAGGGCTAAGGTGAAAAAGGAAATATCCTCAGATGAAATCTGGAAAGAAGCTTTCTGAGAAACTGATTGGTGTTCTGTTAATTCATCTCAAAGTGTTACATCTGTATTTCGTGGATCTCTTTGCTAGCCTTATCTGTGGAATCTGAGAACAGATATTTCGGATCCCTTTGAAGACTATAGGGCCAAATGAAATATCCTCCGATAACAAAGAGAAAGAAGCTTTCTGAGAAACTTCTTTGTGTTCTGTGAAATCATCTCACAGAGTTACAGCTTTCCCCTCAAGAAGACTTTCGCTAAGACAGTTCTTGTGGAATTGGCAAAGTGATATTTGGAAGCCCATAGTGGGCTATGGTGAAAAAGGAAATATCCTCAGATGAAATCTGGAAAGAAGCTTTCTGAGACACTGTTTGGTGTTCTGTTAATTCATCTCACAGAGTTACATCTGTATTTCGTGGATATCTTCGCTAGCCTTATTTCTGTGGAATCTGAGAACAGATATTTCAGATCCCTTTGAAGACTATAGGGCCAAAGGAAATATCCTACGATAACAAGGAGAAAGAAGCTTTCTGAGAAACTTCTTTGTGTTCTGTGAAATCATCTCACAGAGTTACAGCTTTCCCCTGAAGAAGCCTTTCGCTAAGACAGTTCTTGTGGAATTGGCAAAGTGATATTTGGAAGCCCATAGAGGGCTATGGTGAAAAAGGAAATATCCTCAGATGAAATCTCGAAAGAAGCTTTCTGAGAAACTGCTTGGTGTTCTGTTAATTCATCTCACAGAGTTACATCTGTATTTCGTGGATCTTTTTGCTAGACTTATATCTGTGGAATCTGAGAACAGATATTTCGGATCCCTTTGAAGACGATAGGTCCAAAGGAAATATCCTCCGATAACAAAGAGAAAGAAGCTTTCTGAGAAACTTCTTGTTGTTCTGTGAAATCATCTCACAGAGTTACAGCTTTCCCCTCAAGAAGCCTTTCGCTAAGACAGTTCTTGTGAAATTGGAAAAGTGATATTTGGAAGCCCATAGAGGGCTATGGTGAAAAAGGAAATATCCTCAGATGAAATCTGGAAAGAAGCTTTCTGAGAAACTGCTCGGTGTTCTGCTAATTCACCTCTCAGAGTTATATCTGTATTTCATGGATTTCTTTGCTAGCCTTATTTCAGTGGAATCTGAGAACAGATATTTCTGATCCCTTTGAAGACTGAAGGGCCAAAAGAAATATTCTCCAATAACAAAGAGAAAGAAGCTTTCTGAGAAACTTCTTTGTGTTCTGTGAAATCATCTCACAGAGTTACAGCTTTCCCCTCAAGAAGACTTTCGCTAAGACAGTTCTTGTGGAATTTGCAAAGTGATATTTGGAAGCCCATAGTGGGCTATGGTGAAAAAGGAAATATCCTCAGATGAAATCTGGAAAGAAGCTTTCTGAGACACTGCTTGGTGTTCTGTTAATTCATCTCACAGAGTTACATCTGTATTTCGTGGATCTCTTCGCTAGCCTTATTTCTGTGGAATCTGAGAACATATATTTCAGATCCCTTTGAAGATTATAGGGCCAAAGGAAATATCCTACGATAAGAAAGAGAAAGAAGCTTTCTGAGAAACTTCTTTGTGTTCTGTGAAATCATCTCACAGAGTTACAGCTTTCCCCTCAAGAAGCCGTTCGCTAAGACGTTTATTGTGGAATCGCTAAGTGATATTTGGAATGCCATAGAGGGCTATGGTGAAAAGGGAAATATCCTCAGATGAAATCTGGAAAGAAGCTTTCTGAGACACTGCTTGGTGTTCTGTTAATTCATCTCACAGAGTTACATCTGTATTTCGTGGATCTCTTCGCTACCCTTATTTCTGTGGAATCTGAGAACAGATATTTTGGATCCCTTTGAAGACTATAGGGCCAAAGGAAATATCCTCCGATAACAAAGAGAAAGAAGCTTTCTGAAAAACTTCTTTGTGTTCTGTGGAATCATCTCACAGAGTAACAGCTTTCCCCTCAAGAAGCCTTTCGCTAAGACAGTTCTTGTGGAATTGGCAAAGTGATATTTGGAAACCCATAGAGGGCTATGGTGAAAAAGGAAATATCCTCAGATGAAATCTGGAAAGAAGCTTTCTGAGAAACTGCTTAGTGTTCTGTTCATTCATCTCACAGTTACATCTGTTTTTCGTGGATCTCTTTGCTAGCCTTATTTCTGAGGAATCTGAGAACAGGTATTTCAGATCCCATTTAAGACTATAGGGCCAAAGGAAATATCCTCCTATAACAAAGAGAAAGAAGCTTTCTAAGAAACTTCTTTGTGTTCTGTGAAATCATCTCACAGAGTTACAGCTTTCCCGTCAAGAAGCCTTTCGCTAAGACAGTTCTTGTGGAATTGGCAAAGTGATATTTGGAAACCCATACAGGGCTATGGTGAAAAAGGAAATATCCTCAGATGAAATCTGGAAAGAAGCTTTCTGAGAAACTGCTTGGTATTCTGTTAATTCATCCCTCAGAGTTACATCTGTATTTCCTGGATCTCTTTGCTAGCCTTCTTTCTGTGGAATCTGAGAACAGATATTTCGGATCCCTTTGAAGACTATAGGCCAAAGGAAATATCATCCGATAAGAAAGAGAAAGAAGCTTTCTGAGAAAATTCTTTGTGATCTGTGAAATCATCTCACAGAGTTACAGCTTTCCCCTCAAGAAGCCGTTCGCTAAGACAGTTCTTGTGGAATTGGCAAAGTGATATTTGGAAGGCCATAGAGGACTATGGTGAAAAGTGAAATAGCCTCAGATGAAATCTGGAAAGAAGCTTTCTGAGAAACTATTCAGTGTTCTGATTATTCATCTCACAGAGTTACATCTGTATTTCGTGGATCTCTTTGCTAGCCTTATTTCTGTGGAATCTGAGAAGAGATATTTCGGATCCCTTTGAAGACTATAGGGCCAAAGGAAATATCCTCCGATAACAAAGAGAAAGAAGCTTTCTGAGAAACTTCTTTGTGTTTTCTGAAATCATCTCACAGAATTACAGCTTTCCCCTCAAGAAGCCTTTCGCTAAGACACTTCTTGTGGAATTGGCAAAGTGATATTTGGAAGCCCATAGAGGGCTATGGTGAAAAAGGAAATATCCTCAGATGAAATCTGGAAAGAAGCTTTCTGAGAAACTGCTTGGTGTTCTGTTAATTCATCTCACAGAGTTACATCTGTATTTCGTGGATCTCTTTGCTAACCTTATTTCTGTGGAATCTGAGAACAGATATTTAGGATCCCTTTGAAGACAATAGGGCCAAAGGAAATATCCTCCGATAACAAAGAGAAAGAAGCTTTCTGAAAAAATTCTTTGTGTTCTGTGAAATCATCTCACAGAGTTACAGCTTTCCCCTCAAGAAGCCTTTCGCTAAGACAGTTCTTGTGGAATTGGAAAAGTGATATTTGGAAGCCCATAGAGGGCTATGGTGAAAATGGAAATATCCTCAGATGAAATCTGGAAAGAAGCTTTCTGAGAAACTGCTCGGTGTTCTGTTAATTCACCTCTCAGAGTTATATCTGTATTTCATGGATTTCTTTGCTAGCCTTATTTCTGTGGAATCTGAGAACAGATATTTCTGATCCCTTTGAAGACTGTAGGGCCAAAGGAAATATTCTCCGATAACAAAGAGAAAGAAGCTTTCTGAGAAACTTCTTTGTGTTCTGTGAAATCATCTCACAGAGTTACAGCTTTCCCCTCAGAAGCCGTTCGCTAAGACAGTTCTTGTGCTATAGGCAAAGTGATATTTGGAAACCCATAGAGGGCTATGTTGAAAAAGGAAATATCCTCAGAAGAAATCGGTAAAAAAGCTTTCTGAGAAACTGCTCAGTGTTCTGTTAATTCATCTCACAGAGTTACAACTGTATTTCGTGGATCTCTTTGCTAGCCTTATTTCTGAGGAATCTGAGAACAGATATTTCGGATCCGTTTGAGGAGTATAGGGCCAAAGGAAATATCCTCCGATAACAAAGAGAAAGAAGCTTTCTGAGAAACTTCTTTGTGTTCGGTGAAATCATCTCACAGAGTTACAGCTTTCGCCTTAAGAAGCCTTTCGCTAAGACACTTCTTGTAGAATTGGTAAAGTGATATTTGGAAGCCCTTAGGGGGCTATGGTGAAAAAGGAAATATCCTCAGATGAAATCTGGAAAGAAGCTTTCTGAGAAACTGATTGGTGTTCTGTTAATTCATCTCAAAGTGTTACATCTGTATTTCGTGGATCTCTTTGCTAGCCTTATCTGTGGAATCTGAGAACAGATATTTCGGATCCCTTTGAAGACTATAGGGCCAAATGAAATATCCTCCGATAACAAAGAGAAAGAAGCTTTCTGAGAAACTTCTTTGTGTTCTGTGAAATCATCTCACAGAGTTACAGCTTTCCCCTCAAGAAGACTTTCGCTAAGACAGTTCTTGTGGAATTGGCAAAGTGATATTTGGAAGCCCATAGTGGGCTATGGTGAAAAAGGAAATATCCTCAGATGAAATCTGGAAAGAAGCTTTCTGAGACACTGTTTGGTGTTCTGTTAATTCATCTCACAGAGTTACATCTGTATTTCGTGGATATCTTCGCTAGCCTTATTTCTGTGGAATCTGAGAACAGATATTTCAGATCCCTTTGAAGACTATAGGGCCAAAGGAAATATCCTACGATAACAAGGAGAAAGAAGCTTTCTGAGAAACTTCTTTGTGTTCTGTGAAATCATCTCACAGAGTTACAGCTTTCCCCTGAAGAAGCCTTTCGCTAAGACAGTTCTTGTGGAATTGGCAAAGTGATATTTGGAAGCCCATAGAGGGCTATGGTGAAAAAGGAAATATCCTCAGATGAAATCTCGAAAGAAGCTTTCTGAGAAACTGCTTGGTGTTCTGTTAATTCATCTCACAGAGTTACATCTGTATTTCGTGGATCTTTTTGCTAGACTTATATCTGTGGAATCTGAGAACAGATATTTCGGATCCCTTTGAAGACGATAGGTCCAAAGGAAATATCCTCCGATAACAAAGAGAAAGAAGCTTTCTGAGAAACTTCTTGTTGTTCTGTGAAATCATCTCACAGAGTTACAGCTTTCCCCTCAAGAAGCCTTTCGCTAAGACAGTTCTTGTGAAATTGGAAAAGTGATATTTGGAAGCCCATAGAGGGCTATGGTGAAAAAGGAAATATCCTCAGATGAAATCTGGAAAGAAGCTTTCTGAGAAACTGCTCGGTGTTCTGCTAATTCACCTCTCAGAGTTATATCTGTATTTCATGGATTTCTTTGCTAGCCTTATTTCAGTGGAATCTGAGAACAGATATTTCTGATCCCTTTGAAGACTGAAGGGCCAAAAGAAATATTCTCCAATAACAAAGAGAAAGAAGCTTTCTGAGAAACTTCTTTGTGTTCTGTGAAATCATCTCACAGAGTTACAGCTTTCCCCTCAAGAAGACTTTCGCTAAGACAGTTCTTGTGGAATTTGCAAAGTGATATTTGGAAGCCCATAGTGGGCTATGGTGAAAAAGGAAATATCCTCAGATGAAATCTGGAAAGAAGCTTTCTGAGACACTGCTTGGTGTTCTGTTAATTCATCTCACAGAGTTACATCTGTATTTCGTGGATCTCTTCGCTAGCCTTATTTCTGTGGAATCTGAGAACATATATTTCAGATCCCTTTGAAGATTATAGGGCCAAAGGAAATATCCTACGATAAGAAAGAGAAAGAAGCTTTCTGAGAAACTTCTTTGTGTTCTGTGAAATCATCTCACAGAGTTACAGCTTTCCCCTCAAGAAGCCGTTCGCTAAGACGTTTATTGTGGAATCGCTAAGTGATATTTGGAATGCCATAGAGGGCTATGGTGAAAAGGGAAATATCCTCAGATGAAATCTGGAAAGAAGCTTTCTGAGACACTGCTTGGTGTTCTGTTAATTCATCTCACAGAGTTACATCTGTATTTCGTGGATCTCTTCGCTACCCTTATTTCTGTGGAATCTGAGAACAGATATTTCGGATCCCTTTGAAGACTATAGGGCCAAAGGAAATATCCTCCGATAACAAATAGAAAGAGGCTTTCTGAGAAACTTCTTTGTGTTCTGTGAAATCATCTCACAGAGTTACAGCTTTCCCCTCAAGAATCCGTTCGCTAAGACAGTTCTTGTGGAATTGGCAAAGTAATATTTGGAAGCCAATAGAGGGCTATGGTGAAAAAGGAAATATCCTCTGATGAAATTTGGAAAGAAGCTTTCTGAGAAACTGCTTAGTGTTCTGTTAATTCGTCTCACAGAGTTACATCGGTATTTCATGGATCTTTTTGCTAGCCTTATTTCTGTGGAATCTGAGAACAGAAATTTCGGATCCCTTTGAAGACTATAGGGCCAAAGGAAATATCCTCCAATTACAAAGAGATAGAAGCTTTCTGAGAAATTTCTTTGTGTTCTTTTAAATCATCTCACAGAGTTACAGCGTTCCCCTCAAGAAGCCTTTCGCTAAGACACTTCTTGTGGAATTGGCAAAGTGATATTTGGAAACCCCTAGAGGGCTATGGTGAAAAAGGAAATATCCTCAGATGAAATCTGGAAAGAAGCTTTCTGAGAAACTGCTTGGTGTTCTGTTAATTCATCCCTCAGAGTTACATCTGTATTTCGTGGATCTCTTTGCTAGCCTTATTTCTGTGGAATCTGAGAATAGATATTTCGGATCCCTTTGAAGACTATAGGGCCAAAGGAAATATCCTCCGATAACAAAGTGAAAGAAGCTTTCTGAGAAACTTCTTTGTGTTCTGTGAAATCATCTCACAGAGTTACAGCTTTCCCCTCAAGAAGCCGTTCGCTAAGACAGTTCTTGTGGAATTGGAAAAGTGATATTTGGAAGCCCATAGAGGGCTATGGTGAAAAGGGAAATATCCTCAGATGAAATGTGGAAAGAAGCTTTCTGAGAAACTGCTCAGTGTTCTGTTTATTCATCTCACAGAGTTACATCTGTATTTCGTGGATCTCTTTGCTAGCCTTATTTCTGTGGAATCTGAGAACAGATATTTCGGATCCCTTTGAAGACTATAGGGCCAAAGGAAATATCCTCCGATAACAAAGGGAAAGAAGCTTTCTGAGAAATTTCTTTGCGTTCTGTGAAATCATCTCACAGAATTACAGCTTTCCCCTCAAGAAGCCTTTCGCTAAGACACTTCATGTGGAATTGGCAAAGTGATATTTTTAAGCCCATAAAGGGCTATGGTGAAAAAGGAAATATCCTCAGATGAAATCTGGAAAGAAGCTTTCTGAGAAACTACTCAGTGTTCTGTTTATTCATCTCACAGTGTTACATCTGTATTTCGTGGATCTCTTTGGTAGCCTTATTTCTGTGGAATCTGAGAACAGATATTTCGGAACCCTTTGAAGACTATAGGGCCAAAGGAAATATCCTTCGATAACAAAGAGAAAGAAGCTTTCTGAGAAACTTCTTTGTGTTCTGTGAAATCATCTCACAGAATTACAGCTTTCCCCTCAAGAAGCCTTTCGCTAAGACACTTCTTGTGGAATTGGCAAAGTGATATTTGGAAGCCCATAGAGGGCTATGGTGAAAAAGGAAATATCCTCAGATGAAATCTGGAAAGAAGCTTTCTGAGAAACTGCTTGGTGTTCTGTTAATTCATCTCTCAGAGTTACATCTGTATTTCGTGGATCTCTTTGCTAGCCTTATTATGTAGAATCTGAGAACAGATATTTCGGATCCCTTTGAAGACTATAGGGCCAAAGGAAATATCCTCCGATAACAAAGAGTAGGAAGCTTTCTGAGAAACTTCTTTGTGTTCTGTGAAATCATCTCACAGAGTTAGAGATTTCCCCTCAAGAAGCCGTTCGCTAAGACAGTTCTTGTGGAATTGGCAAAGTGATATTTGGAAGCCCATAGAGGGCTATGGTGAAAAAGGAAATATCCTCAGATGAAATCTGGAAAGAAGCTTTCTGAGAAACTGCTCAGTGTTCTGTTAATTCATCTCACAGAGTTACATCTGTATTTCGTGGATCTCTTTGCTAGCCTTATTTCTGTGGAAACTGAGAACAGATATTTCGGATCCCTTTGAAGACTATAGGGCCAAAGGAAATATCCTCCGATAACAAAGAGAAAGAAGCTTTCTGAGAAACTTCTTTGTGTTCTGTGAAATCATCTCACAGAGTTACAGCTTTCCCCTCAAGAAGACTTTCGCTAAGACAGTTCTTGTGGAATTGGCAAATTGATATTTGGAAGCCCTTAGAGGGCTATGGTGAAAAAGGAAATATCCTCAGATGAAATCTAGAAAGAAGCTTTCTGAGAAACTGCTTAGTGTTCTGTTAATTCATCTCACAGAGTTACATCTGTAATTCATGGATCTCTTTGCTAGCCTTATTTCTGTGAAATCTGAGAACAGAAATTTCGGATCCCTTTGAAGACTATAGGGCCAAAGGAAATATCCTCCAATTACAAAGAGAAAGAAGCTTTCTGAGAAATTTCTTTGTGTTCTTTTAAATAATCTCACAGAGTTACAGCTTTCCCCTCAAGAAGCCTTTCGCTAAGACACTTCTTGTGGAATTGGCAAAATGATATTTGGAAGCCCCTAGAGGGCTATGGTGAAAAAGTAAATATCCTCATATGAAATCTGGAAAGAAGCTTTCTGTGAAACGGCTCGGTGTTCTGTTAATTCATCCCTCAGAGTTCCATCTGTATTTCGTGGATCTCTTTGCTAGCCTTATTTCTGGAATCTGAGAACAGATATTTCGGATCCCTTTGAAGACTGTAGGGCCGAAGGAAATATCCTCCGATAACAAAGAGAAAGAAGCTTTCTGAGAAATATCTTTGCCTTCTGTGAAATCATCTCACAGAATTACAGCTTTCCCCTCAAGTAGACTTTCGCTAAGACAGTTCTTGTGGAATTGGCAAATTGATATTTGGAAGCCCTTAGAGGGCTATGGTGAAAAAGGAAATATCCTCAGATGAAATCTAGAAAGAAGCTTTCTGAGAAACTGCTTAGTGTTCTGTTAATTCATCTCACAGAGTTACATCTGTAATTCATGGATCTCTTTGCTAGCCTTATTTCTGTGAAATCTGAGAACAGAAATTTCGGATCCCTTTGAAGACTATAGGGCCAAAGGAAATATCCTCCAATTACAAAGAGAAAGAAGCTTTCTGAGAAATTTCTTTGTGTTCTTTTAAATAATCTCACAGAGTTACAGCTTTCCCCTCAAGAAGCCTTTCGCTAAGACACTTCTTGTGGAATTGGCAAAATGATATTTGGAAGCCCCTAGAGGGCTATGGTGAAAAAGTAAATATCCTCATATGAAATCTGGAAAGAAGCTTTCTGTGAAACGGCTCGGTGTTCTGTTAATTCATCCCTCAGAGTTCCATCTGTATTTCGTGGATCTCTTTGCTAGCCTTATTTCTGGAATCTGAGAACAGATATTTCGGATCCCTTTGAAGACTATAGGGCCAAAGGAAATATCCTCCGATAACAAAGAGTAAGAAGCTTTCTGAGAAACTTCTTTGTGTTCTGAAATCATCTCACAGAGTTACAGATTTCCCCTCAAGAAGCCGTTCGCTAAGACAGTTCTTGTGGAATTGGCAAAGTGATAGTTGGAAGCAAATAGAGGGCTATGGTCAAAAACGAAATATCATCAGATGAAATCTGGAAAGAAGCTTTCTGAGAAACTACTCAGTGTTCTGTTAATTCATCTCTCAGAGTTACATCTGTATTTCGTGGATCTCTTTGTTAGCCTTATTTCTGTGGAATCTGAGAACAGATATTTCGGATCCCTTTGAAGACTATAGGGCCAAAGGAAATATCCTCCGATAACAAAGAGAAAGAAGCTTTCTGAGAAACTTCTTTGTGTTCTGTGAAATCATCTCATAGAGTTACAGTGTTCCCCTCAAGAAGCCTTTCTCTAAGACAGTTCTTGTGGAATTGGCAAAGTGATATTTGGAAGCCCATAGAGGGCTATGGTGAAAAAGTAAATATCCTCAGATGAAATCTGGAAAGAAGCTTTCTGAGAAACTGCTTAGTGTTCTGTAAATTCATCTCACAGAGTTACATCTGTATTTCATGGATCTTTTGCTAGCCTTATTTCTGTGGAATCTGAGAACAGATGTTTCGGATCCCTTTGAACACTATAGGGCCAAAGGAAATATCCTCCAATTACAAAGAGAAAGAAGCTTTCTGAGAAATTTCTTTGTGTTCTTTGAAATCATCTCACAGAGTTACAGCTTTGCCCTCAAGAAGCCTTTCGCTAAGACACTTCTTGTGGAATTGGCAAAGTGATATTTGGAAGTCCCTAGAGGGCTATGGTGAAAAAGGAAATATCCTCAGATGAAATCTGCAAAGAAGCTTCTGAGAAACTGCTCAGTGTTCTTTTAATTCATCTCACAGAGTTACATCTGTATTTCGTGGATCTCTTTGCTAGCCTTATTTCTGTGGAATCTGAGAACAGATATTTCAGATCCCTTTGTAGACTATAGTGCCAAAGGAAATATCCTACGATAACAAAGAGAAAGAAGCTTTCTGAGAACCTTCTTTGTGTTCTGTGAAATCATCTCACAGAGTTACAGCTTTCCCCTCACGAAGCCTTTCGCTAAGACACTTCTTGTGGAATTGGCAAAGTGATATTTGGGAGCCCATAGTGGGCTATGGTGAAAAAGGAAATATGATCAGATGAAATCTGGAAAGAAGCTTTCTGAGAAACTGCTTGGTGTTCTGTTAATTCATCTCCCAGAGTTACATCTGTATTTCGTGGATCTCTTCGCTAGCCTTATTTCTGTGGAATCTGAGAGCAGATATTTCGGATTCATTTGAAGACTATAGGGCCAAAGGAAATATCCTCCGATAACAAAGAGAAAGAAGCTTTCTGAGAAACTTCTTTGTGTTCTGTGAAATCATCTCACAGAGTTACAGCTTTCCCCTCAGAAGCCTTTCGCTAAGACAGTTCTTGTGGAATTGGAAAAGTGATATTTGGAAGCCTATAGAGGGCTATGGTGAAAAAGGAAATATCCTCAGATGAAATCTGGAAAGAAGCTTTCTGAGAAACTGCTTGGTGTTCTGTTAATTCACCTCACAGAGTTACATCTGTATTTCGTGGATCTCTTTGCTAGCCTTATTTCTGTGGAATCTGAGAACAGATATTTCGGATCCCTTTGAAGAATATAGGGCCAAAGGAAATATCCTCTGATAAGAAAGAGAAAGAAGCTTTCTGAGGAACTTCTTTGTGTTCTGTGAAATCATCTCACAGAGTTACAGCTTTCCCCTCAAGAAGCCGTTCGCTAAGAAAGTTCTTGTGGAATTGGAAAAGTGATATTTGGAAGCCCTTAGAGGGCTATGGTGAAAAGGGAAATATCTTCAGATGAAATCTGGAAAGAAGCTTTCTGAGAAACTGCTCAGTGTTCTGTTTATTCATCTCACAGTGTTACATCTGTATTTCGTGGATCTCTTTGCTAGCCTTATTTCTGTGGAATCTGAGAACAGATATTTCGGATCCCTTTGAAGACTATAGGGCCAAAGGAAATATCCTTCGATAACAAAGAGAAAGAAGCTTTCTGAGAAACTTCTTTGTGTTCTGTGAAATCATCTCACAGAATTACAGCTTGCCCCTCAAGAAGCCTTTCGCTAAGACACTTCTTGTGGAATTGGCAAAGTGGTATTTGGAAGCCCATAGAGGGCTATGGTGAAAAAGGAAATATCCTCAGATGAAAGCTGGAAAGAAGCTTTCTGAGAAACTGCTTGGTGTTCTGTTAATTCATCTCTCAGAGTTACATCTGTATTTCGTGGATCTCTTTGCTAGCCTTATTTCTGTGGAATCTGAGAACAGATATTTCGGATCCCTTTGAAGACTGTAGGGCCAAAGGAAATATCCTCCGATAACAAAGAGAAAGAAGCTTTCTGAGAAACTTCTTTGTGTTCTGTGAAATCATCTCACAGAGTTACAGCTTTCCCCTCAAGAAGCCTTTCGCTAAGACACTTCTTGTGGAATTGACAAAGTGATATTTGGAAGCCCATAGTGGGCTATGGTGAAAAAGGAAATATCCTCAGATGAAATCTGGAAAGAAGCTTTCTGAGAAACTGCTTGGTGTTCTGTTAATTCATCTCACAGAGTTACATCTGTATTTCGTGGATCTCTTAGCTAGCCTTATTTCTGTGGAATCTGAGAACAGATATTTCGGATCCCATTGAAGACTATAGGACCAAAGGAAATATCCTCCGATAACAAAGAGAAAGAAGCTTTCTGAGAAACTTCTTTGTGTTCTGTGAAATCATCTCACAGAGTTACAGCTTTCCCCTAAAGAAGCCTTTCGCTAAGACAGTTCATGTGGAATTGCCAAAGTGATATTTGGAAGCCCATAGAGGGCTATGGTAAAAAAGGAAATATCCTCAGATGAAATCTGGAAAGAAGCTTTCTGAAAAACTGCTTGGTGTTCTGTTAATTCATCTCACAGAGTTACATCTGTATTTCGTGGATCTCTTTGCTAGCCTTATTTCTGTGGAATCTGAGAACAGATGTTTCGGATCCCTTTGAACACTATAGGGCCAAAGGAAATATCCTCCAATTACAAAGAGAAAGAAGCTTTCTGAGAAATTTCTTTGTGTTCTTTGAAATCATCTCACAGAGTTACAGCTTTGCCCTCAAGAAGCCTTTCGCTAAGACACTTCTTGTGGAATTGGCAAAGTGATATTTGGAAGTCCCTAGAGGGCTATGGTGAAAAAGGAAATATCCTCAGATGAAATCTGCAAAGAAGCTTCTGAGAAACTGCTCAGTGTTCTTTTAATTCATCTCACAGAGTTACATCTGTATTTCGTGGATCTCTTTGCTAGCCTTATTTCTGTGGAATCTGAGAACAGATATTTCAGATCCCTTTGTAGACTATAGTGCCAAAGGAAATATCCTACGATAACAAAGAGAAAGAAGCTTTCTGAGAACCTTCTTTGTGTTCTGTGAAATCATCTCACAGAGTTACAGCTTTCCCCTCACGAAGCCTTTCGCTAAGACACTTCTTGTGGAATTGGCAAAGTGATATTTGGGAGCCCATAGTGGGCTATGGTGAAAAAGGAAATATGATCAGATGAAATCTGGAAAGAAGCTTTCTGAGAAACTGCTTGGTGTTCTGTTAATTCATCTCCCAGAGTTACATCTGTATTTCGTGGATCTCTTCGCTAGCCTTATTTCTGTGGAATCTGAGAGCAGATATTTCGGATTCATTTGAAGACTATAGGGCCAAAGGAAATATCCTCCGATAACAGAGAAAGAAGCTTTCTGAGAAACTTCTTTGTGTTCTGTGAAATCATCTCACAGAGTTACAGCTTTCCCCTCAGAAGCCTTTCGCTAAGACAGTTCTTGTGGAATTGGAAAAGTGATATTTGGAAGCCTATAGAGGGCTATGGTGAAAAAGGAAATATCCTCAGATGAAATCTGGAAAGAAGCTTTCTGAGAAACTGCTTGGTGTTCTGTTAATTCACCTCACAGAGTTACATCTGTATTTCGTGGATCTCTTTGCTAGCCTTATTTCTGTGGAATCTGAGAACAGATATTTCGGATCCCTTTGAAGAATATAGGGCCAAAGGAAATATCCTCTGATAAGAAAGAGAAAGAAGCTTTCTGAGGAACTTCTTTGTGTTCTGTGAAATCATCTCACAGAGTTACAGCTTTCCCCTCAAGAAGCCGTTCGCTAAGAAAGTTCTTGTGGAATTGGAAAAGTGATATTTGGAAGCCCATAGAGGGCTATGGTGAAAAGGGAAATATCCTCAGATGAAATCTGGAAAGAAGCTTTCTGAGAAACTGCTTGGTGTTCTGTTAATTCATCTCTCAGAGTTACATCTGTATTTCGTGGATCTCTTTGCTATCCTTATTATGTAGAATCTGAGAACAGATATTTCGGATCCCTTTGAAGACTATAGGGCCAAAGGAAATATCCTCCGATAACAAAGGGTAGGAAGCTTTCTGAGAAACTTCTTTGTGTTCTGTGAAATCATCTCACAGAGTTAGAGATTTCCCCTCAAGAAGCCGTTCGCTAAGACAGTTCTTGTGGAATTGGCAAAGTGATATTTGGCAGCCCATAGAGGGCTTCGGTGAAAAAGGAAATATCCTCAGATGAAATCTTTAAAGAAGCATTCTGAGAAACTGCTAAGTGTTCTGTTAATTCATCTCACAGAGTTATATCTGTATTTCGTGGATCTCTTTGCTAGACTTATTTCTGTGGAATCTGAGAACAGATATTTCGGATCCCTTTGAAGACTATAGGGCCAAAGGAAATATCCTACGATAACAAAGAGAAAGATGTTTTCTGAGAAAATTCTTTGTGTTCTGTGAAATCATCTCACAGTTACAGCTTTCCCCTCAAGAAGGCTTTCGCTAAGACAGTTCTTGTGGAATTGGCAAAGTGATATTTGGAAGCCCTTAGAGGGCTATGGTGAAAAAGGAAATATCCTCAGATGAAATCTGGAAAGAAGCTTTCTGAGAAACTGCTTAGTGTTCTGTTAATTCATCTCAAAGATTTACATCTGTATTTCATGGATCTTTTTGCTGGCCTTATTTCTGTGAAATCTGAGAACAGAAATTTCGGATCCCTTTGAAGACTATAGGGCCAAAGGAAATATCCTCCAATACAAAGAGATAGAAGCTTTCTGAGAAATTTCTTTGTGTTCTTTTAAATCATCTCACAGAGTTACAGCATTCCCCTCAAGAAGCCGTTCGCTAAGACACTTCTTGTGGAATTGACAAAGTGATATTTGGAAGCCCCTAGAGGGCTATGGTGAAAAAGGAAATATCCTCAGATGGCATCTGGAAAGAAGCTTTCTGAGAAACTGTTTAGTGTTCTGTTAATTCATCTCAGAGAGTTATATCTGTATTTCGTGGATCTCTTTACTAGCCTTATTTCTGTGGAATCTGAGAACAGAAATTTCGGATCCCTTTGAAGACTATAGGGCCAAAGGAAATATCCTCCGATAACAAAGAGAAAGAAGCTTTCTGAGAAACTTCTTTGTGTTCTGTGAAATCATCCCACAGAGTTACAGCTTTCCCCTCAAGAAGCGTTTCGCTAAGACAGTTCTTGTGGAATTGGCAAAGTGATATTTGGAAGCCCATAGAGGGCTACGGTGAAAACGGAAATATCCTCAGATAAAATCTGGAAAGAATCTTCTCAGAAACTGCTCAGTGTTCTTTTAATTCATCTCACAGAGTTACATCTGTATTTCGTGGATCTCTTTGCTAGCCTTATTTCTGTGGAATCTGAGAACAGATATTTCGGATCGCTTTGAAGACTATAGGGCCAAAGGAAATATCCTTCGATAACAAAGAGAAAGAAGCTTTCTGAGAAACTTCTTTTGTTCTGTGAAATCATCTCTCAGAATTACAGCTTTCCCCTCAAGAAGCCTTTCGCTAAGACACTTCTTGTGGAATTGGCAAAGTGATATTTGGAAGCCCATAGAGGGCTTCGGTGAAAAAGGAAATATCCTCAGATGAAATCTGGAAAGAAGCTTTCTGAGAAACTGCTCAGTGTTCTGTTAATTCATCTCACAGAATTATATCTGTATTTCGTGGATCTCTTTGCTAGACTTATTTCTGTGGAAACTGAGAACAGATATTTCGGATCCCTTTGTAGACTATAGGGCCAAAGAAAATATCCTACGATAACAAAGAGAAAGATGTTTTCTGAGAAACTTCTTTGTGTTCTGTGAAATCATCTCACAGTTACAGCTTTCCCCTCAAGAAGGCTTTCGCTAAGACAGTTCTTGTGTAATTGGAAAAGTGATATTTGGAAGCCCATAGAGGGCTATGGTGAAAAAGGAAATATCCTCAGAAGAAATCTGGAAAGAAGATTTCTGAGAAACTGCTTGGTGTTCTGTTAATTCATCTCACAGAGTTACATCTGTATTTCGTGGATCTCTTTGCAAGCCTTATTTCTGTGGAATCTGAGAACAGATATTTCGGATCCCTTTGAAGACTATAGGGCCAAAGGAAATATCCTCCGATAACAAAGAGAAAGAAGCTTTCTGAGAAACTTCTTTGTGTTCTCTGAAATCATCTCACAGAGTTACAGCTTTCCCCTCAAGAAGCCTTTCGCTAAGACAGTTCTTGTGTAATTGGAAAAGTGATATTTGGAAGCCCCTAGAGGGCTATTGTGAAAAAGGAAATATCCTCAGATGAAATTTGGAAAGAAGCTTTCTGAGAAACTGCTTAGTGTTCTGTTAATTCATCTCACAGAGTTACATCTGTATTTCATGGATCTTTTTGCTAGCCTTATTTCTGTGGAATCTGAGAACAGAAATTTCGGATCCCTTTGAAGACTATAGGGCCAAAGGAAATATCCTCCAATTACAAAGAGATAGAAGCTTTCTGAGAAATTTCTTTGTGTTCTTTTAAATCATCTCACAGAGTTACAGCTTTCCCCTCAAGAAGACTTTCGCTAAGACACTTCTTGTGGAATTGGCAAAGTGATATTTGTAAACCCCTAGAGGGCTATGGTGAAAAAGGAAATATCCTCAGATGAAATCTGGAAAGAAGCTTTCTGAGAAACTGCTTGGTGTTCTGTTAATTCATCTCACAGAGTTACATCTGTATTTCGTGGATCTCTTTGCTAGCCTTATTTCTGTGGAATCTGAGAACAGATATTTCGGATCCCTTTGAAGACTGTAGGGCCAAAGGAAATATCCTCCGATAACAAAGAGAAAGAAGCTTTCTGAGAAACTTCTTTGTGTTCTGTGAAATCATCTCACAGAGTTACAGCTTTCCCCTCAAGAAGCCTTTCGCTAAGACACTTCTTGTGGAATTGACAAAGTGATATTTGGAAGCCCATAGTGGGCAATGGTGAAAAAGGAAATATCCTCAGATGAAATCTGGAAAGAAGCTTTCTGAGAAACTGCTTGGTGTTCTGTTAATTCATCTCACAGAGTTACATCTGTATTTCGTGGATCTCTTTGCTAGCCTTATTTCTGTGGAATCTGAGAACAGATATTTCGAATCCCTTTGAAGACTATAGGGCCAAAGGAAATATCCTCCGAAAACAAAGAGAAAGAAGCTTTCTGAGAAACTTCTTTGTGTTTTGTGAAATGATCCCACAGAGTTACAGCTTTCCCCTCAAGAAGCGTTTCGCTAAGACAGTTCTTGTGTAATTGGAAAAGTGATATTTGGAAGTCCATAGAGGGCTATGGTGAAAAAGGAAATATCCTCAGATGAAATCTGGAAAGAATCTTCTGAGAAACTGCTCAGTGTTCTTTTAATTCATCTCACAGAGTTACATCTGTATTTCGTGGATCTCTTTGCTAGCCTTATTTCTGTGGAATCTGAGAACAGATATTTCGGATCTCTTTGTAGACTATAGGGCCAAAGGTAATATCCTCCGATAACAAAGAGAAAGAAGCTTTCTGAGAAACTTCTTTGTGTTCTGTGAAATCATCTCACAGAGTTACAGCTTTCCCCTCAAGAAGCCTTTCGCTAAGACACTTCTTGTGGAATTGGCAAAGTGATATTTGGAAGCCCATAGTGTTCTATGGTGAAAAAGGAAATATGATCAGATGAAATCTGGAAAGAAGCTTTCTGAGAAACTGCTTGGTGTTCTGTTAATTCATCTCACAGAGTTACATCTGTATTTCGTGGATCTCTTCGCGAGCCTTATTTCTGTGGAATCTGAGAAAAGATATTTCGGATCCCTTTGAAGACTATAGGGCCAAAGGAAATATCCTTCGATAACAAAGAGAAAGAAGCTTTCTGAGAAACTTCTTTGTGTTCTGTGAAATCATCTCACAGAGTTACAGCTTTCCCCTCAAGAAGCCTTTCGCTAAGACAGTTCTTGTGGAATTGGAAAAGTGATATTTGGAAGCCCATAGAGGGCTATGGTGAAAAAGGAAATATCCTCAGATGAAATCTGGAAAGAAGCTTTCTGAGAAACTGCTTGGTGTTCTGTTAATTCACCTCACAGAGTTACATCTGTGTTTCGTGGATCTCTTTGCTAGCCTTATTTCTGTGGAATCTGAGAACAGATATTTCGGATCGCTTTGAAGACTATAGGGCCAAAGGAAATATCCTCTGATAAGAAAGAGAAAGAATCTTTCTGAGAAACTTCTTTGTGTTCTGTGAAATCATCTCACAGAGTTACAGCTTTCCCCTCAAGAAGCCGTTCGCTAAGACAATTCTTGTGGAATTGGAAAAGTGATATTTGGAAGCCCATAGAGGGCTATGGTGAAAACGGAAATATCCTCAGATGAAATCTGGAAAGAAGCTTTCTGAGAAACTGCTCAGTGTTCTGTTTATTCATCTCACAGAGTTACATCTGTATTTCGTGGATCTCTTTGCTAGCCTTATTTCTGTGGAATCTGAGAACAGATATTTCGGATCCCTTTGAAGACTATAGGGCCAAAGGAAATATCCTTCGATAACAAAGAGAAAGAAGCTTTCTGAGAAACTTCTTTTGTTCTGTGAAATCATCTCTCAGAATTACAGCTTTCCCCTCAAGAAGCCTTTCGCTAAGACACTTCTTGTGGAATTGGCAAAGTGATATTTGGAAGCCCATAGAGGGCTTCGGTGAAAAAGGAAATATCCTCAGATGAAATCTGGAAAGAAGCTTTCTGAGAAACTGCTCAGTGTTCTGTTAATTCATCTCACAGAATTATATCTGTATTTCGTGGATCTCTTTGCTAGACTTATTTCTGTGGAAACTGAGAACAGATATTTCGGATCCCTTTGTAGACTATAGGGCCAAAGAAAATATCCTACGATAACAAAGAGAAAGATGTTTTCTGAGAAACTTCTTTGTGTTCTGTGAAATCATCTCACAGTTACAGCTTTCCCCTCAAGAAGGCTTTCGCTAAGACAGTTCTTGTGTAATTGGAAAAGTGATATTTGGAAGCCCATAGAGGGCTATGGTGAAAAAGGAAATATCCTCAGATGAAATCTGGAAAGAAGCTTTCTGAGAAAATGCTTAGTGTTCTCTTAATTCATTTCACAGAGTTACATCTGTATTTCATGGATCTTTTTGCTAGCCTTATTTCTGTGAAATCTGAGAACAGAAATTTCGGATCCCTTTGAAGACTATAGGGCCAAAGGAAATATCCTCCAATACAAAGAGATAGAAGCTTTCTGAGAAATTTCTTTGTGTTCTTTTAAATCATCTCACAGAGTTACAGCTTTCCCCTCAAGAAGCCGTTCGCTAAGACACTTCTTGTGGAATTGACAAAGTGATATTTGGAAGCCCCTAGAGGGCTATGGTGAAAAAGGAAATATCCTCAGATGGCATCTGGAAAGAAGCTTTCTGAGAAACTGTTTAGTGTTCTGTTAATTCATCTCAGAGAGTTATATCTGTATTTCGTGGATCTCTTTACCAGCCTTATTTCTGTGGAATCTGAGAACAGAAATTTCGGATCCCTTTAAAGACTATAGGGCCAAAGGAAATATCCTCCGATAACAAAGAGAAAGAAGCTTTCTGAGAAACTTCTTTGTGTTCTGTGAAATCATCTCACAGAGTTACAGCTTTCCCTTAAAGAAGCCTTTCGCTAAGACAGTTCTTGTGGAATTGGAAAAGTGATATTTGGAAGCCCATAGAGGGCTATGGTGAAAAAGGAAATATCCTCAGAAGAAATCTGGAAAGAAGCTTTCTGAGAAACTGCTTGGTGTTCTGTTAATTCATCTCACAGAGTTACATCTGTATTTCGTGGATCTCTTTGCAAGCCTTATTTCTGTGGAATCTGAGAACAGATATTTCGGATCCCTTTGAAGACTATAGGGCCAAAGGAAATATCCTCCGATAACAAAGAGAAAGAAGCTTTCTGAGAAACTTCTTTGTGTTCTCTGAAATCATCT
Source organism: Macaca fascicularis (assembly GCF_037993035.2). Taxonomy (NCBI): domain Eukaryota; kingdom Metazoa; phylum Chordata; class Mammalia; order Primates; family Cercopithecidae; genus Macaca; species Macaca fascicularis. The sequence continues at coordinate 43,442,458 of NC_088384.1, read as the reverse complement.
CACAGAGTTACAGCTTTCCCCTCAAGAAGCCTTTCGCTAAGACAGTTCTTGTGTAATTGGAAAAGTGATATTTGGAAGCCCCTAGAGGGCTATTGTGAAAAAGGAAATATCCTCAGATGAAATTTGGAAAGAAGCTTTCTGAGAAACTGCTTAGTGTTCTGTTAATTCATCTCACAGAGTTACATCTGTATTTCATGGATCTTTTTGCTAGCCTTATTTCTGTGGAATCTGAGAACAGAAATTTCGGATCCCTTTGAAGACTATAGGGCCAAAGGAAATATCCTCCAATTACAAAGAGATAGAAGCTTTCTGAGAAATTTCTTTGTGTTCTTTTAAATCATCTCACAGAGTTACAACTTTCCCCTCAAGAAGACTTTCGCTAAGACACTTCTTGTGGAATTGGCAAAGTGATATTTGTAAACCCCTAGAGGGCTATGGTGAAAAAGGAAATATCCTCAGATGAAATCTGGAAAGAAGCTTTCTGAGAAACTGCTTGGTGTTCTGTTAATTCATCTCACAGAGTTACATCTGTATTTCGTGGATCTCTTTGCTAGCCTTATTTCTGTGGAATCTGAGAACAGATATTTCGGATCCCTTTGAAGACTGTAGGGCCAAAGGAAATATTCTCCGATAACAAAGAGAAAGAAGCTTTCTGAGAAACTTCTTTGTGTTCTGTGAAATCATCTCACAGAGTTACAGCTTTCCCCTCAAGAAGCCTTTCGCTAAGACACTTCTTGTGGAATTGACAAAGTGATATTTGGAAGCCCATAGTGGGCAATGGTGAAAAAGGAAATATCCTCAGATGAAATCTGGAAAGAAGCTTTCTGAGAAACTGCTTGGTGTTTTGTTAATTCATCTCACAGAGTTACATCTGTATTTCGTGGATCTCTTTGCTAGCCTTATTTCTGTGGAATCTGAGAACAGATATTTCGAATCCCTTTGAAGACTATAGGGCCAAAGGAAATATCCTCCGAAAACAAAGAGAAAGAAGCTTTCCGAGAAACTTCTTTGTGTTTTGTGAAATGATCCCACAGAGTTACAGCTTTCCCCTCAAGAAGCGTTTCGCTAAGACAGTTCTTGTGTAATTGGAAAAGTGATATTTGGAAGTCCATAGAGGGCTATGGTGAAAAAGGAAATATCCTCAGATGAAATCTGGAAAGAATCTTCTGAGAAACTGCTCAGTGTTCTTTTAATTCATCTCACAGAGTTACATCTGTATTTCGTGGATCTCTTTGCTAGCCTTATTTCTGTGGAATCTGAGAACAGATATTTCGGATCCCTTTGTAGACTATAGGGCCAAAGGAAATATCCTACGATAACAAAGAGAAAGAAGCTTTCTGAGAAACTTCTTTGTGTTCTGTGAAATCATCTCACAGAGTTACAGCTTTCCCCTCAAGAAGCCTTTCGCTAAGACACTTCTTGTGGAATTGGCAAAGTGATATTTGGAAGCCCATAGTGGGCTATGGTGAAAAAGGAAATATGATCAGATGAAATCTGGAAAGAAGCTTTCTGAGAAACTGCTTGGTGTTCTGTTAATTCATCTCACAGAGTTACATCTGTATTTCGTGGATCTCTTCGCTAGCCTTATTTCTGTGGAATCTGAGAACAGATATTTCGGATCCCTTTGAAGACTATAGGGCCAAAGGAAATATCCTCCGATAACAAAGAGAAAGAAGCTTTCTGAGAAACTTCTTTGTGTTCTGTGAAATCATCTCACAGAGTTACAGCTTTCCCCTCAAGAAGCCTTTCGCTAAGACAGTTCTTGTGGAATTGGAAAAGTGATATTTGGAAGCCCATAGAGGGCTATGGTGAAAAAGGAAATATCCTCAGATGAAATCTGGAAAGAAGCTTTCTGAGAAACTGCTTGGTGTTCTGTTAATTCACCTCACAGAGTTACATCTGTGTTTCGTGGATCTCTTTGCTAGCCTTATTTCTGTGGAATCTGAGAACAGATATTTCGGATCGCTTTGAAGACTATAGGGCCAAAGGAAATATCCTCTGATAAGAAAGAGAAAGAAGCTTTCTGAGAAACTTCTTTGTGTTCTGTGAAATCATCTCACAGAGTTACAGCTTTCCCCTCAAGAAGCCGTTCACTAAGACAATTCTTGTGGAATTGGAAAAGTGATATTTGGAAGCCCATAGAGGGCTATGGTGAAAACGGAAATATCCTCAGATGAAATCTGGAAAGAAGCTTTCTGAGAAACTGCTCAGTGTTCTGTTTATTCATCTCACAGAGTTACATCTGTATTTCGTGGATCTCTTTGCTAGCCTTATTTCTGTGGAATCTGAGAACAGATATTTCGGATCCCTTTGAAGAGTATAGGGCCAAAGGAATTATCCTTCGATAACAAAGAGAAAGAAGCTTTCTGAGAAACTTCTTTTGTTCTGTGAAATCATCTCACAGAATTACAGCTTTCCCCTCAAGAAGCCTTTCGCTAAGACACTTCTTGTGGAATTGGCAAAGTGATATTTGAAAGCCCATAGAGGGCTATGGTGAAAAAGGAAATATCCTCAGATGAAATCTGGAAAGAAGCTTTCTGAGAAACTGCTTGGTGTTCTGTTAATTCATCTCTCAGAGTTACATCTGTATTTCGTGGATCTCTTTGCTAGCCTTATTATGTAGAATCTGAGAACAGATATTTCGGATCCCTTTGAAGACTATAGGGCCAAAGGAAATATCCTCCAATTACAAAGAGAAAGAAGCTTTCTGAGAAATTTCTTTGTGTTCTTTTAAATAATCTCACAGAGTTACAGCTTTCCCCTTAAGAAGCCTTTCGCTAAGACACTTCTTGTGGAATTTGCAAAATGATATTTGGAAGCCCCTAGAGGGCTATGGTGTAAAAGGAATTATCCTCAGATGAAATCTGGAAAGAAGCTTTCTGAGAAACTGCTCGGTGTTCTGTTAATTCATCCCTCAGAGTTCCATCTGTATTTCGTGGATCTCTTTCTAGCCTTATTTCTGTGGAATCTGAGAACAGAAATTTCGCATCCCTTTGAAGACTGTAGGGCCAAAGGAAATATCCTCCGATAACAAAGAGAAGGAAGCTTTCTGAGAACCTTCTTTGTGTTCTGTGAAATCATCTCACAGAGTTACAGCTTTCCCCACAAGAAGCCTTTCGCTAAGACACTTCTTGTGGAATTGGCAAAGTGATATTTGGGAGCCCATAGTGGGCTATGGTGAAAAAGGAAATATGATCAGATGAAATCTGGAAAGAAGCTTTCTGAGAAACTGCTTGGTGTTCTGTTAATTCATCTCACAGAGTTACATCTGTATTTCATGGATCTCTTCGCTAGCCTTATTTCTGTGGAATCTGAGAACAGATATTTCGGATCCCTTTGAAGACTGTAGGGCCAAAGGAAATATCCTCCGATAACAAAGAGAAAGAAGCTTTCTGAGAAACTTCTTTGTGTTCTGTGAAATCATCTCACAGAGTTACAGCTTTCCCCTCAAGAAGCCTTTCGCTAAGACACTTCTTGTGGAATTGGCAAAGTGATATTTGGGAGCCCATAGTGGGCTATGGTGAAAAAGGAAATATGATCAGATGAAATCTGGAAAGAAGCTTTCTGAGAAACTGCTTGGTGTTCTGTTAATTCACCTCACAGAGTTACATCTGTATTTCGTGGATCTCTTTGCTAGCCTTATTTCTGTGGAATCTGAGAACAGATATTTCGGATCCCTTTGAAGACTATAGGGCCAAAGGAAATATCCTCTGATAAGAAAGAGAAAGAAGCTTTCTGAGGAACTTCTTTGTTTTCAGTGAAATCATCTCACAGAGTTACAGCTTTCCCCTCAAGAAGCCGTTCGCTAAGACAGTTCTTGTGGAATTGGAAAAGTGATATTTGGAAGCCCATAGAGGGCTATGGTGAAAAGGGAAATATCTTCAGATGAAATCTGGAAAGAAGCTTTCTGAGAAACTGCTCAGTGTTCTGTTTATTCATCTCACAGTGTTACATCTGTATTTCGTGGATCTCTTTGCTAGCCTTATTTCTGTGGAATCTGAGAACAGATATTTCGGATCCCTTTGAAGACTATAGGGCCAAAGGAAATATCCTTCGATAACAAAGAGAAAGAAGCTTTCTGAGAAACTTCTTTGTGTTCTGTGAAATCATCTCACAGAATTACAGCTTTCCCCTCAAGAAGCCTTTCGCTAAGACACTTCTTGTGGAATTGGCAAAGTGATATTTGGAAGCCCATAGAGGGCTATGGTGAAAAAGGAAATATCCTCAGATGAAATCTGGAAAGAAGCTTTCTGAGAAACTGCTTGGTGTTCTGTTAATTCATCTCTCAGAGTTACATCTGTATTTCGTGGATCTCTTTGCTAGCCTTATTTCTGTGGAATCTGAGAACAGATATTTCGGATCCCTTTGAAGACTGTATGGCCAAAGGAAATATCCTCCAATAACAAAGAGAAAGAAGCTTTCTGAGAAACTTCTTTGTGTTCTTTTAAATAATCTCACAGAGATTCAGCTTTCACCTTAAGAAGCCTTTCGCTAAGACACTTCTTGTGGAATTTGCAAAATGATATTTGGAAGCCCCTAGAGGGCTATGTTGTAAAAGGAAATATCCTCAGATGAAATCTGGAAAGAAGCTTTCTGAGAAACTGCTCGGTGTTCTGTTAATTCATCCCTCAGAGTTCCATCTGTATTTCGTGGATCTTTTTGCTAGCCTTATTTCTGTGGAATCTGAGAACAGATATTTCGCATCCCTTTGAAGACTGTTGGGCCAAAGGAAATATCCTCCGATAACAAAGAGAAAGAAGCTTTCTGAGAAACTTCTTTGTGTTCTGTGAAATCATCTCACAGAGTTACAGCTTTCCCCTCAAGAAGCCTTTCGCTAAGACACTTCTTGTGGAATTGACAAAGTGATATTTGGAGCCCATAGTGGGCTATGGTGAAAAAGGAAATATCCTCAGATGAAATCTGGAAAGAAGCTTTCTGAGAACCTGCTTAGTGATCTGTTAATTCATCTCAGAGAGTTACATTTGTATTTCGTGGATCTCTTTGCTAGCCTTATTTCTGTGGAATCTGAGAACAGATATTTCGGATCCCTTTGAAGACTATAGGGCCAAATGAAATATCCTCCGATAACAAAGAGAAAGAAGCTTTCTGAGAAACTTCTTTGTGTTCTGTGAAATCATCTCACAGAGTTACAGCTTTCCCCTCAAGAAGCCGTTCGCTAAGACAGTTCTTGTGGAATTGGCAAAGTGATATTTGGAAGCCCATAGAGGGCTATGGTGAAAAAGGAAATATCCTCAGATGACATCTGGAAAGAAGCTTTCTGAGAAACTGCTTGGTGTTCTGTTAATTCATCTCTCAGAGTTACATCTATATTTCGTGGATCTCTTTGCTAGCCTTATTATGTAGAATCTGAGAACAGATATTTCGGATCCCTTTGAAGACTATAGGGCCAAAGGAAATATCCTCCGATAACAAAGAGAAAGAAGCTTTCTGAGAAATTTCTTTGTGTTCTGTGAAATCATCTCACAGAGTTACAGCTTTCCCCTCAAGAAGCCTTTCGCTAACACAGTTCTTCTGGAATTGGCAAAGTGATATTTGGAAGCCCTTACAGGGCTATGGTGAAAAAGGAATTATCCTCAGATGAAATCTGGAAAGAAGCTTTCTGAGATACTGCTTGGTGTTCTGTTAATTCATCTCACAGAGTTACATCTGTATTTCGTGGATCCCTTTGCTAGCCTTATCTTTGTGGAATCTGACAACAAATATTTCGGATCCCTTTGAAGACTACAGGGCCAAAGGAAATATCCTCCGATAACAAAGAGAAAGAAGCTTTCTGAGAAACTTCTTTGTGTTCAGTGAAACCATCTCACAGAGTTACAGCTTTCCCTTCAAGAAGCCTTTCGCTAAGACAGTTCTTGTGGAATTGGAAAAGTGATATTTGGAAGCCCATAGAGGGCTATGGTGAAAAAGGAAATATCCTCAGATGAAATCTGGAAAGAAGCTTTCTGAGAAACTGCTTAGTGTTCTGTTAATTCATCTAACAGAGTTACATCTGTATTTCATATATCTCTTTGCTAGCCTTATTTCTGTGGAATCTGAGAACAGAAATTTCGGATCCCTTTGAAGACTATAGGGCCAAAGGAAATATCCTCCAATTTCAAAGAGATAGAAGCTTTCTGAGAAATTTCTCTGTGTTCTTTGAAATCATCTCACAGAGTTACAGCTTTCCCCTCAAGAAGCCTTTCGCTAAGACAGTTCTGGTGGAATTGGAAAAGTGATATTTGGAAGCCCATACAGGGCTATGGTGAAAAAGGAAATATCCTCAGATGAAATCTGGAAAGAACCTTTCTGAGATACTGCTTAGTGTTCTGTTAATTCATCTCACAGAGTTACATCTGTATTTCGTGGATCTCTTTGCTAGCCTTATCTCTGTTTAATCTGAGAACAGATATTTCGGATCCCTTTGAAGACTACAGGGCCAAAGGAAATATCCTCCGATAACAAAGAGAAAGAAGCTTTCTGAGAAACTTCTTTGTGTTCTGTGAAATCATCTCACAGAGTTACAGCTTACCCCTCAAGAAGCCTTTCACTAAGACAGTTCTTGTGGAATTGGCAAAGTGTTATTTGTAAGCTCATAGAGGGCTATCATGAAAAAGGAAATATCCTCAGATGACATCTGGAAAGAAGCTTTCTGAGAAACTGCTTAGTGTTCTGTTAATTCATCTCAGAGAGTTACATCTGTATTTCGTGGATCTCTTTGCTAGCCTTATTTCTGTGGAATCTGAGAACAGAAATTTCGGATCCCTTTGAAGACTATAGGGCCAAAGGAAATATCCTCCAATTACAAAGAGAGAGAAGATTTCTGAGAAATTTCTTTGTGTTCTTTAAATTATCTCACAGAGTTACAGCTTTCCCCTCAAGAAGCCTTACGCTAAGACAGTTCTTGTGGAATTGGCAAAGTGAAATTTGAAGCCCATAGAGGGCTATGGTGAAAAAGGAAATATCCTCAGATGAAATCTGGAAAGAAGCTTTCTGAGAAACTGATTGGTGTTCTGTTAATTCATGAAACAGAGTTACATCTGTATTTCGTGGATCTCTGCTAGCCTTATTTCTGTGGAATCTGAGAACAGATATTTCGGATCCCATTGAAGACTATAGGGCCAAAGGAAATATCCTCCGACAACAAAGAGAAAGAAGCTTTCTGAGAAACTTCTTTGTGTTCTGTGAAATCATCTCACAGAGTTACAACATTCCTCTCAAGAAGCCTTTCGCTAAGACAGTTATTGTGGAATTGGCAAAGTGATATTTGGAAGCCCATAGAGGGCTATGGTGAAAAAGGAAATATCCTCAGATGAAATCTGGAAAGAAGCTTTCTGAGAAACTGCTTGGTGTTCAGTTAATTCATCTCACAGGGTTACATCTGTATTTTGTGGATCTCTTTGCTAGCCTTATTTCTGTGGAATCTCAGAACAGATATTTTGGATCCCTTTGAAGACGATAGGGCCAAAGGAAATATCCTCCGATAACAAAGAGAAAGAAGCTTTCTGAGAAAATTCTTTGTGTTCTGTAAAAACAACTCACAGAGTTACAGCTTTCCCCTCAAGAAGCCTTTCGCTATGACAGTTCTTGTGGAATTGGAAAAGTGATATTTGGAAGCCCATAGAGGGCCATGGTGAAAAAGGAAATATCCTCAGATGAAATCAGGAAAGAAGCTTTCTGAGAAACTGCTTGGTGTTCTGTTAATTCATCTCTCAGAGTTACATCTGTATTTCGTGGATCTCTTTGCTAGCCTTATTTCTGTGAATCTGAGAACAGATATTTCGGATCCCTTTGAAGACTATAGGGCCAAAGGAAGTATCCTCCGATAAGAAAGAGAAAGAAGCTTTCTGAGCAACTTCTTTGTGTTCTGTGAAATCATCTCACAGAGTTACAGCTTTCCCTTCTAGAAGCCTTTTGCTAAGACAGTTCTTGTGGAATTGGCAAAGTGATATTTGGAAGCCCATAGAGGGCTATGGTGAACAAGGAAATATCCTCAGATGAAATCTGGAAAGAAGCTTTCTGAGAAACTGCTTGGTGTTCTGTTAATTCATCCCTCAGAGTTACATCTGTATTACGTGGATCTCTTTGCTAGCCTTATTTCTGTGGAATCTGAGAACAGATATTTCGGATCCCTTTGAAGACTATAGGGCCTAAGGAAATATCCTTCGATAAAAAAGAGAAAGAAGCTTTCTGAGAAACTTCTTTGTGTTCTGTGAAATCATCTCACAGAGTTACAGCTTTCCCCTCAAGAAGCCGTTCGCTAAGACAGTTCTTGTGAAATTGGCAAAGTGATATTTGGAAGCCCATAGAGGGCTATGGTGAAAAGGGAAATATCCTCAGATGAAATCTGGAAAGAAGTTTCTGAGAAACTGCTCAGTGTTCTGTTTATTCATCTCACAGAGTTACATCTGTATTTCGTGGATCTCTTTGCTAGCCTTATTTCTGTGGAATCTGAGAACAGATATTTCGGATCCCTTTGAAGACTACAGGGCCAAAGGAAATATCCTACGATAACAAAGGAAAGAACCTTTCTGAGAAACTTCTTTGTGTTCTGTGAAATCATCTCACAGAGTTACAGCTTTCCCCTCCAGAAGCCTTTCGCTAAGACAGTTCTAGTGGAATTGGCAAAGTGATATTTGGAATCCCGTAGAGGGCTATGAAGAAAAAGGAAATATCCTCAGATGAAATCTGGAAAGAAGCTTTCTTAGAAACTGCTTGGTGTTCTGTTCATTCCTCTCACAGGGTTACATCTGTATTTCGTGGATCTCTTTGCTAGCCTTATTTCTGTGGAATCTGAGAACAGATATTTCGAATCCCTTTGAAGACTATAGGGCAAAAGGAAATATCCTCCGATAACAAAGAGAAAGAAGCTTTCTGAGAAACTTTTTTTTGTTCTGTGAAATCATCTCACAGAGTTACAGCCTTCCCCTCAAGAAGCCGTTCGCTTAGACAGTTCTTGTGGAATTGGCATAGTGATATTTGGAAGCCCATAGCGGGCTATGGTGAAAAAGGTAATATCCTCAGATGAAATCTGGAAATAAGCTTTCTGAGAAACTGCTTGGTGTTCTGTTAATTCATCACACAGAGTTACATCTGTATTTCGTCGATCTCTTTGCTAGCCTTATTTCTGTGGAATCTGAGAAGAGATATTTCGGATCCCTTTGAAGACTATAGGGCCAAAAGAAATATCCTCGGATAACAAAGAGAAAGAAGCTTTCTGAGAAACCTCTTTGTGTACTGTGAAATCATCTCACAGAGTTACAGCTTACCCCTCAAGAAGCCTTTCGCTAAGACAGTTCTTGTGGAATTGGCAAAGTGATATTTGGAAGCCCATAGAGGGCTATGGTGCAAAAGGAAATATCCTGAGATGACATCTGGAAAGAAGCTTTCTGAGAAACTGCTTAGTGTTCTGTTAATTCATCTCAGTGCGTTACATCTGTATTTCGTGGATCTCTTTGCTAGCCTTATTTCTGTGGAATCTGAGAACAGAAATTTCAGATCCCTTTGAAGACTATAGGGCCAAAGGAAATATCCTCCAATTACAAAGAGAGAGAAGCTTTCTGAGAAATTTCTTTGTGTTCTTTGAAATCATCTCACAGAGTTACAGCTTTCCCCTCAAGAAGCCTTTCGCTAAGACAGTTCTTTTGGATTGGCAAAGTGATATTTGGAAGCCCATAGAGGGCTATGGTGAAAAAGGAAATATCCTCAGATGAAATCTGGAAAGCAGATTTCTGAGAAACTGCTTGGAGTTCTGTTAATTCATCTCTCAGTGTTACATCTGTATTTCGTGGATCTCTTTGCTAGCCTTATTTCTCTGGAATCTGAGAGCAGATATTTCAGATTCCTTTGAAGACCATAGGACCAAAGTAAATATCCTCCGATAACAAAGAGCAAGAACCTTTCTGAGAAACTTCTTTGTGTTCTGTGAAATCATCTCACAGAGTTACAGCTTTCCCCTCAAGAAGCCTTTCGCTAAGACAGTTCTTGTGGAATTGGCAAAGTGATATTTGGAAGCCCATAGAGGGCTACGGTGAAATAGGAAATATCCTCAGATGAAATCTGGAAAGAAGCTTTCTGAGAAACTGCTTAGTGTTCTGTTAATTCATCTAACAGAGTTACATCTGTATTTCATGGATCTCTTTGCTAGCCTTATTTCTGTGGATTCTGAGAACAGATATTTCGGATCCCTTTGAAGACTATAGGGCCAAAGGAAATATCCTCCAATTACAAAGAGATAGAAGCTTTCTGAGAAATTTCTCTGTGTTCTTTGAAATCATCTCACAGAGTTACAGCTTTCCCCTCAAGAAGCCTTTCGCTAAGACACTGCTTGTGGAATTGGCAAAGTGATATTTGGAAGCCCCTAGAGGTCTATGTTGAAAAAGGAAATATCCTCAGATGAAATCTGGAAAGAAGCTTTCTGAGAAACTGCTTGGTGTTCTGTTAATTCATCTCACAGAGTTACATCTGTATTTCGTGGATCTCTTTGCTAACCTTATTTCTGTGGAATCTGAGAACAGATATTTCGGATCCCTTTGAAGACTAAAGGGCCAAAGGAAATATCCTCCGATAAAAAAGAGAAAGAAGCTTTCTGAGAAACTTCTTTGTGTTCTGTGAAATCATCTCACAGAGTTACAGCTTTCCCCTCAAAGAGTCATTCGCTAAGACAGTTCTTGTGGAATTGGCAAAGTGATATTTGGAAGCCCATAGAGGGCTATGGTAAAAAGGGAAATATCCTCAGATGAAATCTGGAAAGAAGTTTCTGAGAAACTGCTCAGTGTTCTGTTTATTCATCTCACAGAGTTAACTCTGTATTTCGTGGATCTCTTTGCTAGCCTTATTTCTGTGGAATCTGAGAACTAATATTTCGGATCCCTTTGAAGACTACAGGGCCAAAGGAAATATCCTACGATAACAAAGGAAAGAAGCTTTCTGAGAAACTTCTTTGTGTTCTGTGAAATCATCTCACAGAGTTACAGCTTTCCCCTCCAGAAGCCTTTCGCTAAGACAGTTCTTGTGGAATTTGCAAAGTGATATTTGGAAGCCCATAGAAGGCTATGGAGAAAAAGGAAATATCCTCAGATGAAATCTGGAAAGAAGCTTTCTGAGAAACTGCTTGGTGTTCTGTTAATTCCTCTCACAGGGTTACATCTGTATTTCGTGGATATCTTTGCTAGCCTTATTTCTGTGGAATCTGAGAACAGATATTTCGGATCCCTTTGAAGACTATAGGGCCAAGGAAACATCCTCCGATAACAAAGAGAAAGAAGCTTTCTGAGAAACTTCTTTTTGTTCTGTGAAATCATCTCACAGAGTTACAGCTTTCCCCTCGAGAAGCCGTTCGCTAAGACAGATCTTGTGGAATTGGCAAAGTGATATTTGGAAGCCCAAAAAGGGCTATGGTGAAAAAGGTAATATCCTCAGATGAAATCTGGAAAGAAGCTTTCTGAGAAACTGCTTAGTGTTCTGTTAATTCATCTCAGAGAGTTACATCTGTATTTCGTGGATCTCTTTGCTAGGCTTATTTCTATGGAATCTGGGAACAGAAATTTCAGATCCCTTTGAAGACTATAGGGCCAAAGGAAATATCCTCCAATTACAAAGAGAGAGAAGCTTTCTGAGAAATTTCTTTGTGTTCTTTGAAATCATCTCACAGAGTTACAGCTTACCCCTCAAGAAGCCTTTCGCTAAGACAGTTCTTGTGGAATTGGCAAAGTGATATTTAGAAGCCCATAGAGGGCTATGGTGAAAAAGGAAATATCCTCAGATGAAATCTGGAAAGAAGCTTTCTGAGAAACTGCTTGGAGTTCTGTTCATTCATCTCTCAGTGTTACATCTGTATTTCGTGGATCTCTTTGCTAGCCTTATTTCACTGGAATCTGAGAGCAGATATTTCGGATTCCTTTGAAGACTATAGGACCAAAGGAAATATCCTCCGATAAAAAAGAGCAAGAACCTTTCTGAGAAACTTCTTTGTGTTCTGTGAAATCATCTCACAGAGTTACAGCTTTCCCCTCAAGAAGCCTTTCGCTAAGACACTTCTTGTGGAATTGGCAAAGTGATATTTGGAAGCCCATAGAGTGCTATGGTGAAAAAGGAAATATCCTCAGATGAAATCTGGAAAGAAGCTTTCTGAGAAACTGCTTGGTGTTCTGTTAATTCATCTCAAAGTGTTACATCTGTATTTCGTGGATCTCTTTGATAGCCTTATTTCTGAGGAATCTGAGAACTGATATTTCGGAACCCTTTGAAGACTATAGGGCCAAAGGAAATATCCTCCGATAACAAAGAGAAAGAAGCTTTCTGAGAAACTACTTTGTGTTCTGTGAAATCATCTCACAGAGTTACAGCTTTCCCCTCAAGAAGCCTTTCGCTAAGACACTTCTTGTGGAATTGGCAAAGTGATATTTGGAAGCCCTTAGTGGGCTATGGTGAAAAAGGAAATATCCTCAGATGAAATCTGGAAAGAAGCTTTTTGAGAAACTGCTTGGTGTTCTGTTAATTCATCTCACAGAGTTACATCTGTATTTCATGGATCTCTTCGCTAATCTTATTTCTGTGGAATCTGAGAACAGATATTTCGGATTCCTTTGAAGACTATAGGGCCAAAGGAAATATCCTCCGATAACAAAGAGAAAGCAGCTTTCTGAGAAACTTCTTTGTGTTCTGTGAAATCATCTCACAGAGTTACAGCTTTCCCCTCAAGAAGCCGTTCCCTAAGACAGTTCTTGTGGAATTGGCAAAGTGATATTTGGAAGCCCTTTGAGGGCTATGGTGAAAAAGGAAATATCCTCAGATGAAATCCGGAAAGAGGCTTTCTGAGAAACTGCTCAGTGTTCTGTTAATTCATCTCACAGAGTTACATCTGTATTTCGTGGATCTCTTTGCTAGCCTTATTTCTGTGGAATCTGAGACAGAAATTTCGGATCCCTTTGAAGACTATAGGGCCAAAGGAAATATCCTCCAATTACAAAGAGATAGAATATTTCTGAGGAATTTCTTTGTGTTCTTTTAAATCATCTCACAGAGTTACAGCTTTCCCCTCAAGAAGCCTTTCGCTAAACACTTCTTGTGGAATTGGCAAAGTGATATTTGGAAGCCCATAGAGGGCTATGGTGAAAAAGGAAATATCCTCAGATGAAATCTGGAAAGAAGCTTTCTGAGAAACTGCTTAGTGTTCTGTTAATTCATCTCTCAGTGTTACATCTGTATTTCGTGGATCTCTTTGCTAGCCTTATTTCTCTGGAATCTGAGAGCAGATATTTCGGATTCCTTTGGAGACTATAGGACGAAAGGAAATATCCTCCGATAACAAAGAGCAAGAACCTTTCTGAGAAACTTCTTTGTGTTCTGTGAAATCATCTCACAGAGTTACAGCTTTCCCCTCAAGAAGCCTTTCGCTAAGACACTTCTTGTGGAATTGGCAAAGTGATATTTGGAAGCCCTTAGTGGGCTATGGTGAAAAAGGAAATATCCTCAGATGAAATCTTGAAAGAAGCTTTCTGAGAAACTGCTTGGTGTTCTGTTAATTCATCTCAAAGTGTTACATCTGTATTTCGTGGATCTCTTTGCTAGCCTTATTTCTGTGGAATCTGAGAACAGATATTTCGGATCCCTTTGAAGACTATAGGGCCAAAGGAAATATCCTCCGATAACAAAGAGAAAGAAGCTTTCGGAGAAACTTCTTTGTGTTCTGTGAAATCATCTCACAGAGTTACAGCTTTCCCCTCAAGAAGCCTTTCGCTAAGACAGTTCTTGTGGAATTGGCAAAGTGATATTTGGAAGCCCATAGAAGGCTATGGTGAAAAAGGAAATATCCTCAAATGAAATCTGGAAGGAAGCTTTCTGAGAAACTGCTTAGTGTTCTGTTAATTCATCTCACAGAGATACATCTGTATTTCGTGGATCTCTTTGCTAGCCTTATTTCTGTGGAATCTGAGAACGGAAAATTCGGATACCTTTGAAGACTATAGGGCCAAAGGAAATATCCTCCAATTACAAAGAGATAGAAGCTTTCTGAGAAATTTCTTTGTTTCTTTGAAATCATCTCACAGAGTTACAGCTTTCCCCTCAAGAAGCCTTTCGCTAAGACACTTCTTGTGGAATTGGCAAAGTGATATTTGGAAGCCCTTAGAGGGCTATGGTGAAAAAGGAAATATCCTCAGATGAAATCTGGAAAGAAGCTTTTTGAGAAACTGCTTGGTGTTCTGTTAATTCATCTCACAGAGTTACATCTGTATTTCATGGATCTCTTCGCTAGCCTTATTTCTGTGGAATCTGAGAACAGATATTTCGGATTCCTTTGAAGACTATAGGGCCAAAGGAAATATCCTCCGATAACAAAGAGAAAGCAGCTTTCTGAGAAACTTCTTTGTGTTCTGTGAAATCATCTCACAGAGTTACAGCTTTCCCCTCAATAAGCCGTTCCCTAAGACAGTTCTTGTGGAATTGGCAAAGTGATATTTGGAAGCCCATTGAGGGCTATGGTGAAAAAGGAAATATCCTCAGATGAAATCCGGAAAGAAGCTTTCTGAGAAACTGCTCAGTGTTCTGTTAATTCATCTCACAGAGTTACATCTGTATTTCTTGGATCTCTTTGCTAGCCTTATTTCTGTGGAATCTGAGACAGAAATTTCGGATCCCTTTGAAGACTATAGGGCCAAAGGAAATATCCTCCAATTACAAAGAGATAGAAAATTTCTGAGGAATTTCTTTGTGTTCTTTTAAATCATCTCACAGAGTTACATCTTTCCCCTCAAGAAGCCTTTCGCTAAACACTTCTTGTGGAATTGGCAAAGTGATATTTGGAAGCCCATAGAGGGCTATGGTGAAAAAGGAAATATCCTCAGATGAAATCTGGAAAGAAGCTTTCTGAGAAACTGCTTGGAGTTCTGTTAATTCATCTCTCAGTGTTACATCTGTATTTCGTGGATCTCTTTGCTAGCCTTATTTCTCTGGAATCTGAGAGCAGATATTTCGGATTCCTTTGGAGACTATAGGACCAAAGGAAATATCCTCCGATAACAAAGAGCAAGAACCTTTCTGAGAAACTTCTTTGTGTTCTGTGAAATCATCTCACAGAGTTACAGCTTTCCCCTCAAGAAGCCTTTCGCTAAGACACTTCTTGTGGAATTGGCAAAGTGATATTTGGAAGCCCTTAGTGGGCTATGGTGAAAAAGGAAATATGATCAGATGAAATCTGGAAAGAAGCTTTCTGAGAAACTGCTTGGTGTTCTGTTAATTCATCTCACAGAGTTACATCTGTATTTCGTGGATCTCTTCGCTAGCCTTATTTCTGTGGAATCTGAGAACAGATATTTCGGATCCCTTTGAAGACTACAGGGCCAAAGGAAATATCCTCCGATAACAAAGAGAAAGAAGCTTTCTGAGAAACTTCTTTGTGGTCTGTGAAATCATCTCACAGAGTTACAGCTTTCTCCTCAAGAAGCCGTTCCCTAAGACAGTTCTTGTGGAATTGGCAAAGTGATATTTGGAAGCCCATAGAAGGCTATGGTGAAAAAGGAAATATCCTCAAATGAAATCTGGAAGGAAGCTTTCTGAGAAACTGCTTAGTGTTCTGTTAATTCATCTCACAGAGATACATCTGTATTTCGTGGATCTCTTTGCTAGCCTTATTTCTGTGGAATCTGAGAACGGAAAATTCGGATACCTTTGAAGACTATAGGGCCAAAGGAAATATCCTCCAATTACAAAGAGATAGAAGCTTTCTGAGAAATTTCTTTGTTTCTTTGAAATCATCTCACAGAGTTACAGCTTTCCCCTCAAGAAGCCTTTCGCTAAGACACTTCTTGTGGAATTGGCAAAGTGATATTTGGAAGCCCTTAGAGGGCTATGGTGAAAAAGGAAATATCCTCAGATGAAATCTGGAAAGAAGCTTTCTGAGAAACTGCTCAGTGTTCTGTTAATTCATCTCACAGTGTTACATCTGTATTTCGTAGATCTCTTGCTAGCCTTATTTCTGAGGAATCTGAGAAGAGATATTTCGGATCCCTTTGAAGACTCTAGGGCCAAAGGAAATATCCTCCGATAACAAAGAGAAAGAAGCTTTCTGAGAACCTTCTTTGAGTTCTGTGAAATCATCTCACAGAGTTACAGCTTTCCCCTCAAGAAGCCGTTGGCTAAGACAGTTCTTGTGGAATTGGCAAGGTGATATTTGGAAGCCCATAGAGGGCTATGGGGAAAAAGGAAATATCCTCAGATGAAATTTGGAAAGAAGCTTTCTGAGAAACTGCTCAGTGTTCTGTTAATTCATCTCACAGAGTTACATCTGTATTTCGTGGATCTCTTTGCTAGCCGTATTTCTGTGGAATCTGAGAACAGATATTTCCGATCCCTTTGAAGACTATAGGGCCAAAGGAAATATCCTCCGATAACAAAGAGAAAGAAGCTTTCTGAGAAACTTCTTTGTGTTCTGTGAAATCATCTAACAGAGTTACAGCTTTCCCCTCAAGAAGCCTTTCGCTAAGACACTTCTTGTGGAATTGGCTAAGTGATATTTGGAAGCCCATAGAGGGCTATGGTGAAAAAGGAAATATCCTCAGATGAAATCTGGAAAGAAGCTTTCTGAGAAACTGCTTGGTGTTCTGTTAATTCATCTCACAGCGTTACATCTGTATTTCGTGGATCTCTTTGCTAGCCTTATTTCTGTGGAATCTGAGAACAGATATTTCGGATCACTTTGAAGTCTATAGGGCCTAAGAAAATATCCTCCGATAACAAAGAGAAAGAAGGTTTCCGAGAAACTTCTTTGTGTTCTGTGAAATCATCTCACAGAGTTACAGCTTTCCCCTCAAGAATCCGTTCGCTAAGACAGTTCTTGTGGAATTGGCAAAGTGATATTTGGAAGCCCATAGAGGGCTATAGTGAAAAAGGAAATATCCTCAGATGAAATCTGGAAAGAAGCTTTCAGAGAAACTGCTTGGTGTTCTGTTAATTCATCTCTCAGAGTTACATCTGTATTTCGTGGATCTCTTTGCTAGCCTTATTTCTGTGTAATCTGAGAACAGATATTTCGGATCCCTTTGAAGACTATAGGGCCAAAGGAAATATCCTTCGATAACAAAGAGAAAGAAGGGTTTTGAGAAACTTCTTTGGGTTTTGTGAAATCATCTCACAGAGTTACAGCTTTCCCCTCAAGAAGCCGTTCGCTAAGACAGTTCTTGTGGAATTGGCAAAGTGATATTTGGAAGCCCATAGAGGGCTATGGTGAAAAGGTAAATATCCTCAGATGAAATCTGGAAAGAACCTTTCTGAGAAACTGCTCAGTGTTCTGTTAATTCATCTCACAGAGTTACATCTGTATTTCGTGGATCTCTTTGCTAGCCTTATTTCTCAGGAATCTGAGAACAGATATTTCCGATCCCTTTGAAGACTATAGGGCCAAAGGAAATATCCTCCGATAACAAAGAGAAAGAATCTTTCTGAAAAACTTCTTTGTGTTCTGTGAAATCATCTAACAGAGTTACAGCTTTCACCTCAAGAAGCCTTTCGCTAAGACACTTCTTGTGGAATTGGCAAAGTGATATTTGGAAGCCCATAGAGGTCTACGGTGAAAAAGGAAATATCCTCAGATGAAATCTGGAAAGAAGCTTTCTGAGAAACTGCTTAGTGTTCTGTTAATTCATCTCACAGAGTTACATCTGTATTTCGTGGATCTCTTCGCTAGCCTTATTTCTGTGGAATCTGAGAACAGATATTTCGGATCTCTTTGAAGACTATAGGGCCAAAGGAAATATCCTCCGATAACAAAGAGAAAGCAGCTTTCTGAGAAACTTCTTTGTGTTCTGTGAAATCATCTCACAGAGTTACAGCTTTCTCCTCAAGAAGCCGTTCCCTAAGACAGTTCTTGTGGAATTGGCAAAGTGATATTTGGAAGCCAATTGAGGGCTATGATGAAAAAGGAAATATCCTCAGATGAAATCTGGAAAGAAGCTTTCTGAGAAACTGCTCAGTGTTCTGTTAATTCATCTCACAGAGTTACATCTGTATTTCGTTGGTCTCTTTGCTAGCCTTATCTCTGTGGAATCTGAGAACAGATATTTCGGATCCCTTTGAAGACTATAGGGCCAAAGGAAATATCCTCCGATTACAAAGAGAAAGAAGCTTTCTGAGAAACTTCTTTGTGTTCTGTGAAATCAACTCACAGAGTTACAGCTTTGCCCTCAAGAAGCCTTTCGCTAAGACAGTTCTTGTGGAATTGGCAAAGTGATATTTGGAAGCCCATAGAGGGCTACGGTGAAAAAGGAAGTATCCTCAGATGAAATCTGGAAAGAAGCTTTCTGAGAAACTGCTTGGTGTTCTGTTAATTCATCTCACAGAGTTACATCTGTATTTGGTGGATCTCTTTGCTAGCCTTATTTCTGTGGAATCTGAGAACAGATATTTCGGATCCCTTTGAAGACTATAGGGCCAAAGGAAATATCCTCCGATAACAAAGAGAAAGAAGCTTTCTGAGAAACTTCTTTGTGTTCTGTGAAATCAACTCACAGAGTTACAGCTTTCCCCTCAAGAAGCCTTTCGCTAAGACAGTTCTTCTGGAATTGGCAAAGTGATATTTAGAAGCCAATATTGGGCTATGGTGAAAAAAGGAATATCCTCAGATGAAATCTGGAAAGAAGCTTTCTGAGAAACTGCTCGGTGTTCTGTTAATTCATCTCACAGAGTTACATCTGTATTTCGTGAATCGCTTTGCTAGCCTTATTTCTGTGGAATCTGAGAACAGATATTTCGGATCCTTTTGTAGGCTATAGGGCCAAAGGAAATATCCTCCGATAACAAAGAGAAAGAAGCTTTCTGAGAAATTTCTTTGTGTTCTGTGAAATCATCTCACAGAGTTACAGCTTTCCCCTCAAGAAGCCTTTCGCTAAGACAGTTCTTGTGGAATTGGCAAAGTGATATTTGGAAGCCCATAGAGGGCTATGGTGAAACCGGAAATATCCTCAGATGAAATCTGGAAAGAAGCTTTCTGAGAAACTGCTTGGTGTTCTGTTAATTCATCTCACAGAGTTACATCTGTATTTCCTGGATCTCTTTGCTAGCCTTATTTCTGTGGAATCTGAGAACAGATATTTCGGATCCCTTTGAAGACTATAGGGCCAAAGGAAATATCCTCCGATAACAAAGAGAAAGAAGCTTTCTGAGAAATTTCTTTGTGTTCTGTGAAATCATCTTGCAGAGTTACAGCTTTCCCCTCAAGAAGCCTTTCGCTAAGACAGTTCTTGTGGAATTGGCAAAGTGATATTTGGAAGCCCATAGAGGGCTATGGTGAAAAAGGAAATATCCTCAGATGAAATCTGTAAAGAGACTTTCTGAGAAACTGCTTAGTGTTCTGTTAATTCATCTCACAGAGTTACATCTGTATTTCGTGGATCTCTTTGCTAGCCTTATCTCTGTGGAATCTGAGAACAGATATTTCGGATCCCTTTGAAGACTACAGGGCCAAAGGAAATATCCTCCGATAACAAAGAGAAAGAAGCTTTCTGAGAAACTTCTTTGTGTTCTCTGAAATCATCTCACAGAGTTACAGCTTTCCCCTCAAGAAGCCGCTCGCTAAGACAGTTCTTGTGAAATTGGCAAAGTGATATTTAGAACCACATATTGGGCTATGGTGAAAAAAGGAATATCCTCAGATGAAATCTGGAAGGAAGCTTTCTGCGAAACTGCTTGGTGTTCTGTTAATTCATCTCCCAGTGTTACATCTGTATTTCGTGGATCACTTTGCTAGCCTTATTTCTGTGGAATCTGAGAACAGATATTTCGGATCCCTTTGAAGACTATAGTGCCAAAGGAAATATCCTCCGATTACAAAGAGAAAGAAGCTTTCTGAGAAACTTCTTTGTGTTCTTTGAAATCAACTCACAGAGTTACAGCTTTGCCTCAAGAAGCCTTTCGCTAAGACAGTTCTTGTGGAATTGGCATAGTGATATTTGGAAGCCCATAGAGGGCTACGGTGAAAAAGGAAGTATCCTCAGATGAAATCTGGAAAGAAGCTTTCTGAGAAACTGCTTCGTGTTCTGTTAATTCATCTCACAGTGCTACATCTGTATTTCGTGGATCTCTTTGCTAGCCTTATTTCTGTGGAATCTGAGAACAGATATTTCGGATCCCTTTGAAGAAATTCGCTCCAAAGGAAATATCCTCCGATAACAAAGAGAAAGAAGCTTTCTGAGAAACTTCTTTGTTTTCTGTGAAATCATCTCACAGAGTTACAGCTTTCCCCTCAAGAAGCCTTTCGCTAGACAGTTCTTGTGGAATTGGCAAAGTGATATTTGGAAGCCCATATAGGGCTATGGTGAAAATGGAAATATCCTCAGATGAAATCTGGAAAGAAGGTTTCTGAGAAACTTCTTAGAGTTCTGTTAATTCATCTCACAGAGTTACATCTGTATTTCGTGGATCCCTTTGCTAGCCTTATTTCTGTGGAATCTGAGAACAGATATTTCGGATCCTTTTGTAGGCTATAGGGCCAAAGGAAATATCCTCCGATAACAAAGAGAAAGAAGCTTTCTGAGAAATTTCTTTGTGTTCTGTGAAATCATCTCACAGAGTTACAGCTTTCCCCTCAAGAAGCCTTTCGCTAAGACAGTTCTTGTGGAATTGGCAAAGTGATATTTGGAAGCCCATAGAGGGCTATGGTGAAACCGGAAATATCCTCAGATGAAATCTGGAAGGAAGCTTTCTGAGAAACTGCTTGGTGTTCTGTTAATTCATCTCACAGAGTTACATCTGTATTTCGTGGATCTCTTTGCTAGCCTTATTTCTGTGGAATCTGAGAACAGATATTTCGGATCCCTTTGAAGAAATTAGCTCCAAAGGAAATATCCTCCGATAACAAAGAGAAAGAAGCTTTCTGAGAAACTTCTTTGTTTTCTGTGAAATCATCTCACAGAGTTACAGCTTTCCCCTCAAGAAGCCTTTCGCTAGACAGTTCTTGTGGAATTGGCAAAGTGATATTTGGAAGCCCATATAGGGCTATGGTGAAAATGGAAATATCCTCAGATGAAATCTGGAAAGAAGCTTTCTGAGAAACTTCTTAGAGTTCTGTTAATTCATCTCACAGAGTTACATCTGTATTTCGTGGATCCCTTTGCTAGCCTTATTTCTGTGGAATCTGAGAACAGATATTTCGGATCCCTTTGAAGACTCTAGGGCTAAAGGAAATATCCTCCGATAACAAAGAGAAAGAAGCTTTCTGAGAAATTTCTTTGTGTTCTGTGAAATCATCTCACAGAGTTTCAGCTTTCCCCTCAAGAAGCCTTTCACGAAGACAGTTCTTGTGGAATTGGCAAAGTGATATTTGGAAGCCGATAGAGGGCTATGGTGATAAAGGAAATATCCTCAGATGAAACCTGGAAAGAAACTTTCTGAAAAACTGCTTGCTGTTCTGTTAATTCATCTCACAGAGTTACATCTGTGTTTCGTGGATCTCTTTGCTAGCCTTATTTCTGTGGAATCTGAGAACAGATATTTCGGATCCCTTTGAAGACTATTGGGCCAAAGGAAATATCCTCCGATAACAAAGAGAAAGAAGCTTTCTGAGATACTTATTTGTGTTCTGTGAAATCATCTCACAGAGTTACAGCTTTCCCCTCAAGAAGCCGTTCGCTAAGACAGTTCTTGTGGAATTGGCAAGTGATATTTGGAAGCCCATAGAGGGCGATGGTGAAAAAGGAAATATCTACAGATGAAATCAGGAAAGAAGCTTTCTAAGAAACTGCTTACTGTTCTGTTAATTCATCTCACAGAGTTACATCTGTATTTCGTGGATCTCTTTGCTAGCCGTATTTCTTTGCCATCTTAGAACAGATATTTCGGATCTCTTTGAAGACTGTAGGACAAAGGAAATATCCTCCGATAACAAAGTGAAAGAAGCTTTCTGAGAAACTTCTTTGTGTTCTGTGAAATCATCTCACAGAGTTACAGCTTTCCCCTCAAGAATCGTTCGCTAAGACAGTTCTTGAGGAATTGGCAAAGTGATATTTGGAAGCCCATAGAGGGCTCTGCTGAAAAAGGAAATATCCTCAGATGAAATATGGAAAGAAGCTTTCTCAGAAACTGCTTAGTGTTCTGTTAATTCATCTCACAGAGTTACATCTGTATTTCGAGGATCTTTTTGCTAGCCTTATCTCTGTGGAGTCTGAGAACAGATGTTTCGGATCCCTTTCAAGACTATAGGGCCAAAGGAAATATCCTCCGATAACAAAGAGAAAGAAGCTTTCTGAGAAACTTCTTTGTGTTCTGTGAAATCATGTCACAGAGTTACAGCTTTCCCCTCAAGAAGCCGTTCGCTAAGACAGTTCTTCAGGAATTGGCAAAGTGATATTTGGAAGCCCATAGAGGGCTTCGGTGAAAAAGGAAATATCCTCAGATGAAATCTGGAAAGAAGGTTTCTGAGAAATGGCTTAGTGTTCTGTTAATTCATCTCACAGAGTTACATCTGTATTTCGTGGATCTCTTTGCTAGCCTTATTTCTGTGGAATCTGAGAACAGATATTTCGGATCCCTTTGAAGACTATAGGGCCAAAGGAAATATCCTCCGATAACAAAGAGAAAGAAGCTTTCTGAGAAATTTCTTTGTGTTCTGTGAAATCATGTCACAGAGTTACAGCTTTCCCCTCAAGAAGCCGTTCGCTAAGACAGTTCCTCAGGAATTGGCAAAGTGATATTTGGAAGCCCATAGAGGGCTTCGGTGAAAAAGGAAATATCCTCAGATGAAAAATGGAAAGAAGCTTTCTGAGAAACTGCTTAGTGTTCTGTTAATTCATCTCACAGAGTTACATCTGTATTTCGTGGATCTCTTTGCTAGCCTTATTTGTGTGGAATGTGAGAACAGATGTTTAGGATCCCTTTGAAGAGTATAGGGCCAAAGGAAATATCCTCCGATAACAAAGAGAAAGAAGATTTCTGAGAAATTTCTTTGTGTTCGGTGAAATCACCACACGGAGTTACAGCTTTCCCCTCAAGAAGCCTTTCGCTAAGACAGTTCTTGTGGAATTGGAAAAGTGATATTTGGAAGCCCATAGAGGGCTATGGTGAAAAAGGAAATATCCTCAGAAGAAATCTGGAAAGAAGCTTTCTGAGAAACTTCTTGGTGTTCTGTTAATTCATCTCACAGAGTTACATCTGTATTTCGTGAATCACTTTGCTAGCCTTATTTCTGTGGAATCTGAGAACAGATATTTCGGATCCCTTTGTAAGCTATAGGGCCAAAGGAAATATCGTCCGATAACAAAGAGAAAGAAGCTTTCTGAGAAACTTCTTTGTGTTCTGTGAAATCATCTCACAGAGTTACAGCTTTCCCCTCAAGAAGCCGCTCGCTAAGACAGTTCTTGTGAAATTGGCAAAGTGATATTTAGAACCACATATTGGGCTATGGTGAAAAAAGGAATATCCTCAGATGAAATCTGGAAGGAAGCTTTCTGCGAAACTGCTTGGTGTTCTGTTAATTCATCTCCCAGTGTTACATCTGTATTTCGTGGATCACTTTGCTAGCCTTATTTCTGTGGAATCTGAGAACAGATATTTCGGATCCCTTTGAAGACTATAGGGCCAAAGGAAATATCCTCCGATTACAAAGAGAAAGGAGCTTTCTGAGAAACTTCTTTGTGTTCTTTGAAATCAACTCACAGAGTTACAGCTTTGCCCTCAAGAAGCCTTTGGCTAAGACAGTTCTTGTGGAATTGGCATAGTGATATTTGGAAGCCCATAGAGGGCTACGGTGAAAAAGGAAGTATCCTCAGATGAAATCTGGAAAGAAGCTTTCTGAGAAACTGCTTGGTGTTCTGTTAATTCATCTCACAGTGTTACATCTGTATTTCGTGGATCTCTTTGCTAGCCTTATTTCTGTGGAATCTGAGAACAGATATTTCGGATCCCTTTGAAGAAATTAGCTCCAAAGGAAATATCCTCCGATAACAAAGAGAAAGAAGCTTTCTGAGAAACTTCTTTGTTTTCTGTGAAATCATCTCACAGAGTTACAGCTTTCCCCTCAAGAAGCCTTTCGCTAGACAGTTCTTGTGGAATTGGCAAAGTGATATTTGGAAGCCCATATAGGGCTATGGTGAAAATGGAAATATCCTCAGATGAAATCTGGAAAGAAGCTTTCTGAGAAACTTCTTAGAGTTCTGTTAATTCATCTCACAGAGTTACATCTGTATTTCGTGGATCCCTTTGCTAGCCTTATTTCTGTGGAATCTGAGAACAGATATTTCGGATCCTTTTGTAGGCTATAGGGCCAAAGGAAATATCCTCCGATAACAAAGAGAAAGAAGCTTTCTGAGAAATTTCTTTGTGTTCTGTGAAATCATCTCACAGAGTTACAGCTTTCCCCTCAAGAAGCCTTTCGCTAAGACAGTTCTTGTGGAATTGGCAAAGTGATATTTGGAAGCCCATAGAGGGCTATGGTGAAACCGGAAATATCCTCAGATGAAATCTGGAAGGAAGCTTTCTGAGAAACTGCTTGGTGTTCTGTTAATTCATCTCAGAGAGTTACATCTGTATTTCCTGGATCTCTTTGCTACCCTTATTTCTGTGGAATCTGAGAACAGATATTTCGGATCCCTTTGAAGACTATAGGGCCAAAGGAAATATCCTCCGATAACAAAGGAAAGAAGCTTTCTGAGAAACTTCTTTGTGTTCTGTGAAATCATCTCACAGAGTTACAGCTTTCCCCTCCAGAAGCCTTTCGCTTAGACAGTTCTTGTGGAATTTGCAAAGTTATATTTGGAATCCCATAGAGGGCTATGGAGAAAAAGGAAATATCCTCAGATGAAATCTGGAAAGAAGCTTTCTGAGAAACTGCTTGGTGTTCTGTTAATTCCTCTCACAGGGTTACATCTGTATTTCGTGGATATCTTTGCTAGCCTTATTTCTGTGGAATCTGAGAACAGATATTTCGGATCCCTTTGAAGACTATAGGGCGAAGGAAATATCCTCCGATAACAAAGAGAAAGAAGCTTTCTGAGAAACTTCTTTTTGTTCTGTGAAATCATCTCACAGAGTTACAGCTTTCCCCTCGAGAAGCCGTTCGCTAAGACAGATCTTGTGGAATTGGCAAAGTGATATTTGGAAGCCCAAAAAGGGCTATGGTGAAAAAGGTAATATCCTCAGATGAAATATGGAAAGAAGCTTTCTGAGAAACTGCTTAGTGTTCTGTTAATTCATCTCAGAGAGTTACATCTGTATTTCGTGGATCTCTTTGCCAGCCTTATTTCTGTGGAATCTGGGAACAGAAATTTCAGATCCCTTTGAAGACTATAGGGCCAAAGGAAATATCCTCCAATTACAAAGAGAGAGAAGCTTTCTGAGAAATTTCTTTGTGTTCTTTGAAATCATCTCACAGAGTTACAGCTTACCCCTCAAGAAGCCTTTCGCTAAGACAGTTCTTGTGGAATTGGCAAAGTGATATTTAGAAGCCCATAGAGGGCTATGGTGAAAAAGGAAATATCCTCAGATGAAATCTGGAAAGAAGCTTTCTGAGAAACTGCTTGGAGTTCTGTTAATTCATCTCTCAGTGTTACATCTGTATTTCGTGGATCTCTTTGCTAGCCTTATTTCTCTGGAATCTGAGAGCAGATATTTCGGATTCCTTTGAAGACTATAGGACCAAAGGAAATATCCTCCGATAAAAAAGAGCAAGAACCTTTCTCAGAAACTTCTTTGTGTTCTGTGAAATCATCTCACAGAGTTACAGCTTTCCCCTCAAGAAGCCTTTCGCTAAGACACTTCTTGTGGAATTGGCAAAGTGATATTTGGAAGCCCTTAGAGGGCTATGGTGAAAAAGGAAATATCCTCAGATGAAATCTGGAAAGAAGCTTTCTGAGAAACTGCTCAGTGTTCTGTTAATTCATCTCACAGTGTTACATCTGTATTTCGTGGATCTCTTTGCTAGCCTTATTTCTGAGGAATCTGAGAAGAGATATTTCGGATCCCTTTGAAGACTCTAGGGCCAAAGGAAATATCCTCCGATAACAAAGAGAAAGAAGCTTTCTGAGAAACTTCTTTGAGTTCTGTGAAATCATCTCACAGAGTTACAGCTTTCCCCTCAAGAAGCCGTTGGCTAAGACAGTTCTTGTGGAATTGAAAAGGTGATATTTGGAAGCCCATAGCGGGCTATGGGGAAAAAGGAAATATCCTCAGATGAAATCTGGAAAGAAGATTTCTGAGAAACTGCTCAGTGTTATGTTAATTCATCTCACAGAGTTACATCTGTATTTCGTGGATCTCTTTGCTAGCCTTATTTCTGTGGAATCTGAGAACAGATATTTCCGATCCCTTTGAAGACTATAGGGCCAAAGGAAATATCCTCTGATAACAAAGAGAAAGAAGCTTTCTGAGAAACTTCTTTATGTTCTGTGAAATCATCTAACAGAGTTACAGCTTTCCCCTCAAGAAGCCTTTCGCTAAGACACTTCTTGTGGAATTGGCAAAGTGATATTTGGAAGCCCATGGAGGGCTATAGTGAAAAAGGAAATATCCTCAGATGAAATCTGGAAAGAAGCTTTCAGAGAAACTGCTTGGTGTTCTGTTAATTCATCTCTCAGAGTTACATCTGTATTTCGTGGATCTCTTTGCTAGCCTTATTTCTGTGTAATCTGAGAACAGATATTTCGGATCCCTTTGAAGACTATAGGTCCAAAGGAAATATCCTTCGATAACAAAGAGAAAGAAGCTTTCTGAGAAACTTCTTTGTGTTCTGTGAAATCAACTCACAGAGTTACAGCTTTCCCCTCAAGAAGCCTTTCGCTACGACAGTTCTTCTGGAATTGGCAAAGTGATATTTAGAAGCCAATATTGGGCTATGGTGGAAAAAGGAATATCCTCAGATGAAATCTGGAAAGAAGCTTTCTGAGAAACTGCTCGGTGTTCTGTTAATTCATCTCACAGAGTTACATCTGTATTTCGTGAATCGCTTTGCTAGCCTTATTTCTGTGGAATCTGAGAACAGATATTTCGGATCCTTTTGTAGGCTATAGGGCCAAAGGAAATATCCTCCGATAACAAAGAGAAAGAAGCTTTCTGAGAAATTTCTTTGTGTTCTGTGAAATCATCTCACAGAGTTACAGCTTTCCCCTCAAGAAGCCTTTCGCTAAGACAGTTCTTGTGGAATTGGCAAAGTGATATTTGGAAGCCCATAGAGGGCTATGGTGAAACCGGAAATATCCTCAAATGAAATCTGGAAAGAAGCTTTCTGAGAAACTGCTTGGTGTTCTGTTAATTCATCTCACAGAGTTACATCTGTGTTTCCTGGATCTCTTTGCTAGCCTTATTTCTGTGGAATCTGAGAACAGATATTTCGGATCCCTTTGAAGACTATAGGGCCAAAGGAAATATCCTCCGATAACAAAGAGAAAGAAGCTTTCTGAGAAATTTCTTTGTGTTCTGTGAAATCATCTCACAGAGTTACAGCTTTCCCCTCAAGAAGCCTTTCGCTAAGACAGTTCTTGTGGAATTGGCAAAGTGATATTTGGAAGCCCATAGAGGGCTATGGTGAAAAAGGAAATATCCTCAGATGAAATCTGGAAAGAGACTTTCTGAGAAACTGCTTAGTGTTCTGTTAATTCATCTCACAGAGTTACATCTGTATTTCGTGGTTCTCTTTGCTAGCCTTATCTCTGTGGAATCTGAGAACAGATATTTCGGATCCCTTTGAAGACTACAGGGCCAAAGGAAATATCCTCCGATAACAAAGAGAAAGAAGCTTTCTGAGAAATTTCTTTGTGTTCTGTGAAATCATCTCACAGAGTTACAGCTTTCCCCTCAAGAAGCCTTTCGCTAAGACAGTTCTTGTGGAATTGGCAAAGTGATATTTGGAAGCCCATAGAGGGCTATGGTGAAACCGGAAATATCCTCAAATGAAATCTGGAAAGAAGCTTTCTGAGAAACTGCTTGGTGTTCTGTTAATTCATCTCACAGAGTTACATCTGTATTTCCTGGATCTCTTTGCTAGCCTTATTTCTGTGGAATCTGAGAACAGATATTTCGGATCCCTTTGAAGACTATAGGGCCAAAGGAAATATCCTCCGATAACAAAGAGAAAGAAGCTTTCTGAGAAATTTCTTTGTGTTCTGTGAAATCATCTCACAGAGTTACAGCTTTCCCCTCAAGAAGCCTTTCGCTAAGACAGTTCTTGTGGAATTGGCAAAGTGATATTTGGAAGCCCATAGAGGGCTATGGTGAAAAAGGAAATATCCTCAGATGAAATCTGGAAAGAGACTTTCTGAGAAACTGCTTAGTGTTCTGTTAATTCATCTCACAGAATTACATCTGTATTTCGTGGATCTCTTTGCTAGACTTATCTCTGTGGAATCTGAGAACAGATATTTCGGATCCCTTTGAAGACTACAGGGCCAAAGGAAATATCCTCCGATAACAAAGAGAAAGAAGCTTTCTGAGAAACTTCTTTGTGTTCTCTGAAATCATCTCACAGAGTTACAGCTTTCCCCTCAAGAAGCCGCTCACTAAGACAGTTCTTGTGAAATTGGCAAAGTGATATTTAGAACCACATATTGGGCTATGGTGAAAAAAGGAATATCCTCAGATGAAATCTGGAAGGAAGCTTTCTGCGAAACTGCTTGGTGTTCTGTTAATTCATCTCCCAGTGTTACATCTGTATTTCGTGGATCACTTTGCTAGCCTTATTTCTGTGGAATCTGAGAACAGATATTTCGGATCCCTTTGAAGACTATAGGGCCAAAGGAAATATCCTCCGATTACAAAGAGAAAGAAGCTTTCTGAGAAACTTCTTTGTGTTCTTTGAAATCAACTCACAGAGTTACAGCTTTGCCCTCAAGAAGCCTTTCGCTAAGACAGTTCTTGTGGAATTGGCAAAGTGATATTTGGAAGCCCATAGAGGGCTATGGTGAAAAAGGAAATATCCTCAGATGAAATCTGGAAAGAGACTTTCTGAGAAACTGCTTAGTGTTCTGTTAATTCATCTCACAGAGTTACATCTGTATTTCGTGGTTCTCTTTGCTAGCCTTATCTCTGTGGAATCTGAGAACAGATATTTCGGATCCCTTTGAAGACTACAGGGCCAAAGGAAATATCCTCCGATAACAAAGAGAAAGAAGCTTTCTGAGAAACTTCTTTGTGTTCTGTGAAATCATCTCACAGAGTTACAGCTTTCCCCTCAAGAAGCCGCTCGCTAAGACAGTTCTTGTGAAATTGGCAAAGTGATATTTAGAACCACATATTGGGCTATGGTGAAAAAAGGAATATCCTCAGATGAAATCTGGAAGGAAGCTTTCTGCGAAACTGCTTGGTGTTCTGTTAATTCATCTCCCAGTGTTACATCTGTATTTCGTGGATCACTTTGCTAGCCTTATTTCTGTGGAATCTGAGAACAGATATTTCGGATCCCTTTGAAGACTATAGGGCCAAAGGAAATATCCTCCGATTACAAAGAGAAAGAAGCTTTCTGAGAAACTTCTTTGTGTTCTTTGAAATCAACTCACAGAGTTACAGCTTTGCCCTCAAGAAGCCTTTCGCTAAGACACTTCTTGTGGAATTGGCATAGTGATATTTGGAAGCCCATAGAGGGCTACGGTGAAAAAGGAAGTATCCTCAGATGAAATCTGGAAACAAGCTTTCTGAGAAACTTCTTAGAGTTCTGTTAATTCATCTCACAGAGTTACATCTGTATTTCGTGGATCCCTTTGCTAGCCTTATTTCTGTGGAATCTGAGAACAGATATTTCGGATCCCTTTGAAGACTCTAGGGCTAAAGGAAATATCCTCCGATAACAAAGAGAAAGAAGCTTTCTGAGAAATTTCTTTGTGTTCTGTGAAATCATCTCACAGAGTTTCAGCTTTCCCCTCAAGAAGCCTTTCACGAAGACAGTTCTTGTGGAATTGGCAAAGTGATATTTGGAAGCCGATAGAGGGCTATGGTGAAAAAGGAAATATCCTTAGATGAAACCTGGAAAGAAACTTTCTGAAAAACTGCTTGCTGTTCTGTTAATTCATCTCACAGAATTACATCTGTATTTCGTGGATCTCTTTGCTAGCCTTATTTCTGTGGAATCTGAGAACAGATATTTCGGATCCCTTTGAAGACTATAGGGCCAAAGGAAATATCCTCCGATAACAAAGAGAAAGAAGCTTTCTGAGAAACTTGTTTGTGTTCTGTGAAATCATCTCACAGAGTTACAGCTTTCCCCTCAAGAAGCCTTTCGCTAAGACCGTTCTTGTCAATTGGCAAAGTGATATTTGGAAGTCCATAGAGGGCTATGGTGAAAAAGGAAATATCCTCAGATGAAATCTGGAAAGAAGCTTTCTGAGAATCTGCTTCGTGTTGTGTTAATTCATCTCACAGAGTTATATCTGTATTTCGTGGATCTCTTTGCTAGCCTTATTTCTGTGGAATCTGAGGACAGATATTTCGGATCCCTTTGAAGACTATAGGACCAAAGGAAATATCCTCCGATAACAAAGAGAAAGAAGCTTTCTGAGAAACTTCTTTGTGTTCTGTGAAATCATCTCACAGAGTTACAGTTTCCCCTCAATAAGCCTTTCGCTAAGACCGTTCTTGTGGAATTGTCAAAGTGATATTTGGAAGCCCATAGAGGGCTATGGTGAAAAAGGAAATATCCTCAGATGAAATCTGGAAAGAAGCTTTCTGAAAAACTGCTTCGTGCTCTGTTAATTCATCTCACAGCGTTACATCTGTATTTCGTGGATCTCTTTGCTAGCCTTATTTCTGTGGAATCTAAGAAGAGATATTTCGGATCCCTTTGAAGACTATAGGGCCAAAGGAAATATCCTCCTATAAAAAGAGAAAGAAGCTTTCTGAGAAACTTCTTTGTGTTCTGTGAAATCATCTCACAGAGTTACAGCTTTCCCCTCAAGAAGCCTTTCGCTAAGACAGTTCTTGTGGAATTGGCAAAGTGATATTTGGAAGCCCAGAGAGGGCTATGGTGAAAAAGGAAATATCCTCAGATGAAATCTGGAAAGAAGCTTTCTGAGAAACTGCTTAGTGTTCTGTTAATTCATCTCACAGAGTTACATCTGTATTTCGTGGATCTCTTTGATAGCCTTATTTCTGTGGAATCTGAGAACAGATATTTCGGATCCCTTTGAAGAATATAGGGCCAAAGGAAATATCCTCCAATAACAAAGAGAAAGAAGCTTTCTGAGAAACTTCTTTGTGTTCTGTGAAGTCATCTCACAGAGTTACAGCTTTCCCCTCAAGAAGCCTATCGCTAAGACAGTTCTTGCGGAATTGGCAAAGTGACATTTGGAAGTCCATACAGGGCTATGGTGAAAAAGGAAATATCCTCAGATGAAATCTGGAAAGCAGCTTTCTGAGAAACTGCTTCGTGTTGTGTTAATTCATCTCACAGAGTTACATCTGTATTTCGTGGATCTCTTTGCTAGCCTTATTTCTGTGGATTCTGAGGACAGATATTTCGGATCCCTTTGAAGACTATAGGGCCAAAGGAAATATCCTCCGATAACAAAGAGAAAGAAGCTTTCTGAGAAACTTCTTTGTGTTCTGTGAAATCATCTCACAGAGTTACATTTTCCCCTCAAGAAGCCTTTCTCTAAGACAGTTCTTGTGGAATTGGCAAAGTGATATTTGGAAGCCCATAGAGGGCTATGGTGAAAAAGGAAATATCCTCAGATGAAATCTGGAAAGAATCTTTCTGAGAAACTTCTTAGTGTTCTGTTAATTCATCTCACAGAGTTACATCTGTGTTTCGTGGATCTCTTTGCGAGCCTTATTTCTGTGGAATCTGAGAACAGATATTTCGGATCCCTTTGAAGACTATAGGGCAAAAGGAAATATCCTCCAATAACAAAGAGAAAGAAGGTTTCTGAGAAATTTCTTTGTGTTCTGTGAAATCATCTTACAGAGGTACAGCTATCCCCTCAAGAAGCCTTTCGCTAAGACAGTTCTTATGGAATTGGCAAAGTGATATTTGGAAGCGCATAGAGGGCTATGGTGAAAAAGGTAATATCCTCAGATGAAATCTGGAAAGAAGCTTTCTGAGAAACTGCTTCGTGTTGTGTTAATTCATCTCACAGAGTTACATCTGTATTTCGTGGATCTCTTTGCTAGCCTTATTTCTGTGGAATCTGAGAACAGATATTTCGGATCCCTTTGAAGACTATAGGGCCAAAGGAAATATCCTCCGATAACAAAGAGAAAGAAGCTTTCTGAGAAACTTCTTAGTGTTCTGTGAAATCATCTCACAGAGTTACAGTTTCCCCTCAAGAAACCTTTCGCTAAGACAGTTCTTGTGGAATTGGCAAAGTGATATTTGGAAGCCCATAGAGGGCAATGGTGAAAAAGGAAATATCCTCATATGAAATCTGGAAAGAAGCTTTCTGAGAAACTGCTTGGTGTTCTGTTAATTCATCTCACAGAGTTACATCTGTATTTCGTGGATCTCTTTGCTAGCCTTATTTCTGTGGAAGCTGAGAACAGATATTTCGTATCCCTTTGAAGACTATAGGGCCATAGGAAATATTCTCCAATAACAAAGAGAAAGAAGCTTTCTGAGAAATTTCTTTCTGTTTTGTGAAATCATCTCACAGATTTACAGCTTTCCCCTCAAGAAGCCTTACGCTAAGACAGTTCTTGTGGAATTGGCAAAGTGATATTTGGAATCCCATAGAGGGCTATGGTGAAAAAGGAAATATTCTCAGATGTAATCTGGAAAGAAGCTTTCTGACAAACTGCTTAGTGTTCTGTTAATTCATCTCACAGAGTTACATCTGTATTTCGTGGATCTCTTTGCTAGACTTATTTCTGTGGAATCTGAGAAAAGATATTTCGGATCCCTTTGAAGACTATAGGGCCAAAGGGAATATCCTCCGATAACAAATTGAAAGAATCTTTCTGAGAAACTTCTCTGTGTTCAGTGAAATCATCTCACAGAGTTACAGCTTTCTCCTCAAGAAGCCTTTCGCTAAGACAGTTCTTGTGCAATTGGCAAAGTGATATTTGGAAGCCCATAGAGGGCTATGGTGAAAAAGGAAATATTCTCAGATGTAATCTGGAAAGAAGCTTTCTGAGAAACTGCTTACTGTTCTGTTAATTCATCTCACAGAATTACATCTGTATTTGGTGGATCTCTTTGCTACACTTATTTCTGTGGAATCTGAGAACAGATATTTCGGATCCCTTTGAAGACTATAGGGCCAAAGGAAATATCCACCGATAACAAAGAGAATGAAGCTTTCTGAGATACTTCTTTGTGTTCTCTGAAATCCTCTCACAGAGTTACAGCTTTCCCCTCAAGAAGCCTATCGCTAAGACAGTTCTTGTGGAATTGGCAAAGTGACATTTGGAAGTCCATACAGGGCTATGGTGAAAAAGGAAATATCCTCAGATGAAATCTGGAAAGAAGCTTTCTGAGAAACTGCTTCGTGTTGTGTTGATTCATGTCACAGAGTTACATCTGTATTTCGTGGATCTCTTTGCTGGCATTATTTCTGTGGAATCTGAGAACAGATATTTCGGATCCCTTTGAAGACTATAGGGCCAAAGGAAATATCCTCTGATAACTAAGAGAAAGAAGCTTTCTGAGAAACTTCTTTGTGTTCTGTGAAATCATCTCACAGAGTTACAGCTTTCCCCTCAAGAAGCCTTTCGCTAAGACAGTTCTTGTGGAATTGGCAAAGTGATATTTGGAAGCCCATAGAGGGCTATGGTGAAAAAGGAAATATCCTTAGATGAAATCTGGAAAGAAGCTTTCTGAGAAACTGCTTAGTGTTCTGTTAATTCATCTCTCAGAGTTACATCTGTATTTCGTGGATCCCTTTGCTAGCCTTATTTCTGTGGAATCTGAGAACAGATATTTCGGATCCCTTTGAAGTCTATAGGGCCAAAGGAAATATCCTCCGATAACAAAGAGAAAGAAGCTTTCTGAGAAATTTCTTTGTGTTCTGTGAAATCATCTTACAGACGTCCAGCTTTCCCCTCAAGAAGCCTTTCGCTAAGACAGTTCTTGTGGAATTGGCAAAGTGATATTTGGAAGCGCATAGAGGGCTATGGTGAAAAAGGTAATATCCTCAGATGAAATCTGGAAAGAAGCTTTCTGAGAAACTGCTTACTGTTCTGTTAATTCATCTCACAGAATTACATCTGTATTTGGTGGATCTCTTTGCTACACTTATTTCTGTGGAATCTGAGAACAGATATTTCGGATCCGTTTGAAGACTATAGGGCCAAAGGAAATATCCTCCGATAACAAAGAGAAAGAAGCTTTCTGAGATACTTCTTTGTGTTCTGTGAAATCATCTCACAGAGTTACAGCTTTCCCCTCAAGAAGCCTTTCGCTAAGACACTTCTTGTGGAATTGGTAAAGTGATATTTGGAAGCTCATAGAGGGCTATGGTGAAAAAGGAAATATCCTCAGATGAAATCTGGAAAGAAGCTTTCTGAGAAACTGCTTCGTGTTGTGTTAATTTATCGCACAGAGTTACATCTGTATTTCGTGGATCTCTTTGCTAGCCTTATTTCTGTGGATTCTGAGGACAGATATTTCGGATCCCTTTGAAGACTATAGGGCCAAAGGAAATAACCTCCGATAACAAAGAGATAGAAACTTTCTGAGAAACTTCTTTATGTTCTGTGAAATCATCTCACAGAGTTACAGTTTCCCCTCAAGAAGCCTTTCGCTAAGACTGTTCTTGTGGAATTGGCAAAGTGATATTTGGAAGCCCATAGAGGGCTATGGTGAAAAAGGAAATATCCTCAGATGAAATCTGGAAAGAAGCTTTCTGAAAAACTGCTTCGTGCTCTGTTAATTCATCTCACAGCGTTACATCTGTATTTCGTGGATCTCTTTGCTAGCATTATTTCTGTGGAATCTGAGAACAGATATTTCGGATCCCTTTGAAGACTATAGGGCCAAAGGAAATATCCTCCGATAAAAAGAGAAAGAAGCTTTCTGAGAAACTTCTTTGTGTTCTGTGAAATCATCTCACAGAGTTACAGCTTTCCCCTCAAGAAGCCTTTCGCTAAGACAGTTCTTGTGGAATTGGCAAAGTGATATTTGGAAGCCCAGAGAGGGCTATGGTGAAAAAGGAAATATCCTCAGATGAAATCTGGAAAGAAGCTTTCTGAGAAACTGCTTAGTGTTCTGTTAATTCATCTCACAGAGTTACATCTGTATTTCGTGGATCTCTTTGATAGCCTTATTTCTGTGGAATCTGAGAAGAGATATTTCGGATCCCTTTGAAGAATATAGGGCCAAAGGAAATATCCTCCGATAACTAAGAGAAAGAAGCTTTCTGAGAAATTTCTTTGCATTCTGTGAAATCATCTTACAGAGGTACAGCTTTCCCCTCAAGAAGCCTTTTGCTAAGACAGTTCCTGTGGAATTTGCAAGGTGATAATTGGAAGCCCATAGAAGGCTACAGAGAAAAAGGAAATATCCTCAGATGAAACCTGGAAAGAAGCTTTCTGAGAAACAGCTTGGTGTTCTGTTAATTCATCTCACAGAGTTACATTTGTATATCGTGGATCTCTTTGGTAGCCTTTTTTCTGTGGATTCTGAGGACAGATATTTCGGATCCCTTTGAAGACTATAGGGCCAAAGGAAATATCCTCCGATAACAAAGAGAAAGAAGCTTTCTGAGAAACTTCTTTGTGTTCTGTGAAATCCTCTCACAGAGTTACAATTTCCCCTCAAGAAGCCTTTCGCTAAGACAGTTCTTGTGGAATGGCAAAGTGATATTTGGAAGTCCATAGAGGGCTATGGTGAAAAAGGAAATATCCTCGGATGAAATCTGGAAAGAAGCTTTCGGAGAAACTGCTTCGTGTTCTGTTAATTCATCTCACAGAGTTACATCTGTATTTCGTGGATCCCTTTGCTAGCCTTATTTCTGTGGAATCTGAGAACAGATATTTCGGATCCCTTTGAAGACTATGGGGCCAAAGGAAATATCCTCCGATAACAAAGAGAAAAAAGCTTTCTGAGAAACTTCTTTGCGTTCTGTGAAATCATGTCACAGAGTTACAGCTTTCCCCTCAAGAAGCCTCTCGCTAAGACCGTTCTTGTGGAATTGGCCAAGTGATATTTGGAAGTCCATAGAGGGCTATGGTGAAAAAGGAAATATCCTCAGATGAAATCTGGAAAGAAGCTTTCTGAGAAACTGCTTCGTGTTGTGCTATTTCATCTCACACAGTTACATCTGTATTTCGTGGATCTCATTGCTAGCCTTATTTCTGTGGAATCTGAGGACAGGTATTTCGGATGCCTTTGAAGACTATAGGGCCAAAGGAAATATCCTCCGATAACAAAGAGAAAGAAGATTTCTGAGAAACTTCTTTGTGTTCTGTGAAATCATCTCACAGAGTTACAGTTTCCCCTCAAGAAGCCTTTCGCTAAGACCGTTCTTGTGGAATTGGCAAAGTGATATTTGGAAGCCCATAGAGGGCTATGGTGAAAAAGGAAATATCCTCAGATGAAATCTGGAAAGAAGCTTTCTGAAAAACTGCTTCGTGCTCTGTTAATTCATCTCACAGCGTTACATCTGTATTTCGTGGATCTCTTTGCTAGCCTTATTTTTGTGGAATCTGAGAACAGATATTTCGGATCCCTTTGAAGACTATAGGGCCAAAGGAAATATCCTCCGATAAAAAGAGAAAGAAGCTTTCTGAGAAACTTCTTTGTGTTCTGTGATATCATCTCACAGAGTTACAGCTTTCCCCTCAAGAAGCCTTTCGCTAAGACAGTTCTTGTGGAATTGGCAAAGTGATATTTGGAATCCCAGAGAAGGCTATGATGAAAAAGGAAATATCCTCAGATGAAATCTGGAAAGAAGCTTTCTGAGAAACTGCTTAGTGTTCTGTTAATTCATCTCACAGAGTTACATCTGTATTTCGTGGATCCCTTTGCTAGCCTTATTTCTGTCGAATCTGAGAACAGATATTTCGGATCCCTTTGAAGACTATAGGGCCAAAGGAAATATCCTCCAATAACAAAGAGAAAGAAGCTTTCTCAGAAATTACTTTGTGTTCTGTGAAATCATCTTACAGACGTACAGCTTTCCCCTCAAGAAGCGTTTCGCTAAGACAGTTCTTGTGGAATTGGTAAAGTGATATTTGAAGCGCATAGAGGGCTATGGTGAAAAAGGAAATATCCTCAGATGAAATCTGGAAAGAATCTTTCTGAGAAACTGCTTAGTGTTCTGTTAATTCATCTCACAGAGTTACATCTGTATTTCGTGGATCTCTTTGCTAGCCTTATTTCTGTGGAATCTGAGAACAGAAATTTCGGATCCCTTTGAAGACTATAGGGCCATAGGAAATATCCTCCGATAACAAAGAGAAAGAAGCTTTCTGAGAAATTTCTTTGTGTTCTGTGAAATCATCTTACAGAGGTACACCTTTCCCCTCAAGAAGCCTTTCGCTAAGACAGTTCTTGTGGAATTGGCAAAGTGATATTTGGAAGCGCATAGAGGGCTATGGTGAAAAAGGTAATATCCTCAGATGAAATCTGGAAAGAAGCTTTCTGAGAAACTGCTTACTGTTCTGTTAATTCATCTCACAGAATTACATCTGTATTTGGTGGATCTCTTTGCTACTCTTATTTCTGTGGAATCTGAGAACAGATATTTCGGATCCCTTTGAAGACTGTAGGGCCAAAGGAAATATCCTCCGATAACATAGAGAAAGAAGCTTTCTGAAATACTTCTTTGTGTTCTGTGAAATCATCTCACAGAGTTACCGCTTTCCCCTCAAGAAGCCTTTCGCTAAGACAGTTCTTGTGGAATTGGCAAAGTGATATTTGGAAGCCCATAGAGGGCTATGGTGAAAAAGGAATTATCCTCAGATGAAATCTTGAAAGAAGCTTTCTGAGAAACTGCTTGGTGTTCTGTTAATTCATCTCACAGAGTTACATCTGTATTTCGTGGATCTCTTTGCTAGCCTTATTTCTGTGGAATCTGAGAACAGATATTTCGGATCCCTTTGAAGACTATAGGGCCAAAGGAAATATCCTCCGATAACAAAGAGAAAGAAGCTTTCTGAGAAACTGCTTTGTGTTCTTTGAAATCATCTCACAGAGTTACACCTTTCCCCTCAAGAAGCCTTTCGCTAAGACCGTTCTTTTGGAATTGGCAAAGTGATATTTGGAAATCCATAGAGGGCTATGGTGAAAAAGGAAATATCCTCAGATGAAATCTGGAAAGAAGCTTTATGAGAAACTGCTTCGTGTTGTGTTAATTCATCTCACAGAGTTACATCTGTATTTCGTGGATCTCTTTGCTAGCCTTATTTCTGTGGAATCTGAGGACAGATATTTCGGATCCCTTTGAAGAATATAGGGCCAAAGGAAATATCCTCCGATAACAAAGAGAAAGAAGCTTTCTGAGAAACTTCTTTGTGTTCTGTGAAATCATCTCACAGGGATAAAGTTTCCCCTCAATAAGCCTTTCGCTAAGACCGTTCTTGTGGAATTGGCAAAGTGATATTTGGAAGCCCATAGAGGGCTATGGTGAAAAAGGAAATATCCTCAGATGAAATCTGGAAAGAAGCTTTCTGAAAAACTGCTTCTTGCTCTGTTATTCATCTCACAGCGTTACATCTGTATTTCGTGGATCTCTTTGCTAGCCTTATTTCTGTGGAATCTGAGAACAGATATTTCGGATCCCTTTGAAGTCTATAGGGCCAAAGGAAATATCCTCCGATAACAAAGAGAAAGAAGCTTTCTGAGAAATTTCTTTGTGTTCTGTGAAATCATCTTACAGACGTCCAGCTTTCCCCACAAGAAGCCTTTCGCTAAGACAGTTCTTGTGGAATTGGCAAAGTGATATTTGGAAGCGCATAGAGGGCTATGGTGAAAAAGGTAATATCCTCAGATGAAATCTGGAAAGAAGCTTTCTGAGAAACTGCTTACTGTTCTGTTAATTCATCTCACAGAATTACATCTGTATTTGGTGGATCTCTTTGCTACACTTATTTCTGTGGAATCTGAGAACAGATATTTCGGATCCGTTTGAAGACTATAGGGCCAAAGGAAATATCCTCCGATAACAAAGAGAAAGAAGCTTTCTGAGATACTTCTTTGTGTTCTGTGAAATCATCTCACAGAGTTACAGCTTTCCCCTCAAGAAGCCTTTCGCTAAGACACTTCTTGTGGAATTGGTAAAGTGATATTTGGAAGCTCGTAGAGGGCTATGGTGAAAAAGGAAATATCCTCAGATGAAATCTGGAAAGAAGCTTTCTGAGAAACTGCTTCGTGTTGTGTTAATTTATCTCACAGAGTTACATCTGTATTTCGTGGATCTCTTTGCTAGCCTTATTTCTGTGGATTCTGAGGACAGATATTTCGGATCCCTTTGAAGACTATAGGGCCAAAGGAAATAACCTCCGATAACAAAGAGATAGAAACTTTCTGAGAAACTTCTTTATGTTCTGTGAAATCATCTCACAGAGTTACCGCTTTCA
This sequence comes from Macaca fascicularis, assembly GCF_037993035.2. Lineage (NCBI taxonomy): Eukaryota > Metazoa > Chordata > Mammalia > Primates > Cercopithecidae > Macaca > Macaca fascicularis. The sequence continues at coordinate 43,403,041 of NC_088384.1, read as the reverse complement.
CCTCAAGAAGCGTTTCGCTAAGACAGTTCTTGTGGAATTGGCAAAGTGATATTTGGAAGCCCATAGAGGGCTATGGTGAAAAAGGAATTATCCTCAGATGAAATCTTGAAAGAAGCTTTCTGAGAAACTGCTTGGTGTTCTGTTAATTCATCTCACAGAGTTACATCTGTATTTCGTGGATCTCTTTGCTAGCCTTATTTCTGTGGAATCTGAGAACAGATATTTCGGATCCCTTTGAAGACTATAGGGCCAAAGGAAATATCCTCCGATAACAAAGAGAAAGAAGCTTTCTGAGAAACTGCTTTGTGTTCTTTGAAATCATCTCACAGAGTTACACCTTTCCCCTCAAGAAGCCTTTCGCTAAGACCGTTCTTTTGGAATTGGCAAAGTGATATTTGGAAATCCATAGAGGGCTATGGTGAAAAAGGAAATATCCTCAGATGAAATCTTGAAAGAAGCTTTCTGAGAAACTGCTTCGTGTTGTGTTAATTCATCTCACAGAGTTACATCTGTATTTCGTGGATCTCTTTGCTAGCCTTATTTCTGTGGAATCTGAGGACAGATATTTCGGATCCCTTTGAAGACTATAGGGCCAAAGGAAATATCCTCCGATAACAAAGAGAAAGAAGCTTTCTGAGAAACTTCTTTGTGTTCTGTGAAATCATCTCACAGGGATAAAGTTTCCCCTCAATAAGCCTTTCGCTAAGACCGTTCTTGTGGAATTGGCAAAGTGATATTTGGAAGCCCATAGAGGGCTATGGTGAAAAAGGAAATATCCTCAGATGAAATCTGGAAAGAAGCTTTCTGAAAAACTGCTTCTTGCTCTGTTATTCATCTCACAGCGTTACATCTGTATTTCGTGGATCTCTTTGCTAGCCTTATTTCTGTGGAATCTGAGAACAGATATTTCGGATCCCTTTGAAGTCTATAGGGCCAAAGGAAATATCCTCCGATAACAAAGAGAAAGAAGCTTTCTGAGAAATTTCTTTGTGTTCTGTGAAATCATCTTACAGACGTCCAGCTTTCCCCTCAAGAAGCCTTTCGCTAAGACAGTTCTTGTGGAATTGGCAAAGTGATATTTGGAAGCGCATAGAGGGCTATGGTGAAAAAGGTAATATCCTCAGATGAAATCTGGAAAGAAGCTTTCTGAGAAACTGCTTACTGTTCTGTTAATTCACCTCACAGAATTACATCTGTATTTGGTGGATCTCTTTGCTACACTTATTTCTGTGGAATCTGAGAACAGATATTTCGGATCCGTTTGAAGACTATAGGGCCAAAGGAAATATCCTCCGATAACAAAGAGAAAGAAGCTTTCTGAGATACTTCTTTGTGTTCTGTGAAATCATCTCACAGAGTTACAGCTTTCCCCTCAAGAAGCCTTTCGCTAAGACACTTCTTGTGGAATTGGTAAAGTGATATTTGGAAGCTCATAGAGGGCTATGGTGAAAAAGGAAATATCCTCAGATGAAATCTGGAAAGAAGCATTCTGAGAAACTGCTTCGTGTTGTGTTAATTTATCTCACAGAGTTACATCTGTATTTCGTGGATCTCTTTGCTAGCCTTATTTCTGTGGATTCTGAGGACAGATATTTCGGATCCCTTTGAAGACTATAGGGCCAAAGGAAATAACCTCCGATAACAAAGAGATAGAAACTTTCTGAGAAACTTCTTTATGTTCTGTGAAATCATCTCACAGAGTTACACCTTTCCCCTCAAGAAGCCTTTCGCTAAGACCGTTCTTTTGGAATTGGCAAAGTGATATTTGGAAATCCATAGAGGGCTATGGTGAAAAAGGAAATATCCTCAGATGAAATCTGGAAAGAAGCTTTCTGAGAAACTGCTTCGTGTTGTGTTAATTCATCTCACAGAGTTACATCTGTATTTCGTGGATCTCTTTGCTAGCCTTATTTCTGTGGAATCTGAGGACAGATATTTCGGATCCCTTTGAAGAATATAGGGCCAAAGGAAATATCCTCCGATAACAAAGAGAAAGAAGCTTTCTGAGAAACTTCTTTGTGTTCTGTGAAATCATCTCACAGGGATAAAGTTTCCCCTCAATAAGCCTTTCGCTAAGACCGTTCTTGTGGAATTGGCAAAGTGATATTTGGAAGCCCATAGAGGGCTATGGTGAAAAAGGAAATATCCTCAGATGAAATCTGGAAAGAAGCTTTCTGAAAAACTGCTTCTTGCTCTGTTATTCATCTCACAGCGTTACATCTGTATTTCGTGGATCTCTTTGCTAGCCTTATTTCTGTGGAATCTGAGAACAGATATTTCGGATCCCTTTGAAGTCTATAGGGCCAAAGGAAATATCCTCCGATAACAAAGAGAAAGAAGCTTTCTGAGAAATTTCTTTGTGTTCTGTGAAATCATCTTACAGACGTCCAGCTTTCCCCTAAAGAAGCCTTTCGCTAAGACAGTTCTTGTGGAATTGGCAAAGTGATATTTGGAAGCGCATAGAGGGCTATGGTGAAAAAGGTAATATCCTCAGATGAAATCTGGAAAGAAGCTTTCTGAGAAACTGCTTACTGTTCTGTTAATTCATCTCACAGAATTACATCTGTATTTGGTGGATCTCTTTGCTACACTTATTTCTGTGGAATCTGAGAACAGATATTTCGGATCCGTTTGAAGACTATAGGGCCAAAGGAAATATCCTCCGATAACAAAGAGAAAGAAGCTTTCTGAGAAATTTCTTTGCATTCTGTGAAATCATCTCACAGAGTTACAGCTTTCCCCTCAAGAAGCCTTTTGCTAAGACAGTTCCTGTGGAATTTGCAAGGTGATAATTGGAAGCCCATAGAAGGCTACAGAGAAAAAGGAAATATCCTCAGATGAAACCTGAAAAGAAGCTTTCTGAGAAACAGCTTGGTGTTCTGTTAATTCATCTCACAGAGTTACATTTGTATATCGTGGATCTCTTTGGTAGCCTTTTTTCTGTGGATTCAGAGGACAGATATTTCGGATCCCTTTGAAGACTATAGGGCCAAAGGAAATATCCTCCGATAACAAAGAGAAAGAAGCTTTCTGAGAAACTTCTTTGTGTTCTGTGAAATCCTCTCACAGAGTTACAGTTTCCCCTCAAGAAGCCTTTCGCTAAGACAGTTCTTGTGGAATGGCAAAGTGATATTTGGAAGTCCATAGAGGGCTATGGTGAAAAAGGAAATATCCTCGGATGAAATCTGGAAAGAAGCTTTCGGAGAAACTGCTTCGTGTTCTGTTAATTCCTCTCAGAGAGTTACATCTGTATTTGGTGCATCTCTTTGCTAGCCTTATTTCTGTGGAATCTGAGAACAGATATTTCGGATCCCTTTGAAAACTATAGGGTCAAAGGAAATATCCTCCGATAACAAAGAGAAAGAAGCTTTCTGAGAAACCTCTTTGTGTTCTGTGAAATCATCTCACAGAGTTACAGCATTCCCCTCAAGAAGCCTTTCGCTAAGACAGTTCTTGTGGAATTGGCAAAGTGATATTTGGAAGCCCATAGAGGGCTATGGTGAAAAAAGAAATATCCTCAGATGAAATCTGGAAAGAAGTTTTCTGAGAAACTGCTTAGTGTTCTGTTAATTCATCTCACAGAGTTACATCTGTATTTCGTGGATCCCTTTGCTAGCCTTATTTCTGTGGAATCTGAGAACAGATATTTCGGATCCCTTTGAAGACTATAGGGCCAAAGGAAATATCCTCCGATAACAAAGAGAAAAAAGCTTTCTGAGAAACTTCTTTGCGTTCTGTGAAATCATGTCACAGAGTTACAGCTTTCCCCTCAAGAAGCCTCTCGCTGAGACCGTTCTTGTGGAATTGGCCAAGTGATATTTGGAAGTCCATAGAGGGCTATGGTGAAAAAGGAAATATCCTCAGATGAAATCTGGAAAGAAGCTTTCTGAGAAACTGCTTCGTGTTGTGCTATTTCATCTCACACAGTTACATCTGTATTTCGTGGATCTCATTGCTAGCCTTATTTCTGTGGAATCTGAGGACAGGTATTTCGGATGCCTTTGAAGACTATAGGGCCAAAGGAAATAACCTCCGATAACAAAGAGAAAGAAGATTTCTGAGAAACTTCTTTGTGTTCTGTGAAATCATCTCACAGAGTTACAGTTTCCCCTCAATAAGCCTTTCGCTAAGACCGTTCTTGTGGAATTGGCAAAGTGATATTTGGAAGCCCATAGAGGGCTATGGTGAAAAAGGAAATATCCTCAGATGAAATCTGGAAAGAAGCTTTCTGAAAAACTGCTTCGTGCTCTGTTAATTCATCTCACAGCGTTACATCTGTATTTCGTGGATCTCTTTGCTAGCCTTATTTTTGTGGAATCTGAGAACAGATATTTCGGATCCCTTTGAAGACTATAGGGCCAAAGGAAATATCCTCCGATAAAAAGAGAAAGAAGCTTTCTGAGAAACTTCTTTGTGTTCTGTGATATCATCTCACAGAGTTACAGCTTTCCCCTCAAGAAGCCTTTCGCTAAGACAGTTCTTGTGGAATTCCAAAGTGATATTTGGAATCCCAGAGAAGGCTATGATGAAAAAGGAAATATCCTCAGATGAAATCTGGAAAGAAGCTTTCTGAGAAACTGCTTAGTGTTCTGTTAATTCATCTCACAGAGTTACATCTGTATTTCGTGGATCCCTTTGCTAGCCTTATTTCTGTCGAATCTGAGAACAGATATTTCGGATCCCTTTGAAGACTATAGGGCCAAAGGAAATATCCTCCAATAACAAAGAGAAAGAAGCTTTCTGAGAAATTACTTTGTGTTCTGTGAAATCATCTTACAGACGTACAGCTTTCCCCTCAAGAAGCGTTTCGCTAAGACAGTTCTTGTGGAATTGGTAAAGTGATATTTGAAGCGCATAGAGGGCTATGGTGAAAAAGGAAATATCCTCAGATGAAATCTGGAAAGAATCTTTCTGAGAAACTGCTTAGTGTTCTGTTAATTCATCTCACAGAGTTACATCTGTATTTCGTGGATCTCTTTGCTAGCCTTATTTCTGTGGAATCTGAGAACAGAAATTTCGGATCCCTTTGAAGACTATAGGGCCATAGGAAATATCCTCCGATAACAAAGAGAAAGAAGCTTTCTGAGAAATTTCTTTGTGTTCTGTGAAATCATCTTACAGAGGTACAGCTTTCCCCTCAAGAAGCCTTTCGCTAAGACAGTTCTTGTGGAATTGGCAAAGTGATATTTGGAAGCGCATAGAGGGCTATGGTGAAAAAGGTAATATCCTCAGATGAAATCTGGAAAGAAGCTTTCTGAGAAACTGCTTACTGTTCTGTTAATTCATCTCACAGAATTACATCTGTATTTGGTGGATCTCTTTGCTACTCTTATTTCTGTGGAATCTGAGAACAGATATTTCGGATCCCTTTGAAGACTGTAGGGCCAAAGGAAATATCCTCCGATAACATAGAGAAAGCAGCTTTCTGAAATACTTCTTTGTGTTCTGTGAAATCATCTCACAGAGTTACCGCTTTCCCCTCAAGAAGCCTTTCGCTAAGACAGTTCTTGTGGAATTGGCAAAGTGATATTTGGAAGCCCATAGAGGGCTATGGTGAAAAAGGAATTATCCTCAGATGAAATCTTGAAAGAAGCTTTCTGAGAAACTGCTTGGTGTTCTGTTAATTCATCTCACAGAGTTACATCTGTATTTCGTGGATCTCTTTGCTAGCCTTATTTCTGTGGAATCTGAGAACAGATATTTCGGATCCCTTTGAAGACTATAGGGCCAAAGGAAATATCCTCCGATAACAAAGAGAAAGAAGCTTTCTGAGAAACTGCTTTGTGTTCTTTGAAATCATCTCACAGAGTTACACCTTTCCCCTCAAGAAGCCTTTCGCTAAGACCGTTCTTTTGGAATTGGCAAAGTGATATTTGGAAATCCATAGAGGGCTATGGTGAAAAAGGAAATATCCTCAGATGAAATCTGGAAAGAAGCTTTCTGAGAAACTGCTTCGTGTTGTGTTAATTCATCTCACAGAGTTACATCTGTATTTCGTGGATCTCTTTGCTAGCCTTATTTCTGTGGAATCTGAGGACAGATATTTCGGATCCCTTTGAAGAATATAGGGCCAAAGGAAATATCCTCCGATAACAAAGAGAAAGAAGCTTTCTGAGAAACTTCTTTGTGTTCTGTGAAATCATCTCACAGGGATAAAGTTTCCCCTCAATAAGCCTTTCGCTAAGACCGTTCTTGTGGAATTGGCAAAGTGATATTTGGAAGCCCATAGAGGGCTATGGTGAAAAAGGAAATATCCTCAGATGAAATCTGGAAAGAAGCTTTCTGAAAAACTGCTTCTTGCTCTGTTATTCATCTCACAGCGTTACATCTGTATTTCGTGGATCTCTTTGCTAGCCTTATTTCTGTGGAATCTGAGAACAGATATTTCGGATCCCTTTGAAGACTATAGTGCCAAAGGAAATATCCTCCGATAAAAAGAGAAAGAAGCTTTCTGAGAAACTTCTTTGTCTTCTGTGAAATCATCTCACAGAGTTACAGCTTTCCCCTCAAGAAGCCTTTCGCTAAGACAGTTCTTGTGGAATTGGCAAAGTGATATTTGGAAGCCCATAGAGGGCTATGGTGAAAAAGGAAATATCCTCAGATGAAATCTGGAAAGAAGCTTTCTGAGAAACTGCTTAGTGTTCTGTTAATTCATCTCACGGAGTTACATCTGTATTTCGTGGATCCCTTTGCTAGCCTTATTTCTGTGGAATCTGAGAACAGATATTTCGGATCCCTTTGAAGACTATAGGGCCAAAGGAAATATCCTCCGATAACAAAGAGAAAGAAGATTTCTGAGAAATTTCTTTGTGTTCTGTGAAATCATCTTACAGACGTACAGCTTTCCCCTCAAGAAGCCTTTCGCTAAGACAGTTCTTGTGGAATTGTCAAAGTGATATTTGGAAGCGCCTAGAGGGCTATGGTGAAAAAGGAAATATCCTCAGTTGAAATCTGGAAAGAATCTTTCTGAGAAACTGCTTCGTGTTCTGTTAATTCATCTCACAGTGTTACATCTGTATTTCGTGGATCCCTTTGCTAGCGTTATTTCTGTGGAATCTGAGAACAGATATTTCGGATCCCTTTGAAGACTATAGGGCCATTGGAAATATCCTCCGATAACAAAGAGAAAGAAGCTTTCTGAGAAACTTCTTTGTGTTTTGTGAAATCATCTCACAGAGTTACAGCTTTCCCCTCAAGAAGCCTTTCGCTAAGACAGTTCTTGTGGAATTGGCAAAGTGATATTTGGAAGCCCATAGAGGGCTATGGTGAAAAAGGAAATATCCTCAGATGAAATCTGGAAAGAAGCTTTCTGAGAAACTGCTTACTGTTCTGTTAATTCATCTCACAGAGTTACATCTGTATTTCGTGGATCTCTTTGCTAGACTTATTTCTGTGGAATCTGAGAAAAGATATTTCGGATCCCTTTGAAGACTATAGGGCCAAAGGGAATATCCTCCGATAAAAAATTGAAAGAATCTTTCTGAGAAACTTCTTTGTGTTCGGTGAAATCATCTCACAGAGTTACAGCTTTCCCCTCAAGAAGCCTTTCTCTAAGACAGTTCTTGTGGAATTGGCAAAGTGATATTTGGAAGCCCATAGAGGGCTATGGTGAAAAAGGAAATATCCTCAGATGAAATCTGGAAAGAAGCTTTCTGAGAAACTGCTTAGTGTTCTGTTAATTCATCTCACAGAGTTACATCTCCATTTCGTGGATCTCTTTGCTAGCCTTATTTCTGTGGAATCTGATAACAGATATTTCGGATCCCTTTGAAGAATATATGGCCAAAGGAAATATCCTCCGATAACAAAGAGAAAGAAGCTTTCTGAGAAACTTCTTTGTGTTCTGTGAAATCATCTCACAGAGTTACAGCTTTGCCCTCAAGAAGCCTTTCGCTAAGACAGTTCTTGTGGAATTGGCAAAGTGATATTTGGAAGTCCATAGAGGGCTGTGGTGAAAAAGGAAATATCCTCAGATGAAATCTGGAAAGAAGCTTTCTGAGAAACTGCTTAGTGTTCTGTTAATTCATCTCACAGAGTTACATCTGTATTTCGAGGATCTCTTTGCTAGCCTTATTTCTGTGGAATCTGAGAACAGATATTTCGGATCACTTTGAAGACTATGGGGCCAAAGGAAATATCCTCCGATAAAAAAGAGAAAGAAGCTTTCTGAGAAACTTCTTTGTGTTCTGTGAAATCATCTCACAGAGTTACAGCTTTACCCTCAAGAAGCCTTTCGCTAAGATAGTTCTTGTGGAATTGGCAAAGTGATATTTGGAAGCGCATAGAGGGCTATGGTGAAAAAGGAAATATCGTCAGATGAAAGCTGGAAAGAATCTTTCTGAGAAACTGCTTAGTGTTCTGTTAATTCATCTCACGGAGTTACATCTGTTTTTCGTGTATCCCTTTGCAAGCCTTATTTCTGTGGAATCTGAGAACAGATATTTCAGATCCCTTTGAAGACTGTAGGGCCAAAGGAAATATCCTCCGATAACTAAGAGAAAGAAGCTTTCTGAGAAATTTCTTTGCATTCTGTGAAATCATCTTACAGAGGTACAGCTTTCCCCTCAAGAAGCCTCTTGCTAAGACAGTTCCTGTGGAATTTGCAAGGTGATAATTGGAAGCCCATAGAAGGCTACGGTGAAAAAGGAAATATCCTCAGATGAAAATTGGAAAGAAGCTTTCTGAAAAACTGCTTGGTGTTCTGTTAATTCATCTCACAGAGTTACATTTGTATATCGTGGATCTCTTTGGTAGCCTTTTTTCTGTGGAATCTGAGAACAGATATTTCGGATCCCTTTGAAGACTATTGGGCCAAAGGAAATATCCTCCAAAATCAAAGAGAAAGAAGCTTTCTGAGAAACTTCTTTGTGTTCCGTGAAATCATCTCAGAGAGTCACAGCTTTCCCCTCAAGAAGCCTTTCGCTAAGACAGTTCTTGTGGAATTGGCAAAGTGATATTTGGAAGCCCATAGAGGGCTATGGTGAAAAAGGTAATATCCTCAGATGAAATCTGGAAAGAAGCTTTCTGAGAAACTGCTTACTGATCTGTCAATTCATCTCACAGAATTACATCTGTATTTGGTGGATCTCTTTGCTACACTTATTTCTGTGGAATCTGAGAATAGATATTTCGGATCCGTTTGAAGATTACAGGGCCAAAGGAAATATCCTCCGATAACAAAGAGAAAGAAGCTTTCTGAGACACTTCTTTGTGTTCTGTGAAATCATCTCACAGAGTTACAGCTTTCCCCTCAAGAAGCCTTTCGCTAAGGCACTTCTTGTGGAATTGGTAAAGTGATATTTGGAAGCCCATAGAGGGCTATGGTGAAAAAGGAAATATCCTCAGATGAAATCTGGAAACAAGCTTTCTGAGAAACTGCTTAGTGTTCTGTTAATTCATCTCACAGAGTTACATCTGTTTTTCGTGGATCTCTTTGATAGCCTTATTTCTGTGGAATCTGAGAACAGATACTTCGGATCCCTTTGAAGAATATAGGGCCAAAGGAAATATCCACCAATAACAAAGAGAAAGAAGCTTTCTGAGAAACTTCTTTGTGTTCTGTGAAGTCATCTCACAGAGTTACAGCTTTGCCCTCAATAAGCCTATCGCTAAGACAGTTCTTGCGGAATTGGCAAAGTGACATTTGGAAGTCCATACAGGGCTATGGTGAAAAAGGAAATATCCTCAGATGAAATCTGGAAAGAAGCTTTCTGAGAAACTGCTTCGTGTTGTGTTAATTCATCTCACAGAGTTACATCTGTATTTCGTGGATCTCTTTGCTAGCCTTATTTCTGTGGATTCTGAGGACAGATATTTCGGATCCCTTTGAAGACTATAGGGCCAAAGGAAATATCCTCCGATAACAAAGAGAAAGAAGCTTTCTGAGAAACTCCTTTGTGTTCTGTGAAATCCTCTCACAGAGTTACAGTTTCCCCTCAAGAAGCCTTTCGCTAAGACAGTTCTTGTTGAATGGCAAAGTGATATTTGGAAGCCCATAGAGGGCTACGGTGAAAAAGGAAATATCCACAGATGAAATCTGGAAAGAAGCTTTCGGAGAAACTGCTTCGTGTTCTGTTAATTCCTCTCACAGAGTTACATCTGTATTTCGTGGATCTCTTTGCTAGCCTTATTTCTGTGGAATCTGAGAACAGATATTTCGGATCCCTTTGAAGACTATAGGGTCAAAGGAAATATCCTCCGATAACAAAGAGAAAGAAGCTTTCTGAGAAACTTCTTTGTGTTCTGTGAAATCATCTCACAGAGTTACAGCTTTCCCCTCAAGAAGCCTTTCGCTAAGACAGTTCTTGTGGAATTGGCAAAGTGGTATTTGGAAGCCCATAGAGGGCTATGGTGAAAAAAGAAATATCCTCAGATGAAATCTGGAAAGAAGTTTTCTGAGAAACTGCTTAGTGTTCTGTTAATTCATCTCACAGAGTTACATCTGTATTTCGTGGATCCCTTTGCTAGCCTTATTTCTGTGGAATCTGAGAACAGATATTTCGGATCCCTTTGAAGACTATAGGGCCAAAGGAAATATCCTCCGATAACAAAGAGAAAGAAGCTTTCTGAGAAACTTCTTTGTGTTCTGTGAAATCATCTCACAGAGTTACAGCTTTCCCCTCAAGAAGCCTTTCGCTAAGACCGTTCTTGTGGAATTGGCAAAGTGATATTTGGAAGTCCATAGAGGGCTATGGTGAAAAAGGAAATATCCTCAGATGAAATCTGGAAAGAAGCTTTCTGAGAAACTGCTTCGTGTTGTGTTAATTCATCTCACAGAGTTACATCTGTATTTCGTGGATCTCTTTGCTAGCCTTATTTCTGTGGAATCTGAGGACAGATATTTCGGATCCCTTTGAAGACTATAGGGCCAAAGGAAATATCCTCCGATAACAAAGAGAAAGAAGCTTTCTGAGAAACATCTTTGTGTTCTGTGAAATCATCTCACAGAGTTACAGTTTCCCCTCAATAATCCTTTCGCTAAGACCGTTCTTGTGGAATTGGCAAAGTGATATTTGGAAGCCCATAGAGGGCTATGGTGAAAAAGGAATTATCCTCAGATGAAATCTGGAAAGAAGCTTTCTGAAAAACTGCTTCGTGCTCTGTTAATTCATCTCACAGCGTTACATCTGTATTTCGTGGGTCTCTTTGCTAGCCTTATTTCTGTGGAATCTGAGAACAGATATTTCGGATCCCTTTGAAGACTATAGGGCCAAAGGAAATATCCTCCGATAAAAAGAGAAAGAAGCTTTCTGAGAAACTTCTTTGTGTTCTGTGAAATCATCTCACAGAGTTACAGCTTTCCCCTCAAGAAGCCTTTCGCTAAGACAGTTCTTGTGGAATTGGCAAAGTGATATTTGAAATCCCAGAGAAGGATATGGTGAAAAAGGAAATATCCTCAGATGAAATCTGGAAAGAAGCTTTCTGAGAAACTGCTTACTGTTCTGTTAATTCATCTCACAGAGTTACATCTGTATTTCGTGGATCTCTTTGCTAGACTTATTTCTGTGGAATCTGAGAAAAGATATTTCGGATCCCTTTGAAGACTATAGGGCCAAAGGGAATATCCTCCGATAAAAAATTGAAAGAATCTTTCTGAGAAACTTCTTTGTGTTCGGTGAAATCATCTCACAGAGTTACAGCTTTCCCCTCAAGAAGCCTTTCTCTAAGACAGTTATTGTGGAATTGGCAAAGTGATATTTGGAAGCCCATAGAGGGCTATGGTGAAAAAGGAAATATCCTCAGATGAAATCTGGAAAGAAGCTTTCTGAGAAACTGCTTAGTGTTCTGTTAATTCATCTCACAGAGTTACATCTCTATTTCGTGGATCTCTTTGCTAGCCTTCTTTCTGTGGAATCTGAGAACAGATATTTCGGATCCCTTTGAAGAATATATGGCCAAAGGAAATATCCTCCGATAACAAAGAGAAAGAAGCTTTCTGAGAAACTTCTTTGTGTTCTCTGAAATCATCTCACAGAGTTACAGCTTTGCCCTCAAGAAGCCTTTCGCTAAGACAGTTCTTGTGGAATTGGCAAAGTGATATTTGGAAGTCCATAGAGGGCTATGGTGAAAAAGGAAATATCCTCAGATGAAATCTGGAAAGAAGCTTTCTGAGAAACTGCTTAGTGTTCTGTTAATTCATCTCACAGAGTTACATCTGTATTTCGAGGATCTCTTTGCTAGCCTTATTTCTGTGGAATCTGAGAACAGATATTTCGGATCACTTTGAAGACTATGGGGCCAAAGGAAATATCCTCCGATAACAAAGAGAAAGAAGCTTTCTGAGAAACTTCTTTGTCTTCTGTGAAATCATCTCACAGAGTTACAGCTTTACCCTCAAGAAGCCTTTCGCTAAGATAGTTCTTGTGGAATTGGCAAAGTGATATTTGGAAGCGCATAGAGGGCTATGGTGAAAAAGGAAATATCGTCAGATGAAAGCTGGAAAGAATCTTTCTGAGAAACTGCTTAGTGTTCTGTTAATTCATCTCACGGAGTTACATCTGTTTTTCGTGTATCCCTTTGCAAGCCTTATTTCTGTGGAATCTGAGAACAGATATTTCAGATCCCTTTGAAGACTGTAGGGCCAAAGGAAATATCCTCCGATAACTAAGAGAAAGAAGCTTTCTGAGAAATTTCTTTGCATTCTGTGAAATCATCTTACAGAGGTACAGCTTTCCCCTCAAGAAGCCTCTTGCTAAGACAGTTCCTGTGGAATTTGCAAGGTGATAATTGGAAGCCCATAGAAGGCTACGGTGAAAAAGGAAATATCCTCAGATGAAAATTGTAAAGAAGCTTTCTGAAAAACTGCTTGGTGTTCTGTTAATTCATCTCACAGAGTTACATTTGTATATCGTGGATCTCTTTGGTAGCCTTTTTTCTGTGGAATCTGAGAACAGATATTTCGGATCCCTTTGAAGACTATTGGGCCAAAGGAAATATCCTCCAAAATCAAAGAGAAAGAAGCTTTCTGAGAAACTTCTTTGTGTTCCGTGAAATCATCTCAGAGAGTCACAGCTTTCCCCTCAGGAAGCCTTTCGCTAAGACAGTTCTTGTGGAATTGGCAAAGTGATATTTGGAAGCCCATAGAGGGCTATGGTGAAAAAGGTAATATCCTCAGATGAAATCTGGAAAGAAGATTTCTGAGAAACTGCTTACTGATCTGTCAATTCATCTCACAGAATTACATCTGTATTTGGTGGATCTCTTTGCTACACTTATTTCTGTGGAATCTGAGAATAGATATTTCGGATCCGTTTGAAGATTACAGGGCCAAAGGAAATATCCTCCGATAACAAAGAGAAAGAAGCTTTCTGAGACACTTCTTTGTGTTCTGTGAAATCATCTCACAGAGTTACAGCTTTCCCCTCAAGAAGCCTTTCGCTAAGGCACTTCTTGTGGAATTGGTAAAGTGATATTTGGAAGCCCATAGAGGGCTATGGTGAAAAAGGAAATATCCTCAGATGAAATGTGGAAACAAGCTTTCTGAGAAACTGCTTAGTGTTCTGTTAATTCATCTCACAGAGTTACATCTGTTTTTCGTGGATCTCTTTGATAGCCTTATTTCTGTGGAATCTGAGAACAGATACTTCGGATCCCTTTGAAGAATATAGGGCCAAAGGAAATATCCTCCAATAACAAAGAGAAAGAAGCTTTCTGAGAAACTTCTTTGTGTTCTGTGAAGTCATCTCACAGAGTTACAGCTTTGCCCTCAAGAAGCCTATCGCTAAGACAGTTCTTGCGGAATTGGCAAAGTGACATTTGGAAGTCCATACAGGGCTATGGTGAAAAAGGAAATATCCTCAGATGAAATCTGGAAAGAAGCTTTCTGAGAAACTGCTTCGTGTTGTGTTAATTCATCTCACAGAGTTACATCTGTATTTCGTGGATCTCTTTGCTAGCCTTATTTCTGTGGATTCTGAGGACAGATATTTCGGATCCCTTTGAAGACTATAGGGCCAAAGGAAATATCCTCCGACAACAAAGAGATAGATGCTTTCTGAGAAACTTCTTTGTGTTCTTTGAAATCATCTCACAGAGTTACAGCTTTCCCCTCAAGAAGCCTTTCGCTAAGACAGTTCTTGTGGAATTGGCAAAGTGATATTTGGAAGTCCATAGAGGGCTATGGTGAAAAAGGAAATATCCTCAGATGAAATCTGGAAAGAAGCTTTCTGAGAAACTGCTTCGTGTTGTGTTAATTCATCTCACAGAGTTACATCTGTATTTCGTGGATCTCTTTGCTAGCCTTATTTCTGTGGAATCTGAGGACAGATATTTCGGATCCCCTTGAAGACTATAGGGCCAAAGGAAATATCCTCCGATAACAAAGAGAAAGAAGCTTTCTGAGAAACTTCTTTGTGTTCTGTGAAATCATCTCACAGAGTTACAGTTTCCCCTCAATAAGCCTTTCGCTAAGACCATTCTTGTGGAATTCGCAAAGTGATATTTGGAAGCCCATAGAGGGCTATGGTGAAAAAGGAAATATCCTCAGATGAAATCTGGAAAGAAGCTTTCTGAAAAACTGCTTCGTGCTCTGTTAATTCATCTCACTGCGTTACATCTGTATTTCGTGGATCTCTTTGCAAGCCTTATTTCTGTGGAATCTGAGAACAGATATTTCAGATCCCTTTGAAGACTATAGGGCCAAAGGAAATATCCTCCGATAAAAAGAGAAAGAAGCTTTCTGAGAAACTTCTTTGTGTTCTGTAAAATCATCTCACAGAGTTACAGCTTTCCCCTCAAGAAGACTTTCGCTAAGACAGTTCTTGTGGAATTGGCAAAGTGATATTTGGAAGCGCATAGAGGGCTATGGTGAAAAAGGAAATATCCTCAGTTGAAATCTGGAAAGAATCTTTCTGAGAAACTGCTTAGTGTTCTGTTAATTCATCTCACAGAGTTACATCTGTATTTCGTGGATCTCTTTGCTAGCCTTATTTCTGTGGAATCTGAGAACAGATATTTCGGATCCCTTTGAAGACTATAGGGCCATTGGAAATATCCTCCGATAACAAAGAGAAAGAAGCTTTCTGAGAAACTTCTTTGTGTTTTGTGAAATCATCTCACAGAGTTACAGCTTTCCCCTCAAGAAGCCTTTCGCTAAGACAGTTCTTGTTGAATTGGTAAAGTGATATTTGGAAGCCCACAGAGAGCTATGGTGAAAAAGGAAATATCCTCAGATGAAATCTGGAAAGAAGCTTTCTGAGAAACTGCTTACTGTTCTGTCAATTCATCTCACAGAGTTACATGTGTATTTCGTGGATCTCTTTGCTAGACTTATTTCTGTGCAATCTGAGAAAAGATATTTCGGATCCCTTTGAAGACTATAGGGCCAAAGGGAATATCCTCCGATAACAAATTGAAAGAATCTTTCTGAGAAACTTCTTTGTGTTCGGTGAAATCATCTCACAGAGTTACAGCTTTCCCCTCAAGAAGCCTCTCTCTAAGACAGTTCTTGTGGAATTGGCAAAGTGATATTTGGAAGCCCATAGAGGGCTATGGTGAAAAAGGAAATATCCTCAGATGAAATCTGGAAAGAAGCTTTCTGAGAAACTGCTTAGTGTTCTGTTAATTCATCTCACAGAGTTACATCTCTATTTCGTGGATCTCTTTGATAGCCTTATTTCTGTGGAATCTGAGAACAGATATTTCGGATGCCTTTGAAGAATATAGGGCCAAAGGAAATATCCTCCGATAACAAAGAGAAAGAAGCTTTCTGAGAAACTTCTTTGTGTTCTGTGAAATCATCTCACAGAGTTACAGCTTTGCCCTCAAGAAGCCTTTCGCTAAGACAGTTCTTGTGGAATTGGCAAAGTGATATTTGGAAGTCCATAATGGGCTATGGTGAAAAAGGAAATATCCTCAGATGAAATCTGGAAAGAAGCTTTCTGAGAAACTGCTTAGTGTTCTGTTAATTCATCTCACAGAGTTACATCTGTATTTCGAGGATCTCTTTGCTAGCCTTATTTCTGTGGAATCTGAGAGCAGATATTTCGGATCACTTTGAAGACTATGGGGCCAAACGAAATATCCTCCGATAACAAAGAGAAAGAAGCTTTCGAGAAACTTCTTTGTGTTCTGTGAAATCATCTCACAGAGTTACAGCTTTCCCCTCAAGAAGCCTTTCGCTAAGATAGTTCTTGTGGAATGGCCAAAGTGATATTTGGAAGCGCATAGAGGGCTATGGTGAAAAAGGAAATATCGTCAGATGAAAGCTGGAAAGAATCTTTCTGAGAAACTGCTTAGTGTTCTGTTAATTCATCTCACGGAGTTACATCTGTTTTTCGTGTATCCCTTTGCAAGCCTTATTTCTGTGGAATCTGAGAACAGATATTTCAGATCCCTTTGAAGAATATAGGGCCAAAGGAAATATCCTCCAATAACTAAGAGAAAGAAGCTTTCTGAGAAATTTCTTTGCATTCTGTGAAATCATCTTACAGAGGTACAGCTTTCCTCTCAAGAAGCCTTTTGCTAAGACAGTTCCTGTGGAATTTGCAAGGTGATAATTGGAAGCCCATAGAAGGCTACGGTGAAAAAGGAAATATCCTCAGAAGAAACCTGGGAAGAAGCTTTCTGAAAAACTGCTTGGTGTTCTGTTAATTCATCTCACAGAGTTACATTTGTATATCGTGGATCTCTTTGGTAGCCTTTTTTCTGTGGAATCTGAGAACAGATATTTCGGATCCCTTTGAAGACTATTGGGCCAAAGGAAATATCCTCCAATATCAAAGAGAAAGAAGCTTTCTGAGAAACTTCTTTGTGTTCCGTGAAATCATCTCAGAGAGTCACAGCTTTCCCCTCAAGAAGCCTTCCGCTAAGACAGTTCTTGTGGAATTGGCAAAGTGATATTTGGAATCCCATAGAAGGCTATGGTGAAAAAGGCAATATCCTCAGATGAAATCTGGAAAGAAGCTTTCTGAGAAACTGCTTACTGTTCTGTTAATTCATCTCACAGAGTTACATCTGTATTTCGTGGATCTCTTTGCTAGCCTTATTTCTGTGGAATCTGAGAACAGATATTTCGGATCTCTTTGATGATTATAGGTCCAAAGGAAATATCTTCCGATAACAAAGAGGAAGAAGCTTTCTTAGAAACTTCTTTGTGTTCTGTGAAATCATCTCACAGAGTTACAGCTTTTTCCTCAAGAAGCCTTTCCTAAGCCACTTTTTTGGGATTGGCAAAGTGATATTTGGAAGCCCATAGAGGGCTATGCTGAAAAAGGAAATATCCTCAGATGAAATCTGGAAAGAAGCTTTCTGAGAAACTGCTTGGTGTTCTGTTAATTCATCTCACAGATATACATCTGTATTTCGTGGATCTCTTTGTTAGCCTTATTTCTGTGGAATCTGAGAACAGATATTTCGGATTCCTTTGAAGACTATAGGGCAAAAGGAAATATCCTCCGATAACAAAGAGAAAGAAGCTTTCTGAGAAACTTCTTTGTGTTCTGTTAAATCATGTCACAGAGTTACTGGTTTCCCCTCAAGAAGCCTTTCGCTAAGACAGTTCTTGTGGAATTGGCAAAGTGATATTTGGAAGCCCATAGAGGGCTAAGGAGAAAAAGGAAATATCCTCAGATGAAATCTGGAAAGAAGCTTTCTGAGAAACTGCTTGGTGTTCTGTTAATTTATCTCACAGAATTACATCGGTATTTTGTGGATCTCTTTGCTAGCCTTATTTCTGTGGAATCTGAGAACAGATATTTCGGATCCCTTCGAAGACTATAGGGCCAAAGGGAATATCCTCCGATAACAAAGAGAAAGAAGCTTCCTGAGAAACTTCTTTGTGTTCTGTGAAATCATCTCACAGAGTTACAGCTTTCCCCTCATGAAGCCTTTCGCTAAGAGATTTCTTGTGGAATTGGCAAAGTGATATTTGGAAGCACATAGAGGGCTATGGTGAAAAAGGAAATATCCTCAGATGAAATCTGGAAAGAAGCTTTCTGAGAAACTGCTTGGTGTACTGTTAATTCATCTCACAGATTTACATCTGTATTTCGTGGATCCCTTTGCTAGCCTTATTTCTGTGGAATCTGAGAACAGATATTTGAGATCCCTTTGAAGAATATAGGGCCAAAGGAAATATCCTCCGATACCAAAGAGAAAGAAGCTTTCTGAGAAATTTCTTTACGTTCTGTGAAATCATCTTACAGAGGTACAGCTTTCCCCTCAAGAAGCCTTTTGCTAAGACAGTTCTTGTGGAATTTGCAAAGTGATAATTGGAAGCCCATAGAGGGCTATGGTGAAAAAGGAAATATCCTCAGATGAAACCTGGAAAGAAGCTTTCTGAGAAACTGCTTGGTGTTCTCTTAATTCAACTCACAGAGTTACATCTGTATTTCGTGGATCTCTTTGCTAGCCTTATCTCTGTGGAATCTGAGAACAGATATTTGGGATCCCTTCTAAGATTACAGGGCCAAAGGGAATATGCTCCGATAACAAAGAGAAAGAAGCTTTCCGAGAAACTTCTTTGTGTTCTGTGAAATCATCTCACAGAGTTACAGCTTTCCCCTCAAGAAGCCTTTCGCTAAGACACTTCTTTTGGAATTGGCAAAGTGACATTTGGAAGTCCATACAGGGCTATGGTGAAAAAGGAAATATCCTCAGATGAAATCTGGAAAGAAGCTTTCTGAGAAACTGCTTCGTGTTGTGTTAATTCATCTCACAGAGTTACATCTGTATTTCGTGGATCTCTTTGCTAGCCTTATTTCTGTGGATTCTGAGGACAGATATTTCGGATCCCTTTGAAGACTATAGGGCCAAAGGAAATATCCTCCGATAACAAAGAGAAAGAAGCTTTCTGAGAAACTCCTTTGTGTTCTGTGAAATCCTCTCACAGAGTTACAGTTTCCCCTCAAGAAGCCTTTCGCTAAGACAGTTCTTGTTAATGGCAAAGTGATATTTGGAAGCCCATAGAGGGATATGGTGAAAAAGGAAATATCCTCAGATGAAATCTGGAAAGAAGCTTTCGGAGAAACTGCTTCGTGTTCTGTTAATTCCTCTCACAGAGTTACATCTGTATTTCGTGGATCTCTTTGCTAGCCTTATTTCTGTGGAATCTGAGAACAGATATTTCGGATCCCTTTGAAGACTATAGGGTCAAAGGAAATATCCTCCGATAACAAAGAGAAAGAAGCTTTCTGAGAAACTTCTTTGTGATCTGTGAAATCATCTCACAGAGTTACAGCTTTCCCCTCAAGAAGCCTTTCGCTAAGACAGTTCTTGTGTAATTGGCAAAGTGATATTTGGAAGCCCATTGAGGGCTATGGTGAAAAAAGAAATATCCTCAGATGAAATCTGGAAAGAAGTTTTCTGAGAAACTGCTTAGTGTTCTGTTAATTCATCTCACAGAGTTACATCTGTATTTCGTGGATCCCTTTGCTAGCCTTATTTCTGTGGAATCTGAGAACAGATATTTCGGATCCCTTTGAAGACTATAGGGCCAAAGGAAATATCCTCCGACAACAAAGAGATAGATGCTTTCTGAGAAACTTCTTTGTGTTCTTTGAAATCATCTCACAGAGTTACAGCTTTCCCCTCAAGAAGCCTTTCGCTAAGACCGTTCTTGTGGAATTGGCAAAGTGATATTTGGAAGTCCATAGAGGGCTATGGTGAAAAAGGAAATATCCTCAGATGAAATCTGGAAAGAAGCTTTCTGAGAAACTGCTTCGTGTTGTGTTAATTCATCTCACAGAGTTACATCTGTATTTCGTGGATCTCTTTGCTAGCCTTATTTCTGTGGAATCTGAGGACAGATATTTCGGATCCCCTTGAAGACTATAGGGCCAAAGGAAATATCCTCCGATAACAAAGAGAAAGAAGCTTTCTGAGAAACTTCTTTGTGTTCTGTGAAATCATCTCACAGAGTTACAGTTTCCCCTCAATAAGCCTTTCGCTAAGACCGTTCTTGTGGAATTCGCAAAGTGATATTTGGAAGCCCATAGAGGGCTATGGTGAAAAAGGAAATATCCTCAGATGAAATCTGGAAAGAAGCTTTCTGAAAAACTGCTTCGTGCTCTGTTAATTCATCTCACTGCGTTACATCTGTATTTCGTGGATCTCTTTGCAAGCCTTATTTCTGTGGAATCTGAGAACAGATATTTCAGATCCCTTTGAAGTCTATAGGGCCAAAGGAAATATCCTCCAATAAAAAGAGAAAGAAGCTTTCTGAGAAACTTCTTTGTGTTCTGTAAAATCATCTCACAGAGTTACAGCTTTCCCCTCAAGAAGACTTTCGCTAAGACAGTTCTTGTGGAATTGGCAAAGTGATATTTGGAAGCGCATAGAGGGCTATGGTGAAAAAGGAAATATCCTCAGTTGAAATCTGGAAAGAATCTTTCTGAGAAACTGCTTAGTGTTCTGTTAATTCATCTCACAGAGTTACATCTGTATTTCGTGGATCTCTTTGCTAGCCTTATTTCTGTGGAATCTGAGAACAGATATTTCGGATCCCTTTGAAGACTATAGGGCCATAGGAAATATCCTCCGATAACAAAGAGAAAGAAGCTTTCTGAGAAACTTCTTTGTGTTTTGTGAAATCATCTCACAGAGTTACAGCTTTCCCCTCAAGAAGCCTTTCGCTGAGACAGTTCTTGTTGAATTGGCAAAGTGATATTTGGAAGCCCATAGAGGGCTATGGTGAAAAAGGAAATATCCTCAGATGAAATCTGGAAAGAAGCTTTCTGAGAAACTGCTTACTGTTCTGTCAATTCATCTCACAGAGTTACATCTGTATTTCGTGGATCTCTTTGCTAGACTTATTTCTGTGCAATCTGAGAAAAGATATTTCGGATCCCTTTGAAGACTATAGGGCCAAAGGGAATATCCTCCGATAACAAATTGAAAGAATCTTTCTGAGAAACTTCTTTGTGTTCGGTGAAATCATCTCACAGAGTTACAGCTTTCCCCTCAAGAAGCCTCTCTCTAAGACAGTTCTTGTGGAATTGGCAAAGTGATATTTGGAAGCCCATAGAGGGCTATGGTGAAAAAGGAAATATCCTCAGATGAAATCTGGAAAGAAGCTTTCTGAGAAACTGCTTAGTGTTCTGTTAATTCATCTCACAGAGTTACATCTCTATTTCGTGGATCTCTTTGATAGCCTTATTTCTGTGGAATCTGAGAACAGATATTTCGGATGCCTTTGAAGAATATAGGGCCAAAGGAAATATCCTCCGATAACAAAGAGAAAGAAGCTTTCTGAGAAACTTCTTTGTGTTCTGTGAAATCATCTCACAGAGTTATAGGTTTGCCCTCAAGAAGCCTTTCGCTAAGACAGTTCTTGTGGAATTGGCAAAGTGATATTTGGAAGTCCATAGAGGGCTATGGTGAAAAAGGAAATATCCTCAGATGAAATCTGGAAAGAAGCTTTCTGAGAAACTGCTTAGTGTTCTGTTAATTCATCTCACAGAGTTACATCTGTATTTCGAGGATCTCTTTGCTAGCCTTATTTCTGTGGAATCTGAGAACAGATATTTCGGATCACTTTGAAGACTATGGGGCCAAAGGAAATATCCTCCGATAACAAAGAGAAAGAAGCTTTCGAGAAACTTCTTTGTGTTCTGTGAAATCATCTCACAGAGTTACAGCTTTCCCCTCAAGAAGCCTTTCGCTAAGATAGTTCTTGTGGAATTGCGAAAGTGATATTTGGAAGCGCATAGAGAGCTATGGTGAAAAAGGAAATATCGTCAGATGAAAGCTGGAAAGAATCTTTCTGAGAAACTGCTTAGTGTTCTTTTAATTCATCTCACGGAGTTACATCTGTTTTTCGTTTATCCCTTTGCAAGCCTTATTTCTGTGGAATCTGAGAACAGATATTTCAGATCCCTTTGAAGAATATAGGGCCAAAGGAAATATCCTCCAATAACTAAGAGAAAGAAGCTTTCTGAGAAATTTCTTTGCATTCTGTGAAATCATCTTACAGAGGTACAGCTTTCCCCTCAAGAAGCCTTTTGCTAAGACAGTTCCTGTGGAATTTGCAAGGTGATAATTGGAAGCCCATAGAAGGCTACGGTGAAAAAGGAAATATCCTCAGATGAAACCTGGAAAGAAGCTTTCTGAAAAACTGCTTGGTGTTCTGTTAATTCATCTCACAGAGTTACATTTGTATATCGTGGATCTCTTTGGTAGCCTTTTTTCTGTGGAATCTGAGAACAGATATTTCGGATCCCTTTGAAGACTATTGGGCCAAAGGAAATATCCTCCAATATCAAAGAGAAAGAAGCTTTCTGAGAAACTTCTTTGTGTTCCGTGAAGTCATCTCAGAGAGTCACAGCTTTCCCCTCAAGAAGCCTTTCGCTAAGACAGTTGTTGTGGAATTGGCAAAGTGATATTTGGAATCCCATAGAAGGCTATGTTGAAAAAGGAAATATCCTCAGATGAAATCTGGAAAGAAGCTTTCTGAGAAACTGCTTACTGTTCTGTTAATTCATCTCACAGAGTTACATCTGTATTTCGTGGATCTCTTTGCTAGCCTTATTTCTGTGGAATCTGAGAACAGATATTTCGGATCTCTTTGATGATTATAGGTCCAAAGGAAATATCCTCCGATAACAAAGAGGAAGAAGCTTTCTTAGAAACTTCTTTGTGTTCTGTGAAATCATGTCACAGAGTTACAGCTTTTTCCTCAAGAAGCCTTTCCTAAGAAACTTCTTTTGGGATTGGCAAAGTGATATTTGGAAGCCTATAGAGGGCTATGCTGAAAAAGGAAATATCCTCAGATGAAATCTGGAAAGAAGCTTTCTGAGAAACTGCTTGGTGTTCTGTTAATTCATCTCACAGATATACATCTGTATTTCGTGGATCTCTTTGTTAGCCTTATTTCTGTGGAATCTGAGAACAGATATTTCGGATTCCTTTGAAGACTATAGGGCAAAAGGAAATATCCTCCGATAACAAAGAGAAAGAAGCTTTCTGAGAAACTTCTTTGTGTTCTGTTAAATCATGTCACAGAGTTACTGGTTTCCCCTCAAGAAGCCTTTCGCTAAGACAGTTCTTGTGGAATTGGCAAAGTGATATTTGGAAGCCCATAGAGGGCTAAGGAGAAAAAGGAAATATCCTCAGATGAAATCTGGAAAGAAGCTTTCTGAGAAACTGCTTGGTGTTCTGTTAATTTATCTCACAGAATTACATCGGTATTTTGTGGATCTCTTTGCTAGCCTTATTTCTGTGGAATCTGAGAACAGATATTTCGGATCCCTTCGAAGACTATAGGGCCAAAGGGAATATCCTCCGATAACAAAGAGAAAGAAGCTTTCTGAGAAACTTCTTTGTGTTCTGTGAAATCATCTCACAGAGTTACATCTTTCCCCTCATGAAGCCTTTCGATAAGAGATTTCTTGTGGAATTGGCAAAGTGATATTTGGAAGCACATAGAGGGCTATGGTGAAAAAGGAAATATCCTCAGATGAAATCTGGAAAGAAGCTTTCTGAGAAACTGCTTGGTGTTCTGTTAATTCGTCTCACAGATTTACATCTGTATTTCGTGGATCCCTTTGCTAGCCTTATTTCTGTGGAATCTGAGAACAGATATTTGAGATCCCTTTGAAGAATATAGGGCCAAAGGAAATATCCTCCGATACCAAAGAGAAAGAAGCTTTCTGAGAAATTTCTTTACGTTCTGTGAAATCATCTTACAGAGGTACAGCTTTCCCCTCAAGAAGCCTTTTGCTAAGACAGTTCTTGTGGAATTTGCAAAGTGATAATTGGAAGCCCATAGAGGGCTATGGTGAAAAAGGAAATATCCTCAGATGAAACCTGGAAAGAAGCTTTCTGAGAAACTGCTTGGTGTTCTGTTAATTCAACTCACAGAGTTACATCTGTATTTCGTGGATCTCTTTGCTAGCCTTATCTCTGTGGAATCTGAGAACAGATATTTGGGATCCCTTCTAAGACTATAGGGCCAAAGGGAATATGACCGATAACAAAGAGAAAGAAGCTTTCCGAGAAACTTCTTTGTGTTCTGTGAAATCATCCCACAGAGTTACAGCTTTCCCCTCAAGAAGCCCTTCTCTAAGACAGTTCTTCTGGAATTGGCAAAGTGATATTTGGTAGCCCATAGAGGGCTATGGTGAAAAAGGAAGTATATTCAGATGAAATCTGGAAAGAAGCTTTCTGAGAAACTGCTTGGTGTTCTGTTAATTCAACTCACAGAGTTACATCTGTATTTCGTGGATCTCTTTGCTAGCCTTATCTCTGTGGAATCTGAGAACAGATATTTGGGATCCCTTCTAAGACTATAGGGCCAAAGGGAATATCCTCCGATAACAAAGAGAAAGAAGCTTTCCGAGAAACTTCTTTGTGTTCTGTGAAATCATCTCACAGAGTTACAGCTTTCCCCTCAAGAAGCCCTTCTCTAAGACAGTTCTTCTGGAATTGGCAAAGTGATATTTGGAAGCCCATAGAGGGCTATGGTGAAAAAGGAAATATATTCAGATGAAATCTGGAAAGAAGCTTTCTGAGAAACTCCTTGGTGTTCTGTTAATTCATCTCACAGAGTTACATCGGTATTTCGTGGATCTCTTTGGTAGCCTTATTTCTGTGGAATCTGAGAACAGATATTTCGGATCCCTTTGAAGACTATAGGGCCAAAGGGAATATCCTCCGATAACAAAGAGAAAGAAGCTTTCTGAGAAACTTCTTTGTGTTCTGTGAAATCATCTCACAGAGTTACAGCGTTCCCCTCAAGAAGCCTTTCGCTAAGACAGTTCTTGTGGAATTGGCAAAGTGATATTTGGAAGCCCTTAGAGGGCTACGGTGAAAAAGGAAATATACTCAGATGAAATCTGGAAAGAAGCTTTCTGAGAAACTGCTTGGTGTTCTGTGAATTCGTGTCACAGTGTTACATCTGTATTTCGTGGATCTCTTTGCTAGCCTTATTTCTGTGGAATCTGAGAACAGATATTTCGGATCTCTTTGATGATTATAGGTCCAAAGGAAATATCCTCCGATAACAAAGAGGAAGAAGCTTTCTGAGAAACTTCTTTGTGTTCTGTGAAATCATCTCACAGAGTTACAGCTTTTTCCTCAAGAAGCCTTTCCTAAGCCACTTCTTTTGGAATTGGCAAAGTGATATTTGGAAGTCCATAGAGGGCTATGCTGAAAAAGGAAATATCCTCAGATGAAATCTGTAAAGAAGCTTTCTGAGAATCTGCTTGGTGTTCTGTTAATTCATCTAACAGATATACATCTGTATTTCGTGGATCTCATTCTTAGCCTTATTTCTGTGGAATCTGAGAACAGATATTTCGGATCCCTTTGAAGACTATAGGGTCAAAGGGAATATCCTCCGATAACAAAGAGAAAGAAGCTTTCTGAGAAACTTCTTTGTGTTTTGTGAAATCATCTCACAGAGTTACAGCGTTCCCTTCAAGAAGCCTTTCGCTAAGACAGTTCTTGTGGAATTGGCAAAGTGATATTTGGAAGCCCTTAGAGGGCTATGGTGAAAAAGGAAATATCCTCAGATGAAATCTGGAAAGAAGCTTTCTGAGAAACAGCTTGGTGTTCTGTTAATTCGTGTCACAGTGTTACATCTGTATTTCGTGGATCCCTTTGCTAGCCTTATTTCTGTGGAATCTGAGAACAGATATTTCAGATCCCTTTGAAGACTATAGGGCCATAGGAAATATCCTCCGATTACAAAGAGAAAAATGCTTTCTGAGGAACTTCTTTGTGTTCTGTGAAATCATCTCACAGAGTTAGAGCTTTCCGCTCAAGAAGCCTTTTCCTAAAAAAGTTCTTGTGGAATTGGAAAAGTGATATTTGGAAGCCCATAGAGGGCAATGGTGAAAATGGAAATATCGTCAGATGAAATCTGGAAAGAAGATTTCTAAGAAACTGCTTACTGTTCTGTTAATTCATCTCACAGAGTTACATCTGTATTTCGTGGATCTCTTTGCTAGCCTTATTTCTGTGGAATATGAGAACAAATATTTCGGATCCCTTTGAAGACTATATGGCCAAAGGAAATATCCTCCGATAACAAAGAGAAAGAAGCTTTCTGAGAAACTTCTTTGTGTTCTGTGAAATCATCTCACAGAGTTTCAGCTTTCCCCTCAAGAAGCCCTTCTCTAAGACAGTTCTTCTGGAATTCGCAAAGTGATATTTGGAAGCCCATAGAGGGCTATGGTGAAAAAGGAAATATATTCAGGTGAAATCTGGAAAGAAGCTTTCTGAGAAACTCCTTGGTGTTCTGTTAATTCATCTCACAGAGTTACATCGGTATTTCGTGGATCTCTTTGGTAGCCTTATTTCTGTGGAATCTGAGAACAGATATTTCGGATCCCTTTGAAGACTATAGGGCCAAAGGGAATATCCTCCGATAACAAAGAGAAAGAAGCATTCTGAGAAACTTCTTTGTGTTCTGTGAAATCATCTCACAGAGTTACAGCGTTCCCCTCAAGAAGCCTTTCGCTAAGACAGTTCTTGTGGAATTGGCAAAGTGATATTTGGAAGCCCATAGAGGGCTATGTTGAAAAAGGAAATATCATCAGATGAAATCTGGAAAGAAGCTTTCTGAGAAACTGCTTACTGTTCTGTTAATTCATCTCACAGAATTACATCAGTATTTCGTGGATCTCTTTGTTAGGCTTATTTCTGTGGAATCTGAGAACAGATATTTCGGATCTCATTGAAGATTATAGGGCCAAAGGAAATATCCTCCGATAACAAAGAGAAAGAAGCTTTCTGAGAAACTTCTTTGTGTTCTGTGAAATCATCTCACAGAGTTACAGCGTTCCCCTCAAGAAGCCTTTCGCTAAGACAGTTCTTGTGGAATTGGCAAAGTGATATTTGGAAGCCCTTCGAGGGCTATGGTGAAAAATGAAATAACCTCAGATGAAATCTGGAAAGAAGCTTTCTGAGAAACTGCTTGGTGTTCTGTTAATTCAACTCACAGAGTTACATCTGTATTTCGTGGATCTCTTTGCTAGCCTTATCTCTGTGGAATCTGAGAACAGATATTTGGGATCCCTTCTAAGACTATAGGGCCAAAGGGAATATGCTCCGATAACAAAGAGAAAGAAGCTTTCCGAGAAACTTCTTTGTGTTCTGTGAAATCATCTCACAGAGTTACAGCTTTCCCCTCAAGAAGCCCTTCTCTAAGACAGTTCTTCTGGAATTGGCAAAGTGATATTTGGAAGCCCATAGAGGGCTATGGTGAAAAAGGAAGTATATTCAGATGAAATCTGGAAAGAAGCTTTCTGAGAAATTCCTTGGTGTTCTGTTAATTCATCTCACAGAGTTACATCGCTATTTCGTGGATCTCTTTGGTAGCCTTATTTCTGTGGAATCTGAGAACAGATATTTCGGATCCCTTTGAAGACTATAGGGCCAAAGGGAATATCCTCCGATAACAAAGAGAAAGAAGCTTTCTGAGAAACTTCTTTGAGTTCTGTGAAATCATCTCACAGAGTTACAGCGTTCCCCTCAAGAAGCCTTTCGCTAAGACAGTTCTTGTGGAATTGGCAAAGTGATATTTGGAAGCCCTTAGAGGGCTACGGTGAAAAAGGAAATATCCTCAGATGAAATCTGGAAAGAAGCTTTCTGAGAAACTGCTTGGTGTTCTGTGAATTCGTGTCACAGTGTTACATCTGTATTTCGTGGATCTCTTTGCTAGCCTTATTTCTGTGGAATCTGAGAACAGATATTTCAGATCCCTTTGAAGAGTATAGGGCAAAAGGAAATATCCTCCGATTACAAAGAGAAAGAAGCTTTCTGAGAAACTTCTTTGTGTCTGTGAAATCATCTCACAGAGTTAGAGCTTTCCGCTCAAGAAGCCTTTCGCTAAAACAGTTCTTGTGGAATTGGAAAAGTGATATATGGAAGCCCATAGAGGGGTATGGTGAAAAAGGAAATATCATCAGATGAAATCTGGAAAGAAGATTTCTGAGAAACTGCTTACTGTTCTGTTAATTCATCTCACAGAATTACATCAGTATTTCGTGGATCTCTTTGTTAGCCTTATTTCTGTGGAATCTGAGAACAGATATTTCGGATCTCATTGAAGATTATAGGGCCAAAGGAAATATCCTCCGATAACAAAGAGAAAGAAGCTTTCTGAGAAACTTCTTTGTGTTCTGTGAAATCATCTCACAGAGTTACAACTTTTCCCTCAAGAAGCCTTTCCTAGGACACTTCTTGTGGAATTGGCAAAGTTATATTTGGTAGCCCTTAGAGGGCTATGTTGAAAAAGTAAATATCCTCAAATGAAATCTGGAAAGAAGCTTTCTGAGAAACTGCTTGGTGTTCTGTTAATTCATCTCACAGAGTTACATATGTATTTCGTGATTCTCTTTGCTAGCCTTATTTCTGTGGAATCTGAGAACAGATATTTGGGATCCCTTCTGTGACTATAGGGCCAAAGGGAATATCCTCCGATAACAAAGAGAAAGAAGCTTTCTGAGAAACTTCTTTGTGTTCTGTGAAATCATCTCACAGAGTTACAGCGTTCCCCTCAAGAAGCCTTTCGCTAAGACAGTTCTTGTGGAATTGGCAAAGTGATATTTGGAAGCCCTTAGAGGGCTAAGGTGAAAAAGGAAATATCCTCAGATGAAATCTGGAAAGAAGCTTTCTGAGAAACTGCTTGGTGTTCTGTTAATTCAACTCACAGAGTTACATCTGTATTTCGTGGATCTCTTTGCTAGCCTTATCTCTGTGGAATCTGAGAACAGATATTTGGGATCCCTTCTATGACTATAGGGCCAAAGGAAATATCCTCCGATAACAAAGAGAAAGAAGCTTTCCGAGAAACTTCTTTGTGTTCTGTGAAATCATCTCACAGAGTTACAGCTTTCCCCTCAAGAAGCCCTTCTCTAAGACAGTTCTTGTGGAATTGGCAAAGTGATATTTGGAAGCCCATAGAGGGCTATGTTGAAAAAGGAAATATATTCAGATGAAATCTGGAAAGAAGCTTTCTGAGAAACTCCTTGGTGTTCTGTTAATTCATCTCACAGAGTTACATCGGTATTTCGTGGATCTCTTTGGTAGCCTTATTTCTGTGGAATCTGAGAACAGATATTTCGGATCCCTTTGAAGACTATAGGGACAAAGGGAATATCCTCCGATAACAAAGAGATAGAAGCTTTCTGAGAAACTTCTTTGTGTTCTGTGAAATCATCTCACAGAATTACAGCGTTCCCCTCAGGAAGCCTTTCGCTAAGACAGTTCTTGTGGAATTGGCAAAGTGATATTTGGAAGCCCTTAGAGGGCTATGGAGAAAAAGGAAATATCCTCAGATGAAATCTGGAAAGAAGCTTTCTGAGAAACTTCTTGGTGTTCTGTTAATTCGTGTCACAGTGTTACATCTGTATTTCGTGGATCTCTTTGCTAGCCTTATTTCTGTGGAATCTGAGAACAGATATTTCAGATCCCTTTGAAGACTATAGGGCCAAAGGAAATATCCTCCGATAACAAAGAGAAAGAAGCTTTCCGAGAAACTTCTTTGTGTTCTGTGAAATCATCTCACAGAGTTACAGTTTTCCCCTCAAGAAGCCCTTCTCTAAGACAGTTCTTGTGGAATTGGCAAAGTGATATTTGGAATCCCATAGAGGGCTATGTTGAAAAAGGAAATATCCTCAGATTAAATCTGGAAAGAAGCTTTCTGAGAAACTGCTTGGTGTTCTGTTAATTCATTTCACAGAGTTACATCTGTATTTCGTGGATCTCTTTGTTAGCCTTATCTCTGTGGAATCTGACAACAGATATTTAGGATCCCTTTGAAGACTCTAGGGCCAAAGAAAATAGCCTCCGATAACAAAGAGAAAGAAGCTTTCTGAGAAACTTCTTTGTGTTCTGTGAAATCATCTCACAGAGTTACAGCTTTCCCCTCAAGAAGCCTTTCGCTAGGACAGTTCTTGTGGAATTGGCAAAGTGATATTTGGAAGCCCATGGAGGGCTATGGTTAAAAAGGAAATATCCTCAGATGAAATCTTGAAAGAAGCTTTCTGAGAAACTGCTTGGTGTTCTGTTAATTCATCTCACAGAGTTACATCTGTATTTCGTGGATCTCTTTGCTAGCCTTATTTCTGTGGAATCTGAGAACAGATATTTGGGATCCCTTCTAAGACTATAGGGCCAAAGGGAATATCCTCCGATAAAAAAGAGAAAAAGCTTTCCGAGAAACTTCTTTGTGTTCTGTAAAATCATCTCACAGAGTTACAGCGTTCCCCTCAAGAAGCCTTTCGCTAAGACAGTTCTTGTGGAATTGGCAAAGTGATATTTGGAAGCCCTTAGAGGGCTATGGTGAAAAAGGAAATATAATCAGAGGAAATCTGGAAAGAAGCTTTCTGAGAAACTGCTCAGTGTTCTGTTAATTCAACTCACAGAGTTACATCTGTATTTCGTGGATCTCTTTGCTAGCCTTATGTCTGTGGAATCTGAGAACAGATATTTCTGATCCCTTTGAAGACTATAGGGCCAAAGGAAATATCCTCCGATTACAATGAGAAAGAAACGTTCTGAGAAACTTCTTTGTGTTCTGTGAAATCAACTCACAAAGTTACAGCTTTCCCCTCAAGAAGCCTTTCGCTAAGACAGTTCTTGTGGAATTGGCAAAGTGATATTTGGAAGCCCATAGAGGGCTATGGTGAAAAAGGAAATATCCTCAGATGAAATCTGGAAAGAAGCTTTCTGAGAAACTGCTTGGTGTTCTGTTAATTCGTCTCACAGATTTACATCTGTATTTCGTGGATCCCTTTGCTAGCCTTATTTCTGTGGAATCTGAGAACAGATATTTGAGATCCCTTTGAAGAATATAGGGCCAAAGGAAATATCCTCCGATACCAAAGAGAAAGAAGCTTTCTGAGAAATTTCTTTACGTTCTGTGAAATCATCTTACAGAGGTACAGCTTTCCCCTCAAGAAGCCTTTTGCTAAGACAGTTCTTGTGGAATTTGCAAAGTGATAATTGGAAGCCCATAGAGGGCTATGGTGAAAAAGGAAATATCCTCAGATGAAACCTGGAAAGAAGCTTTCTGAGAAACTGCTTGGTGTTTTGTTAATTCAACTCACAGAGTTACTTCTGTATTTCGTGGATCTCTTTCCTAGCCTTATCTCTGTGGAATCTGAGAACAGATATTTGGGATCCCTTCTAAGACTATAGGGCCAAAGGGAATATGACCGATAACAAAGAGAAAGAAGCTTTCCGAGAAACTTCTTTGTGTTCTGTGAAATCATCCCACAGAGTTACAGCTTTCCCCTCAAGAAGCCCTTCTCTAAGACAGTTCTTCTGGAATTGGCAAAGTGATATTTGGTAGCCCATAGAGGGCTATGGTGAAAAAGGAAGTATATTCAGATGAAATCTGGAAAGAAGCTTTCTGAGAAACTGCTTGGTGTTCTGTTAATTCAACTCACAGAGTTACATCTGTATTTCGTGGATCTCTTTGCTAGCCTTATCTCTGTGGAATCTGAGAACAGATATTTGGGATCCCTTCTAAGACTATAGGGCCAAAGGGAATATCCTCCGATAACAAAGAGAAAGAAGCTTTCCGAGAAACTTCTTTGTGTTCTGTGAAATCATCTCACAGAGTTACAGCTTTCCCCTCAAGAAGCCCTTCTCTAAGACAGTTCTTCTGGAATTGGCAAAGTGATATTTGGAAGCCCATAGAGGGCTATGGTGAAAAAGGAAATATATTCAGATGAAATCTGGAAAGAAACTTTCTGAGAAACTCCTTGGTGTTCTGTTAATTCATCTCACAGAGTTACATCGGTATTTCGTGGATCTCTTTGGTAGCCTTATTTCTGTGGAATCTGAGAACAGATATTTCGGATCCCTTTGAAGACTATAGGGCCAAAGGGAATATCCTCCGATAACAAAGAGAAAGAAGCTTTCTGAGAAACTTCTTTGTGTTCTGTGAAATCATCTCACAGAGTTACAGCGTTCCCCTCAAGAAGCCTTTCGCTAAGACAGTTCTTGTGGAATTGGCAAAGTGATATTTGGAAGCCCTTAGAGGGCTACGGTGAAAAAGGAAATATACTCAGATGAAATCTGGAAAGAAGCTTTCTGAGAAACTGCTTGGTGTTCTGTGAATTCGTGTCACAGTGTTACATCTGTATTTCGTGGATCTCTTTGCTAGCCTTATTTCTGTGGAATCTGAGAACAGATATTTCGGATCTCTTTGATGATTATAGGTCCAAAGGAAATATCCTCCGATAACAAAGAGGAAGAAGCTTTCTGAGAAACTTCTTTGTGTTCTGTGAAATCATCTCACAGAGTTACAGCTTTTTCCTCAAGAAGCCTTTCCTAAGCCACTTCTTTTGGAATTGGCAAAGTGATATTTGGAAGTCCATAGAGGGCTATGCTGAAAAAGGAAATATCCTCAGATGAAATCTGTAAAGAAGCTTTCTGAGAATCGGCTTGGTGTTCTGTTAATTCATCTAACAGATATACATCTGTATTTCGTGGATCTCATTCTTAGCCTTATTTCTGTGGAATCTGAGAACAGATATTTCGGATCCCTTTGAAGACTATAGGGTCAAAGGGAATATCCTCCGATAACAAAGAGAAAGAAGCTTTCTGAGAAACTTCTTTGTGTTTTGTGAAATCATCTCACAGAGTTACAGCGTTCCCTTCAAGAAGCCTTTCGCTAAGACAGTTCTTGTGGAATTGGCAAAGTGATATTTGGAAGCCCTTAGAGGGCTATGGTGAAAAAGGAAATATCCTCAGATGAAATCTGGAAAGAAGCTTTCTGAGAAACAGCTTGGTGTTCTGTTAATTCGTGTCACAGTGTTACATCTGTATTTCGTGGATCCCTTTGCTAGCCTTATTTCTGTGGAATCTGAGAACAGATATTTCAGATCCCTTTGAAGACTATAGGGCCATAGGAAATATCCTCCGATTACAAAGAGAAAAATGCTTTCTGAGGAACTTCTTTGTGTTCTGTGAAATCATCTCACAGAGTTAGAGCTTTCCGCTCAAGAAGCCTTTTCCTAAAAAAGTTCTTGTGGAATTGGAAAAGTGATATTTGGAAGCCCATAGAGGGCAATGGTGAAAATGGAAATATCGTCAGATGAAATCTGGAAAGAAGATTTCTAAGAAACTGCTTACTGTTCTGTTAATTCATCTCACAGAGTTACATCTGTATTTCGTGGATCTCTTTGCTAGCCTTATTTCTGTGGAATATGAGAACAAATATTTCGGATCCCTTTGAAGACTATATGGCCAAAGGAAATATCCTCCGATAACAAAGAGAAAGAAGCTTTCTGAGAAACTTCTTTGTGTTCTGTGAAATCATCTCACAGAGTTTCAGCTTTCCCCTCAAGAAGCCCTTCTCTAAGACAGTTCTTCTGGAATTCGCAAAGTGATATTTGGAAGCCCATAGAGGGCTATGGTTAAAAAAGGAAATATATTCAGGTGAAATCTGGAAAGAAGCTTTCTGAGAAACTCCTTGGTGTTCTGTTAATTCATCTCACAGAGTTACATCGGTATTTCGTGGATCTCTTTGGTAGCCTTATTTCTGTGGAATCTGAGAACAGATATTTCGGATCCCTTTGAAGACTATAGGGCCAAAGGGAATATCCTCCGATAACAAAGAGAAAGAAGCATTCTGAGAAACTTCTTTGTGTTCTGTGAAATCATCTCACAGAGTTACAGCGTTCCCCTCAAGAAGCCTTTCGCTAAGACAGTTCTTGTGGAATTGGCAAAGTGATATTTGGAAGCCCATAGAGGGCTATGTTGAAAAAGGAAATATCATCAGATGAAATCTGGAAAGAAGCTTTCTGAGAAACTGCTTACTGTTCTGTTAATTCATCTCACAGAATTACATCAGTATTTCGTGGATCTCTTTGTTAGGCTTATTTCTGTGGAATCTGAGAACAGATATTTCGGATCTCATTGAAGATTATAGGGCCAAAGGAAATATCCTCCGATAACAAAGAGAAAGAAGCTTTCTGAGAAACTTCTTTGTGTTCTGTGAAATCATCTCACAGAGTTACAGCGTTCCCCTCAAGAAGCCTTTCGCTAAGACAGTTCTTGTGGAATTGGCAAAGTGATATTTGGAAGCCCTTCGAGGGCTATGGTGAAAAAGGAAATAACCTCAGATGAAATCTGGAAAGAAGCTTTCTGAGAAACTGCTTGGTGTTCTGTTAATTCAACTCACAGAGTTACATCTGTATTTCGTGGATCTCTTTGCTAGCCTTATCTCTGTGGAATCTGAGAACAGATATTTGGGATCCCTTCTAAGACTATAGGGCCAAAGGGAATATGCTCCGATAACAAAGAGAAAGAAGCTTTCCGAGAAACTTCTTTGTGTTCTGTGAAATCATCTCACAGAGTTACAGCTTTCCCCTCAAGAAGCCCTTCTCTAAGACAGTTCTTCTGGAATTGGCAAAGTGATATTTGGAAGCCCATAGAGGGCTATGGTGAAAAAGGAAGTATATTCAGATGAAATCTGGAAAGAAGCTTTCTGAGAAACTCCTTGGTGTTCTGTTAATTCATCTCACAGAGTTACATCGCTATTTCGTGGATCTCTTTGGTAGCCTTATTTCTGTGGAATCTGAGAACAGATATTTCGGATCCCTTTGAAGACTATAGGGCCAAAGGGAATATCCTCCGATAACAAAGAGAAAGAAGCTTTCTGAGAAACTTCTTTGAGTTCTGTGAAATCATCTCACAGAGTTACAGCGTTCCCCTCAAGAAGCCTTTCGCTAAGACAGTTCTTGTGGAATTGGCAAAGTGATATTTGGAAGCCCTTAGAGGGCTACGGTGAAAAAGGAAATATCCTCAGATGAAATCTGGAAAGAAGCTTTCTGAGAAACTGCTTGGTGTTCTGTGAATTCGTGTCACAGTGTTACATCTGTATTTCGTGGATCTCTTTGCTAGCCTTATTTCTGTGGAATCTGAGAACAGATATTTCAGATCCCTTTGAAGAGTATAGGGCAAAAGGAAATATCCTCCGATTACAAAGAGAAAGAAGCTTTCTGAGAAACTTCTTTGTGTCTGTGAAATCATCTCACAGAGTTAGAGCTTTCCGCTCAGGAAGCCTTTCGCTAAAACAGTTCTTGTGGAATTGGAAAAGTGATATATGGAAGCCCATAGAGGGGTATGGTGAAAAAGGAAATATCATCAGATGAAATCTGGAAAGAAGATTTCTGAGAAACTGCTTACTGTTCTGTTAATTCATCTCACAGAATTACATCAGTATTTCGTGGATCTCTTTGTTAGCCTTATTTCTGTGGAATCTGAGAACAGATATTTCGGACCTCATTGAAGATTATAGGGCCAAAGGAAATATCCTCCGATAACAAAGAGAAAGAAGCTTTCTGAGAAACTTCTTTGTGTTCTGTGAAATCATCTCACAGAGTTACAACTTTTCCCTCAAGAAGCCTTTCCTAGGACACTTCTTGTGGAATTGGCAAAGTTATATTTGGTAGCCCTTAGAGGGCTATGTTGAAAAAGTAAATATCCTCAAATGAAATCTGGAAAGAAGCTTTCTGAGAAACTGCTTGGTGTTCTGTTAATTCATCTCACAGAGTTACATATGTATTTCGTGATTCTCTTTGCTAGCCTTATTTCTGTGGAATCTGAGAACAGATATTTGGGATCCCTTCTGTGACTATAGGGCCAAAGGGAATATCCTCCGATAACAAAGAGAAAGAAGCTTTCTGAGAAACTTCTTTGTGTTCTGTGAAATCATCTCACAGAGTTACAGCGTTCCCCTCAAGAAGCCTTTCGCTAAGACAGTTCTTGTGGAATTGGCAAAGTGATATTTGGAAGCCCTTAGAGGGCTAAGGTGAAAAAGGAAATATCCTCAGATGAAATCTGGAAAGAAGCTTTCTGAGAAACTGCTTGGTGTTCTGTTAATTCAACTCACAGAGTTACATCTGTATTTCGTGGATCTCTTTGCTAGCCTTATCTCTGTGGAATCTGAGAACAGATATTTGGGATCCCTTCTATGACTATAGGGCCAAAGGAAATATCCTCCGATAACAAAGAGAAAGAAGCTTTCCGAGAAACTTCTTTGTGTTCTGTGAAATCATCTCACAGAGTTACAGCTTTCCCCTCAAGAAGCCCTTCTCTAAGACAGTTCTTGTGGAATTGGCAAAGTGATATTTGGAAGCCCATAGAGGGCTATGTTGAAAAAGGAAATATATTCAGATGAAATCTGGAAAGAAGCTTTCTGAGAAACTCCTTGGTGTTCTGTTAATTCATCTCACAGAGTTACATCGGTATTTCGTGGATCTCTTTGGTAGCCTTATTTCTGTGGAATCTGAGAACAGATATTTCGGATCCCTTTGAAGACTATAGGGACAAAGGGAATATCCTCCGATAACAAAGAGATAGAAGCTTTCTGAGAAACTTCTTTGTGTTCTGTGAAATCATCTCACAGAATTACAGCGTTCCCCTCAGGAAGCCTTTCGCTAAGACAGTTCTTGTGGAATTGGCAAAGTGATATTTGGAAGCCCTTAGAGGGCTATGGAGAAAAAGGAAATATCCTCAGATGAAATCTGGAAAGAAGCTTTCTGAGAAACTTCTTGGTGTTCTGTTAATTCGTGTCACAGTGTTACATCTGTATTTCGTGGATCTCTTTGCTAGCCTTATTTCTGTGGAATCTGAGAACAGATATTTCAGATCCCTTTGAAGACTATAGGGCCAAAGGAAATATCCTCCGATAACAAAGAGAAAGAAGCTTTCCGAGAAACTTCTTTGTGTTCTGTGAAATCATCTCACAGAGTTACAGTTTTCCCCTCAAGAAGCCCTTCTCTAAGACAGTTCTTGTGGAATTGGCAAAGTGATATTTGGAAGCCCATAGAGGGCTATGTTGAAAAAGGAAATATCCTCAGATTAAATCTGGAAAGAAGCTTTCTGAGAAACTGCTTGGTGTTCTGTTAATTCATTTCACAGAGTTACATCTGTATTTCGTGGATCTCTTTGTTAGCCTTATCTCTGTGGAATCTGACAACAGATATTTAGGATCCCTTTGAAGACTCTAGGGCCAAAGAAAATAGCCTCCGATAACAAAGAGAAAGAAGCTTTCTGAGAAACTTCTTTGTGTTCTGTGAAATCATCTCACAGAGTTACAGCTTTCCCCTCAAGAAGCCTTTCGCTAGGACAGTTCTTGTGGAATTGGCAAAGTGATATTTGGAACCCCTAGAGGGCTACGGTGAAAAAGGAAATATCCTCAGATGAAATCTGGAAAGAAGCTTTCTGAGAAACTTCTTGGTGTTCTGTTAATTCGTGTCACAGTGTTACATCTGTATTTCGTGGATCTCTTTACTAGCCTTATTTCTGTGGAATCTGGGAACAGATATTTCAGATCCCTTTGAAGACTATAGGGCAAAAGGAAATATCCTCCGATTACAAAGAGAAAGAAGCTTTCTGAGGAACTTCTTTGTGTCTGTGAAATCATCTCACAGAGTTAGAGCTTTCCGCTCAAGAAGCCTTTCGCTAAAACAGTTCTTGTGGAATTGGAAAATTGATATATGGAAGCCCATAGAGGGCTATGGTGAAAAAGGAAATATAATCAGATGAAATCTGGAAAGAAGCTTTCTGAGAAACTGCTTACTGTTCTGTTAATTTATCTCACAGAATTACATCAGTATTTCGTGGATCTCTTTGTTAGCCTTATTTCTGTGGAATCTGAGAACAGATATTTCGGATCTCTTTGAAGATTATAGGGCCAAAGGAAATATCCTCCGATAACAAAGAGAAAGAAGCTTTCTGAGAAACTTCTTTGTGTTCTGTGAAATCATCTCACAGAGTTACAGCTTTTCCCTCAAGAAGCCTTTCCTAGGACACTTCTTGTGGAATTGGCAAAGTTATATTTGGTAGCCCATAGAGGGCTATGTTGAAAAAGTAAATATCCTCAAATGAAATCTGGAAAGAAGCTTTCTGAGAAACTGCTTGGTGTTCTGTTAATTCATCTCACAGAGTTACATCTGTATTTCGTGGATCTCTTTGCTAGCCTTACTTCTGTGGAATCTGAGAACAGATATTTGGGATCCCTTCTAAGACTATAGGGCCAAAGGGAATATCCTCCGATAACAAAGAGAAAGAAGCTTTCCGAGAAACTTCTTTGTGTTCTGTGAAGTCAGCTCACAGAGTTACAGCTTTCCCCTCAAGAAGCCTTTCGCTAAGACAGTTCTTGTGGAATTGGCAAAGTCATATTTGGAAGCCCTTAGAGGGCTATGGTGAAAAAGGTAATATCCTCAGATGAAATCTGGAAAGAAGGTTTCCGATAAACTGCTTGGTGTTCTGTTAATTCAACTCACAGAGTTACATCTGTATTTCGTGGATCTCTTTGCTAGCCTTATTTCTGTGGAATCTGAGGACAGATATTTCGGATCCCTTTGAAGACTATAGGGCCAAAGGAAATATCCTCCGATAACAAAGAGAAAGAATTTTTCTGAGAAACTTCTTTGTGTTCTGTGAAATCATCTCACAGAGTTACAGTTTCCCCTCAAGAAGCCTTTCGCTAAGACCGTTCTTGTGGAATTGGCAAAGTGATATTTGGAAGCCCATAGAGGGCTATGGTGAAAAAGGAAATATCCTCAGATGAAACCTGGAAAGAAGCTTTCTGAGAAACTGCTTGGTGTTCTGTTAATTCATCTCACATAGTTACATCTGTATTTCATGGATCTCTTTGTTAGCCTTATTTCTGTGGAATCTGAGAACAGATATTTCGGATCCCTTTGAAGACTATAGGGCCAAAGGAAATATCCTCCGATAACAAAGAGATAGAAGCTTTCAGAGAAACTTCTTTGGGTTCTGTTAAATCATCTCACAGAGTTACTGGTTTCCCCTCAAGAAGCCTTTCGCTAAGACAGTTCTTGTGGAATTGGCAAAGTGATATTTGGAAGCCCATAGAGGGCTAAGGAGAAAAAGGAAATATCCTCAGATGAAATCTGGAAAGAAGCTTTCTGAGAAACTGCTTGGTGTTCTGTTAATTTATCTCACAGAATTACATCGGTATTTTGTGGATCTCTTTGCTAGCCTTCTTTCTGTGGAATATGAGAACAGATATTTCGGATCCTTTCGAAGACTATAGGGCCAAAGGGAATATCCTCAGATAACAAAGAGAAAGAAGCTTTCTGAGAAACTACTTTGTGTTCTGTGAAATCATTTCACAGAGTTACAGCTTTCCCCTCAAGAAGCCTTTTGCTAGACAGTTCTTGTGGAATTGGCAAAGTGATATTTGGAAGCCCATTGAGGGCTATGGTGAAAAAGGAAATATCCTCAGATGAAATCTGGAAAGAAGCTTTCTGAGAAACTGCTTGGTGTTCTGTTAATTCGTGTCACAGTGTTACATCTGTATTTCGTGGATCCCTTTCCTAGCCTTATTTCTGTGGAATCTGAGAACAGATATTTCAGATCCCTTTGAAGACTATAGGGCCAAAGGAAATATGCTCCGATTACAAAGAGAAAAAAGCTTTCTGAGGAACTTCTTTGTGTTCTGTGAAATCATTTCACAGAGTTAGAGCTTTCTGCTCAAGAAGCCTTTCCCTAAAACAGTTCTTGTGGAATTGGAAAAGTGATATTTGGAAGCCCATAGAGGGCAATGGTGAAAATGGATATATCGTCAGATGAAATCAGGAAAGAAGCTTTCTAAGAAACTGCTTACTGTTCTGTTAATTCATCTCACAGAGTTACATCTGTATTTCGTGGATCTCTTTGCTAGCCTTATTTCTGTGGAATCTGAGAACAGATATTTCGGATCCCTTTGAAGACTATATGGCCAAAGGAAATATCCTCCGAAAACAAAGAGAAAGAAGCTTTCTGAGAAACTTCTTTGTGTTCTGTGAAATCATCTCACAGAGTTTCACCTTTCCCCTCAAGAAGCCCTTCTCTAAGACACTTATTCTGGAATTCGCAAAGTGATATTTGGAAGCCCATAGAGGGCTACGGTGAAAAAGGAATATATTCAGATGAAATCTGGAAAGAAGCTTTCTGAGAAACTCCTTGGTGTTCTGTTAATTCATCTCACATAGTTACATCTGTATTTCATGGATCTCTTTGCTAGCCTTATTTCTGTGGAATCTGAGAACCGATATTTCGGATCCCTTTGAAGAATATAGGGCCAAAGGAAATATCCTCCGATAACAAAGAGAAAGAAGCTTTCTCAGAAACTTCTTTGTGTTCTGTGAAATCATCTCACAGAGTTACAGCTTTCCCCTCAAGAAGCCTTTCGCTAAGACAGTTCTTGTGGAATTGGCAAAGTGATATTTGGAAGCCCTTAGAGGGCTATGTTGAAAAAGGAAATATCCTCAGATTAAATCTGGAAAGAAGCTTTCTGAGAAACTGCTTAGTGTTCTGTTAATTCATCTCACAGAGTTACATCTGTATTTCGTGGATCTCTTTGCTAGCCTTATCTCTGTGGAATCTGAGAACAGATATTTGGGATCCCTTCTGTGACTATAGGGCCAAAGGAAATAACCTCCGATAACAAAGAGAAAGAAGCTTTCTGAGAAACTTCTTTGTGTTCTGTGAAATCATCTCACACAGTTACAGCTTTCCCCTCAAGAAGCCTTTCGCTAGGACAGTTCTTGTGGAATTGGCAAAGTGATATTTGGAAGCCCATAGAGGGCTACGGAGAAAAAGCAAATTTCCTCAGATGAAATCCTGAAAGAAGCTTTCTGAGAAACTGCTTAGTGTTCTGTTAATTCATCTCACAGAGTTAGATCTGCATTTTGTGGATCTCTTTGCTAGCCTTCTTTCTGTGGAATCTGAGAACAGATATTTCGGATCCCTTTGAAGATTATAGGGCCAATGGAAATATCCTTCGATAACAAAGAGAAAGAAGCTTTCTGAGAAACTACTTTGTGTTCTGTGAAATCATCTCACAGAGATACAGCTTTCCCCTCAAGAAGCCTTTCGCTAAGACAGGTCTTGTGGAATTGGCAAAGTGATATTTGGAAGCCCATAGAGGGCTATGGTGAAAAAGGAAATATCCTCAGATGAAATCTGGAAAGAAGCTTTCTGAGAAACTACTTAGTGCTCTGTTAATTCATCTCACAGAGTTACATCTGTATTTCGAGGATCTCTTTGCTAGGTTTATTTCTGTGGAATCTGAGAAAAGATATTTCGGATCCCTTTGAAGACTATAGGGCCAAAGGAAATATCCTCCGATTACAAAAAGAAAGAAGGTTTCTGAGAAACTTTTTTGTGTTCTGTGAAATCAACTCACAAAGATACAGCTTTCCCCTCAAGAAGCCTTTCGCTAAGACAGTTCTTGTGGAATTGGCAAAGTGATATTTGGAAGCCCATGGAGGGCTTTGGTGAAAAAGGAAATATCCTCAGATGAAATCTGGAAAGAAGCTTTCTGAGAAACTGCTTGGTGTTCCGTTAATTCATCTCAGAGAGTTACATCTGTATTTCGAGGATCTCTTTGCTAGCCTTATTTCTGTGGAATCTGAGAACAGATATTTCTGATACCTTTGGAGACTATAGGGCCAAAGGAAATATCCTCCGATTACAAAAAGAAAGAAGGTTTCTGAGAAACTTTTTTGTGTTCTGTGAAATCAACTCACAAAGTTACAGCTTTCCCCTCAAGAAGCCTTTCGCTAAGACAGTTCTTGCGGAATTGGCAAAGTGATATTTCAAAGCCCATAGAGGGCTATGGTGAAAAAGGAAATATCCTCAGATGAAATCTGGAAAGAAGCTTTCTGAGAAACTGCTTAGTGTTCTGTTGATTCATCTCATAGAGTTACATCTGTATTTCGTGTATCTCTTTGGTAGCCTTATTTCTGTGGAATCTGAGAACAGATATTTGGGATCCCTTCTAAGACTATAGGGCCAAAGGGAATATCCTCCGATAAAAAAGAGAAAGAAGCTTTCCGAGAAACTTCTTTGTGTTCTGTAAAATCATCTCACAGAGCTACAGCGTTCCCCTCAAGAAGTCTTTCGCTAAGACAGTTCTTGTGGAATTGGCAAAGTGATATTTGGAAGCCCTTCGAGGGCTATGGTGAAAAAGGAAATATCCTCAGAGGAAATCTGCAAAGAAGCTTTCTGAGAAACTGCTTGGTGTTCTGTTAATTCAACTCACAGAGTTACATGTGTATTTCGTGGATCTCTTTGCTAGCCTTATCTCTGTGGAATCTGAGAACAGATATTTCGGATCCCTTTGAAGACTATAGGGCCAAAGGAAATATCCTCCGATTACAAAGAGAAAGAAACGTTCTGAGAAACTGCTTTGTGTTCTGTGAAATCAACTCACAAAGTTACAGCTTTCCCCTCAAGAAGCCTTTCGCTAAGACAGTTCTTGTGGAATTGGCAAAGTGATATTTGGAAGCCCATAGAGGGCTACGGTGAAAAAGGAAATTTCCTCAGATGAAATCCTAAAAGAAGCTTTCTGAGAAACTTCTTAGTGTTCTGTTAATTCATCTCACAGAGTTACATCTGCATTTTGTGGATCTCTTTGCTAGCCTTCTTTCTGTGGAATCTGAGAACAGATATTTCGGATCACTTTGAAGATTTTAGGGCCAAAGGAAATATCCTCCGATAACAAAGAGAAAGAAGCTTTCTGAGAAACTACTTTGTGTTCTGTGAAATCATCTCACAGAGATACAGCTTTCCCCTCAAGAAGCCTTTCGCTAAGACAGTTCTTGTGGAATTGGCAAAGTGATATTTGGAAGCTCATAGTGGGCTATGGTGAAAAATGAAATACCCTCAGATGAAATCTGGAAAGAAGCTTTCTGAGAAACTGCTTGGTGTTCTGTCAATTCATCTCACATAGTTACATCTGTATTTCGTGGATCTCTTTGCTAGCCTTATTTCTGTGGAATCTGAGAAGAGATATTTCAGATCCCTTTGAATACTATAGGGCCAAAGGAAATATCCTCCGATTACAAAGAGAAACAAGCTTTCTGAGGAACTTTTTTGTGTTCTGTGAAATCATCTCACAGGGATAGAGCTTTCCGCTCAAGAAGCCTTTCGCTAAGACAGTTCTTGTGGAATTGGCAAAGTGATATTTCAAAGCCCATAGAGGGCCAAGGTGAAAAAGGAAATATCCTCAGATGAAATCTGGAAAGAAGGTTTCTGAGAAACTGCTTAGTGTTCTCTTAATTCATCTCACAGAATTACATCTTTATATCGTGGATCTCTTTGGTAGCCTTATTTCTGTGGAATCTGAGAACAGATATTTCGGATCCCTTTGAAGAGTATAGGGGCAAAGGAAATATCCTCCGATAACAAAGAGAAAGAAGCTTTCTGAGAAACTTCTTTGTGTTCCGTGAAATCATCTCTGAGAGTTACAGCTTTCCCCTCAAGAAGCCTTTCGCTAAGACAGTTCTTGTGGAATTGGCAGAGTGATAGTTTGAATCCCATAGAGGGCTATTGTGAAAAAGGAAGTATCCTCAGATGAAATCTGGAAAGAGGCTTTCTTAGAAACTGCTTGGTGTTCTGTTAATTCATCTCACAGAGTTACATCTTTATTTCGTGGATCTCTTTGCTAGCCTTCTTTCTGTGGAATCTGAGAACAGATATTTCGGATCCCTTTGAAGACTATAGGGCCAAAGGAAATATCCTCCGATAACAAAGAGAAAGAAGCTTTCTGAGAAATTTTTTGTGTTCTGTGAAATCAACTCACAAAGTTACAGCTTTCCCCTCAAGAAGCCTTTCGCTAAGACAGTTCTTGCGGAATTGGCAAAGTGATATTTCAAAGCCCATAGAGGGCTATGGTGAAAAAGGAAATATCCTCAGATGAAATCTGTTAAGAAGCTTTCTGAGAAACTGCTTAGTGTTCTGTTAATTCAAGTCACAGAGTTACATCTGTATTTCGTGGATCTCTTTGGTAGCATTATTTCTGTTCAATCTGAGAACAGATATTTCGGATCCCTTTGAAGACTATAGGGCCAAAGGAAATATCCTCTGATATCAAAGAGAAAGAAGCTTTCTGAGAAACTTCTTTGTGTTCCGTGAAATCATCTCAGAGAGTTACAGCTTTCTCCTCCAAAAGCCTTTCGCTAAGACAGTTCTTGTGGAATTGGCAAAGTAATATTTGGAATCCCATAGAGGGCTATGGTGAAAAAGGAAATATCCTCAGATGAAATCTGGAAAGAAGCTTTCTGAGAAACTGATTGGTGTTCTGTTTATTCATGAAACAGTGTTACATCTGTATTTCTTGGATCTCTTTGCTAGCCTTATTTCTTTGGAATCTGAGAACAGATATTTCGGATCCCTTTGAAGACTATAAGGTCAAAGGAAATATCCTCTGATAACAAAGAGAAAGAAACTTTCTGAGAAACTACTTTGTGTTCTGTGAAATCATCTCACAGAGTTACAGCTTTCCCCTCAAGAAGCCTTTCGCTAAGACAGTTCTTGTGGAATTGGCAAATGATATTTGGAAGCCCTTAGAGGGCTATGGTGAAAAAGGAAATATCCTCAGATGAAATGTGGAAAGAAGCTTTCTGAGAAACTGCTTGGTGTTCTGTTAATTCATCTCACAGAGTTACATCTGTATTTCGTGGATCTCTTTGGTAGCCTTATTTCTGTGGAATCTGAGAACAGATATTTCAGATCCCTTTGAAGAAAATAGGGCCAAAGGAAATATCCTCCGATTACAAAGAGAAAGAAGCTTTCTGAGGAACTTCTTTGTGTTCTGTGAAATCATCTCAAAGAGATAGAGCTTTCCGCTCAAGAAGCCTTTCCTAAGACAGTTCTTGAGGAATTGGAAAAGTGATATTTGGAAGCCCATAGAGGGCTATGTTAAAAAAGGAAATATCCTCAGATGAAATCTGGAAAGAAGCTTTCTGAGTATCTGCTTGGTGTTCTGTTAATTCATCTCACAGAGTTACATCTGTATTTCGAGGATCTCTTTGGTAGCCTTCTTTCTGTGGAATCTGAGAACA
The DNA here is from genome assembly GCF_037993035.2 of Macaca fascicularis. Taxonomy (NCBI): domain Eukaryota; kingdom Metazoa; phylum Chordata; class Mammalia; order Primates; family Cercopithecidae; genus Macaca; species Macaca fascicularis. Next base: position 43,358,279 of record NC_088384.1, on the reverse strand, counting down.
GATATTTCGGATACCTTTGAAGACTATAGGGCCAAAGGAAATATCCTCCGATATCAAAGAGAAAGAAGCTTTCTGAGAAACTTCTTTTTGTTCCGTGAAATCATCTCAGAGAGTTACAGCTTTCTCCTCCAAAAGCCTTTCGCTAAGACAGTTCTTGCGGAATTGGCAAAGTGATATTTCAAAGCCCATAGAGGGCTATGCTGAAAAAGGAAATATCCTCAGATGAAATCTGGAAAGAGCTTTCTGAGAAACTGCTTAGTGTTCTGTTAATTCAGGTCACAGAGTTACATCTGTATTTCGTGGATCTCTTTGCTAGCCTTGTTTCTGTGGAACCTGAGAACAGATATTTTGGATCTCTTTGAAAATTATAGGGCCAAAGGAAATATCCTCCGATAACAAAGAGAAAGAAGCTTTCTGAGAAACTTCTTTGTGTTCTGTGAAATCATCTCACAGAGTTACAGCTTTTCCCTAAAGAAGCCTTTCCTAAGACACTTCTTGTGGAATTGGCAAAGTGATATTTGGAAACCCATAGAGGGCTATAGTGAAAAAGGAAATATCCTCAGATGAAATCTGGAAAGAAGCTTTCTGAGAAACTGCTTGGTGTTCTGTTAATTCATGAAACAGAGTTACATCTATATTTCGTAGATCTCTTTGCTAGCCTTATTTCTTTGGAATCTGAGAACAGATATTTCGGATCCCTTTGAAGACTGTAAGGTCAAAGGAAATACCCTCTGATAACAAAGAGAAAGAAGCTTTCTGAGAAACTTCTTTGTGTTCTCTGAAATCATCTCACAGAGTTACAGCTTTCCCCTCAAGAAGCCTTTCACTAAGACAGTTCTTGTGGAATTGGCAAATGATATTTGGAAGCCCATAGAGGGCTATGGTGAAAAAGGAAATATCCTCAGATGAAATCTGGAAAGAAGCTTTCTGAGAAACTGCTTGGTGTTCTGTTAATTCATCTCACAGATTTACATCTGTATTTCGTGGATCTCTTTGTTAGCCTTATTTCTGTGGAATCTGAGAACTGATATTTCGGATCTCTTTGAAGACTATAGGGCCAAAGGAAATATCCTCCGATAACAAAGAGAAAGAAGCTTTCTGAGAAACTACTTTGTGTTCTGTGAAATCATCTCACAGAGTTACAGGTTTCCCCTCAAGAAGCCTTTCGCTAAGACAGTTCTTGTGGAATTGGCAAATGATATTTGGAAGCCCTTAGAGGGCTATGGTGAAAAAGGAAATATCCTCAGATGACATGTGGAAAGAAGCTTTCTGAGAAACTGCTTGGTGTTCTGTTAATTCATCTCACAGAGTTACATCTGTATTTCGTGGATCTCTTTCCTAGCCTTATTTCTGTGGAATCTGAGAACAGATATTTCGGATCTCTTTTATGATTATTGGGCCAAAGGAAATATTCTCCGATAACAAAGAGAAAGAAGCTTTCTGAGAAACTTCTTTGTGTTCTGTGAAATCATCTCACAGAGTTACAGCTTTTTCCTCAAGAAGGCTTTCCTAAGACACTTCTTTTGGAATAGGCAAAGTGATATTTGGAAGCCCTTAGAGGGCTATGGTGAAAAAGGAAATATCCTCAGATGAAATCTGGAAAGAAGCTTTCTGAGAAACTGCTTGGGGTTCTGTTAATTCATCTCACAGATTTACATCTGTATTTCGTGGATCTCTTTGTTAGCCTTATTTCTGTGGAATCTGAGAACTGATATTTCGGATCCCTTTGAAGACTATAGGGCCAAAGGAAATATCCTCCGATAACAAAGAGAAAGAAGCTTTCTGAGAAACTTCTTTGTGTTCTGTGAAATCATCTCACAGAGTTACAGGTTTCCCCTCAAGAAGCCTTTCGCTAAGACAGTTCTTGTGGAATTGGCAAATGATATTTGGAAGCCCTTAGAGGGCTATGGTGAAAAATGAAATATCCTCAGATGAAATCTGGAAAGAATCTTTCTGAGAAACTGCTTGGTGTTCTGTTAATTCATCTCACAGAGTTACATTTGTATTTCGTGGATCTCTTTGCTAGCCTTATTTCTGTGGAATCTGAGAACAGATATTTCAGATCCCTTTGAAGACTATAGGGCCAAAGGAAATATCCTCCGAATACAAAGAGAAAGAAGCTTTCTGAGGAACTTCTTTGTGTTCTGTGAAATCATCTCACAGAGTTAGAGCTTTCCGCTCAAGAAGCCTTTCGCTAAGACAGTTCTTGTGGAATTGGCAATGTGATATTTCAAACCCCATAGAGGGCGATGGTGAAAAAGGAAATATCCTCAGATGAAATCTGGAAAGAAGCTTTCTGAGAAACTGCTTGGGGTTCTGTTAATTCATCTCACAGATTTACATCTGTATTTCGTGGATCTCTTTGTTAGCCTTATTTCTGTGGAATCTGAGAACTGATATTTCGGATCCCTTTGAAGACTATAGGGCCAAAGGAAATATCCTCCGATAACAAAGAGAAAGAAGCTTTCTGAGAAACTTCTTTGTGTTCTGTGAAATCATCTCACAGAGTTACAGGTTTCCCCTCAAGAAGCCTTTCGCTAAGACAGTTCTTGTGGAATTGGCAAATGATATTTGGAAGCCCTTAGAGGGCTATGGTGAAAAATGAAATATCCTCAGATGAAATCTGGAAAGAATCTTTCTGAGAAACTGCTTGGTGTTCTGTTAATTCATCTCACAGAGTTACATCTGTATTTCGTGGATCTCTTTGCTAGCCTTATTTCTGTGGAATCTGAGAACAGATATTTCAGATCCCTTTGAAGACTATAGGGCCAAAGGAAATATCCTCCGAATACAAAGAGAAAGAAGCTTTCTGAGGAACTTCTTTGTGTTCTGTGAAATCATCTCACAGAGTTAGAGCTTTCCCCTCAAGAAGCCTTTCGCTAAGACAGTTCTTGTGGAATTGGCAATGTGATATTTCAAACCCCATAGAGGACGATGGTGAAAAAGGAAATATCCTCAGATGAAATCTGGAAAGAAGCTTTCTGAGAAACTGCTTAGTGTTCCGTTAATTCATCTCACAGAGTTACATCTGTATATCGTGGATCTCTTTGGTAGCCTTATTTCTGTGGAATCTGAGAACAGATATTTCGGATCCCTTTGAAGACTATAGGGCCAAAGGAAATATCCTCCGATATCAAAGAGAAAGAAGCTTTCTGAGAAACTTCTTTGTGTTCCGTGAAATCATCTCAGAGAGTTACAGCTTTCCCCTCAAGAAGCCTTTCGCTAAGACACTTTTTGTGGTATTGGCAAAGTGATATTTGGAATCCCATAAAGAGTTATGGTGAAAAAGGAAATATCCTCAGATGAAATCTGGAAAGAAGCTTTCTGAGAAACTGCTTACTGTTCTGTTAATTCATCTCACAGAGTTACATCTGTATTTCGTGGATCTCTTTGCTAGCCTTGTTTCTGTGGAATCTGAGAACAGATATTTTGGATCTCTGTGAAAATTATAGGGCCAAAGGAAATATCCTCCGATAACAAAGAGAAAGAAGCTTTCTGAGAAACTTCTTTGTGTTCTGTGAAATCATCTCACAGAGTTACAGCTTTTCCCTAAAGAAGCCTTTCCTAAGACACTTCTTTGGAATTGGCAAAGTGATATTTGGAAGCCCAAAAAGGGCTATGGTGAAAAAGGAAATATCCTCAGATGAAATCTGGAAAGAAGCTTTCTGTGAAACTGCTTAGTGTTCCGTTAATTCATCTCACAGATTTACATCTGTATATCGTGGATCTCTTTGGTAGCCTTATTGCTGTGGAATCTGAGAACAGATATTTCGGATCCCTTTGAAGACTATAGGGCCAAAGGAAATATCCTCCGATATCAAAGAGAAAGAAGCTATCTGAGAAACTTCTTTGTGTTCTGTGAAATCATCTCACAGAGTTACAGCTTTCCCCTCAAGAAGCCTTTCACTAAGACAGTTCTTGTGGAATTGGCCAAGTGATATTTGGAAGCCCGTAGAGGGCTATGGTGAAAAACGAAATATCCTCAGATGAAATCCTGAAAGAAGCTTTCTGAGAAACTGCTTAGTGTTCTGTTAATTCATCTCACAGAGGTACATCTGTATTTGTTGTATATCTTTGCTAGCCTTATTTCTGTGGAATCTGAGAACAGATATTTCGGATACCTTTGAAGACTATAGGGCCAAAGGAAATATCCTCCGATAACAAAGAGAAAGAAGCTTTCTGAGAAACATCTTTGTGTTCTGTGAAATCATCTCACAGAGTTACAGGTTTCCCCTCAAGAAGCCTTTCGCTAAGACAGTTCTGTAAAATTGGCAAAGTGATATTTGGAAGCCCATAGAGGGCTATGGTGAAAAAGGAAATATCCTCAGATGATATCTGGAAAGAAGCTTTCAGAGAAACTGCTTGGTGTTCTGTTAATTCATCTCACAGAGTTACATGTGCATTTCGTGGATCTCTTTGCTAGCCTTATTTCTGTGGAATCTGAGTACACATATTTCGGATCCCTTTGAAGACTATAGGGCCAAAGGAAATATCCTCCGATAACAAAGAGAAAGAAGCTTTCCGAGAAACTTGTTTGTGTTCTGTGAAATCATCTCACAGAGTTACAGCTTTCCCCTCAAGAAGTCTTTCGGTAAGACAGATCTTGTGGAATTGAAAAAGTGATATTTGGAAGCCCATAGAGGGCTACGGTGAAAAACGAAATATCCTCAGATGAAATCCTGAAAGAAGCTTTCTGAGAAACTGCTTAGAGTTCTGTTAATTCATCTCACAGAGTTACATCTGTATTTCGTCGATCTCTTTGCTAGCCTTATTTCTGTGGAATCTGAGAACAGATATTTCGGATCCCTTTGAAGACTACAGGGACAAAGGAAATATACTCCGATAACAAAGAGAAAGAAGCTTACTGAGAAACTTCTTTGTGTTCTTTGAAATCATCTCACAGAGTTACAGCTTTCCCCTCATAAGCCTTTCGATAAGACAGTTTTTGTGGAATTGGCAAAGTGATATTTGGAAGCCCATAGAGGGCTATGGTGAAAAAGGAAATATCTTCAGATGAAATCTGGAAAGAAGCTTTCTGAGAAACTGCTTGGTGTTCTGTTAAATCATCTCACAGAGTTACGTCTGTATTTCGTGGATCTCTTTGCCAGCCTTATCTCTGCGGAATCTGAGAACAGATATTTCGGATCCCTTGAAGACTTAGGGCCAAAGGAAATATCCTGCGATTACAAAGAGAAAGAAGCTGTCTGAGAAACTTCTATGAGTTCTCTGAAATCAACTCACAAAGTTACAGCTTTCCCCTCAAGACGCCTTTCGCTAAGACAGTTCTTGTGGAATTGGCAAAGTGATATTTCAAAGCCCATAGAGGGCTATGGTGAAAAAGGAAATATTCTCAGATGAAATCTGGAAAGAAGCTTTCTGGGAAACTGCTTAGTGTTCTGTTAATTCATCTCACAGAGTTACATGTGTATTTCGTGGATCTCTTTGCTAGCCTTATTTCTGTGGGATCTGAGAACAGATAATTCGTATCCCTTTGAAGAATATACGGCAAAAGGAAATATCCTCCGATATCAAAGAGAAAGAAACGTTCTGAGAAACTTCTTTGTGTTCTGTGAAATAATCTCACAGAGCTACAGCTTTCCCCTCCAGAAGCCTTTCGCTAAGACAGTTCTTGTGGCATTGGCAAAGTGATATTTGGAAGCCCATAGAGGGCAATGGTGAAAAAGGAAATATCCTCAGATGAAATCTGGAAGGAAGCTTTCTGAGAAACTGCTTAGAGTTCTGTTAATTCATCTCACAGAGTTACATCTGTATTTCATGGATCCCTTTGCTAGCATTATCTCTGTGGAATCTGAGAACAGATATTTCGGATCCCTTTGAAGACTATAGGGCCAAAGGAAATATCCTCCGATAACAAAGAGAAAGAAGCTTTCTGAGAAACTTCTTTGTGTTCTGTGAAATCATCTCACAGAGTTACAGCTTTCCCCTCAAGAAGTCTTTCGGTAAGACAGATCTTGTGCAATTGGCAAAGTGATATTTGGAAGCCCATAGAGGGCTACGGTGAAAAACGAAATATCCTCAGATGAAATCCTGAAAGAAGCTTTCTGAGAAACTGCTTAGTGTTCTGTTAATTCATCTCACAGAGTTACATCTGTATTTCGTGGATCTCTTTGCTAGCCTTATTTCTGTGGAATCTGAGAACAGATATTTCGGATACCTTTGAAGACTATAGGGCCAAAGGAAATATCCTCCGATAACAAAGAGAGAGAAGCTTTCTGAGAAACTACTTTGTGTTCTGTGAAATCATCTCACAGAGTTACAGCTTTCCCCTCAAGAAGCCTTTCGCTAAGACAGTTCTTGTGGAATTGGCAAAGTGATATTTGGAAGCCCATAGAGGGCTATGGTGAAAAAGGAAATATCCTCAGATTAAATCTGTAAAGAAGCTTTCTGAGAAACTGCTTAGGGTTCTGTTAATTCATCTCACAGAGTTACATCTGTATTTCGTGGATCCCTTTGCTAGCATTATCTCTGTGGAATCTGAGAACAGATATATCGGATCCTTTGAAGACTATAGGGCCAAAGGAAATATCCTCCGATAAAAAAGAGAAAGAAGATTTCTGAGAAAATTTTTTGTGTTCTGTGAAATCAACTCACAGAGTTACAGCTTTCCCCTCAAGAAGCGTTTCGCTAAGACAGTTCTTGCGGAATTGGCAAGGTGATATTTCAAAGCCCTTAGAGGGCTATGGTGAAAAAGGAAAAATCCTCAGATGAAATCTTGAAAGAAGCTTTCTAAGAAACTGCTTAGTGTTCTGTTAATTCATCTCACAGAGTTACATCTGTATTTCGTGGATCTCTTTGGTAGCCTTATTTCTGTGGAATCTGAGAACAATTATTTCGGATCCCTTTGAAGACTATAGGGCCAAAGAAAGTATCTTCCGATAACAAAGAGAAAGAAGCTTTCTGAGAAACTTCTTTGTGTTCTGTGAAATCATCTCACAGAGTTAGAGCGTTCCGTTCAAGAAGCCTTTCTGTAAGACAGTTCTTGTGAAATTGGCAAAGTGATATTTGGAAGCCCGTAGAGGGCTATGGTGAAAAAGGAAATATCCTCAGATGAAATCTGGAAAGAAGCTTTCTGAGAAACTCCTTGGTGATCTGTTAATTCATCTCACAGAGTTACATCTGTATTTCGTGGATCTCTTAGCTAGCCTTACTTCTGTGGAATCTGAGAACAGATAATTCTCATCCCTTTGAAGACTATAGGGCCAAAGGAAATATCCTCCGATAACAAAGAGAAAGAAGCTTTCTGAGAAACTTCTTTTTGTTCTTTAAAATCATCTCACAGAGTTACAGCTTTCCCCTCAATAAGCCTTTCGCTAAGACAGATTTGTGGAATTGGCAAAGTGATATTTGGAAGACCATAGAGGGCTATGGTGAAAAAGGAAATATCCTAAGATGAAATCTGGAAAGAAGCTTTCTGAGAAACTGCTTGGTGTTCTCTTAAAATATCTCATAGAGTTACATCTGTATTTCGTGGATCTCTTTGCCAGCCTTATCTCTGCGGAATCAGAGAACAGATATTTCGGATCCCTTTGAAGACTATAGGACCAAAGGAAATATCCTCCGATTACAAAGAGAAAGAAGCTTTCTGAGAAACTTCTTTGAGTTCTCTGAAATCAACTCACAAAGTTACAGCTTTCACCTCAAGAAGCCTTTCGCTAAGACAGTTCTTGTGGAATTGACAAAGTGATATTTGGAAGCCCATAGAGGGCTATGGTGAAAAAGGAAATATCCTCAGATGATATCTGGAAAGAAGCTTTCTGAGAAACTGCTTGGTGTTCTGTTAATTCATCTCACAGAGTTACATCTGTATTTCGTGGATCTCTTTGCTAGCTTTATTTCTGTGGAATCTGAGAACAGATATTTCGGATTCCTTTGAAGACTATAGGGCCAAAGGAAATATCCTCCGATAACAAAGAGAAAGAAGCTTTCTGAGAAACTTCTTTGTGTTTGTGAAATCACCTCACAGAGTTACAGTTTTCCCCTCAAGAAACCTTTCGCTAAGACAGTTCTTGTGGAATTGGCAAAGTGATATTTGGAAGCCCATAGAGGGCTATGGTGAAAAAGGAAATATCCTCAGATGAAATCTGGAAAGTAGCTTTCTGAGAAACTGCTTGGTGTTCCGGTAATTCATCTCACAGAGTTACATCTGTATTTCGTGGATCTCTTAGCTTGCCTTACTTCTGTGGAATCTGAGAACAGATATTTCACATCCCTTTGAAGACTATAGGGCCAAAGGAAATATCCTCCGATAACAAAGAGAAAGAAGTTTCTGAGAAACTTCTTTGTGTACTTTGAAATCATCTCACAGAGTTACAGCTTTCCCCTCAAGAAGCCTTTCGCTAAGACAGTTTTTGTGGAATTGGCAAAGTGATATTTGGAAGCCCATAGAGGGCTATGGTGGAAAAGGAAATATCCTCAGATGAAATCTGGAAAGAAGCTTTCTGAGAAACTGCTTAGTGTTCTGTTAATTCATCTCACAGAGTTACATGTGTATATCGTGGGTCTCTTTGCTAGCCTTATTTCTGTGGAATCTGAGAACAGATATTTCCGATCCCTTTGAAGACTATATGGCCAAAGGAAATATCCTCCGATATCAAAGAGAAAGAAGCTTTCTGTGAAACTTCTTTGTGTTCTGTGAAATAATCTCACAGAGCTACAGCTTTCCCCTCCAGAAGCCTTTCGCTAAGACAGTTCTTGTGGAATTGGCAAAGTGATATTTGGAAGCCCATAGAGGGCTATGGTGAAAAAGGAAATATCCTCAGATGAAATCTGGAAAGAAGCTTTCTGAGAATCTGCTTAGTGTTCTGTTAATTCATCTCACAGAGTTACTTCTGTATTTCGTGGATCCCTTTGCTAGCATTATCTCTGTGGAATCTGAGAACAGATATTTCGGATCCCTTTGAAGACTATAGGGCCAAAGGAAATATCCTCCGATAACAAAGAGAAAGAAGCTTTCTGAGAAACTTGTTTGTGTTCTGTGAAATCATCTCACAGAGTTACAGCTTTCCCCTCAAGAAGTCTTTCGGTAACACAGATCTTGTGGAATTGAAAAAGTGATATTTGGAAGCCCATAGAGGGCTACGGTGAAAAACGAAATATCCTCAGATGAAATCCTGAAAGAAGCTTTCTGAGAAACTGCTTAGAGTTCTGTTAATTCATCTCACAGAGTTACATCTGTATTTCGTCGATCTCTTTGCTAGCCTTATTTCTGTGGAATCTGAGAACAGATATTTCGGATCCCTTTGAAGACTACAGGGACAAAGGAAATATACTCCGATAACAAAGAGAAAGAAGCTTACTGAGAAACTTCTTTGTGTTCTTTGAAATCATCTCACAGAGTTACAGCTTTCCCCTCATAAGCCTTTCGCTAAGACAGTTTTTGTGGAATTGTTAAAGTGATATTTGGAAGCCCATAGAGGGCTATGGTGAAAAAGGAAATATCTTCAGATGAAATCTGGAAAGAAGCTTTCTGAGAAACTGCTTGGTGTTCTGTTAAATCATCTCACAGAGTTACGTCTGTATTTCGTGGATCTCTTTGCCAGCCTTATCTCTGCGGAATCTGAGAACAGATATTTCGGATCCCATTGAATACTATAGGGCCAAAGGAAATATCCTCCGATTACAAAGAGAAAGAAGCTTTCTGAGAAACTTCTTTGAGTTCTCTGAAATCAACTCACAAAGTTACAGCTTTCCCCTCAAGAAGCCTTTCGCTAAGACAGTTCTTGTGGAATTGGCAAAGTGATATTTCAAAGCCCATAGAGGGCTATGGTGAAAAAGGAAGTATCCTCAGATGAAATCTGGAAAGAAGCTTTCTGAGAAACTGCTTAGTGTTCTGTTAATTCATCTCACTGAGTTACATGTGTATTTCGTGGATCTCTTTGCTAGCCTTATTTCTGTGGGATCTGAGAACAGATATTTCGGATTCCTTTGAAGACTATAGGGCCAAAGGAAATATCCTCCGATATCAAAGAGAAAGAAGCTTTCTGAGAAACTTCTTTGTGTTCTGTGAAATAATCTCACAGAGCTACAGCTTTCCCCTCCAGAAGCCTTTCGCTAAGACAGTTCTTGTGGAATTGGCAAAGTGATATTTGGAATCCCATAGAGGGCTATGGTGAAAAAGGAAATATCCTCAGATGAAATCTGGAAAGAAGCTTTCTGAGAAACTGCTTGGTGTTCTGTTAATTCATCTCACAGAGTTACATCTGTATTTCGTGGATCCCTTTGCTAGCATTATCTCTGTGGAATCTGAGAACAGATAATTCGGATCCCTTTGAAGACTATAGGGCCAAAGGAAATATCCTCCGATAACAAAGAGAAAGAATGTTTCTGAGAAACTTCTTTGTGTTCTCTGAAATCATCTCACAGAGTTACAGCTTTCCCCTCAAGAATCCTTTCGGTAAGACAGATCTTGTGGAATTCGCAAAGTGATATTTGGAAGGCCATAGAGGGCTACGGTGAAAAACGAAATATCCTCAGATGAAATCCTGAAAGAAGCTTTCTGAGAAACTGCTTAGTGTTCTGTTAATTCATCTCACAGAGTTACATCTGTGTTTCGTGGATCTCTTTGCTAGCCTTATTTCTGTGGAATCTGATAACAGATATTTCGGATACCTTTGAAGACTATAGGGCCAAAGGAAATATCCTCCGATAACAAAGAGAGAGAAGCTTTCTGAGAAACTACTTTGTTTTCTGTGAAATCATCTCACAGAGTTACAGCTTTCCCCTCAAGAAGCCTTTTGCTAAGACAGTTCTTGTGGAATTGGCAAAGTGATATTTGGAAGCCCATAGAGGGCTATGGTGAAAAAGGAAGTATCCTCAGATGAAATCTGGAAAGAAGCTTTCTGAGAAACTGCTTAGTGTTCTGTTAATTCATCTCACAGACTTACATGTGTATTTCGTGGATCTCTTTGCTAGCCTTATTTCTGTGGAATCTGAGAACAGATATTCAGATCCCTTTGACGACTATAGGGCCAAAGGAAATATCCTCCGATATCAAAGAGAAAGAAGCTTTCTGATAAACTTCTTTGTGTTCTGTGAAATAATCTCACAGAGCTACAGCTTTCCCCTCCAGAAGCCTTTCGCTAAGACAGTTCTTGTGGAATTGGCAAAGTGATATTTGGAAGCCCATAGAGGGCTATGGTGAAAAAGGAAATATCCTCAGATGAAATCTGGAAAGAAGCTTTCTGAGAAACTGCTTAGTGTTCTCTTAATTCATCTCACAGAGTTACATCTGTATTTCGTGGATCCCTTTGCTAGCATTATCTCTGTGGAATCTGAGAACAGATATTTCAGATCCCTTTGAAGACTATAGGGCCAAAGGAAATATCCTCCGATAACAAAGAGAAAGAAGCTTTCTGAGAAACTTCTTTGTGTTCTGTGAAATCATCTCACAGAGTTACAGCTTTCCCCTCAAGAAGCCTTTCGGTAAGACAGATCTTGTGGAATTGGCAAAGTGATATTTGGAAGCCCATAGAGGGCTACGGTGAAAAACGAAATATCCTCAGATGAAATCCTGAAAGAAGCTTTCTGAGAAACTGCTTAGTGTTCTGTTAATTCATCTCATAGAGTTACATCTGTATTTCGTGGATCTCTTTGCTAGTCTTATTTCTGTGGAATCTGAGAACAGATATTTCATATCCCTTTGAAGACTATAGGGCCAAAGGAAATATCCTCCGATAACAAAGAGAAAGAAGCTTTCTGAGAAACTATTTTGTGTTCTGTGAAATCATCTCACAGAGTTACAGCTTTCCCCTCAAGAAGCCTTTTGCTAAGACAGTTCTTGAGAATTGGCAAAGTTATATTTGGAAGCCCATAGAGGGCTATGGTGATAAAGGAAATATCCTCAGATGAAATCTGGAAAGAAGCTTTCTGAGAAACTGCTTAGTGTTCTGTTAATTCATCTCACAGACTTACATGTGTATTTCGTGGATCTCTTTGCTAGCCTTATTTCTGTGGAATCTGAGAACAGATATTTCGGATACCTTTGAAGACTATAGGGCCAAAGGAAATATCCTCCGATAACAAAGAGAAAGAAGATTTCTGAGAAACTACTTTGTGTTCTGGGAAATCATCTCACAGAGTTACAGCTTTCCCCTCAAGAAGCCTTTTGCTAAGACAGTTCTTGTGGAATTGGCAAAGTGATATTTGGAAGCCCATAGAGGGCTATGGTGAAAAAGGAAATATCCTCAGATGTAATCTGGAAAGAAGCTTTCTGATAAACTGCTTAGTGCTCTGTTAATTCATCTCACAGAGTTACATCTGTATTTCGTGGATCTCTTTGCTAGCCTTATTTCTGTGGAATCTGAGAACAGATATTTCGGATCCCTTTGAAGACTATAGGGCCAAAGGAAATATCCTCCGATAACAAAGAGAAAGAAGCTTTCTGAGAAACTTTTTTGTGTTCTGTGAAATCAACTCATAAAGTTACAGCTTTCCCCTCAAGAAGCCTTTCGCTAAGACAGTTCTTGCGGAATTGGCAAAGTGATATTTCAAAGCCCATAGAGGGCTATGGGTAAAAAGGAAATATCCTCAGATGAAATATGGAAAGAAGCTTTCTGAGAAACTGCTTAGTGTTCTGTTAATTCATCTCACAGAGTTCCATCTGTATTTCGTGGATTCCTTTGCTAGCATTATCTCTGTGGAATCTGAGAACAGATATTTCGGATCCCTTTGAAGACTATAGGGCCAAAGGAAATATCCTCCGATATCAAAGAGAAAGAAGCTTTCTGAGAAACTTCTTTTTGTTCTGTGAAATCATCTCACAGAGTTACAGCTTTCCCCTCAAGAAGCCTTTCGGTAAGACAGATCTTGTGGAATTGGCAAAGTGATATTTGGAAGCCCATAGAGGGCTACGGTGAAAAACGAAATATCCTCAGATGAAATCCTGAAAGAAGCTTTCTGAGAAACTGCTTAGTGTTCTGTTAATTCATCTCACAGAGTTACATCTGTATTTCGTGGATATCTTTGCTAGCCTTATTTCTGTGGAATCTGAGAACAGATATTTCGGATCCCTTTGAAGACTATAGGGCCAAAGGAAATATCCTCCGATATCAAAGAGAAAGAAACTTTCTGAGAAACTTCTTTGTGTTCTGTGAAATCATCTCACAGAGTTACAGTTTTCCCCTCAAGAAGCCTTTCGCTAAGACAGTTCTTGTGTAATTGGCAATGTGATATTTGGAAGCCCATAGAGGGCTATGGTGAAAAAGGAAATATCCTCAGATGAAATCTGGAAAGAATCTTTCTGAGAAACTGCTTGGTGTTCCGGTAATTCATCTCACAGAGTTACATCTGTATTTCGTGGATCTCTTAGCTAGCCTTACTTCTGTGGAATCTGAGAACAGATATTTCGCATCCCTTTGAAGACTATAGTGCCAAAGGAAATATCCTCCGATAACAAAGAGAAAGAAGCTTTCTGAGAAACTTCTTTGTGTTCTTTGAAATCAACTCACAGAGTTACAGCTTTCCCCTCAATAAGCCTATCGCTAAGTCAGTTTTTGTGGGATTGGCAAGGTGATATTTGGAAGAACATAGAGGGCTATGGTGAAAAAGGAAATATCCTCAGATGAAATCTGCAAAGAAGCTTTCTGAGAAACTGCTTATTGTTCTGTTAAAACATCTCACAGAATTACATCTGTATTTCGTGGATCTCTTTGCCAGCCTTATCTCTGCGGAATATGAGAACAAATATTTCTGATCCCTTTGAAGACTATAGGGCCAAAGGAAATATCCTCCGATTACAAAGAGAAAGAAGCTTTCTGAATAACTTCTTTGAGTTCTCTGAAATCAACTCACAAAGTTACAGCTTTCCCCTCAAGAAGCCTTTCGCTAAGACAGTTCTTGTGGAATTGGAAAAGTGATATTTGGAAGCCCATAGAGGTCTACGGTGAAAAAGGAAATATCCTCAGATGAAATCCTAAAAGAAGCTTTCTGAGAAACTGCTTAGTGTTCTGTTAATTCATCTCACAGAGTTACATCTGTATTTCGTGGATCTCTTTGCTAGCCTTATTTCTGTGGAATCTGAGAACAGATATTTCGAATACCTTTGAAGACTATAGGGCCAAAGGAAATATCCTCCGATAACAAAGAGAAAGAAGCTTTCTGAGAAACTACTTTGTGTGCTGTGAAATCATCTCACAGAGTTACAGCTTTCCCCTCAAGAAGCCTTTTGCTAAGACAGTTCTTGTGGAATTGGCAAAGTGATATTTGGAAGCCCATAGAGGGCTATGGTGATAAAGGAAATATCCTCAGATGAAATCTGGAAAGAAGCTTTCTGAGAAACTGCTTAGTGCTCTGTTAATTCATCTCACAGAGTTACATCTGTATTTCGTGGATCTCTTTGGTAGCCTTATTTCTGTGGAATCTGAGAACAGATATTTCGGATCCCTTTGAAGACTATAGGGCCAAAGGAAATATCCTCCGATTACAAAGAGAAAGAAGCTTTCTGAGAAACTTTTTTGTGTTCTGTGAAATCAACTCACAGAGTTACAGCTTTCCCCTCAAGAAGCCTTTCGCTAAGACAGTTCTTGCGGAATTGGCAAGGTGATATTTCAAAGCCCATAAAGGGCTATGGTGAAAAAGGAAAAATCCTCAGATGAAATCTTGAAAGAAGCTTTCTGAGAAACTGCTCAGTGTTCTGTTAATTCATCTCACAGAGTTACATCTGTATTTCGTGGATCTCTTTGCTAGCCTTATTTCTGTGGAATCTGAGAACAGATATTTCGGATCCCTTTGAAGACTATAGGGCCAAAGGAAATACCCTCCGATATCAAAGAGAAAGAAGCTTTCTGAGAAACTTCTTTGTGTTCTGTGAAATAATCTCACAGAGCTACAGCTTTCCCCTCCAGAAGCCTTTCGCTAAGACAGTTCTTGTGGAATTGGCAAAGTGATATTTGGAAGCCCATAGAGGGCTATGGTGAAAAAGGAAATATCCTCAGATTAAATCTGGAAAGAAGCTTTCTGAGAAACTGCTTAGTGTTCTGTTAATTCATCTCACATAGTTACATCTGTATTTCGTGGATTCCTTTGCTAGCATTATCTCTGTGGAATCTGAGAACAGATATTTCGGATCCCTTTGAAGACTATAGGGCCAAAGGAAATATCCTCCGATAACAAAGAGAAAGAAGCTTTCTGAGAAACTTCTTTGTGTTCTGTGAAATCATCTCACAGAGTTACAGCTTTCCCCTCAAGAAGCCTTTCGGTAAGACAGATCTTGTGGAATTGGCAAAGTGATATTTGGAAGCCCATAGAGGTCTACGGTGAAAAAGGAAATATCCTCAGATGAAATCCTAAAAGCAGCTTTCTGAGAAACTGCTTAGTGTTCTGTTAATTCATCTCACAGAATTACATCTGTATTTCGTGGATCTCTTTGCTAGCCTTATTTCTGTGGAATCTGAGAACAGATATTTCGAATACCTTTGAAGACTATAGGGCCAAAGGAAATATCCTCCGATAACAAAGAGAAAGAAGCTTTCTGAGAAACTACTTTGTGTTCTGTGAAATCATCTCACAGAGTTACAGCTTTCCCCTCAAGAAGCCTTTTGCTAAGACAGTTCTTGTGGAATTGGCAAAGTGATATTTGGAAGCCCATAGAGGGCTATGGTGAAAAAGGAAATATCCTCAGATGTAATCTGGAAAGAAGCTTTCTGAGAAACTGCTTAGTGCTCTGTTAATTCATCTCACAGAGTTACATCTGTATTTCGTGGATCTCCTTGCTAGCCTTATTTCCGTGGAATCTGAGAACAGATATTTCGGATCGCTTTGAAGACTATAGGGCAAAAGGAAATATCCTCCGATAACAAAGAGAAAGAAGCTTTCTGAGAAACTTTTTTGTGTTCTGTGAAATCAACTCATAAAGTTACAGCTTTCCCCTCAAGAAGCCTTTCGCTAAGACTGTTCTTGCGGAATTGGCAAAGTGCTATTTCAAAGCCCATAGAGGGCTATGGGTAAAAAGGAAATATCCTCAGATGAAATATGGAAACAAGCTTTCTGAGAAACTGCTTAGTGTTCTGTTAATTCATCTCACAGAGTTACATCTGTATTTCGTGGATCTCTTTGGTAGCCTTATTTCAATGGAATCTGAGAACAGATATTTCGGATCCCTTTGAAGACTATAGGGCCAAAGGAAATATCCTCCGATAACAAAGAGAAAGAAGCTTTCTGAGAAACTTCTGTGTGTTCTGTGAAATAATCTCACAGAGCTACAGCTTTCCCCTCCAGAAGCCTTTCGCTAAGACAGTTCTTTTGGAATTGGCAAAGTGATATTTGGAAGCCCCTAGAGGGCTATGGTGAAAAAGGATATATCCTCAGATTAAATCTGGAAAGAAGCTTTCTGAGAAACTGCTTAGTGTTCTGTTAATTCATCTCACAGAGTTACATCTGTATTTCGTGGATGCCTTTGCTAGCATTATCTCTGTGGAATCTGAGAACAGATATGTCGGATCCCTTTGAAGACTATAGGGCCAAAGGAAATATCCTCCGATATCAAAGAGAAAGAAGCTTTCTGAGAAACTTCTTTTTGCTCTGTGAAATCATCTCACAGAGTTACAGCTTTCCCCTCAAGAAGTCTTTCGGTAAGACAGATCTTGTGGAATTGGCAAAGTGATATTTGGAAGCCCATAGAGGGCTATGGTGAAAAAGGAAATATCCTCAGATGAAATCTGGAAAGAAGCTTTCTGAGAAACTGCTTGGTGTTCTGTTTATTCATCTCACAGTGTTACTGCTGTATTTCGTGGATCTCTTAGCTAGCCTTACTTCTGTGGAATCTGAGAACAGATATTTCGGATCCCTTTGAAGACTATAGGGCCAAAGGAAATATCCTCCGATAACAAAGAGAAAGAAGCTTTCTGAGAAACTTCTTTGTGTTCTTTAAATCTTCTCACAGAGTTACAGCTTTCCCCTCAATAAGCCTTTCGCTAAGACAGTTTTTGTGGAATTGGCAAAGTGATATTTGGAAGACCATAGAGGGCTATGGTGAAAAAGGAAATATCCTCAGATGAAATCTGGAAAGAAGCTTTCTGAGAAACGGCTTGGTGTTCTGTTAATTTATCTCACAGAATTACATCGGTATTTCATGGATCCCTTTGCTAGCCTTCTTTCTGTGTAATCCGAGAACAGATATTTCGGATCCCTTTGAAGACTATAGGGCCAAAGGAAATATCCTCCGATAACAAAGAGAAAGAAGCTTTCTGAGAAACTACTTTGTGTTCTGTGAAATCATCTCACAGAGTTACAGCTTTCCCCTCAAGAAGCCTTTCGCTAAGACAGTTCTTGTGGAATTGGCAAAGTGATATTTCAAAGCCCATAGAGGGCTATGGTGAAAAAGGAAGTATCCTCAGATGAAATCTGGAAAGAAGCTTTCTTAGAAACTGCTTGGTGTTCTGTTAATTCATCTCACAGTGTTACATCTGTATTTCGTGGATCTCTTAGCTAGCCTTACTTCTGTGGAATCTGAGAACAGATATTTCGGATCTCTTTGAAGAGTATAGTGCCAAAGGAAATATCCTCCGAAAACAAAGAGAAAGAAGCTTTCTGAGAAACTTCTTTGTTTTCTTTGAAATCATCTAACAGAGTTACAGCTTTCCCCTCAATAAGCCTTTCGCTAAGACAGTTTTTGCGGAATTGGCAAAGTGATATTTAGAAGACCATAGAGGGCTATGGTGAAAAAGGAAATATCCTCAGATGAAATCTGGAAAGAAGCTTTCTGAGAAACTGCTTGGTGTTCTGTTAATTCATCTAACAGAGTTACATCTGTATTTCGTGGATCTCTTTGCTAGCCTTATCTCTGCGGAATCTGAGAACAGATATTTCGGATCCCTTTGAAGGCTATGGGGCCAAAGGAAATATCCTCCGATTACAAAGAGAAAGAAGCTTTCTGAGAAACTTCTTTGAGTTCTCTGAAATCAACTCACAAAGTTACAGCTTTCCCCTCAAGAAGCATTTCGCTAAGACAGTTCTTGTGGAATTGGCAAAGTGATATTTCAAAGGCCATAGAGGGCCATGGTGAAAAAGGAAGTATCCTCAGATGAAATCTGGAAAGAAGCTTTCTGAGAAACTGCTTAGTGTTTTGTTAATTCATCTCACAGAGTTACATGTGTATTTCGTGGATCTCTTTGTTAGCCTTATTTCTGAGTAATCTGAGAACAGATATTTCGGATCCCTTTGAAGATTATAGGGCCAAAGGAAATATCCTACGATATCAAAGAGAAAGAAGCTTTCTGAGAAACTTCTTTGTGTTCTGTGAAATAATCTCACAGAGCTACAGCTTTCCCCTCCAGAAGCCTTTCGGTAAGACAGATCTTGTGGAATTGGCAAAGTGATATTTGGAAGCCCATAGAGGGCTACGGTGAAAAACGAAATATCCTCAGATGAAATCCTGAAAGAAGCTTTCTGAGAAACTGCTTAGTGTTCTGTTAATTCATCACACAGAGTTACATCTGTATTTCGTGGATCTCTTTGCTAGCTTTATTTCTGTGGAATCTGAGAACAGATATTTCGGAAACCTTTGAAGACTAGAGGGCCAAAGGAAATATCCTGCGATAACAAAGAGAGAGAAGCTTTCTGAGAAACTACTTTGTGTTCTGTGAAATCATCTCACAGAGTTACAGCTTTCCCCTCAAGAAGCCTTTTGCTAAGACAGTTCTTGTGGAATTGGCAAAGTGATATTTGGAAGCCCATAGAGGGCCATGGTGAAAAAGGAAATATCCTCAGATGAAATCTGGAAAGAAGCTTTCTGAGAAACTGCTTAGTGTTCTGTTAATTCACCTCACAGAGTTACATCTGTATTTCGTGGATCTCTTTGCTAGCCTTATTTCTGTGGAATCTGAGAACAGATATTTCGGATCCCTTTGAAGACTATAGGGCCAAAGGAAATATACTCCGATATCAAAGATAAAGAAGCTTTCTGAGAAACTTCTTTGTGTTCTGTGAAATAATCTCACAGAGCTACAGCTTTCCCCTCCAGAAGCCTTTCGCTAAGACAGTTCTTGTGGAATTGGCAAAGTGATATTTGGAATCCCATAGAGGGCTATGGTGAAAAAGGAACTATCCTCAGATTAAATGTGGAAAGAAGCTTTCTGAGAAACTGCTTAGTGTTCTGTTAATTCATCTCACAGAGTTACATCGTATTTCGTGGATCCCTTTGCTAGCATTATCTCTGTGGAATCTGAGAACAGATATTTCGGATCCCTTTGAAGACGATAGGTCCAAAGGAAATACCCTCCGATAACAAAGAGAAAGAGGCTTTCTGAGAAACTTCTTTGTGTTCTGTGAAATCATCTCACAGAGTTGCAGCTTTCCTCTCAAGAAGCCTTTCGGTAAGACAGATCTTGTGGAATTGGCAAAGTGATATTTGGAAGCCCATAGAGGGCTACGGTGAAAAACGAAATATCCTCAGATGAAATCCTGAAAGAAGCTTTCTGAGAAACTGCTTAGTGTTCTGTTAATTCATCTCACAGAGTTACATCTGTATTTCCTTGATGTCTTTGCTAGACTTATTTCTGTGGAATCTGAGAACAGATATTTCGGATACCGTTGAAGACTATAGGGCCAAAGGAAATATCCTCCGATAACAAAGAGAAAGAAGCTTTCTGAGAAACTACTTTGTGTTCTGTGAAATCATCTCACAGAGTTACAGCTTTCCCCTCAAGAAGACTTTTGCTAAGACAGTTCTTGTGGAATTGGCAAAGTGATATTTGGAAGCCCATAGAGGGCTCTGGTGAAAAAGGAAATATCCTCAGATGAAATCTGGAAAGAAGCTTTTTGAGAAACTTCTTAGTACTCTGTTAATTCATCTCACAGAGTTACATCTGTATTACGTGGATCCCTTTGCTAGCATTATCTCTGTGGAATCTGAGAACAGATATTTCCGATCCCTTTGAAGACTATAGGGCCAAAGGAAATATCCTCCGATAACAAAGAGAAAGAGGCTTTCTGAGAAACTTCTTTGTGTTCTGTGAAATCATCTCACAGAGTTACAGCTTTCCCCTCAAGAAGCCTTTCGGTAAGACAGATCTTGTGGAATTGGCAAAGTGATATTTGGAAGCCCATAGAGGGCTAAGGTGAAAAACCAAATATCCTCAGATGAAATCCTTAAAGAAGCTTTCTGAGAAACTGCTTAGTGTTCTGTTAATTCATCTCACAGAGTTACATCTGTATTTCGTTGATGTCTTTGCTAGCCTTATTTCTGTGGAATCTGAGAACAGATATTTCGGATACCTTTGAAGACTATAGGGCCAAAGGAAATATCCTCCGATAACAAAGAGAAAGAAGCTTTCTGAGAAACTACTTTGTGTTCTGTGAAATCATCTCACAGAGTTACAGCTTTCCCCTCAAGAAGCCTTTCGCTAAGACAGTTCTTGTGGAATTGGCAAAGTGATATTTGGAAGCCCATAGAGGGCTATGGTGAAAAAGGAAACATCCTCAGTTGAAATCTGGAAAGAAGCTTTCTGAGAAACTTCTTAGTGCTCTGTTAATTCATCTCACAGAGTTACATCTGTATTTCGTGGATCTCTTTGCTAGCCTTATTTCTGTGGAATCTGAGAACAGATATTTCGGATCCCTTTGAAGACTATAGGGCCAAAGGAAATATCCTACGATTACAAAGAGAAAGAAGCTTTCTGAGAAACTTTTTTGTGTTCTGTGAAATCAACTCACAAAGTTACAGCTTTCCCCTCCAGAAGCTTTTCGCTAAGACAGTTCTTGTGGAATTGGCAAAGTGATATTTAAAAGCCTATAGAGGGCAAAGGTGAAAAAGGAAATATCCTCAGATGAAATCTGGAAAGAAGCTTTCTGAGAAACTGCCTAGTGTTCTGTTAATTCGTCTCACAGAGTTACATCTGTATTTCGTGGATCCCTTTGCTAGCATTATCTCTGTGGAATCTCAGAACAGATATTTAGGATCCCTTTGAAGACTATAGGGCCAAAGGAAATATCCTCCGATAACAAAGAGGAAGAAGCTTTCTGAGAAACTTCTTTGTGTTCTGTGTAATCATCTCACAGAGTTACAGCTTTCCCCTCAAGAAGCCTTTCGGTAAGACAGATCTTGTGGAATTGGCAAAGTGATATTTCAAAGCCCATAGAGGGCGAAGGTGAAAAAGGAAATATCCTCAGATGAAATCTGGAAAGAATCTTTCTGAGAAACTGCTTAGTGTTCTGTTAATTCATCTCACAGTGTTACATCTGTATATCGTGGATCTCTTTGGTTGCCTTATTTCTGTGGAATCTGAGAACAGATATTTCGGATCCCTTTGAAGACTATAGGGCCAAAGGAAATATCCTCCGATATCAAAGAGAAAGAAGCCTTCTGAGAAACTTCTTTGTGTTCTGTGAAATCTTCTCACAGAGTTACAGCTTTCCCCTCAAGAAGCCTTTCGCTAAGACAGTTCTTGTGGAATTGGCAAAGTGATATTTGGAATCCCATAGAGCGCTATGGTGAAAAAGGAAATATCCTCAGATGAAATCTGGAAAGAAGCTTTCTGAGAAACTTCTTAGTGCTCTGTTAATTCATCTCACAGAGTTACATCTGTATATCGTGGATCTCTTTGGTAGCCTTATTTCTGTGGAATCTGAGAACAGATATTTCGGATCCCTTTGAAGACAATAGGGCCAAAGGAAATATCCTCCGATATCAAAGAGAAGGAAGCTTTCTGAGAAACTTCTTTGTGTTCCGTGAAATCATCTCAGAGAGTTACAGCGTTCTCCTCCAAAAGCCTTTAGCTAAGACAGTTCTTGTGGAATTGGCAAAGTAATATTTGGAATCCCATAGAGGGCTATGGTGAAAAAGGAAATATCCTCAGATGAAATCTGGAAAGAAGCTTTCTAAGAAACTGCTTGGTGTTCTGTTAAATCATCTCACAGAGTTACATCTGTATTTCGTGGATCTCTTTGCTAGCCTTATCTCTGCGGAATCTGAGAACAGATATTTCGGATCCCTTTGAAGACTATTGGGGAAAAGGAAATATCCTCTGATTACAAAGAGAAAGAAGCTTTCTGAGAAACTTCCTTGAGTTCTCTGAAATCAACTCACAAAGTTACAGCTTTCCCCTCAAGAAGCCTTTCGCTAAGACAGTTCTTGTGGAATTGGCAAAATGATATTTCAAAGCCCATAGGGGGCTATTGTGAAAAAGGAAGTATCCTCAGATGAAATCTGGAAAGAAGCTTTCATAGAAACTTCTTAGTGCTCTGTTAATTCATCTCACAGAGTTACATCTGTATTTCGTGGATCTCTTTGCTAGCCTTATTTCTGTGGAATCTGAGAACAGATATTTCGGATCCCTTTGAAGACTATAGGGCCAAAGGAAATATCCTCCGATTAGAAAGAGAAAGAAGCTTTCTGAGAAACTTTTTTGTGATCTGTGAAATCAACTCACAAAGTTACAGCTTTCCCCTCAAGAAGCGTTTTGCTAAGACAGTTCTTGTGGAATTGGCAAAGTGATATTTGGAAGCCCAAAGAGGGCTATGGTGAAAAAGGAAATATCCTCAGATGAAATCTGGAAAGAAGCTTTCTGAGAAACTGCTTATGTTCTGTTAATTCATCTCGAAGAGTTACATCTGTATTTCGTGGAACTCTTTGCTAGCCTTATTTCTGTGGAATCTGAGAACAGATATTTCGGATCCCTTTGAAGACTATAGGGCTAAAGGAAATATCCTCCGATATCAAAGAGAAAGAAGCTTTGTGAGGAACTTCTTTGTGTTCTGTGAAATAATCTCACAGAACTACAGCTTTCCCCTCCAGAAACCTTTCGCTAAGACAGTTCTTGTGGAATTGGCAAAGTGATTTTTGGAAGCCCATAGAGGGCCACGGTGAAAAACGAAATATCCTCAGATGAAATCCTGAAAGAAACTTTCTGAGAAACTGCTAGTGTTCTGTTAATTCATCTCACAGAGTTACATCTGTATTCCGTGGATCCCTTTGCTAGCATTATCTCTGTGGAATCTGAGAACAGATATTTCGGATCCCTTTGAAGACTATAGGGCCAAAGGAAATATCCTCCGATAACAAAGAGAAAGAAGCTTTCTGAGAAACTTCTTTGTGTTCTGTGAAATCATCTCACAGAGTTACAGCTTTCCTCTCAAGAAGCCTTTCGCTAAGACAGATCTTGTGGAACTGGCAGAGTGATATTTGGAAGCCCATAGAGGGCTACGGTGAAAAACGAAATATCCTCAGATGAAATCCTGAAAGAAGCTTTCTGAGAAACTGCTTAGTGTTCTGTTAATTCATCTAACAGAGTTACATCTGTATTTCGTGCATCTCTTTGCTAGCCTTATTTCTGTGGAAAATGAGAACAGATATTTCGGATATCTTTGAAGACTACAGTGCCAAAGGAAATATCCTCCGATAACAAAGAGAAAGAATCTTTCAGAGAAACTACTTTGTGTTCTGTGAAATCATCTCACAGAGGTACAGCTTTCCCCTGAAGAAGCCTTTTGCTAAGACAGTTCTTGTGGAATTGGCAAAGTGATATTTGGAAGCCCATAGAGGTCTATGGTGAAAAACGAAATATCCTCAGATGAAATCCTGAAAGAAGCTATCTGAGAAACTGCTAGTGTTCTGTTAATTCATCTCACAGAGTTACATCTGTATTTCGTGGATCCCTTTGCTAGCATTATCTGTGTGGAATCTGAGAACAGATATTTCGGATCCCTTTGAAGACTATAGGGCCAAAGGAAATATCCTCCGATAACAAGGAGAAAGAAGCTTTCTGAGCAACTTCTTTGTGTTCTGTGAAATCATCTCACAGAGTTACAGCTTTCCCCTCAAGAAGCCTTTCGCTAAGTCCGTTCTTGTGGAATTGGCAAATGATATTTGGAAGCCCTTAGAGGGCTATGGTGAAAAAGGAAATATCCTCAGATGAAATCTTGAAAGAAGCTTTCTGAGAAACTGCTTGGAATTCTGTTAATTCATCTCACAGAGTTACTTCTGTATTTCATGGATCTCTTTGCTAGCCTTAATTCTGTGGAATCTGAGAACAGATGTTTCAGATCCCTTGGAAGACTATAGTGCCAAAGGAAATATCCTTCGATTACAAAGAGAAGGAAGCTTTCTGAGGAACTTCTTTGTGTTCTGTGAAATCATCTCACAGAGATAGAGCTTTCCGCACAAGAAGCCTTTCGCTAAGACAGTTCTTGTGGAATTGGCAAAGTGATATTTCAAAGCCCATAGAGGGCGAAGTTGAAAAAGGAATTATCCTCAGATGAAATCTGGAAAGAAGCTTTCTGAGAAACTGCTTAGTGTTCTGTTAATTCATCTCACAGAGTTACATCTGTATATCGTGATTCTCTTTGCTAGCCTTATTTCTGTGGAATCTGAGAACAGATATTTCGCATCCCTTTGAAGACTACAGGGCCAAAGGAAATATCCTCCGATATCAAAGAGAAAGAAGCTTTCTGAGAAACTTCTATGTGTTCGGTGAAATCATCTCAGAGAGTTACAGCTTTCCCCTCAGGAAGCCTTTCACTAAGACAGTTCTTGCGGAATTGGCAAAGTGATATTTGGAATCCCATAGAGGGCTATGGTGAAAAAGGAAATATCCTCAGATGAAATCTGGAAAGAAGCTTTCTGAGAAACTGCATAGTGTTCTGTTAATTCATATCACACAGTTACATCTGTATTTCGAGGATCCCTTTGCTAGCATTATCTCTGTGGAATCCGAGAACAGATATTTCGGATCCCTTTGAAGGCTATACGGCCAAAGGAAATATCCTCCGATAACAAAGAGAAAGAAGCTTTCTGAGAAACTTCTTTGTGTTCTGTGAAATCACCTCACAGAGTTACAGCTTTCCCCTCAAGAAGCCTTTCGGTAAGACAGATCTTGTGGAATTGGCAAAGTGATATTTGGAAGCCCATAGAGGGCTACGGTGAAAAACGAAATATCCTCAGATGAAATCCTGAAAGAAGCTTTCTGAGAAACTGCTAGTGTTCTGTTAATTCATCTCACAGAGTTACATCTGTATTTCTTGGATCTCTTTGCTAGCCTTATTTCTTTGGAATCTCAGAACAGATATTTCGGATCCCATTGAAGACTATAAGGCCAAAGGAAATATCCTCCGATAACAAGGAGAAAGAAGCTTTCTGAGAAACTTCTTTGTGTTCTGTGAAATCATCTCACAGAGTTACAGCATTCCCCTGAAGAAGCCTTTCGCTAAGACAGTACTTGTGGAATTGGCAAATGATATTTGGAAGCCCTTAGAGGGCTATGGTGAAAAAGGAAATATCCTCAGATGAAATCTGGAAAGAAACTTTCTGAGAAACTGCTTGGTATTCTGTTAATTCATCTCACAGAGTTACATCTGTATTTCGTGGATCTCTTTGCTACCCTTATTTCTGTGGAATCTGAGAACAGATGTTTCAGATCCCTTTGAAGACTATAGGGCCAAAGGAAATATCCTCCGATTACAAAGAGAAAGAAGCTTTCTGAGAAACTTCTTTGTGTTCTGTGAAATCATCTCACAGAGATAGAGCTTTCCGCACAAGAAGCCTTTCGCTAAGACAGTTCTTGTGGAATTGGCAAAGTGATACTTCAAAGCCCATAGAGGGCGAAGGTGAAAAAGGAAATATCCTCAGATGAAATCTGGAAAGAAGCTTTCTGAGAAACTGCTTGGTGTTCTGTTAATTCATCTCACAGAGTTACATCTGTATTTCGTGGATCTCTTTGCTAGCCTTATTTCTGTGGAATCTGAGAACAGATATTTCGGATCCCTTTGAAGACTACAGGGCCAAAGGAAATATCCTCCGATAACAAAGAGAAAGAAGCTTTCTGAGAAACTTCTTTGTGTTCCGTGAAATCATCTCAGTGAGTTACAGCTTTCCCCTCAAGAAGCCTTTCTCTAAGACAGTTCTTGCGGAATTGGCAAAGTGATATTTGGAATCCCTTAGAGGGCTATGGTGAAAAATGAAATATCCTCAGATGAAATCTGGAAAGAAGCTTTCTGAGAAACTTCTTAGTGCTCTGTTAATTCATCTCACAGAGTTACATCTGTATTTCGTGGATCTCTTTGCTAGCCTTATTTCTGTGGAATCTGAGAACAGATATTTCGGATCCCTTTGAAGACTATAGGGCCAAACGAAATATCCTCCGATTACAAAGAGAAAGAAACTTTCTGAGAAACTTTTTTGTGTTCTGTGAAATCAACTCACAAAGTTACAGCTTTCCCCTCAAGAAGCCTTTCGCTAAGAAAGTTCTTGCGGAATTGGCAAAGTGATATTTGGAAGCCCATAGAGAGCTACGGTGAAAAACGAAATATCCTCAGATGAAATCCTGAAAGAAGCTTTCTGAGAAACTGCTTAGTGTTCTGTTAATTCATCTCACAGAGTTACATCTGTATTTCGTGGATCTCTTTGCTAGCCTTATTTCTGTGGAATCTGAGAACAGATATTTCAGATCCCTTTGAAGACTATAAGGCCAAAGGAAATATCCTCCGATTACAAAGAGAAAGAATCTTTCTGAGAAAGTTCTTTGTGTTATGTGAAATCATCTCACAGAGTTACAGGTTTCCCCTCAAGAAGCCTTTCGCTAAGACACTTCTTGTGGAATGGGCAAAGTGATATTTGGAAGCCCATAGAGGGCTATGCTGAAAAAGGAAATATCCTCAGATGAAATCTGGAAAGAAGCTTTCTGAGAAACGGCTTGGTGTTCTGTTAATTTATCTGACAGAATTACATCGGTATTTCATGGATCCCTTTGCTAGCCTTCTTTCTGTGTAATCCGAGAACAGATATTTCGGATCCCTTTGAAGACTATAGGGCCAAAGGAAATATCCTCCGATAACAAAGAGAAAGAAGCTTTCTGAGAAACTACTTTGTGTTCTGTGAAATCATCTCACAGAGTTACAGCTTTCCCCTCAAGAAGCCTTTTGCTAAGACAGTTCTTCTGGAATTGGCAAAGTGATATTTGGAAGCCCATAGAGGGCTATGGTGAAAAAGGAAATATCCTCAGATGAAATCTGGAAAGAAGCTTTCTGAGAAACTTCTTAGTGCTCTGTTAATTCATCTCACAGAGTTACATCTGTATTTCGTGGATCTCTTTGCTAGCCTTATTTCTGTGGAATCTGAGAACAGATATTTCAGATCCCTTTGAAGACTATAGGGCCAAAGGAAATATCCTCCGATTACAAAGAGAAAGAAGCTTTCTGAAAAAGTTTTTTGTTTTCTGTGAAATCAACTCACAAAGTTACAGCTTTCCCCTCCAGAAGCCTTTCGCTAAGACAGTTCGTGTGGAATTGGCAATGTGATATTTCAAAGCCTATAGAGGGCTATGGTGAAAAAGGAAATATACTCGGATTAAATCTGGAAAGAAGCTTTCTGAGAAACTGATTAGCGTTCTGTTAATTCATCTCACAGAGTTACATCTGTATTTCGTGGATTCCTTTGCTACCATTATCTCTGTGGAATCTGAGAACAGATATTTCGGATCCCTTTGAAGACTATAGGGCCAAAGGAAATATCCTCCGATAACAAAGAGAAAGAAGCTTTTTGAGAAACTTCTTTGTGTTCTGTGAAATCATCTCACAGAGTTACAGCTTTCCCCTCAAGAAGCCTTTCGGTAAGACAGATCTTGTGGAATTGGCAAAGCGATATTTGGAAGCCTATAGAGGGCTACGGTGAAAAACGAAATATCCTCAGATGAAATCCTGAAAGAAGCTTTCTGAGAAACTGCTTAGTGTTCTGTTAATTCATCTCACAGAGTTACATCTGTATTTCGTGGATCTCTTTGCTAGCCTTATTTCTGTGGAATCTGAGAACAGATATTTCGGATCCCTTTGAAGACTATAGGGCCAAAGGAAATATCCTCCGATAACAAAGAGAAAGAAGCTTTCTGAGAAACTACTTTGTGTTCTGTGAAATCATCTCACAGAGTTACAGCTTTCCCCTCAAGAAGCCTTTTGCTAAGACAGTTCTTGTGGAATTGGCAAAGTGATATTTGGAAGCCCATAGAGGGCTCTAGTGAAAAAGGAAATATCCTCTCATGAAATCTGGAAAGAAGCTTTCTGAGAAACTTCTTAGTGCTCTGTTAATTCATCTCACAGAGTTACATCTGTATTTCGTGGATCTCTTTGCTAGCCTTATTTCTGTGGAATCTGAGAACAGATATTTCGGATCCCTTTGAAGACTATAGGGCCAAAGGAAATATCCTCCGATTACAAAGAGAAAGAAACTTTCTGAGAAACTTTTTTGTGTTCTGTGAAATCAACTCACAAAGTTACAGCTTTCCCCTCCAGAAGCCTTTCGCTAATACAGTTCGTGGGGAATTGGCAATGTGATATTTCAAAGCCTATAGAGGGCTATGGTGAAAAAGGAAATATACTCGGATTAAATCTGGACAGAAGCTTTCTGAGAAACGGATTAGCGTTCTGTTAATTCATCTCACAGAGTTACATCTGTATTTCGTGGATCCCTTTGCTTGCATTATCTCTGTGGAATCTGAGAACAGATATTTCGGATCCCTTTGAAGACTATAGGGCCAAAGGAAATATCCTCCGATAACAAAGAGAAAGAAGCTTTTTGAGAAACTTCTTTGTGTTCTGTGAAATCATCTCACATTGTTACAGCTTTCCCCTCAAGAAGCCTTTCGGTAAGACAGATCTTGTGGAATTGGCAAAGCGATATTTGGAAGCCCATAGAGGGCTACGGTGAAAAACGAAATATCCTCAGATGAAATCCTGAAAGAAGCTTTCTGAGAAACTGCTTAGTGTTCTGTTAATTCATCTCACAGAGTTACAACTGTATTTCGTGGATCTCTTTGCTAGCCTTATTTCTGTGGAATCTGAGAACAGATATTTCGGATCCCTTTGAAGACTATAGGGCCAAAGGAAATATCCTCCGATATCAAAGAGAAAGAAGCTTTCTGAGAAACTTCTTTGTGTTCCGTGAAATCATCTCAGAGAGTTACAGCTTTCTCCTCCAAAAGCCTTTCGCTAAGACAGTTCTTGTGGAATTGGCAAAGTAATATTTGGAATTGCATAGAGGGCTATGGTGAAAAAGGAAATATCCTCAGATGAAATCTGGAAAGAAGCTTTCTGAGAAACTGCTTGGTGATCTCTTAATTCATCTCACAGAGTTACATCTGTATGTGGTGGATCTCTTTGCTAGCCTTATTTCTGTGGAATCTGAGAACAGATATTTCGGATCCCTTTGAAGACTATAGGGCCAAAGGAAATATCCAACGATTACAAAGAGAAAGACGCTTTCTGAGAAACTTTTTTGTGTTCTGTGAAATCAACTCACAAAGTTACAGCTTTCCCATCCAGAAGCCTTTCGCTAAGACAGTTCTTGTGGAATTGGCAAAGTGATATTTCAAAGCTTATAGAGGGCTATGGTGAAAAAGGAAATATCCTCAGATTAAATCTGGAAAGAAGCTTTCTGAGAAACTGCATAGTGTTCTGTTAATTCATATCACACAGTTACATCTGTATTTCGTGGATCCCTTTGCTAGCATTATCTCTGTGGAATCTGAGAACAGATATTTCGGATCCCTTTGAAGGCTATACGGCCAAAGGAAATATCCTCCGATAACAAAGAGAAAGAAGCTGTCTGAGAAACTTCTTTGTGTTCTGTGAAATCATCTCACAGAGTTACAGCTTTCCCCTCAAGAAGCCTTTCGGTAAGACAGATCTTGTGGAATTGGCAAAGTGATATTTGGAAGCCCATAGAGGGCTACGGTGAAAAACGAAATATCCTCAGATGAAATCCTGAAAGAAGCTTTCTGAGAAACTGCTTAGTGTTCTGTTAATTCATCTCACAGAGTTACATCTGTATTTCGTGGATCTCATTGCTAGCCTTATTTCTTTGGAATCTCAGAACAGATATTTCGGATCCCATTGAAGACTATAAGGCCAAAGGAAATATCCTCCGATAACAAGGAGAAAGAAGCTTTCTGAGAAACTTCTTTGTGTTCTGTGATATCATCTCACAGAGTTACAGCTTTCCCCTCAAGAAGCCTTTCGCTAAGACAGTTCTTGGGGAATTGGCAAATGATATTTGGAAGCCCTTAGAGGGCTATGGTGAAAAAGGAAATATCCTCAGATGAAATCTGGAAAGAAGCTTTCTGAGAAACTTCTTAGTGCTCTGTTAATTCATCTCACAGAGTTACATCTGTATTTCGTGGATCTCTTTCCTAGCCTTATTTCTGTGGAATCTGAGAACATATATTTCGGATCCCTTTGAAGACTATAGGGCCAAAGGAAATATCCTCCGATTACAAAGAGAAAGAAGCTTTCTGAAAAACTTTTTTGTTTTCTGTGAAATCAACTCACAAAGTTACAGCTTTCCCCTCCAGAAGCCATTCGCTAAGACAGTTCGTGTGGAATTGGCAATGTGATATTTCAAAGCCTATAGAGGGCTATGGTGAAAAAGGAAATATACTCGGATTAAATCTGGAAAGAAGCTTTCTGAGAAACTGATTAGCGTTCTGTTAATTCATCTCACAGAGTTACATCTGTATTTCGTGGATTCCTTTGCTAGCATTATCTCTGTGGAATCTGAGAACAGATATTTCGGATCCCTTTGAAGACTATAGGGCCAAAGGAAATATCCTCCGATAACAAAGAGAAAGAAGCTTTTTGAGAAACTTCTTTGTGTTCTGTGAAATCATCTCACAGAGTTACAGCTTTCCCCTCAAGAAGCCTTTCGGTAAGACAGATCTTGTGGAATTGGCAAAGCGATATTTGGAAGCCCATAGAGGGCTACGGTGAAAAACGAAATATCCTCAGATGAAATCCTGAAAGAAGCTTTCTGAGAAACTGCTTAGTGTTCTGTTAATTCATCTCACAGAGTTACATCTGTATTTCGTGGATCTCTTTGCTAGCCTTATTTCTGTGGAATCTGAGAACAGATATTTCGGATCCCTTTGAAGACTATAGGGCCAAAGGAAATATCCTCCGATAACAAAGAGAAAGAAGCTTTCTGAGAAACTACTTTGTGTTCTGTGAAATCATCTCACAGAGTTACAGCTTTCCCCTCAAGAAGCCTTTTGCTAAGACAGTTCTTGTGGAATTGGCAAAGTGATATTTGGAAGCCCATAGAGGGCTCGGGTGAAAAAGGAAATATCCTCTCATGAAATCTGGAAAGAAGCTTTCTGAGAAACTTCTTAGTGCTCTGTTAATTCATCTCACAGAGTTACATCTGTATTTCGTGGATCTCTTTGCTAGCCTTATTTCTGTGGAATCTGAGAACAGATATTTCGGATCCCTTTGAAGACTATAGGGCCAAAGGAAATATCCAACGATTACAAAGAGAAAGAAGCTTTCTGAGAAACTACTTTGCGTTCTGTGAAATCATCTCACAGAGTTACAGCTTTCCCCTCAAGAAGCCTTTCGCTAAGACAGTTCCTGTGGAATTGGTAAAGTGATATTTGGAAGCCCATAGAGGGCTACGGTGAAAAACGAAATATCCTCAGATGAAATCTGGAAAGAAGCTTTCTGAGAAACTTCTTAGTGCTCTGTTAATTCATCTCACAGAGTTACATCTGTATTTCGTGGATCCCTTTGCTAGCATTATCTCTGTGGAATCTGAGAACAGATATTTCGGATCCCTTTGAAGGCTATACGGCCAAAGGAAATATCCTCCGATAACAAAGAGAAAGAAGCTTTCTGAGAAACTTCTTTGTGTTCTGTGAAATCATCTCACAGAGTTACAGCTTTCCCCCCAAGAAGCCTTTCGGTAAGACAGATCTTGTGGAATTGGCAAAGTGATATTTGGAAGCCCATAGAGGGCTACGGTGAAAAACGAAATATCCTCAGATGAAATCCTGAAAGAAGCTTTCTGAGAAACTGCTAGTGTTCTGTTAATTCATCTCACAGAGTTACATCTGTATTTCGTGGATCTCTTTGCTAGCCTTATTTCTGTGGAATCTGAGAACAGATATTTCGGATCCCATTGAAGACTATAAGGCCAAAGGAAATATCCTCCGATAACAAGGAGAAAGAAGCTTTCTGAGAAACTTCTTTGTGTTCTGTGAAATCATCTCACAGAGTTACAGCTTTCCTCTCCAGAAGCCTTTCGCTATGACAGTTCTTGTGGAATTGGCAAATGATATTTGGAAGCCCTTAGGGGGCTATGGTGAAAAAGGAAATATCCTCAGATGAAATCTGGAAAGAAGCTTTCTGAGAAACTGCTTGGTATTCTGTTAATTCATCTCACAGAGTTACATCTGTATTTCATGGATCTCTTTGCTAGCCTTATTTCTGTGGAATCTGAGAACAGATGTTTCAGATCCCTTTGAAGACTATAGGGCCAAAGGAAATATCCTCCGATTACAAAGAGAAAGAAGCTTTCTGAGGAACTTCTTTGTGTTCTGTGAAATCATCTCACAGAGATAGAGCTTTCCGCACAAGAAGCCTTTCGCTAAGACAGTTCCTGTGGAATTGGCAAAGTGATATTTCAAAGCCCATAGAGGGCGAAGGTAAAAAAGGAAATATCCTCAGATGAAATCTGGAAAGAAGCTTTCTGAGAAACTGCTTAGTATTCTGCTAATTCATCTCACAGAGTTACATCTGTATATCGTGGATCTCTTTGCTAGCCTTATTTCTGTGGAATCTGAGAACAGATATTTCGGATCCCTTTGAAGACTACAGGGCCAAAGGAAATATCCTCCGATATCAAAGAGAAAGAAGCTTTCTGATAAACTTCTTTGTGTTCCGTGAAATCATCTCAGTGAGTTACAGCTTTCCCCTCAAGAAGCCTTTCGCTAAGACAGTTCTTGCGGAATTGGCAAAGTGATATTTGGAATCCCTTAGAGGGCTATGGTGAAA
Organism: Macaca fascicularis; assembly: GCF_037993035.2. Classification (NCBI taxonomy): domain Eukaryota; kingdom Metazoa; phylum Chordata; class Mammalia; order Primates; family Cercopithecidae; genus Macaca; species Macaca fascicularis. Next base: position 43,325,519 of record NC_088384.1, on the reverse strand, counting down.
AAGGAAATATCCTCAGATGAAATCTGGAAAGAAGCTTTCTGAGAAACTTCTTAGTGCTCTGTTAATTCATCTCACAGAGTTACATCTGTATTTCGTGGATCTCTTTGCTAGCCTTATTTCTGTGGAATCTGAGAACAGATATTTCGGATCCCTTTGAAGACTATAGGGCCAAAGGAAATATCCTCCGATTACAAAGAGAAAGAAGCTTTCTGAGAAACTTTTTTGTGTTCTGTGAAATCAACTCACAGAGTTACAGCTTTCCCCTCCAGAAGCCTTTCGCTAAGACAGTTCGTGTGGAATTGGCAATGTGATATTTCAAAGCCTATAGAGGGCTATGGTGAAAAAGGAAATATACTCGGATTAAATCTGGAAAGAAGCTTTCTGAGAAACTGATTAGCGTTCTGTTAATTCATCTCACAGAGTTACATCTGTATTTCGTGGATCCCTTTGCTTGCATTATCTCTGTGGAATCTGAGAACAGATATTTCGGATCCCTTTGAAGACTATAGGGCCAAAGGAAATATCCTCCGATAACAAAGAGAAAGAAGCTTTTTGAGAAACTTCTTTGTGTTCTGTGAAATCATCTCACAGTGTTACAGCTTTCCCCTCAAGAAGCCTTTCGGTAAGACAGATCTTGTGGAATTGGCAAAGCGATATTTGGAAGCCCATAGAGGGCTACGGTGAAAAACGAAATATCCTCAGATGAAATCCTGAAAGAAGCTTTCTGAGAAACTGCTTAGTGTTCTGTTAATTCATCTCACAGAGTTACATCTGTATTTCGTGGATCTCTTTGCTAGTCTTATTTCTGTGGAATCTGAGAACAGATATTTCGGATCCCTTTGAAGACTATAGGGCCAAAGGAAATATCCTCCGATAACAAAGAGAAAGAAGCTTTCTGAGGAACTTCTTTGTGTTCTGTGAAATCATCTCACAGAGATAGAGCTTTCCGCACAAGAAGCCTTTCGCTAAGACAGTTCTTGTGGAATTGGCAAAGTGATATTTCAAAGCCCATAGAGGGCGAAGGTGAAAAAGGAAATATCCTCAGATGAAATCTGGAAAGAAGCTTTCTGAGAAACTGCTTAGTGTTCTGTTAATTCATCTCACAGAGTTACATCTGTATATCGTGGATCTCTTTGCTAGCCTTATTTCTGTGGAATCTGAGAACAGATATTTCGGATCCCTTTGAAGACTACAGGGCCAAAGGAAATATCCTCCGATATCAAAGAGAAAGAAGCTTTCTGAGAAACTTCTTTGTGTTCCGTGAAATCATCTCAGTGAGTTACAGCTTTCCCCTCAAGAAGCCTTTCGCTAAGACAGTTCTTGCGGAATTGGCAAAGTGATATTTGGAATCCCTTAGAGGGCTATGGTGAAAAAGGAAATATCCTCAGATGAAATCTGGAAAGAAGCTTTCTGAGAAACTTCTTAGTGCTCTGTTAATTCATCTCACAGAGTTACATCTGTATTTCGTGGATCTCTTTGCTAGCCTTATTTCTGTGGAATCTGAGAACAGATATTTCGGATCCCTTTGAAGACTATAGGGCCAAAGGAAATATCCTCCGATTACAAAGAGAAAGAAGCTTTCTGAGAAACTTTTTTGTTTTCTGTGAAATCAACTCACAGAGTTACAGCTTTCCCCTCCAGAAGCCTTTCGCTAAGACAGTTCGTGTGGAATTGGCAATGTGATATTTCAAAGCCTATAGAGGGCTATGGTGAAAAAGGAAATATACTCGGATTAAATCTGGAAAGAAGCTTTCTGAGAAACTGATTAGCGTTCTGTTAATTCATCTCACAGAGTTACATCTGTATTTCGTGGATCCCTTTGCTTGCATTATCTCTGTGGAATCTGAGAACAGATATTTCGGATCCCTTTGAAGACTATAGGGCCAAAGGAAATATCCTCCGATAACAAAGAGAAAGAAGCTTTTTGAGAAACTTCTTTGTGTTCTGTGAAATCATCTCACAGTGTTACAGCTTTCCCCTCAAGAAGCCTTTCGGTAAGACAGATCTTGTGGAATTGGCAAAGCGATATTTGGAAGCCCATAGAGGGCTACGGTGAAAAACGAAATATCCTCAGATGAAATCCTGAAAGAAGCTTTCTGAGAAACTGCTTAGTGTTCTGTTAATTCATCTCACAGAGTTACATCTGTATTTCGTGGATCTCTTTGCTAGTCTTATTTCTGTGGAATCTGAGAACAGATATTTCGGATCCCTTTGAAGACTATAGGGCCAAAGGAAATATCCTCCGATAACAAAGAGAAAGAAGCTTTCTGAGAAACTACTTTGTGTTCTGTGAAATCATCTCACAGAGTTACAGCTTTCCCCTCAAGAAGCCTTTTGCTAAGACAGTTCTTGTGGAATTGGCAAAGTGATATTTGGAAGCCCATAGAGGGCTCTGGTGAAAAAGGAAATATCCTCACATGAAATCTGGAAAGAAGCTTTCTGAGAAACTTCTTAGTGCTCTGTTAATTCATCTCACAGAGTTACATCTGTATTTCGTGGATCTCTTTGCTAGCCTTATTTCTGTGGAATCTGAGAACAGATATTTCGGATCCCTTTGAAGACTATAGGGCCAAAGGAAATATCCTCCGATTAAAAAGAGATAGAAACTTTCTGAGAAACTTTTTTGTGTTCTGTGAAATCAACTCACAAAGTTACAGCTTTCCCCTCAAGAAGCCTTTCGCTAAGACAGTTCTTGTGGAATTGGCAAAGTGATATTTCAAAGCCTATAGAGGGCTATGGTGAAAAAGAAAATATCCTCAGATGAAATCTGGAAAGAAGCTTTCTGAGAAACGGCTTGGTGTTCTGTTAATTTATCTCACAGAATTACATCGGTATTTCGTGGATCCCTTTGCTAGCCTTCTTTCTGTGTAATCCGAGAACAGATATTTCGGATCCCTTTGAAGACTATAGGGCCAAAGGAAATATACTCCGATAACAAAGAGAAAGAAGCTTTCTGAGAAACTACTTTGTGTTTTGTGAAATCATCTCACAGAGTTACAGCTTTCCCCTCAAGAAGCCTTTTGCTAAGACAGTTCTTCTGGAATTGGCAAAGTGATATTTGGAAGCCCATAGAGGGCTATGGTGAAAAAGGAAATATCCTCAGATGAAATCTGGAAAGAAGCTTTCTGAGAAACTTCTTAGTGCTCTGTTAATTCATCTCACAGAGTTACATATGTATTTCGTGGATCTCTTTGCTAGCCTTATTTCTGTGGAATCTGAGAACAGATATTTCGGATCCCTTTGAAGACTATAGGGCCAAAGGAAATATCCTCCGATATCAAAGAGAAAGAAGCTTTCTGAGAAACTTCTTGATGTTCTGTGAAATAATCTCACAGAGCTACAGCTTTCCCCTCCAGAAGCCTTTCCTTAAGACAGTTCTTGTGGAATTGGCAAAGTGATATTTCAAAGCCCATAGAGGGCTATGGTGAAAAAGGAAATATCCTCAGATTAAATCTGGAAAGAAGCGTTCTGAGAAACTGCTTAGTGTTCTGTTAATTCATCTCACAGAGTTACATCTGTATTTCGTGGATCCCTTTGCTAGCATTATCTCTGTGGAATCTGAGAACAGATATTTCGCATCCCTTTGAAGACTATAGGGCCAAAGGAAATATCCTCCGATAACAAAGAGAAAGAAGCTTTCTGAGAAACTTCTTTGTGTTCTGTGAAATCATCTCACAGAGTTACAGCTTTCCCCTCAAGAAGCCTTTCGGTAAGACAGATCTTGTGGAATTGGTAAAGTGATATTTGGAAGCCCATAGAGGGCAACGGTGAAAAACGAAATATCCTCAGATGAAATCCTGAAAGAAGCTTTCTGAGAAACTGCTAAGTTTTCTGTTAATTCATCCCACAGAGTTACATGTGTATTTCGTGGATCTCTTTGCTAGCCTTATTTCTGTGGAATCTGAGAACAGATATTTCGGATACCTTTGAAGACTATAGGGCCAAAGGAAATATCCAACGATTACAAAGAGAAAGAAGCTTTCTGAGAAACTACTTTGCGTTCTGTGAAATCATCTCACAGAGTTACAGCTTTCCCCTCAAGAAGCCTTTCGCTAAGACAGTTCCTGTGGAATTGGCAAAGTGATATTTGGAAGCCCATAGAGGGCTACGGTGAAAAACGAAATATCCTCAGATGAAATCTGGAAAGAAGCTTTCTGAGAAACTTCTTAGTGCTCTGTTAATTCATCTCACAGAGTTACATCTGTATTTCGTGGATCCCTTTGCTAGCATTATCTCTGTGGAATCTGAGAACAGATATTTCGGATCCCTTTGAAGGCTATACGGCCAAAGGAAATATCCTCCGATAACAAAGAGAAAGAAGCTTTCTGAGAAACTTCTTTGTGTTCTGTGAAATCATCTCACAGAGTTACAGCTTTCCCCCCAAGAAGCCTTTCGGTAAGACAGATCTTGTGGAATTGGCAAAGTGATATTTGGAAGCCCATAGAGGGCTACGGTGAAAAACGAAATATCCTCAGATGAAATCCTGAAAGAAGCTTTCTGAGAAACTGCTAGTGTTCTGTTAATTCATCTCACCGAGTTACATCTGTATTTCGTTTATCTCTTTGCTAGCCTTATTTCTGTGGAATCTGAGAACAGATATTTCGGATCCTATTGAAGACTGTAAGGCCAAAGGAAATATCCTCCGATAACAAGGAGAAAGAAGCTTTCTGAGAAACTTCTTTGTGTTCTGTGAAATCATCTCACAGAGTTACAGCTTTCCCCTCCAGAAGCCTTTCGCTATGACAGTTCTTGTGGAATTGGCAAATGATATTTGGAAGCCCTTAGAGGGCTATGGTGAAAAAGGAAATATCCTCAGATGAAATCTGGAAAGAAGCTTTCTGAGAAACTGCTTGGTATTCTGTTAATTCAACTCACAGAGTTACATCTGTATTTCATGGATCTCTTTGCTAGCCTTATTTCTGTGGAATCTGAGAACAGATGTTTCAGATCCCTTTGAAGACTACAGGGCCAAAGGAAATATCCTCCGATATCAAAGAGAAAGAAGCTTTCTGAGAAACTTCTTTGTGTTCCGTGAAATCATCTCAGTGAGTTACAGCTTTCCCCTCAAGAAGCCTTTCGCTAAGACAGTTCTTGCGGAATTGGCAAAGTGATATTTGGAATCCCTTAGAGGGCTATGGTGAAAAAGGAAATATCCTCAGATGAAATCCTGAAAGAAGCTTTCTGAGAAACTGCTTGGTGTTCTGTTAATTCATCTCACAGAGTTACATCTGTATTTCGTGGATCTCTTTGCTAGCCTTATTTCTGTGGAATCTGAGAACAGATATTTCGGATCCCTTTGAAGACTATAGGGCCAAAGGAAATATCCTCCGATAACAAAGAGAAAGAAGCTTTCTGAGAAACTACTTTGTGTTCTGTGAAATCATCTCACAGAGTTACAGCTTTCCCCTCAAGAAGCCTTTTGCTAAGACAGTTCTTGTGGAATTGGCAAAGTGATATTTGGAAGCCCATAGAGGGCTCTGGTGAAAAAGGAAATATCCTCATATGAAATCTGGAAAGAAGCTTTCTGAGAAACTTCTTAGTGCTCTGTTAATTCATCTCACAGAGTTACATCTGTATTTCGTGGATCTCTTTGCTAGCCTTATTTCTGTGGAATCTGAGAACAGATATTTCGGATCCCTTTGAAGACTATAGGGCCAAAGGAAATATCCTCCGATTACAAAGAGAAAGAAACTTTGTGAGAAACTTTTTTGTGTTCTGTGAAATCAACTCACAAAGTTACAGCTTTCCCTCAAGAAGCCTTTCGCTAAGAAAGTTCTTGCGGAATTGGCAAAGTGATATTTGAAAGCCTATAGAGGGCTATGGTGAAAAAGGAAATATCCTCAGATGAAATCTGGAAAGAAGCTTTCTGAGAAACTGCTTAGTGTTCTGTTAATTCATCTCATAGAGTTACATCTGTATTTCGTGGATCTCTTTGGTAGCCTTATTTCTGTGGAATCTGAGAACAGATATTTCGGATCCCTTTGAAGACTATAGGGCCAAAGGAAATATCCTCCGATATCAAAGAGAAAGAAGCTTTCTGAGAAATTTCTTTGTGTTCTGTGAAATAATCTCACAGAGCTACAGCTTTCCCCTCCAGAATCCTTTCGCTAAGACAGTTCTTGTGGAATTGGCAAAGTGATATTTGGAAGCCCATAGAGGGCTACGGTGAAAAACGAAATATCCTCAGATGAAATCCTGAAAGAAGCTTTCTGAGAAACTGCTAGTGTTCTGTTAATTCATCTCACAGAGTTACATCTGTATTTCGTGGATCTCATTGCTAGCCTTATTTCTTTGGAATCTCAGAACAGATATTTCGGATCCCATTGAAGACTATAAGGCCAAAGGAAATATCCTCCGATAACAAGGAGAAAGAAGCTTTCTGAGAAACTTCTTTGTGTTCTGTGATATCATCTCACAGAGTTACAGCTTTCCCCTCAAGAAGCCTTTCGCTAAGACAGTTCTTGTGGAATTGGCAAATGATATTTGGAAGCCCTTAGAGGGCTATGGTGAAAAAGGAAATATCCTCAGATGAAATCTGGAAAGAAGCTTTCAGAGAAACTGCTTGGTATTCTGTTAATTCATCTCAGAGAGTTACATCTGTATTTCGTGGATCTCTTTGCTAGCCTTATTTCTGTGGAATCTGAGAACAGATGTTTCAGATCCCTTTGAAGACTATAGGGCCAAAGGAAATATCCTCCGATTACAAAGAGAAAGAAGCTTTCTGAGGAACTTCTTTGTGTTCTGTGAAATCATCTCACAGAGATAGAGCTTTCCGCACAAGATGCCTTTCGCTAAGACAGTTCTTGTGGAATTGGCAAAGTGATATTTCAAAGCCCATAGAGGGCGAAGGTGAAAAAGGAAATATCCTCAGATGAAATCTGGAAAGAAGCTTTCTGAGAAACTGCTTAGTGTTCTGTTAATTCATCTCACAGAGTTACATCTGTATATCGTGGATCTCTTTGCTAGCCTTATTTCTGTGGAAGTTGAGAACAGATATTTCGGATCCCTTTGAAGACTACAGGGCCAAAGGAAATATCCTCCGATATCAAAGAGAAAGAAGCTTTCTGAGAAACTTCTTTGTGTTCCGTGAAATCATCTCAGTGAGTTACAGCTTTCCCCTCAAGAAGCCTTTCGCTAAGACAGTTCTTGCGGAATTGGCAAAGTGATATTTGGAATCCCTTAGAGGGCTATGGTGAAAAAGGAAATATCCTCAGATGAAATCTGGAAAGAAGCTTTCTGAGAAACTTCTTAGTGCTCTGTTAATTCATCTCACAGAGTTACATCTGTATTTCGTGGATCTCTTTGCTAGCCTTATTTCTGTGGAATCTGAGAACAGATATTTCGGATCCCTTTGAAGACTATAGGGCCAAAGGAAATATCCTCCGATTACAAAGAGAAAGAAGCTTTCTGAGAAACTTTTTTGTTTTCTGTGAAATCAACTCACAGAGTTACAGCTTTCCCCTCCAGAAGCCTTTCGCTAAGACAGTTCGTGTGGAATTGGCAATGTGATATTTCAAAGCCTATAGAGGGCTATGGTGAAAAAGGAAATATACTCGGATTAAATCTGTAAAGAAGCTTTCTGAGAAACTGATTAGCGTTCTGTTAATTCATCTCACAGAGTTACATCTGTATTTCGTGGATCCCTTTGCTTGCATTATCTCTGTGGAATCTGAGAACAGATATTTCGGATCCCTTTGAAGACTATAGGGCCAAAGGAAATATCCTCCGATAACAAAGAGAAAGAAGCTTTTTGAGAAACTTCTTTGTGTTCTGTGAAATCATCTCACAGTGTTACAGCTTTCCCCTCAAGAAGCCTTTCGGTAAGACAGATCTTGTGGAATTGGCAAAGCGATATTTGGAAGCCCATAGAGGGCTACGGTGAAAAACGAAATAACCTCAGATGAAATCCTGAAAGAAGCTTTCTGAGAAACTGCTTAGTGTTCTGTTAATTCATCTCACAGAGTTACATCTGTATTTCGTGGATCTCTTTGCTAGTCTTATTTCTGTGGAATCTGAGAACAGATATTTCGGATCCCTTTGAAGACTATAGGGCCAAAGGAAATATCCTCCGATAACAAAGAGAAAGAAGCTTTCTGAGAAACTACTTTGTGTTCTGTGAAATCATCTCACAGAGTTACAGCTTTCCCCTCAAGAAGCCTTTTGCTAAGACAGTTCTTGTGGAATTGGCAAAGTGATATTTGGAAGCCCATAGAGGGCTCTGGTGAAAAAGGAAATATCCTCACATGAAATCTGGAAAGAAGCTTTCTGAGAAACTTCTTAGTGCTCTGTTAATTCATCTCACAGAGTTACATCTGTATTTCGTGGATCTCTTTGCTAGCCTTATTTCTGTGGAATCTGAGAACAGATATTTCGGATCCCTTTGAAGACTATAGGGCCAAAGGAAATATCCTCCGATTAAAAAGAGATAGAAACTTTCTGAGAAACTTTTTTGTGTTCTGTGAAATCAACTCACAAAGTTACAGCTTTCCCCTCAAGAAGCCTTTCGCTAAGACAGTTCTTGTGGAATTGGCAAAGTGATATTTCAAAGCCTATAGAGGGCTATGGTGAAAAAGAAAATATCCTCAGATGAAATCTGGAAAGAAGCTTTCTGAGAAATGGCTTGGTGTTCTGTTAATTTATCTCACAGAATTACATCGGTATTTCGTGGATCCCTTTGCTAGCCTTCTTTCTGTGTAATCCGAGAACAGATATTTCGGATCCCTTTGAAGACTATAGGGCCAAAGGAAATATACTCCGATAACAAAGAGAAAGAAGCTTTCTGAGAAACTACTTTGTGTTCTGTGAAATCATCTCACAGAGTTACAGCTTTCCCCTCAAGAAGCCTTTTGCTAAGACAGTTCTTCTGGAATTGGCAAAGTGATATTTGGAAGCCCATAGAGGGCTATGGTGAAAAAGGAAATATCCTCAGATGAAATCTGGAAAGAAGCTTTCTGAGAAACTTCTTAGTGCTCTGTTAATTCATCTCACAGAGTTACATATGTATTTCGTGGATCTCTTTGCTAGCCTTATTTCTGTGGAATCTGAGAACAGATATTTCGGATCCCTTTGAAGACTATAGGGCCAAAGGAAATATCCTCCGATATCAAAGAGAAAGAAGCTTTCTGAGAAACTTCTTGATGTTCTGTGAAATAATCTCACAGAGCTACAGCTTTCCCCTCCAGAAGCCTTTCCTTAAGACAGTTCTTGTGGAATTGGCAAAGTGATATTTCAAAGCCCATAGAGGGCTATGGTGAAAAAGGAAATATCCTCAGATTAAATCTGGAAAGAAGCGTTCTGAGAAACTGCTTAGTGTTCTGTTAATTCATCTCACAGAGTTACATCTGTATTTCGTGGATCCCTTTGCTAGCATTATCTCTGTGGAATCTGAGAACAGATATTTCGCATCCCTTTGAAGACTATAGGGCCAAAGGAAATATCCTCCGATAACAAAGAGAAAGAAGCTTTCTGAGAAACTTCTTTGTGTTCTGTGAAATCATCTCACAGAGTTACAGCTTTCCCCTCAAGAAGCCTTTCGGTAAGACAGATCTTGTGGAATTGGTAAAGTGATATTTGGAAGCCCATAGAGGGCAACGGTGAAAAACGAAATATCCTCAGATGAAATCCTGAAAGAAGCTTTCTGAGAAACTGCTAAGTTTTCTGTTAATTCATCCCACAGAGTTACATGTGTATTTCGTGGATATCTTTGCTAGCCTTATTTCTGTGGAATCTGAGAACAGATATTTCGGATACCTTTGAAGACTATAGGGCCAAAGGAAATATCCAACGATTACAAAGAGAAAGAAGCTTTCTGAGAAACTACTTTGCGTTCTGTGAAATCATCTCACAGAGTTACAGCTTTCCCCTCAAGAAGCCTTTCGCTAAGACAGTTCCTGTGGAATTGGCAAAGTGATATTTGGAAGCCCATAGAGGGCTACGGTGAAAAACGAAATATCCTCAGATGAAATCTGGAAAGAAGCTTTCTGAGAAACTTCTTAGTGCTCTGTTAATTCATCTCACAGAGTTACATCTGTATTTCGTGGATCCCTTTGCTAGCATTATCTCTGTGGAATCTGAGAACAGATATTTCGGATCCCTTTGAAGGCTATACGGCCAAAGGAAATATCCTCCGATAACAAAGAGAAAGAAGCTTTCTGAGAAACTTCTTTGTGTTCTGTGAAATCATCTCACAGAGTTACAGCTTTCCCCCCAAGAAGCCTTTCGGTAAGACAGATCTTGTGGAATTGGCAAAGTGATATTTGGAAGCCCATAGAGGGCTACGGTGAAAAACGAAATATCCTCAGATGAAATCCTGAAAGAAGCTTTCTGAGAAACTGCTAGTGTTCTGTTAATTCATCTCACAGAGTTACATCTGTATTTCGTGGATCTCTTTGCTAGCCTTATTTCTGTGGAATCTGAGAACAGATATTTCGGATCCTATTGAAGACTATAAGGCCAAAGGAAATATCCTCCGATAACAAGGAGAAAGAAGCTTTCTGAGAAACTTCTTTGTGTTCTGTGAAATCATCTCACAGAGTTACAGCTTTCCCCTCCAGAAGCCTTTCGCTATGACAGTTCTTGTGGAATTGGCAAATGATATTTGGAAGCCCTTAGAGGGCTATGGTGAAAAAGGAAATATCCTCAGATGAAATCTGGAAAGAAGCTTTCTGAGAAACTGCTTGGTATTCTGTTAATTCAACTCACAGAGTTACATCAGTATTTCATGGATCTCTTTGCTAGCCTTATTTCTGTGGAATCTGAGAACAGATGTTTCAGATCCCTTTGAAGACTACAGGGCCAAAGGAAATATCCTCCGATATCAAAGAGAAAGAAGCTTTCTGAGAAACTTCTTAGTGTTCCATGAAATCATCTCAGTGAGTTACACCTTTCCCCTCAAGAAGCCTTTCGCTAAGACAGTTCTTGCGGAATTGGCAAAGTGATATTTGGAATCCCTTAGAGGGCTATGGTGAAAAAGGAAATATCCTCAGATGAAATCTGGAAAGAAGCTTTCTGAGAAACTTCTTAGTGCTCTGTTAATTCATCTCACAGAGTTACATCTGTATTTCGTGGATCTCTTTGCTATCCTTATTTCTGTGGAATCAGAGAAAAGATATTTCGGATCCCTTTGAACACTATAGGGCCAAAGGAAATATCCTCCGATTACAAAGAGAAAGAAGCTTTCTGAGAAACTTTTTTGTTTTCTGTGAAATCAACTCACAAAGTTACAGCTTTCCCCTCCAGAAGCCTTTCGCTAAGACAGTTCTTGTGGAATTGGCAATGTGATATTTCAAAGCCTATAGAGGGCTATGGTGAAAAAGGAAATATACTCGGATTAAATCTGGAAAGAAGCTTTCTGAGAAACTGATTAGCGTTCTGTTAATTCATCTCACAGAGTTACATCTGTATTTCGTGGATCCCTTTGCTAGCATTATCTCTGTGGAATCTGAGAACAGATATTTCGGATCCCTTTGAAGACTATAGGGCCAAAGGAAATATCCTCCGATAACAAAGAGAAAGAAGCTTTTTGAGAAACTTCTTTGTGTTCTGTGAAATCATCTCACAGAGTTACAGCTTTCCCCTCAAGAAGCCTTTCGGTAAGACAGATCTTGTGGAATTGGCAAAGCGATATTTGGAAGCCCATAGAGGGCTACGGTGAAAAATGAAATATCCTCAGATGAAATCCTGAAAGAAGCTTTCTGAGAAACTGCTTGGTGTTCTGTTAATTCATCTCACAGAGTTACATCTGTATTTCGTGGATCTCTTTGCTAGCCTTATTTCTGTGGAATCTGAGAACAGATATTTCGGATCCCTTTGAAGACTATAGGGTCAAAGGAAATATCCTCCGATAACAAAGAGAAAGAAGCTTTCTGAGAAACTACTTTGTGTTCTGTGAAATCATCTCACAGAGTTACAGCTTTCCCCTCAAGAAGCCTTTTGCTAAGACAGTTCTTGTGGTATTGGCAAAGTGATATTTGGAAGCCCATAGAGGGCTCTGGTGAAAAAGGAAATATACTCATATGAAATCTGGAAAGAAGCTTTCTGAGAAACTTCTTAGTGCTCTGTTAATTCATCTCACAGAGTTACATCTGTATTTCGTGGATCTCTTTGCTAGCCTTATTTCTGTGGAATCTGAGAACAGATATTTCGGATCCCTTTGAAGACTATAGGGCCAAAGGAAATATCCTCCGATTACAAAGAGAAAGAAACTTTCTGAGAAACTTTTTTGTGTTCTGTGAAATCAACTCACAAAGTTACAGCTTTCCCTCAAGAAGCCTTTCGCTAAGAAAGTTCTTGCGGAATTGGCAAAGTGATATTTGAAAGCCTATAGAGGGCTATGGTGAAAAAGGAAATATCCTCAGATGAAATCTGGAAAGAAGCTTTCTGAGAAACTGCTTAGTGTTCTGTTAATTCATCTCACAGAGTTACATCTGTATTTCGTGGATCTCTTTGGTAGCCTTATTTCTGTGGAATCTGAGAACAGATATTTCGGATCCCTTTGAAGTCTATAGGGCCAAAGGAAATATCCTCCGATATCAAAGAGAAAGAAGCTTTCTGAGAAATTTCTTTGTGTTCTGTGAAATAATCTCACAGAGCTACAGCTTTCCCCTCCAGAATCCTTTCGCTAAGACAGTTCTTGTGGAATTGGCAAAGTGATATTTGGAAGCCCATAGAGGGCTACGGTGAAAAACGAAATATCCTCAGATGAAATCCTGAAAGAAGCTTTCTGAGAAACTGCTAGTGTTCTGTTAATTCATCTCACAGAGTTACATCTGTATTTCGTGGATCTCTTTGCTAGCCTTATTTCTGTGGAATCTGAGAACAGATATTTCGGATCCTATTGAAGACTATAAGGCCAAAGGAAATATCCTCCGATAACAAGGAGAAAGAAGCTTTCTGAGAAACTTCTTTGTGTTCTGTGAAATCACCTCACAGAGTTACAGCTTTCCCCTCCAGAAGCCTTTCGCTATGACAGTTCTTGTGGAATTGGCAAATGATATTTGGAAGCCCTTAGAGGGCTATGGTGAAAAAGGAAATATCCTCAGATGAAATCTGGAAAGAAGCTTTCTGAGAAACTGCTTGGTATTCTGTTAATTCATCTCACAGAGTTACATCTGTATTTCATGGATCTCTTTGCTAGCCTTATTTCTGTGGAATCTGAGAACAGATGTTTCAGATCCCTTTGAAGACTACAGGGCCAAAGGAAATATCCTCCGATATCAAAGAGAAAGAAGCTTTCTGAAAAACTTCTTTGTGTTCCGTGAAATCATCTCAGTGAGTTACAGCTTTCCCCTGAAGAAGCCTTTCGCTAAGACAGTTCTTGCGGAATTGGCAAAGTGATATTTGGAATCCCTTAGAGGGCTATGGTGAAAAAGGAAATATCCTCAGATGAAATCTGGAAAGAAGCTTTCTGAGAAACTTCTTAGTGCTCTGTTAATTCATCTCACGGAGTTACATCTGTATTTCGTGGATCTCTTTGCTATCCTTATTTCTGTGGAATCAGAGAAAAGATATTTCGGATCCCTTTGAAGACTATAGGGCCAAAGGAAATATCCTCCGATTACAAAGAGAAAGAAGCTTTCTGAGAAACTTTTTTGTTTTCTGTGAAATCAACTCACAAAGTTACAGCTTTCCCCTCCAGAAGCCTTTCGCTAAGACAGTTCGTGTGGAATTGGCAATGTGATATTTCAAAGCCTATAGAGGGCTATGGTGAAAAAGGAAATATACTCGGATTAAATCTGGAAAGAAGCTTTCTGAGAAACTGATTAGCGTTCTGTTAATTCATCTCACAGAGTTACATCTGTATTTCGTGGATCCCTTTGCTAGCATTATCTCTGTGGAATCTGAGAACAGATATTTCGGATCCCTTTGAAGACTATAGGGCCAAAGGAAATATCCTCCGATAACAAAGAGAAAGAAGCTTTTTGAGAAACTTCTTTGTGTTCTGTGAAATCATCTCACAGAGTTACAGCTTTCCCCTCAAGAAGCCTTTCGGTAAGACAGATCTTGTGGAATTGGCAAAGCAATATTTGGAAGCCCATAGAGGGCTACGGTGAAAAATGAAATATCCTCAGATGAAATCCTGAAAGAAGCTTTCTGAGAAACTGCTTGGTGTTCTGTTAATTCATCTCACAGAGTTACATCTGTATTTCGTGGATCTCTTTGCTAGCCTTATTTCTGTGGAATCTGAGAACAGATATTTCGGATCCCTTTGAAGACTATAGGGCCAAAGGAAATATCCTCCGATAACAAAGAGAAAGAAGCTTTCTGAGAAACTACTTTGTGTTCTGTGAAATCATCTCACAGAGTTACAGCTTTCCCCTCAAGAAGCCTTTTGCTAAGACAGTTCTTGTGGAATTGGCAAAGTGATATTTGGAAGCCCATAGAGGGCTCTGGTGAAAAAGGAAATATCCTCACATGAAATCTGGAAAGAAGCTTTCTGAGAAACTTCTTAGTGCTCTGTTAATTCATCTCACAGAGTTACATCTGTATTTCGTGGATCTCTTTGCTAGCCTTACTTCTGTGGAATCTGAGAACAGATATTTCGGATCCCTTTGAAGACTATAGGGCCAAAGGAAATATCCTCCGATTACAAAGAGAAAGAAACTTTCTGAGAAACTTTTTTGTGTTCTGTGAAATCAACTCACAAAGTTACAGCTTTCCCTCAAGAAGCCTTTCGCTAAGAAAGTTCTTGCGGAATTGGCAAAGTGATATTTGAAAGCCTATAGAGGGCTATGGTGAAAAAGGAAATATCCTCAGATGAAATCTGGAAAGAAGCTTTCTGAGAAACTGCTTAGTGTTCTGTTAATTCATCTCACAGAGTTACATCTGTATTTCGTGGATCTCTTTGGTAGCCTTATTTCTGTGGAATCTGAGAACAGATATTTCGGATCCCTTTGAAGACTATAGGGCCAAAGGAAATATCCTCCGATATCAAAGAGAAAGAAGCTTTCTGAGAAATTTCTTTGTGTTCTGTGAAATAATCTCACAGAGCTACAGCTTTCCCCTCCAGAATCCTTTCGCTAAGACAGTTCTTGTGGAATTGGCAAAGTGATATTTGGAAGCCCATAGAGGGCTACGGTGAAAAACGAAATATCCTCAGATGAAATCCTGAAAGAAGCTTTCTGAGAAACTGCTTAGTGTTCTGTTAATTCATCTCACAGAGTTACATCTGTATTTCGTGGATCTCTTTGCTAGCCTTATTTCTGTGGAATCTGAGAACAGATATTTCGGATCCCTTTGAAGACTATAGGGCCAAAGGAAATATCCTCCGATATCAAAGAGAAAGAAGCTTTCTGAGAAACTTCTTTGTGTTCCGTGAAATCATCTCAGAGAGTTACAGCTTTCTCCTCCAAAAGCCTTTCGCTAAGACAGTTCTTGTGGAATTGGCAAAGTAATATTTGGAATCCCATAGAGGGCTATGGTGAAAAAGGAAATATCCTCAGATGAAATCTGGAAAGAAGCTTTCTGAGAAACTGCTTGGTGTTCTCTTAATTCATCTCACAGAGTTACATCTGTATGTGGTGGATCTCTTTGCTAGCCTTATTTCTGTGGAATCTGAGAACAGATATTTCGGATCCCTTTGAAGACTATAGGGCCAAAGGAAATATCCAACGATTAAAAAGAGAAAGAAGCTTTCTGAGAAACTTTTTTGTGTTCTGTGAAATCAACTCACAAAGTTACACCTTTCCCATCCAGAAGCCTTTCGCTAAGACAGTTCTTGTGGAATTGGCAAAGTGATATTTCAAAGCTTATAGAGGGCTATGGTGAAAAAGGAAATATCCTCAGATTAAATCTGGAAAGAAGCTTTCTGAGAAACTGCTTGGTGTTCTCTTAATTCATCTCACAGAGTTACATCTGTATGTGGTGGATCTCTTTGCTAGCCTTATTTCTGTGGAATCTGAGAACAGATATTTCAGATCCCTTTGAAGACTATAAGGCCAAAGGAAATATCCTCCGATTACAAAGTGAAAGAAGCTTTCTGAGAAACTTCTTTGTGTTATGTGAAATCATCTCACAGAGTTACAGGTTTCCCCTCAAGAAGCCTTTCGCTAAGACACTTCTTGTGGAACTGGCAAAGTGATATTTGGAAGCCCATAGAGGGCTATGGTGAAAAAGGAAATATCCTCAGATTAAATCTGGAAAGAAGCTTTCTGAGAAACGGATTAGTGTTGTGTTAATTCATCTCACAGAGTTACATCTGTATTTCGTGGATCCCTTTGCTAGCATTATCTCTGTGGAATCTGAGAACAGATATTTCGGATCCCTTTGAAGACTATAGGGCCAAAGGAAATATCCTCCGATAACAAAGAGAAAGAAGCTTTCTGAGAAACATCTTTGTGTTCTGTGAAATCATCTCACAGAGTTACAGCTCTCCCCTCAAGAAGCCTTTCGGTAAGACAGATCTTGTGGAATTGGCAAAGTGATATTTGGATGCCCATAGATGGCATCGGTGAAAAACGAAATATCCTCAGATGAAATCCTGAAAGAAGCTTTCTGAGAAAATGCTTAGTTTTCTGTTAATTCATCTCACCGAGTTACATCTGTATTTCGTGGATCTCTTTGCCAGCCTTATTCCTGTGGAATCTGAGAACAGATATTTCGGATCCCTTTGAAGACTATAGGGCCAAAGGAAATATCCTCCGTTAACAAAGAGAAAGAAACTTTCTGAGAAACTACTTTGTGTTCTGTGAAATCATCTCACAGAGTTACAGCTTTCCCCTCAAGAAGCCTTTCACTAAGACAGTTCTTCTGGAACTGGCAAAGTGATATTTGGAAGCCCATAGAGGGCTATGTTGAAAAAGGAAATATCCTCAGATGAAATCTGGAAAGAAGCTTTCTGAGAAACTTCTTAGTGCTCTGTTAATTAATCTCACAGAGTTACATCTGTATTTCGTGGATCTCTTTGCTAGCCTTATTTCTGTGGAATCTGAGAACAGATATTTCGGATCCATTTGAAGACTAGAGGGCCAAAGGAAATATACTCCCATTACAAAGAGAAAGAAGGTTTCTGAGAAACTTTTTTGTGTTCTGTGAAATCAACTCACAAAGTTACAGTTTTCCCCTCAAGAAGCCTTTTGCTAAGACAGTTCTTCTGGAATTGGCAAAGTGATATTTGGAAGCCCATAGAGGGCTATGGTGAAAAAGGAAATATCCTCAGATGAAATCTGGAAGGAAGCTTTCTGAGAAACTTCTTAGTGCCCTGTTAATTCATCTCACAGAGTTACATCTGTATTTCGTGGATCTCTTTGCTAGCCTTATTTCTGTGGAATCTGAGAACAGATATTTCGGATCCCTTTTAAGACTATAGAGGCAAAGGAAATATCCTCCGATAACAAAGAGAAAGAAGCTTTCTGAGAACCTTTTTTGTGTTCTGTGAATTCAACTCACAAAGTTACAGCTTTCCCCTCAAGAAGCCTTTCGCTAAGACAGTTCTTGCGGAATTGGCAAAGTGATATTTCAAAGCCCATAGAGGGCTATGGTGAAAAAGGAAATATCCTCAGATGAAATCTGGAAGGAAGCTTTCTGAGAAACTGCTTAGTGTTCTGTTAATTCATCTCACAGAGTTACATCTGTATTTCGTGGATCTCTTTGGTAGCCTTAGTTCTGTGGAATCTGAGAACAGATATTTCGGATCCCTTTGCAGACTATAGGGCCAAAGGAAATATACTCCGATATCAAAGAGAAAGAAGCTTTCTGAGAAACTTCTTTGTGTTCTGTGAAATAATCTCACAGAGCTACAGCTTTCCCCTCCAGAAGCCTTTCGCTAAGACAGTTCTTGTGGAATTGGCAAAGTGATATTTGGAAGCCCATAGAGGGCTATGGTGAAAAAGGAAATATCCTCAGATGAAATCTGGAAAGAAGCTTTCTGAGAAACTTCTTAGTGCTCTGTTAATTCGTCTCACAGAGTTACATCTGTATTTCGTGGATCTCTTTGCTAGCCTTATTTCTGTGGAATCTGAGAACAGATATTTCGGATTCCTTTGAAGACTATAGGGCCAAAAGAAATATCCAACGATTACAAAGAGAAAGAAGCTTTCTGAGAAACTTTTTTGTGTTCTGTGAAATCAACTCACCAAGTTACAGCTTTCCCCTCAAGAAGCCTTTCGCCAAGACAGTTCTTGTGGAATTGGCAAAGTGATATTTCAAAGCCTATAGAGGGCTATGGTGAAAAAGGAAATATCCTCAGATGAAATCTGGAAAGAAGCTCTCTGAGAAACTGCATAGTGTTCTGTTAATTCATCTCACACAGTTACATCTGTATTTCTTGGATCCATTTGCTAGCATTATCTCTGTGGAATCTGAGAACAGATATTTCGGATCCCTTTGAAGACTATAGGGCCAAAGGAAATACCCTCCGATAACAAAGAGAAAGAAGCTTTCTG
The DNA here is from genome assembly GCF_037993035.2 of Macaca fascicularis. Classification (NCBI taxonomy): domain Eukaryota; kingdom Metazoa; phylum Chordata; class Mammalia; order Primates; family Cercopithecidae; genus Macaca; species Macaca fascicularis. The sequence continues at coordinate 43,307,139 of NC_088384.1, read as the reverse complement.
AGAAACATCTTTGTGTTCTGTGAAATCATCTCACAGAGTTACAGCTTTCCCCTCAAGAAGCCTTTCGGTAAGACAGATCTTGTGGAATTGGCAAAGTGATATTTGGAAGCCCATAGAGGGCTACGGTGAAAAAGGAAATATCCTCAGATGAAATCTGGAAAGAAGCTTTCTGAGAAACTTCTTAGTGCTCTGTTAATTCATCTCACAGAGTTACATCTGTATTTCGTGGATCTCTTTGCTAGCCTTATTTCTGTGGAATCTGAGAAAAGATATTTCGGATCCCTTTGAAGACTACAGGGCCAAAGGAAATATCCTCCGATATCAAAGAGAAAGAAGCTTTCTGAGAAACTTCTTTGTGTTCCGTGAAATTATCTCAGAGAGTTACAGCTTTCCCCTCAAGAAGCCTTTCGCTAAGACAGTTCTTGCGGAATTGGCAAAGTGATATTTGGAATCCCATAGATTGCTATGGTGAAAAAGGAAATATCCTCAGATAAAATCTGGAAAGAAGCTTTCTTAGAAACTGCTTAGTGTTCTCTTAATTCACCTCACAGAGTTACATCTGTATTTCGTGGATCTCTTTGGTAGCCTTATTTCTGTGGAATCTGAGAACAGATATTTCGGATCCCTTTGAAGACTATAGGGCCAAAGGAAATATCCTCCGATATCAAAGAGAAAGCAGCTTTCTGAGAAACTTCTTTGTGTTCTGTGAAATAATCTCACAGAGCTACAGCTTTCCCCTCCAGAAGCCTATCGCTAAGACAGTTCTTGTGGAATTGGCAAAGTGATATTTGGAAGCCCATAGAGGGCTACGGTGAAAAACGAAATATCCTCAGATGAAATCCTGAAAGAAACTTTCTGAGAAACTGCTTAGTTTTCTGTTAATTCATCTCACAGAGTTACATCTGTATTTCGTGGATCTCTTTGCTAGCCTTATTTCTGTGGAATCTGAGAACAGATATTTCGGATACCTTTGAAGACTATAGGGCCAAGGAAATATCCTCCGATAACAAAGAGAATGAAGCTTTCTGAGAAACTACTTTGTGTTCTGTGAAATCATCTCACAGAGTTACAGCTTTCCCCTCAAGAAGCCTTTCGCTAAACAGTTCTTCTGGAATTGGCAAAGTGATATTTGGAAGCCCATAGAGGGCTATGTTGAAAAAGGAAATATCCTCAGATGAAATCAGGAAAGAAGCTTTCTGAGAAACTTCTTAGGGCTCTGTTAATTCATCTCACAGAATTACATCTGTATTTCGTGGATCTCTTTGCTAGCCTTATTTCTGTGGAATCTGAGAACAGATATTTCGGATCCTTTTGAAGACTATAGGGCCAAAGGAAATATCCTCCAATTACAAAGAGAAAGAAGCTTTCTGAGAAACTTCTTTGTGTTCTGTGAAATCATCTCACAGAGTTACAGCTTTCCCCTCAAGAAGCCTTTCGGTAAGACAGATCTTGTGGAATTGGCAAAGTGATATTTGGAAGCCCATAGAGGGCAACGGTGAAAAACGAAATATCCTCAGATGAAATCCTGAAAGAAGCTTTCTGAGAAACTGCTTAGTTTTCTGTTAATTCATCTCACAGAGTTACATGTGTATTTCGGGGATCTCTTTGCTAGCCTTATTTCTGTGGAATCTGAGAACAGATATTTCGGATACCATTGTAGACTATAGGGCCAAAGGAAATATCCTCCGATAACAAAGAGAAAGAAGCTTTCTGAGAAACTACTTTGTGTTCTGTGAAATCATCTCACAGAGTTACAGCTTTCCCCTCAAGAAGCCTTTCGCTAAGACAGTTTTTGTGGAATTGGCAAAGTGATATTTGGAAGCCCATAGAGGGCTATGTTGAAAAAGGAAATATCCTCAGATGAAATCTGGAAAGAAGCTTTCTGAGAAACTTCTTAGTGCTCTGTTAATTCATCTCACAGAGTTACATCTGTATTTCGTGGATCTCTTTGCTAGCCTTATTTCTGTGGAATCTGAGAACAGATATTTCGGATCCCTTTGAAGGCTATAGGGTCAAAGGAATTATCCTCCGATTACAAAGAGAAAGAAGCTTTCTGAGAACGTTTTTGTGTTCTGTGAATTGAACTCACAAAGTTACAGCTTTAACCTCAAGAAGCCTTTCGCTAAGACAGTTCTTGCGGAATTGGCAAAGTGATATTTCAAAGCCCTTAGAGGGCTATGGTGAAAAAGGAAATATCCTCAGATGAAATCTGGAAAGAATCTTTCTGAGAAACTGCTTAGTGTTCTGTTAATTCATCTCACAGAGTTACATCTGTATTTCGTGGATCTCTTTGGTAGCCTTATTTCTGTGGAACCTGAGAACAGATATTTCGGATCCCTTTGAAGACTATAGGGCCAAAGGAAATATCCTCCGATATCAAAGAGAAAGAAGCTTTCTGAGAAACTTCTTTGTGTTCTGTGAAATCATCTAGGAGAGTTACAGCTTTCTCCTCCAAAAGCCTTTCGCTAAGACAGTTCTTGTGGAATAGGCAAAGTAATATTTGGAATCCCATAGAGGGCTATGGTAAAAAAAGGAAATACCCTCAGATGAATTCTGGAAAGAAGCTTTCTGAGAAACTGCTTGGTGTTCTGTTAATTCATCTCACAGAGTTACATCTGTATTTCGTGGATCTCTTTGCTAGCCTTATTTCTTTGGAATCTGAGAACAGATATTTCGGATCCCTTTGAAGACTATAAGGCCGAAGGAAATATCCTCCGATAACAAGGAGAAAGAAGCTTTCTGAGAAACTTCTTTGTGTTCTGTGAAATCATCTCACAGAGTTACAGCTTTCCCCTCAAGAAGCCTTTCGCTAAGACAGTTCTTTTGTAATTGGCAAATGATATTTGGAAGCCCTTAGAGGGCTATGGTGAAAAAGGAAATATCCTCAGATGAAATCAGGAAAGAACCTTTCTGAGAAACTGCTTGGTGTTCAGTTAATTCATCTCACAGAGTTACATCTGTATTTCGTGGATCTCTTTGGTAGCCTAATTTCTGTGGAATCTGAGAACAGATATTACAGATCCCTTTGAAGACTATAAGGCCAAAGGAAATATCCTTCGATTACAAAGAGAAAGAAGCTTTCTGAGAAACTTCTTTGTGTTCTGTGAAATCATCTCACAGAGATAGAGCTTTCTGCTCAAGAAGCCTTTCGCTAAGACAGTTCTTGTGGAATTGGCAAAGTGATATTTCAAAGCTCATAGAGGGCTATGGTGAAAAAGGAAGTATCCGCAGATGAAATCTGGAAAGAAGCTTTCTGAGAAATTGCTTAGTGTTCTGTTAATTCATCTAACCGAGTTACATGTGTATTTCGTAGATATCTTTGCTAGCCTTATTTCTGTGAAATCTGAGAACAGATATTTCGGATCCCTTTGAAGACTATAGGACCAAAGAAATATCCTCCGATATCAAAGAGAAAGAAGCTTTCTGAGAAGTTCTTTGTGTTCTGTGAAATAATCTCACAGAGCTACAGCTTTCCCCTCCAGAAGCCTTTCGCTAAGACAGTTCTTGTGGAATTGGCAAAGTGATATTTGGAAGCCCATAGAGGGCTCTGGTGAAAAAGGAAATATCATCAGATTAAATCTGGAAAGAAGCTTTCTGAGAAACTGCTTAGGGTTCTGTTAATTCATCTCACAGAGTTACATCTGTATTTCGTGGATCCCTTTGCTAGCATTATCTCTGTGGAATCTGAGAACAGATATTTCGGATCCCTTTGAAGACTATAGGGCCAAAGGAAATATCCTCCGATAACAAAGAGAAAGAAGCTTTCTGAGAAACTTTTTTGTGTTCTGTGAAATCATCTCACAGAGTTACATCTTTCCCCTCAAGAAGCCTTTCGGTAAGACAGATCTTGTGGAATTGGCAAAGTGATATTTGGAAGCCCATAGAGGGCTATGGTGAAAAAGGAAATATCCTCAGATGAAATCTGGAAAGAAGCTTTCTGAGAAACTGCTTAGTGTTCTGTTAATTCACCTCACAGAGTTACATCTGTATTTCGTCTGTCTCTTTGGTAGCCTTATTTCTGTGGAATCTGAGAACAGATATTTCGGATACCTTTGAAGACTATAGGGCCAAAGGAAATATCCTCCGATAACAAAGAGAAAGAAGCTTTCTGAGAAACTACTTTGTGTTCTGTGAAATCATCTCACAGAGTTACAGCTTTCCCCTCAAGAAGCCTTTTGCTAAGACAGTTCTTGTGGAATTGGCAAATTGATATTTGGAAGCCCATAGAGGGCTATGGTGAAAAAGGAAGTATCCTCAGATGAAATCTGGAAAGAAGCTTTCTGAGAAACTTCTTAGTGCTCTGTTAATTCATCTCACAGTTACATCTGTATTTCGTGGATCTCTTTGCTAGCCTTATTTCTGTGGAATCTGAGAACAGATAGTTCGGATCCCTTTGAAGACTATAGGGCCAAAGGAAATATCCTCCGATTTCAAAGAGAAAGAAGCTTTCTGAGAAACTTTTTTGTTTTCTGTGAAATCAACTCACAAAGATACAGCTTTACCCTCAAGAAGCCTTTCGCTAAGACAGTTCTTGCGGAATTGGCAAAGTGATATTTCAAAGCCCATACAGGGCTATGGTGAAAAAGGAAATATCCTCAGATGAAATCTGGAAAGACGCTTTCTGAGAAACTGCTTAGTGTTCTGTTAATTCATCTCACAGTGTTACATCTGTATTTCGTGGATCTCTTTGGTGGAAGTATTTCTGTGGAATCTGAGAACAGATATTTCGGATCCCTTTGAAGACTATAGGGCCAAAGGAAATATCCTCCAATATCAAAGAGAAAGAAGCTTTCTGAGAAACTTCTTTGTGTTCTGTGAAATCATCTCACAGAGTTACAGCTTTCCCCTCAAGAAGCCTTTTGCTAAGACAGTTCTTGTGGAATTGGCAAAGTGATATTTGGAAGCCCATAGAGGGCTATGTTGAAAAAGGAAATATCCTCAGATAAAATCTGGAAAGAAGCTTTCTGAGAATCTTCTTAGTGCTCTGTTAATTCATCTCACAGAGTTACATCTGTATGTCGTGGATCTCTTTGCTAGCCTTATTTCTGTGGAATCTGAGAACAGATATTTCGGATCCCTTTGAAGTCTATAGGGCCAAAGGAAATATCCTGGGATTACAAAGAGAAAGAAGTTTTCTGAGAAACTTTTTTGTGTTCTGTGAAATCAACTCACAAAGTTACAGCTTTCCCCTCAAGAAGCGTTTCGCTAAGACAGTTCTTGTCGAATTGGCAAAGTGATATTGGAAGCCCATAGAGGGCTATGGTGAAAAAGGAAATATCCTCAGATGAAATCTGGAAAGAAGCTTTCTGAGAAACTTCTTAGTGCTCTGTTAATTCATCTCACCGAGTTACATCTGTATTTCGTGGATCTCTTTGCTAGCCTTATTTCTGTGGAATCTGAGAACAGATATTTCGGATCCCTTTGAAGACTATACGGCCAAAGGAAATATCCTCCGATTACAAAGAGAAAGAAGCTTTCTGAGAAACTCTTTTGTGTTCTGTGAAATCAACTCACAAAGTTACAGCTTTCCCCTCAAGAAGCCTTTCGGTAAGACAGATCTTGTGGAATGGGCAAAGTGATATTTCAAAGCCCATAGAGGGCTATGGTGAAAAAGGAAATATCCTCAGATGAAATCTGGAAAGAAGCTTTCTGAGAAACTGCTTAGTGTTCTGTTAATTCATCTCACAGAGTTACATCTGTATTTCGTGGATCCCTTTGCTAGCCTTATTTCTGTGGAATCTGAGAACAGATATTTCGGATCCCTTTGAAGACTATAGGGCCGAAGGAATTATCCTCCGATAACAAACAGAAAGAAGCTTTCTGAGAAACTTCTTTGTGTTCTGTGAAATAATCTCACAGAGCTACAGCTTTCCCCTCCAGAAGCCTTTCGCTAAGACAGTTCTTGTGGAATTGGCAAAGTGATATTTGGAAGCCCATAGAGGGCTACGGTGAAAAACGAAATATCCTCAGATGAAATCCTGAAAGAAGCTTTCTGAGAAACTGCTTAGTGTTCTGTTAATTCATCTCACAGAGTTACATCTGTATTTCGTGGATCTCTTTGCTAGCCTTATTTCTGTGGAATCTGAGAACAGATATTTCGGATCCCTTTGAAGACTATAGGGCCAAAGGAAATATCCTCCGATTACAAAGAGAAAGAAGCTTTCTGAGAAACTTTTTTGTGTTCTGTGAAATCAACTCACAAAGTTACAGCTTTCCCCTCAAGAAGCCTTTCGGTAAGACAGATCTTGTGGAATTGGCAAAGTGATATTTGGAAGCCCATAGAGGGCTACGGTGAAAAACGAAATATCCTCAGATGAAATCCTGAAAGAAGCTTTCTGAGAAACTGCTTAGTGTTCTGTTAATTCATCTCACAGAGTTACATCTGTATTTCGTGGATCTCTTTGCTAGCCTTATTTCTGTGGAATCTGAGAACAGATATTTCGGATAACTTTGAAGACTATAGGGCCAAAGGAAGTATCCTCCGATAACAAAGAGAAAGAAGCTTTCTGAGAAACTACTTTGTGTTCTGTGAAATCATCTCACAGAGTTACAGCTTTCCCCTCCAGAAGCCTTTTGCTAAGACAGTTCTTGTGGAATTGGCAAAGTGATATTTGGAAGCCCATAGAGGGCTATGGTGAAAAAGGAAGTATCCTCAGATGAAATCTGGAAAGAAGCTTTCTGAGAAACTTCTTAGTGCTCTGTTAATTCATCTCACGGAGTTACATCTGTATTTCGTGGATCTCTTTGCTAGCCTTATTTCTGTGGAATCTGAGAACAGATATTTCGGATCCCTTTGAAGACTATAGGGCCAAAGGAAATATCCTCCGATTACAAAGAGAAAGAAGCTTTCTGAGAAACTTTTTTGTGTTCTGTGAAATCAACTCACAAAGTTACAGCTTTCCCCTCAAGAAGCCTTTCGCTAAGACAGTTCTTGCGGAATTGGCAAGTGATATTTCAAAGCCCATAGAGGGCTATGGTGAAAAAGGAAATATCCTCAGATGAAATCTGGAAAGAAGCTTTCTGAGAAACTGCTTAGTGTTCTGTTAATTCATCTCACAGTGTTACATCTGTATTTCGTGGATCTCTTTGCTAGCCTTATTTCTGTGGAATCTGAGAACAGATATTTCGGATCCCTTTGAAGACTATAGGGCCAAAGAAATATCCTCCGATATCAAAGAGAAAGAAGCTTTCTGAGAATCTTCTTTGTGTTCTGTGAAATCATCTCACAGAGCTACAGCTTTCCCCTCCAGAAGCCTTTCGCTAAGACAGTTCTTGTGGAATTGGTAAAGTGATATTTGGAAGCCCATAGAGGGCTATGGTGAAAAAGGAAATATCCACAGATTAAATCTGGAAAGAAGCTTTCTGAGAAACTGCTTAGTGTTCTCTTAATTCATCTCACGGAGTTACTTCTGTATTTCCTGGATCCCTTTGCTCGCATTATCTCTGTGGAATCTGAGAACAGATATTTCGGATCCCTTTGAAGACTATAGGGCCAAAGGAAATATCCTCCGATAACAAAGAGAAAGAAGCATTCTGAGAAACTTCTTTGTGTTCTGTGAAATCATCTCACAGAGTTACAGCTTTCCCCTCAAGAAGCCTTTCGGCAAGACAGATCTTGTGGAATTGGCAAAGTGATATTTGGAAGCCCATAGGGCTACGGTGAAATACGAAGTATCCTCAGATGAAATCCTGAAAGAAGCTTTCTGAGAAACTGCTTAGTGCTCTGTTAATTCATCTCACAGAGTTACATCTGTATTTCGTGGATCTCTTTGCTAGCCTTATTTCTGTGGAATCTAAAAACAGATATTTCGGATCCCTTTGAAGACTATAGGGCCAAAGGAAATATCCTCCGATTACAAAGAGAAAGAAGCTTTCTGAGAAACTTTTTTGTGTTCTGTGAAATCATCTCACAAAATTACAGCTTTCCCCTTAAGAAGTCTTTCGCTAAGACAGTTCTTGCGGAATTGGCAAAGTGATATTTCAAAGCCCATAGAGGGCTATGGTGAAAAAGGAAATATCCTCAGATGAAATCTGGAAAGAAGCTTTCTGAGAAACTGCTTAGTGTTCTGTTAATTCATCTCACAGAGTTACATCTGTATTTCGTGGATCTCTTTGGTAGCCTTATTTCTGTGGAATCTGAGAACAGATATTTCGGATCCCTTTGAAGACTATAGGGCCAAAGGAAATATCCTCCGATATCAAAGAGAAAGAAGCTTTCTGAGAAACTTCTTTGTGTTCTGTGAAATAATCTCACAGAGCTACAGCTTTCCCCTCCAGAAGCCTTTCGCTAAGACAGTTCTTGTGGAATTGGCAAAGTGATATTTGGAAGCCCATAGAGGGCTATGGTGAAAAAGGAAATATCCTCAAATAAAATCTGGAAAGAAGCTTTCTGAGAAACTGCTTAGTGTACTGTTAATTCATCTCACAGAGTTACATCTGTATTTCGTGGATACCTTTGCTAGCATTATCTCTGTGGAATCTGAGAACAGATATTTCGGATCCCTTTGAAGACTATAGGGCCAAAGGAAATATCCTCCGATAACAAAGAGAAAGAAGCTTTCTGAGAAACTTCTTTGTGTTCTTTGAAATCATCTCACAGAGTTACAGCTTTCCCCTCAAGAAGCCTTTCGGTAAGACAGATCTTGTGGAATTGGCAAAGTGATATTTGGAAGCCCATAGAGGGCTACGGTGAAAAACGAAATATCCTCACATGAAATCCTGAAAGAAGCTTTCTGAGAAACTGCTTAATGTTCTGTTAATTCATCTCACCGAGTTACATCTGTATTTCGTGGATCTCTTTGCTAGCCTTATTTCTGTGGAATCTGAGAACAGATATTTCGGATACCTTTGAAGACTATAGGGCCAAAGGAAATATCCTCCGATAACAAAGAGAAAGAAGCTCTCTGAGAAACTACTTTGTGTTCTGTGAAATCATCTCACAGAGTTACAGCTTTCCCCTCAAGAAGCCTTTTGCTAGACAGTTCTTGTGGAATTGGCAAAGTGATATTTGGAAGCCCATAGAAGGCTATGGTGAAAAAGTAAATATCCTCAGATGAAATCTGGAAAGAAGCTTTCTGAGAAACTTCTTAGTGCTCTGTTAATTCATCTCACAGAGTTACATCTGAATTTCGTGGATCTCTTTGCTAGAATTATTTCTGTGGAATCTGAGAACAGATATTTCGGATCCCTTTGAAGACTATAGGGCCAAAGGAAATATCCTCTGATTACAAAGAGAAAGAAGCTTTCTGAGAAACTTTTTTGTGTTCTGTGAAATCAACTCACAAATTTACAGCTTTCCCCTCAAGAAGTCTTTCGCTAAGACAGTTCTTGCGGAATTGGCAAGTGATATTTCAAAGCCCATAGAGGGCTATGGTGAAAAAGGAAATATCCTCAGATGAAATCTGGAAAGCAGCTTTCTGAGAAACTGCTTAGTGTTCTGTTAATTCATCTCACAGAGTTACATCTGTATTTCGTGGATCTCTTTGCTAGCCTTATTTCTGTGGAATCTGAGAACAGATATTTCGGATCCCTTTGAAGACTATAGGGCCAAAGGAAATTTCCTCCGATATCAAAGAGAAAGAAGCTTTCTGAGAAACTTCTTTGTGTTCTGTGAAATCATCTCACAGAGCTACAGCTTTCCCCTCCAGAAGCCTTTCGCTAAGACAGTTCTTGTGGAATTGGTAAAGTGATATTTGGAAGCCCATAGAGGGCTATGGTGAAAAAGGAAATATCCACAGATTAAATCTGGAAAGAAGCTTTCTGAGAAACTGCTTAGTGTTCTCCTAATTCATCTCACGGAGTTACTTCTGTATTTCCTGGATCCCTTTGCTAGCATTATCTCTGTGGAATCTGAGAACAGATATTTAGGATCCCTTTGAAGACTATAGGGCCAAAGGAAATATCCTCCGATAACAAAGAGAAAGAAGGATTCTGAGAAACTTTTTTGTGTTCTGTGAAATCATCTCACAGAGTTACAGCTTTCCCTTCAAGAAGCCTTTCGGCAAGACAGATCTCGTGGAATTGGCAAAGTGATATTTGGAAGCCCATAGAGGGCTACGGTGAAAAACGTAGTATCCTCAGATGAAATCCTGAAAGAAGCTTTCTGAGAAACTGCTTAGTGTTCTGCTAATTCATCTCACAGAGTTACATCTGTATTTCGTGGATCTCTTTGCTAGCATTATCTCTGTGGAATCTGAGAACAGATATTTCGCATCCCTTTGAAGAGTATAGGGCCAAAGAAATATCCTCCGATAACAAAGAGAAAGAAGCTTTCTGAGAAACTTCTTTGTGTTCTGTGAAATCATCTCACAGAGTTACAGCTTTCCCCTCAAGAAGCCTTTCGTTAAGACAGATCTTCTGGAATTGGCAAAGTGATATTTGGAAGCCCTTAGAGGGCTACGGTGAAAAACGAAATATCCTCAGATGAAATCCTTAAAGAAGCTTTTGAGAAACTGCTTAGTGTTCTGTTAATTCATCTCACAGAGTTACATCTGTATTTCGTGGATCTCTTTGGTAGCCTTATTTCTGTGGAATCTGAGAACAGATGTTTCGGATCGCTTTGAAGACTATAGGGCCAAAGGAAATATCCTCCGATTACAAAGAGAAAGAAGCTTTCTGAGAAACTTTTTTGTGTTCTGTGAAATCAACTCACAAAGTTACAGCTTTCCCCTCAAGAAGCCTTTCGCTAAGACAGTTCTTGCGGAATTGGCAAAGTGATATTTCAAAGCCTATAGAGGGCTATGATGAAAAAGGAAATATCCTCAGATGAAATCTGGAAAGAAGCTTTCTGAGAAACAGCTTAGTGTTCTGTTAATTCATCTCACAGAGTTACATCTGTATTCCGTGGATCTCTTTGGTAGCCTTATTTCTGTGGAATCTGAGAACAGATATTTCGGATCCCTTTGAAGACTATAGGGCCAAAGGAAATATCCTAGGATATCAAAGAGAAAGAAGCTTTCTGAGAAACTTCTTTGTGTTCTGTGAAATAATCTCAGAGAGTTACAGCTTTCCCCTCCAGAAGCCTTTCGCTAAGACAGTTCTTGTGGAATTGGCAAAGTAATATTTGGAAGCCCTTAGAGCGCTATGGTGAAAAAGGAAATATCCTCAGATGAAATCTGGAAAGAAGCTTTCTGAGAAACTGCTTGGTGTTCTGTTAATTCATCTCACAGAGTTACATCTGTATTTCGTGGATCTCTTTGCTAGCCTTATTTCTCTGGAATCTGAGAACAGATATTTCGGATCCCTTTGAACACTATAAGGCCAAAGGAAATATCCTCGATAACAAGGAGAAAGAAGCTTTCTGAGAAACTTCTTTGTGTTCTGTGAAATCATCTCACAGAGTTACAGCTTTCCCCTCAAGAAGCCTTTCGCTAAGACAGTTCTTTTGGAATTGGCAAATGATATTTGGAAGCCCTTAGAGGGCTATGGTGAAAAAGGAAATATCCTCAGATGAAATCTGGAAAGAAGCTTTCTGAGAAACTGCTTGGTGTTCTGTTAATTCATCTCACAGAGTTACATCTGTATTTCGTGGATCTCTTTGCTAGCATTATCTCTGTGGAATCTGAGAACAGATATTTCGGATCCCTTTGAAGACTATAGGGCCAAAGGAAATATCCTCCCATAACAAAGAGAAAGAAGCTTTCTGAGAAACTTCTTTGTGTTCTGTGAAATCATCTCACAGAGTTACAGCTTTCCCCTCAAGAAGCCTTTCGGTAAGACAGATCTTTTGCAGTTGGCAAAGTGATATTTGGAAGCCCATAGAGGGCTACGGTGAAAAACGAAATATCCTCAGATGAAATCCTGAAAGAAGCTTTCTGAGAAACTGCTTAGTGTTCTGTTAATTCATCTCACAGAGTTACATCTGTATTTCCTGGATCTCTTTGCTAGCCTTATTTCTGTGGAATCTGAGAACAGATATTTCAGATCCCTTTGAAGACGACAGGGCCAAAGGAAATATCCTCCGATTACAAAGAGAAAGAAGCTTTCTGAGGAACTTCTTTGTGTTCTGTGACATCATCTCACAGACTTAGAGCTTTCTGCTCCAGAAGCCTTTCTCTAACACAGTTCTTGTGGAATTGGCAAAGTGATATTTCAAAGCCCATAGTGGACTATGGTGAAAAAGGAAATATCCTAAGATGAAATGTGTAAAGAAGCATTCTGAGAAACTGCTTGGTGTTCTGTTAATTCATCTCACAGAGTTACATCTGTATTTCGTGGATCTCTTTGCTGGCCTTATTTCTGTGGAATCTGAAAACAGATATTTCGGGTCCCTTTGAAGACTATAGGGCCAAAGGTAATATCCTCCGATAACAAAGAGAAAGAAGCTTTCTGAGAAACTTCTTTGTGTTCTGTGAAATCATCTCACAGAATTACAGCTTTCCCCTCCAGAAGCCTTTCGCTAAGACAGTTCTTGTGGAATTGGCAAAGTGATATTTCAAAGCCCATAGAGGGCTATGGTGAAAAAGGAAATATCCTCAGATGAAATGTGTAAAGAAGCTTTCTGAGAAACTGCTTGGTGTTCTGTTAATTCATCTCACAGAATTACATCTGTGTTTCGTGGATCTCTTTGCTAGCCTTATTTCTGTGGAATCTGAGAACAGATATTTCGGATCTCATTGAAGAATATAGGGCCAAAGGAAATATCCTCCGATAACAAAGAGAAAGAAGCCTTCTGAGAAACCTCTTTGTGTTCTGTGAAATCATCTCACAGAGTTACAGCTTTCCCCTCCAGAAGCCTTTCCTAAGACAGTTCTTGAGGAATTGGAAAAGTGATATTTGGAAGCCCTTAGAGGGCTATGGTGAAAAAAGAAATATCTTCAGATGAAACCTGGAAAGAAGCTTTCTGAGAAACTGCTTCGTGTTCTGTTAATTCATCTCACAGAGTTACATCTGTATTTCGTGGATCTCTTTGGTAGCCTTATTTCTGTGGAATCTGAGAACAGATATTTCGGATCCCTTGGAAGACTATAGGGCCAAAGGAAATATCCTCCGATATCAAAGAGAAAGAAGCTTTCTGAGAAACTTCTTTGTGTTCCGTGAAATCATCTCACAGAGTTACAGCTTTCTCCTCCAAAAGCCTTTCGCTAAGACAGTTCTTGTGGAATTGGCAAAGTAATATTTGGAATCCCATAGAGGGCTATGGTGAAAAAGGAAATATCCTCAGATGAAATCTGGAAAGAAGCCTTCTGAGAAAGTGCTTGGTGTTCTGTTAATTCATCTCACAGAGTTATATCTGTTTTTCGTGGATCTCTTTGCTAGCCTTATTTCCTTGGAATCTGAGAACAGATATTTCGAATCCCTTTGAAGACTATAGGGCCAAAGGGAATATCCTCCGATAACAAAGAGAAAGAAACTTTCGGAGAAACTGCTTTGTGTTCTGTGAAATCATCTCACAGAGTTACAGCTTTACCCTCAAGAAGCCTTTCGCTAAGACAGTTCTTGTGGAATTGGCAAATGATATTTGGAAGCCCTTAGAGGGCTATGGTGAAAAAGGAAATATCCTCTGATGAAATCTGGAAAGAAGTTTTCTGAGAAACTGCTTGGTGTTCTGTTAATTCATCTCACAGAGTTACATCTGTATTTCGTGGATCTCGTTGCTAGCCTTATTTCTGTGGAATCTGAGAACATTTATTTCAGATCCGTTTGAAGACTACAGGGCCAAAGAAAATATCCTCCGATTACAGAGAGAAAGAAGCTTTCTGAGGAACTTCTTTGTGTTCTGTGAAATCATCTCAAAGAGTTAGAGCTTTCCGCTCAAGAAGCCTTTCGCTAAGACAGTTCTTGTGGAATTGGCAAAGTGATATTTCAAAGCCCATACAGGGCTATGGTGAAAAAGGAAATATCCTCAGATGAAATCTGGCAAGAAGCTTTCTGAGAAACTGCTTACTGTTCTGTTAATTCATCTCAGAGAGTTACATCTGTATTTCGTGGATCTCTTTGATAGCCTTATTTCTGTGGAATCTGAGAAGAGATATTTCAGATCCCTTTGAAGACGATAGGGCCAAAGGAAATATCCTCTGATTACAAAGAGAAAGAAGCTTTCTGAGGAACTTCTTTGTGTTCTCTGAAATCATCTCACAGACTTAGAGGTTTCTGCTCAAGAAGCCTTTCTCTAACACAGTTCTTGTGGAATTGGCAAAGTGATATTTGGAAGCCCATAGTGGGCTCTGGTGAAAAAGGAAATATCCTCAGATGAAATCTGGAAAGAAGATTTCTGAGAAACTGCTTGGTGTTCTGTTAATTCATCTCACAGAGTTATATCGGTATTTCGTGGATCTCTTTGCTAGCGTTATTTCTGTGGAATCTGAGAACAGATATTTCGGATCCCTTTGAAAACTATAGGGCCAAAGGAAATATCCTCCGATAACAAAGAGAAAGAAGCTTTCTGAGAAACTTCTTTGTGTTCTGTGAAATCATCTCACAGAGTTACAGCTCTCCCCTCAAGAAGCCTTTTGCTAAGACAGTTATTGTGGAATAGGCAAAGTGATATTTGGAAGGCCATAGAGGGCTATGGTGAAAAAGAAAATATATTCACATGAAATCTGGAAAGAATCTTTCTGAGAAACTGCTTGGTGTTCTCTTAATTCATCTCACAGAGTTACATCTGTATTTCGTGGATCTCTTTGCTAGCCTTATTTCTGTGAAATCTGAGAACAGATATTTCGGATCCCTTTGAAGACTCTAGGGTCAAAGGAAATATCCTCCGATAAAAAAGAGTAAGAAGCTTTCTAAGAAACTTCTTTGTGTTCTGTGAAATCATCTCACTGAGTTACAGCTTTCCCCTCAAGAAGCCTTTCGCTAAGACAGTTCTTGTGGAATTGGCAAAGTGATATTTGGAAGCCCAAAGAGGGCTACAGTTAAAAAGGAAATATACTCAGATGAAATCCTGAAAGAAGCTTTCTGAGAAACTGCTTGGTGTTCAGTTAATTCATCTCACAGAGTTACATCTGTATTTCGTGGATCACTTTGCTAGCCTTATTTCTGCGGAATCTGAGAACAGATATTTCGGATCCCTTTGAAGACTATAGGGCCAAAGGGAATATCCTCCGATAACAAAGAGAAAGAAGTTTTCTGAGAAACTTCTTTGTGTTCTGTGAAATCATCTCACAGAGTTTCAGCTTTCCCCTCAATAAGCCTTTCGCTAAGACAGTTCTTGTGGAATTGGCAAAGTGATATTTGGAAGCCCATAGAGGGCTATGGTGAAAAAGGAAATATCCTCAGATTAATTCTGGAAAGAAGCTTTCTGAGAAACTGCTTAGTGTTCTGTTAATTCATCTCACAGAGTTACATCTGTATTTCGTGGATCTCTTTGCTAGCCTTACTTCTGTGGAATCTGAGAACAGATAATTCGGATCCCTTTGAAGACTAAAGGGCCAAAGGAAATATCCTCCGATATCAAAGAGAAAGAAGCTTTCTGAGAAACTTCTTTGTGTTCTGTGAAATCATCTCAGAGAATTACAGCTTTCCCCTCCAGAAGCCTTTCGCTAAGACAGTTCTTGCGGAATTGGCAAAGTGATATTTGGAAGCCCATAGAGGGCTATGGTGAAAAAGGAAATATCCTCAGATAAAATGTGTAAAGAAGTTTTCTGAGAAACTGCTTGGTGTTCTGTTAATTCATCTCACAGAGTTACATCTGTATTTCGTGGATCTCTTTGGTAGCCTTATTTCTGTGGAATCTGACAACAGATATTTCGGATCCCTTTGAAGACTATAGGGCCAAAGGAAATATCCTCTGATATCAAAGAGAAAGAAGCTTTCTGAGAAACTTCTTTGTGTTCTGTGAAATCATCTCACAGAGTTACAGCTCTCCCCTCAAGAAGCCTTTCGCTAAGACAGTTCTTGTGGAATTGGCAAAGTGATATTTGGAAGCCCATAGAGGGCTACGGTTAAAAAGGAAATATCCTCAGATGAAATCTGGAAAGAAGCTTTCTGAGAAACTGCTTGGTGTGCTGTTAATTCATCTCACAGAGTTACATCTGTATTTCGTGGATCACTTTGCTAGCCTTATTTCTGCGGAATCTGAGAATAGATATTTCGGATCCCTTTGAAGACTATAGGGCCAAAGGGAATATCCTCCGATTACAAAGAGAAAGAAGATTTCTGAGGAACTTCTTAGTGTTCTGTGAAATCATCTCACAGACTTAGAGCTTTCTGTTCAAGAAGCCTTTCTCTAAGACAGTTCTTGTGGAATTGGCAAAGTGATATTTCAAAGCCCATAGAGGGCTATGGTGAAAAAGGAAATATCCTCAGATGAAATCTGGAAAGAAGCTTTCTGAGAAACTGCTTAGTGTTCTGTTAATTCATCTCACAGAGTTACATCTGTATTTCGTGGATCTCTTTGGTAGCCTTATTTCTGTGGAATCTGAGAACAGATATTTCGGATCCCTTTGAAGACTATAGGGCCAAAGGAAATATCCTCCGATAACAAAGAGAAAGAAACTTTCTGAGAAACTTCTTTGTTTTCCGTGAAATCATCTCACAAAGTTACAGCTTTACCCTCAAGAAGCGTTTCGCTAAGACAGTTCTTGTGGGATTGGCAAAGTGATATTTGGAATCCCATAGAGGGCTATGATGAAAAAGGAAATATCCTCAGATGAAATGTGTAAAAAGCATTCTTAGAAACTGCTTGGTGTTCTGTTAATTCATCTCACAGAGTTACATCTGTATTTCGTGGATCTCTTTGCTAGCCTTATTTCTGTGGAATCTGAAAACAGATATTTCGGGTCCCTTTGAAGACTATAGGGCCAAAGGAAATATTCTCCGATAACAAAGAGAAAGAAGCCTTCTGAGAAACTTCTTTGGGTTCTGTGAAATCATCTCCCAGAGTTTCAGCTTTTCCCTCAACAAGCCTTTCGCTAAGACAGTTCTTGTGGAAAATGCAAAGTGACATTTGTAAGCCCATAGTGGGCTCTGGTGAAAAAGGAAATATCCTCAGATGAAATCTGGAAAGAAGCTTTTTGAGAAACTGCTTGGTGTGCTGTTAATTCATCTCACAGAGTTACATCTGTATTTCGTGGATCACTTTGCTAGCCTTATTTCTGCGGAATCTGAGAATAGATATTTCGGATCCCTTTGAAGACTATGGGGCCAAAGGGAATATCCTCCGATTACAAAGAGAAAGAAGATTTCTGAGGAACTTCTTTGTGTTCTGTGAAATCATCTCACAGAGTTAGAGCGTAACGCTCAAGAAGCCTTTCTCTAAGACAGTTCTTGTGGAATTGGCAAAGTGATATTTCAAAGCCCAAAGAGGGCTATGGTGAAAAAGGAAATATCCTCAGATGAAATCTGGAAAGAAGCTTTCTGAGAAACTTCTTAGTGTTCTGTTAATTCATCTCACAGAGTTACATCTGTATTTCGTGGATCTCTTTGGTAGCCTTATTTCTGTGGAATCTGAGAACAGATATTTCGGATCCCTTTGAAGACTATAGGGCCAAAGGAAATATCCTCCGATAACAAAGAGAAAGAAGCTTTCTGAGAAACTTCTTTGTGTTCTGTGAAAACATCTCACAGAGTTACAGCTTTCCCTTCAAGAAGCCTTTCGCTAAGACAGTTCTTGTGGAATTGGCAAAGTGATATTTGGAAGCCCATAGAGGGCTATGGTGAAAAAGGAAATATGTTCAGATGAAATCTGGAAAGAAGCTTTCTGAGAAACTGCTTGGTGTTCTGTTAATTCATCTCACAGAGTTACATCGGTATTTCGTGGATCTCTTTGGTAGCCTTATTTCTGTGGAATCTGAGAACCGATATTTCGGATCCCTTTGAAGACTATAGGGCCAAAGGGAATATCCTCCGATAACAAAGAGAAAGAAGCTTTCTGAGAAACTTCTTTGTGTTCCTTGAAATCATCTCAGAGAGTTACAGCTTTCCCCTCAAGAAGCCTTTCGCTAAGACAGTTCTTGTGGAATTGGCAAAGTGATATTTGGAAGCCCTTAGAGGGCAATGGTGAAAAAGGAAATATCCTCAGATGAAATCTGGAAAGAAGGTTTCTGAGAAACTGCTTGGTGTTCTGCTAATTCATCTCACAGAGATACATCTGTATTTCGTGGATCTCTTTGCTAACCTTATGTCTGTGGAATCTGAGAACAGATATTTCAGATCCCTTTGAAGATGATAGGGCCAAAGGAAATATCCTCCGATTATAAAGAGAAAGAAGCTTTCCGAGGAACTTCTTTGTGTTCTGTGAAATCATCTCACAGACTTAGAGCTTTCTGCTCAAGAAGCCTTTCTCTAACACAGTTCCTGTGGAATTGGCAAAGTGATATTTCAAAGCCCATAGAGGGCTATGGTGAAAAAAGAAATATCCTCAGATGAAATCTGGATAGAAGCTTTCTGAGAAACTGCTTAGTGTTCTGTTAATTCATCTCACAGAGTTACATCTGTATTTCGTGGATCTCTTTGGTAGCCTTATTTCTGTGGAATCTGAGAACAGATATTTCGGATCCCTTTGAAGACTATAGGGCCAAAGGAAATATCCTCCGATATCAAAGAGAAAGAAGCTTTCTGAGAAACTTCTTTTTGTTCCGTGAAATCATCTCAGAGAGTTACAGCTTTCCCCTCCAGAAGCCTTTCGCTAAGACAGTTCTTGTCGGATTGGCAAAGTGATATTTGGAATCCAATAGAGGGCAATGGTGAAAAAGGAAATATCCTCAGATGAAATGTGTAAAAAGCATTCTGAGAAACTGCTTGGTGTTCTGTTAATTCATCTCACAGTGTTACATCTCTATTTCGTGGATCTCTTTGGTAGCCTTTATTCTGTGGAATCTGAGAACAGATATTTCGGATCCCTTTGAAGACTATAGGGCCAAAGGAAATATCCTCCGATATCAAAGAGAAAGAAGCTTTCTGAGAAACTTCTTTGTGTTCCGTGAAATCATCTCAGAGAGTTACAGCTTTCTCCTCCAAAAGCCTTTCGCTAAGACAGTTGTTGTGGAATTGACAAAGTAATATTTGGAATCACATAGAGGGCTCTGGTGAAAAAGGAAATATCCTCAGATGAAATCTGGAAAGAAGCTTTCTGAGAAAGTGCTTGGTGTTCTGTAAATTCATCTCACAGAGTTATATCTGTTTTTCGTGGATCTCTTTGCTAGCCTTATTTCTTTGGAATCTGAGAACAGATATTTCATATCCCTTTGAAGACTATAGGGCCAAAGGAAATATCCTCCGATAACAAAGAGAAAGAAGCTTTCGGAGAAACTACTTTGTGTTCTGTGAAATCATCTCACAGAGTTACAGCTTTCCCCTCAAGAAGCCTTTCGCTAAGACAGTTCTTGTGGAATTGGCAAATGATATTTGGAAGCCCTTAGAGGGCTATGGTGAAAAAGGAAATATCCTCTGATGAAATCTGGAAAGAAGTTTTCTGAGAAACTGCTTGGTGTTCTGTTAATTCATCTCACAGAGTTACATCTGTATTTGGTGGATCTCTTTGCTAGCCTTATTTCTGTGGAATCTGAAAACAGATATTTCAGATCCCTTTGAAGACTACAGGGCCAAAGAAAATATTCTCCGATTACAGAGAGAAAGAAGCTTTCTGAGGAACTTCTTTGTGTTCTGTGAAATCATCTCAAAGAGTTGGAGCTTTCCGCTCAAGAAGCCTTTCGCTAAGACAGTTCTTGTGGAATTGGCAAAGTGATATTTCAAAGCCCAGAGAGGGCTATGGTGAAAAAGGAAATATCCTCAGATGAAATCTGGAAGAAGCTTTCTGAGAAACTGCTTAGTGTTCTGTTAATTCATCTCACAGAGTTACATCTGTATTTCATGCATGTCTTTGGTAGCCTTATTTCTGTGGAATCTGAGAACAGATATTTCGGATCCCTTTGAAGACTATAGGGCCAAAGGAAATATCCTCCGATATCAAAGAGAAAGAAGCTTTCTGAGAAACTTCTTTGTGTTCCTTGAAATCACCTCTGACAGTTACAGCTTTCCCCTCAAGAAGCCTTTCGCTAAGACAGTTCTTGTGGAATTGGCAAAGTGATATTTGGAATCCCATATAGGGCTATGGTGAAAAAGGAAATATCCTCAGATGAAATCTGGAAAGAAACTTTCTGAGAAACTGCTTACTGTTCTTTTAATTCATCTCACAGACTTACATCTGTATTTCATGGATCTCTTTGCAAGCCTTATTTCTGTGGAATCTGAGAAGAGATATTTCAGATCCCTTTGAAGACGATAGGGCCAAAGGAAATATCCTCCGATTACAAAGAGAAAGAAGCTTTCTGAGGAATTTCTTTGTGTTCTCTGAAATCATCGCACAGACTTAGAGCTTTCTGCTCAAGAAGCCTTTCTCTAACACAGTTCTTGTGGAATTGGCAAAGTGATATTTGGAAGCCCATAGTGGGCTCTGGTGAAAAAGGAAATATCCTCAGATGAAATCTGGAAAGAAGCTTTCTGAGAAACTGCTTGGTGTTCTGTTAATTCATCTCACAGAGTTATATCGGTATTTCGTGGATCTCTTTGGTAGCCTTATTTCTGTGGAATCTGAGAACAGATATTTCGGATCCCTTTGAAGACTATAGGGCCAAAGGAAATATCCTCCGATATCAAAGAGAAAGAAGCTTTCTGAGAAACTTCTTTTTGTTCCGTGAAATCATCTCAGAGAGTTACAGCTTTCCCCTCCAGAAGCCTTTCGCTAAGACAGTTCTTGCGGAATTGGCAAAGTGATATTTCAAAGCCCATAGAGGGCTATGGTGAAAAAGTAAATATCCTCAGATGAAATCTGGAAAGAAGCTTTCTGAGAAACTGATTGGTGTTCTGTTAATTCATCTCACGGAGTTACATCTGTATTTCGTGGATCTCTTTGGTAGCCTTATTTCTGTGGAATCTGAGAACAGATATTTCGGGTCCCTTTGAAGACTATAGGGCCAAAGGAAATATCCTCCGATAACAAAGAGAAAGAAGCCTTCTGAGAAACTTCTTTGAGTTCTGTGAAATTATCTCACAGAGTTACAGCTTTTCCCTCAACAAGCCTTTCGCTAAGACAATTCTTGTGGAAAATGCAAAGTGATATTTGGAAGCCCATAGTGGGCTCTGGTGAAAATGGAAATATCCTCAGATGAAATCTGGAAAGAAGCTTTTTGAGAAAATGCTTGGTGTTCTGTTAATTCATCTCACAGAGTTACATCTGTTTTTCGTGGATCTCTTTGCTAGCCTTATCTCTGTGGAATCTGAGAACATATATTTCGGATCCCTTTGAAGACTATAGGGCCACAGGAAATATCCTCCGATAACAAAGAGAAAGAAGCTTTCTGAGAAACTTCTTTGTGTTCTGGGAAATCATCTCACACAGTTACAGCTTTCCCCTCAAGAAGCCTTTCGCTAAGACAGTTCTTGTGGAATTGGCAAAGTGATATTTGGAAGCCCATAGAGGGCTACTGTTAACAAGGAAATATCCTCAGATGAAATCTGTAAAGATGTTTTCTGGGAAACTCCTTGGTGTTCTGTTAATTCATTTCACAGAGTTACATCTGTATTTCATGGATCTCTTTGCTAGCCTTATTTCTGTGGAATCTGAGAACAGATATTTCAGATCCCTTTGAAGACGATAGGGCCAAAAGAAATATCCTCCGATTACAAAGAGAAAGAAGCTTTCTGAGAAACTTCTTTGTGTTCTGTGAAATCATCTCACAGAGTTACAGCTTTCCTCTCAAGAAGCCTTTCGTAAGACAGTTCTTGTGGAATTGGCAAAGTGATATTTGGAAGCCCATTGAGGGCTATGGTGAAAAAGAAAATATATTCAGATGAAATCTGGAAAGAAGCTTTCTGAGAAACTGCTTGGTGTTCTGTTAATTCATCTCACAGATTTACATCGGTATTTCGTGGTTCTCTTTGGTAGCCTTATTTCTGTGGAATCTGAGAACAGATATTTCAGATCCCTTTGAAGACAATAGGGCCAAAGGGAATATCCTCCGATAACAAAGAGAAAGAAGCTTTCTGAGAAACTTCTTTGTGTTCTGTGAAATCATCTCACAGAGTTACAGCTTTACCCTCAAGAAGACTTTCGCTAAGACAGTTCTTGTGGAATTGGCAAAGTGATATTTGGAAGCCCTTAGAGGGCTATGGTGAAAAAGGAAATATCCTCAGATGAAATCTGGAAAGAAGCTTTCTGAGAAACTGCTTGGTGTTCTGTTAATTCATCTCACAGAGTTACATCTGTATTACGTGGATCTCTTTGCTAGCCTTATTTCTGTGGAATCTGAGAACAGATATTTCGGATCCCTTTGAAGACGATAGGGCCAAAGGAAATATCCTCCGATTACAAAGAGAAAGAAGCTTTCTGAGGAACTTCTTTGTGTTCTGTGAAATCAACTCACAGAGTTAGAGCGTACCGTTCAAGAAGCCTTTCTCTAAGACAGTTCTTGTGGATTTGGCAAAGTGATATTTCAAAGCCCATAGAGGGCTACGGTGAAAAAGGAAATATCCTCAAATGAAATCTGGAGAGAAGCTTTCTGAGAAACTGCTTAGTGTTCTGTTAATTCATCTCACAGAGTTACATCTGTATTTCGTGGATCTCTTTGGTAACCTTATTTCTGTGGAATCTGAGAACAGATATTTCGGATCCCTTTGAAGACTATAGGGCCAAAGGAATTATACTCCGATAACAAAGAGAAAGAAGCCTTCTGAGAAACTTCTTTGGGTTCTGTGAAATCATCTCACAGAGTTACAGCATTTCCCTCAAAAAGCCTTTCGCTAAGACAGTTCTTGTGGAAAATGCAAAGTGATATTTCGAAGCCCATAGTGGGCTCTGATGAAAAAGGAAATATCCTCAGATTAAATCTGGAAAGAAGCTTTCTGAGAAACTGCTTGGTGTTCTGTTAATTCATCTCACAGAGTTACATCTGTTTTTCGTGGATCTCTTTGCTTGCCTTATCTCTGTGGAATCTGAGAACATATAATTCGGATCCCTTTGCAGACTATAGGGCCAAAGTAAATATCCTCCCATACAAAGAGAAAGAAGCTTTCTGAGAAACTTCTTTGTGTTCTGTGAAATCATCTCACACAGTTACAGCTTTCCCCTCAAGAAGCCTTTCGCTAAGACAGTTCTTGTGGAATTGGCAAAGTGATATTTGGAAGCCCATAGAGGGCTACTGTTAAAAAAAAAAATATCCTCAGATGAAATCTGGAAAGAAGTTTTCTGAGGAACTCCTTGGTGTTCTGTTAATTCATTTCACAGAGTTACATCTGTATTTCATGGATCTCTTTGCTAGCCTTATTTCTGTGGAATCTGATAACAGATATTTCAGATCCCTTTGAAGACGCTAGGGCCAAAGGAAATATCCTCCGATTACAAAGAGAAAGAAGCTTTCTGAGGAACTTCTTTGTGTTCTGTGAAATCATCTCACAGACTTAGAGCTTTCTGCTAAAGAAGCCTTTCTCTAACACAGTTCTTGTGGAATTGGCAAAGTGATATTTCAAAGCCCATAGTGGAATATGGTGAAAAAGGAAATATCCTCAGATGAAATGTGTAAAGAAGCATTCTGAGAAACTGCTTGGTGTTCTGTTAATTCATCTCACAGAGTTACATCTGTATTTCGTGGATCTCTTTGCTAGCCTTATTTCTGTGGAATCTGAAAACAAATATTTCGGGTCCCTTTGAAGACTATAGGGGCAAAGGAAATATCCTCCGATAACAAAGAGAAATAAGCTTTCTCAGAAACTTCTTTGTGTTCTGTTAAATCATCTCACAGAGTTACAGCTTTTCCCTCAACAAGCCTTTCGCTAAGACAGTTCTTGTGGAATTGGCAAAGTGATATTTGGAAGCCCATAGTGGGCTCTGGTGAAAAAGGAAATATCCTCAGATGAAATCTGGAAAGAAGCTTTCAGAGAAACTGCTTGGTGTTCTGTTAATTCATCTCACAGAGTTATATCGGTATTTCGTGGATCTCTTTGCGAGCGTTATTTCTGTGGAATCTGAGAGGAGATATTTCGGATCCCTTTGAAGACTATAGGGCCAAAGGAAATATCCTCCGATAACAAACAGAAAGAAGCTTTCTGAGAAACTTCTTTGTGTTCTGTGAAATCATCTCACAGAGTTACAGCTTTCCCCTCAAGAAGACTTTTGCTAAGACAGTTCTTGTGGAATTGGCAAAGTGATATTTGGAAGGCCATAGAGGGCTAAGGTGAAAAAGGAAATATATTCAGATGAAATCTGGAAAGAAACTTTCTGAGAAACTGCTTGGTGTTCTGTTAATTCATCTCACAGAGTTACATCTGTATTTCGTGGATCTCTTTGCTAGCCTTATCTCTGTGGAATCTGAGAACAGATATTTCGGATCCCTTTGAAGACTATAGGGCCAAAGGAAATATCCTCCGATAACAAAGAGAAAGAAGCTTTCTGAGAAACTTCTTTGTGTTCTGTGAAATCATCTCACAGAGTTACAGCTTTCCCCTCCAGAAGCCTTTTGCTAAGACAGTTCTTGTGGCATTGGCAAAGTGATATTTGGAAGCCCATAGAGGGCTACGGTTAAAAAGGAAATATCCTCAGATGAAATCTGGAAAGAAGCTTTCTGAGAAACTCCTTGGTGTTCTGTTAATTCATTTCACAGAGTTACATCTGTATTTCGTGGATCTCTTTGCTAGCCTTATTTCTGCGGAAATGAGAACAGATATTTCAGATCCCTTTGAAGACTATAGGGCCAAAGGGAATATCCTCCGATAACAAAGAGAAAGAAGCTTTCTGAGAAACTTCTTTGTGTTCTGTGAAATCATCTCACAGAGTTACAGCTTTCCCCTTAAGAAGCCTTTCGCTAAGACAGTTCTTGTGGAATTGGCAAAGTGATATTTTAAGCCCATAGAGGGCTATGGTGAAAAAGGAAATATCCTCAGATGAAATCTGGAAAGAAGCTTTCTGAGAAACTGCTTAGTGTTCTGTTAATTCATCTCATAGAGTTACATCTGTATCTCGTGGATCTCCTTGGTAGCCTTATTTCTGTGGAATCTGAGAACAGATAATTCGGATCCCTTTGAAGACTATAGGGCCAAAGGAAATATCCTCCGATATCAAAGAGAAAGAAGCTTTCTGAGAAACTTCTTTTTGTTCCGTGAAATCATCTCAGAGAAGTACAGCTTTCCCCTCCAGAAGCCTTTCGCTAAGACAGTTCTTGTGGAATTGGCAAAGTGATATTTGGAAGCCCAAGGAGGGCTATGGTGAAAAAGGAAATATCCTCAGATGAAATGTGTAAAGAAGCTTTCTGAGAAACTGCTTGGTGTTCTGTTAATTCATCTCACAGAGTTACATCTGTATTTCGTGGATCTCTTTGCGAGCGTTATTTCTGTGGAATCTGAGAACAGATATTTCGGATCCCTTTGAAGACTATAGGGCCAAAGGAAATATCCTCCGATAACAAACAGAAAGAAGCTTTGTGAGAAACTTCTTTGTGTTCTGTGAAATCATCTCACAGAGTTACAGCTTTCCCCTAAAGAAGACTTTTGCTAAGACAGTTCTTGTGGAATTGGCAAAGTGATATTTGGAAGGCCATAGAGGGCTAAGGTGAAAAAGGAAATATATTCAGATGAAATCTGGAAAGAAACTTTCTGAGAAACTGCTTGGTGTTCTGTTAATTCATCTCACAGAGTTACATCTGTATTTCGTGGATCTCTTTGCTAGCCTTATCTCTGTGGAATCTGAGAACAGATATTTCGGATCCCTTTGAAGACTATAGGGCCAAAGGAAATATCCTCCGATAACAAAGAGAAAGAAGCTTTCTGAGAAACTTCTTTGTGTTCTGTGAAATCATCTCACAGAGTTACAGCTTTCCCCTCAAGAAGCCTTTGGCTAAGACAGTTCTTGTGGAATTGGCAAAGTGATATTTGGAAGCCCATAGAGGGCTACGGTTAAAAAGGAAATATCCTCAGATGAAATCTGGAAAGAAGCTTTCTGAGAAACTCCTTGGTGTTCTGTTAATTCATTTCACAGAGTTACATCTGTATTTCGTGGATCTCTTTGCTAGCCTTATTTCTGCGGAAATGAGAACAGATATTTCGGATCCCTTTGAAGACTATAGGGCCAAAGGGAATATCCTCCGATAACAAAGAGAAAGAAGCTTTCTGAGAAACTTCTTTGTGTTCTGTGAAATCATCTCACAGAGTTACAGCTTTCCCCTTAAGAAGCCTTTCGCTAAGACAGTTCTTGTGGAATTGGCAAAGTGATATTTTAAGCCCATAGAGGGCTATGGTGAAAAAGGAAATATCCTCAGATGAAATCTGGAAAGAAGCTTTCTGAGAAACTGCTTAGTGTTCTGTTAATTCATCTCATAGAGTTACATCTGTATCTCGTGGATCTCCTTGGTAGCCTTATTTCTGTGGAATCTGAGAACAGATAATTCGGATCCCTTTGAAGACTATAGGGCCAAAGGAAATATCCTCCGATATCAAAGAGAAAGAAGCTTTCTGAGAAACTTCTTTTTGTTCCGTGAAATCATCTCAGAGAAGTACAGCTTTCCCCTCCAGAAGCCTTTCGCTAAGACAGTTCTTGTGGAATTGGCAAAGTGATATTTGGAAGCCCATGGAGGGCTATGGTGAAAAAGGAAATATCCTCAGATGAAATGTGTAAAGAAGCTTTCTGAGAAACTGCTTGGTGTTCTGTTAATTCATCTCACAGAGTTACATCTGTATTTCGTGGATCTCTTTGCGAGCGTTATTTCTGTGGAATCTGAGAACAGATATTTCGGATCCCTTTGAAGACTATAGGGCCAAAGGAAATATCCTCCGATAACAAACAGAAAGAAGCTTTGTGAGAAACTTCTTTGTGTTCTGTGAAATCATCTCACAGAGTTACAGCTTTCCCCTAAAGAAGACTTTTGCTAAGACAGTTCTTGTGGAATTGGCAAAGTGATATTTGGAAGGCCATAGAGGGCTAAGGTGAAAAAGGAAATATATTCAGATGAAATCTGGAAAGAAACTTTCTGAGAAACTGCTTGGTGTTCTGTTAATTCATCTCACAGAGTTACATCTGTATTTCGTGGATCTCTTTGCTAGCCTTATCTCTGTGGAATCTGAGAACAGATATTTCGGATCCCTTTGAAGACTATAGGGCCAAAGGAAATATCCTCCGATAACAAAGAGAAAGAAGCTTTCTGAGAAACTTCTTTGTGTTCTGTGAAATCATCTCACAGAGTTACAGCTTTCCCCTCAAGAAGCCTTTGGCTAAGACAGTTCTTGTGGAATTGGCAAAGTGATATTTGGAAGCCCATAGAGGGCTACGGTTAAAAAGGAAATATCCTCAGATGAAATCTGGAAAGAAGCTTTCTGAGAAACTCCTTGGTGTTCTGTTAATTCATTTCACAGAGTTACATCTGTATTTCGTGGATCTCTTTGCTAGCCTTATTTCTGCGGAATCTGAGAACAGATATTTCGGATCCCTTTGAAGACTATAGGGCCAAAGGGAATATCCTCCGATAACAAAGAGAAAGAAGCTTTCTGAGAAACTTCTTTGTGTTCTGTGAAATCATCTCACAGAGTTACAGCTTTCCCCTCAAGAAGCCTTTCGCTAAGACAGTTCTTGTGGAATTGGCAAAGTGATATTTGAAGCCCATAGAGGGCTATGGTGAAAAAGGAAATATCCTCAGATGAAATCTGGAAAGAAGCTTTCTGAGAAACTGCTTAGTGTTCTGTTAATTCATCTCATAGAGTTACATCTGTATCTCGTGGATCTGCTTGGTAGCCTTATTTCTGTGGAATCTGAGAACAGATAATTCGGATCCCTTTGAAGACTATAGGGCCAAAGGAAATATCCTCCGATATCAAAGAGAAAGAAGCTTTCTGAGAAACTTCTTTGTGTTCCGTGAAATCATCTCAGAGAAGTACAGCTTTCCCCTCCAGAAGCCTTTCGCTAAGACAGTTCTTGTGGAATTGGCAAAGTGATATTTGAAGCCCATAGAGGGCTATGGTGAAAAAGGAAATATCCTCAGATGAAATGTGTAAAGAAGCTTTCTGAGAAACTGCTTGGTGTTCTGTTAATTCATCTCACAGAGTTACATCTGTATTTCGTGGATCACTTTGCTAGCCTTATTTCTGTGGAATCTGAGAACAAATATTTCGGATTCCTTTGAAGACTATAGGGCCAAAGGAAATATCCTCCGATAACAAAGAGAAAGAAGCTTTCTGAGAAAGTTCTTTGTGTTCTGTGAAATAATCTCACAGAGTTACAGGTTTCCCCTCAAGAAGCCTTTCGCTAAGACAGTTCTTGTGGAATTGGCAAAGTGATATTTGGAAGCCCTTAGAGGGCTATGGTGAAAAAGGAAATATCCTCAGATGAAATCTGGAAAGAAGCATTCTGAGAAACTGCTTGGTGTTCTGTTAATTCATCTCACAGAGTTACATCTGTATTTCGTGGATCTCTTTGCGAGCGTTATTTCTGTGGAATCTGAGAACAGATATTTCGGATCCCTTTGAAGACTATAGGGCCAAAGGAAATATCCTCCGATAACAAACAGAAAGAAGCTTTGTGAGAAACTTCTTTGTGTTCTGTGAAATCATCTCACAGAGTTACAGCTTTCCCCTAAAGAAGACTTTTGCTAAGACAGTTCTTGTGGAATTGGCAAAGTGATATTTGGAAGGCCATAGAGGGCTAAGGTGAAAAAGGAAATATATTCAGATGAAATCTGGAAAGAAACTTTCTGAGAAACTGCTTGGTGTTCTGTTAATTCATCTCACAGAGTTACATCTGTATTTCGTGGATCTCTTTGCTAGCCTTATCTCTGTGGAATCTGAGAACAGATATTTCGGATCCCTTTGAAGACTATAGGGCCAAAGGAAATATCCTCCGATAACAAAGAGAAAGAAGCTTTCTGAGAAACTTCTTTGTGTTCTGTGAAATCATCTCACAGAGTTACAGCTTTCCCCTCAAGAAGCCTTTGGCTAAGACAGTTCTTGTGGCATTGGCAAAGTGATATTTGGAAGCCCATAGAGGGCTACGGTTAAAAAGGATATATCCTCAGATGAAATCTGGAAAGAAGCTTTCTGAGAAACTCCTTGGTGTTCTGTTAATTCATTTCACAGAGTTACATCTGTATTTCGTGGATCTCTTTGCTAGCCTTATTTCTGCGGAAATGAGAACAGATATTTCGGATCCCTTTGAAGACTATAGGGCCAAAGGGAATATCCTCCGATAACAAAGAGAAAGAAGCTTTCTGAGAAACTTCTTTGTGTTCTGTGAAATCATCTCACAGAGTTACAGCTTTCCCCTTAAGAAGCCTTTCGCTAAGACAGTTCTTGTGGAATTGGCAAAGTGATATTTTAAGCCCATAGAGGGCTATGGTGAAAAAGGAAATAGCCTCAGATGAAATCTGGAAAGAAGCTTTCTGAGAAACTGCTTAGTGTTCTGTTAATTCATCTCATAGAGTTACATCTGTATCTCGTGGATCTCCTTGGTAGCCTTATTTCTGTGGAATCTGAGAACAGATAATTCGGATCCCTTTGAAGACTATAGGGCCAAAGGAAATATCCTCCGATATCAAAGAGAAAGAAGCTTTCTGAGAAACTTCTTTTTGTTCCGTGAAATCATCTCAGAGAAGTACAGCTTTCCCCTCCAGAAGCCTTTCGCTAAGACAGTTCTTGTGGAATTGGCAAAGTGATATTTGGAAGCCCATGGAGGGCTATGGTGAAAAAGGAAATATCCTCAGATGAAATGTGTAAAGAAGCTTTCTGAGAAACTGCTTGGTGTTCTGTTAATTCATCTCACAGAGTTACATCTGTATTTCGTGGATCTCTTTGCGAGCGTTATTTCTGTGGAATCTGAGAACAGATATTTCGGATCCCTTTGAAGACTATAGGGCCAAAGGAAATATCCTCCGATAACAAACAGAAAGAAGCTTTGTGAGAAACTTCTTTGTGTTCTGTGAAATCATCTCACAGAGTTACAGCTTTCCCCTAAAGAAGACTTTTGCTAAGACAGTTCTTGTGGAATTGGCAAAGTGATATTTGGAAGGCCATAGAGGGCTAAGGTGAAAAAGGAAATATATTCAGATGAAATCTGGAAAGAAACTTTCTGAGAAACTGCTTGGTGTTCTGTTAATTCATCTCACAGAGTTACATCTGTATTTCGTGGATTTCTTTGCTAGCCTTATCTCTGTGGAATCTGAGAACAGATATTTCGGATCCCTTTGAAGACTATAGGGCCAAAGGAAATATCCTCCGATAACAAAGAGAAAGAAGCTTTCTGAGAAACTTCTTTGTGTTCTGTGAAATCATCTCACAGAGTTACAGCTTTCCCCTCAAGAAGCCTTTGGCTAAGACAGTTCTTGTGGAATTGGCAAAGTGATATTTGGAAGCCCATAGAGGGCTACGGTTAAAAAGGAAATATCCTCAGATGAAATCTGGAAAGAAGCTTTCTGAGAAACTCCTTGGTGTTCTGTTAATTAATTTCACAGAGTTACATCTGTATTTCGTGGATCTCTTTGCTAGCCTTATTTCTGCGGAATCTGAGAACAGATATTTCGGATCCCTTTGAAGACTATAGGGCCAAAGGGAATATCCTCCGATAACAAAGAGAAAGAAGCTTTCTGAGAAACTTCTTTGTGTTCTGTGAAATCATCTCACAGAGTTACAGCTTTCCCCTCAAGAAGCCTTTCGCTAAGACAGTTCTTGTGGAATTGGCAAAGTGATATTTGAAGCCCATAGAGGGCTATGGTGAAAAAGGAAATATCCTCAGATGAAATCTGGAAAGAAGCTTTCTGAGAAACTGCTTAGTGTTCTGTTAATTCATCTCATAGAGTTACATCTGTATCTCGTGGATCTGCTTGGTAGCCTTATTTCTGTGGAATCTGAGAACAGATAATTCGGATCCCTTTGAAGACTATAGGGCCAAAGGAAATATCCTCCGATATCAAAGAGAAAGAAGCTTTCTGAGAAACTTCTTTGTGTTCCGTGAAATCATCTCAGAGAAGTACAGCTTTCCCCTCCAGAAGCCTTTCGCTAAGACAGTTCTTGTGGAATTGGCAAAGTGATATTTGGAAGCCCATAGAGGGCTATGGTGAAAAAGGAAATATCCTCAGATGAAATGTGTAAAGAAGCTTTTTGAGAAACTGCTTGGTGTTCTGTTAATTCATCTCACAGAGTTACATCTGTATTTCGTGGATCACTTTGCTAGCCTTATTTCTGTGGAATCTGAGAACAAATATTTCGGATTCCTTTGAAGACTATAGGGCCAAAGGAAATATCCTCCGATAACAAAGAGAAAGAAGCTTTCTGAGAAAGTTCTTTGTGTTCTGTGAAATAATCTCACAGAGTTACAGGTTTCCCCTCAAGAAGCCTTTCGCTAAGACACTTCTTGTGGAATTGGCAAAGTGATATTTGGAAGCCCTTAGAGGGCTATGGTGAAAAAGGAAATATCCTCAGATGAAATCTGGAAAGAAGCATTCTGAGAAACTGCTTGGTGTTCTGTTAATTCATCTCACAGAGTTACATCTGTATTTCGTGGATCTCTTTGCTAGCCTTATTTCTGTGGAATCTGAGAATAGATATTGCGGATCCCTTTGAAGACTATAGGGCCAAAGGAAATATCCTCCGATAACAAAGAGAAAGAAGCTTTCTGAGAAACTTCTTTGTGTTCTGTGAAATCATCTCACAGAGTTACAGGTTTCCCCTCAAGAAGGCTTTCGCTAAGAGAGTTCTTGTGGAATTGGCAAAGTGATATTTGGAAGCCCATAGAGGGCTACGGTTAAAAAGGAAATATCCTCAGATGAAATTTGGAAAGAAGCTTTCTGAGAAACTCCTTGGTGTTCTGTTAATTCATCTCACAGAGTTACATCTGTATTTCGTGGATCTCTTTGCTAGCCTTATTTCTGCAGAATCTGAGAACAGATATTTCGGATCCCTTTGAAGACTATAGGGCCAAAGGGAATATCCTCCGATAACAAAGAGAAAGAAGATTTCTGAGAAACTTCTTTGTGTTCTGTGAAATCATCTCTCAGAGTTACAGCTTTACCCTCAAGAAGCCTTTCGCTAAGATAGGTCTTCTGGAATTGGCAAAGTGATATATGGAAGCCCTTAGAAGGGTACGGTGAAAAAGGAAATATCCTCAAATGAAATCTGGAAGGAAGCTTTCTGAGAAACTACTTGGTGTTCTGTTAATTCATCTCACTGAGTTACATCTGTATTTCGTGGATCTCTTTGCTAGCCTTATTTCTGTGGAATCTGAGAACAGATATTTCAGATCCCTTTGAAGACGATAGGGCCAAAGGAAATATCCTCCGATTACAAAGAGAAAGAAGCTTTCTGAGGAACTTCTTTGTGTTCTGTGAAATCATCTCACAGAGTTAGAGTTTTCCGCTCCAGAAACCTTTCTCTAACACAGTTGTTGTGGAATTGGCAAAGTGATATTTCAAAGCCCATAGAGGGCTATGGTGAAAAAGGAATTATCCTCCGATGAAATCTGGTGAGAAGCTTTCTGAGAAACTGCTTAGTGTTCTGTTAATTCATCTCACGGAGTTACATCTGTATTTCGTGGATCACTTTGCTAGCCTTATTTCTGCGGAGTCTGAGAACACATATTTCGGAACCCTTAGAAGACTACAGGGCCAAAGTGAATATCCTCCGATAACAAAGAGAAAGATGATTTCTGAAAACTTCTTTGTGTTCTGTGAAATCATCTCACAGAGTTACAGCTTTACCCTCAAGAAGCCTTTCGCTAAGATAGTTCTTGTGGAATTGGCAAAGTGATATATGGAAGCCCTTAGAAGGGTACGGTGAAAAAGGAAATATCCTCAAATGAAATCTGGAAGGAAGCTTTCTGAGAAACTACTTGGTGTTCTGTTAATTCATCTCACTGAGTTACATCTGTATTTCGTGGATCTCTTTGCTAGCCTTATTTCTGTGGAATCTGAGAACAGATATTTCAGATCCCTTTGAAGACGATAGGGCCAAAGGAAATATCCTCCGATTACAAAGAGAAAGAAGCTTTCTGAGGAACTTCTTTGTGTTCTGTGAAATCATCTCACAGAGTTAGAGTTTTCCGCTCCAGAAACCTTTCTCTAACACAGTTGTTGTGGAATTGGCAAAGTGATATTTCAAAGCCCATAGAGGGCTATGGTGAAAAAGGAATTATCCTCCGATGAAATCTGGTAAGAAGCTTTCTGAGAAACTGCTTAGTGTTCTGTTAATTCATCTCACGGAGTTACATCTGTATTTCGTGGATCACTTTGCTAGCCTTATTTCTGCGGAATCTGAGAACACATATTTCGGAACCCTTAGAAGACTACAGGGCCAAAGTGAATATCCTCCGATAACAAAGAGAAAGAAGCTTTCTGAGAAACTTCTTTGTGTTCTGTGAAATCATCTCACAAAGTTACAGCTTTACCCTCAAGAAGCCTTTCGCTAAGACAGTTCTTGTGGAATTGGCAAAGTGATATTTGGAAGCCCATAGAGGGCTACGGTGAAAAAGGAAATATCCTCAGATGAAATCTGGAAAGAAGCTTTCTGAGAAACTGCTTTGTGTTCTGTTAATTCATCTCACAGAGTTACATCTGTATTTCGTGGATATCTTTGCTAGCCTTATTTCTGTGGAATCTGAGAACAAATATTTCGGATCCCTTTGAAGACTATAGGGCCAAAGGAAATATCCTCCGATAACAAAGAGAAAGAAGCTTTCTGAGAAAGTTCTTTGTGTTCTGTGAAATCATGTCACAGAGTTACAGCTTTCCCCTCAAGAAGCCTTTCGCTAAGACAGTTCTTGTGGAATTGGCAAAGTGATATTTGGAAGCCCTTAGAGGGCTATGGTGAAAAAGGAAATATCCTCAGATGAAATCTGGAAAGAAGCTTTCTGAGAAACTGCTTGGTGTTCTGTTAATTCATCTCACAGAGATATATCTGTATTTCGTGGATCTCTTTGCTAGCCTTATTTCTGTGGAATCTGAGAACAGATATTTCAGATCCCTTTGAAGACGATAGGGCCAAAGGAAATATCCTCCGATTATAAAGAGAAAGAAGCTTTCTGAGGAACTTCTTTGTGTTCTGTGAAATCATCTCACAGACTTAGAGCTTTGTGCTCAGGAAGCCTTTCTCTAACACAGTTCTTTTGGAATTGGCAAAGTGATATTTCAAAGCCCATAGAGGGCTATGGTGAAAAAAGAAATATCCTCAGATGAAATCTGGAAAGAAGCTTTCTGAGAAACTGCTTAGTGTTCTGTTAATTCATCTCACAGAGTTACATCTGTATTTCGTGGATCTCTTTGGTAGCCTTATTTCTGTGGAATCTGAGAACAGATATTTCGGATCCCTTTGAAGTCTATAGGGCCAAAGGAAATATCCTCCGATATCAAAGAGAAAGAAGCTTTCTGAGAAACTTCTTTGTGTTCCGTGAAATCATCTCAGAGAGTTACAGCTTTCCCCTCCAGAAGCCTTTCGCTAAGACAGTTCTTGTGGAATTGGCAAAGTGATATTTGGAATCCAATAGAGGGCTATGGTGAAAAAGGAAATATCCTCAGATGAAATGTGTAAAGAAGCATTCTGAGAAACTGCTTGGTGTTCTGTTAATTCATCTCACAGAGTTACATCTGTATTTCGTGGATCTCTTTGGTAGCCTTATTTCTGTGGAATCTGAGAACAGATATTTCGGATCCCTTTGAAGACTATAGGGCCAAAGGGAATATCCTCCGATAACAAAGAGAAAGAAGCTTTCTGAGAAACTTCTTTGTGTTCTGTGAAATCATCTCACAGAGTTACAGCTTTCCCCTCAAGAAGCCTTTCGCTAAGACAGTTCTTGTGGAATTGGCAAAGTGATATTTGGAAGCCCTTAGAGGGCTATGTTGAAAAAGGAAATATCCTCAGATGAAATCTGGAAAGAAGCTTTCTGAGAAACTGCTTGTTGTTCTGTTAATTCATTTCACAGAGATACATCTGTATTTCGTGGATCTCTTTGCTAGCCTTATTTCTATGGAATCTGAGAACAGTTATTTCAGATCCCTTTGAAGACGATAGGGCCAAAGGAACTATCCTCCGATTATAAAGAGAAAGAAGCTTCCTGAGGAACTTCTTTGTGTTCTGTGAAATCATCTCACAGAGTTAGAGCTTTCCGCTCAAGAAGCCTTTCTCTAAGACAGTTTTTTGTGGAATTGGCAAAGTGATATTTCTAAGCCCATAGAGGGCTATGGTGAAAAAGGAAATGTCCTCAGATAAAATCTGGAAAGAAGCTTTCTAAGAAACTGCTTAGTGTTCTGTTAATTCATCTCACAGATTTACATCTGTATTTCGTGAATCTCTTTGGTAGCCTTATTTCTGTGGTATCTGAGAACAGATATTTCGGATCCCTTTGAAGACAATAGGGCCAAAGGAAATATCCTCCGATATCAAAGAGAAAGAAGCTTTCTGAGAAACTTCTTTGTGTTCTGTGAAATCATCTCACAGAGTTACAGCTTTACCCTCAAGAAGCCTTTCGCTAAGACAGTTCTTGTGGAATTGGCAAAGTGATATTTGGAAGCCCTTAGAGGGCTATGGTGAAAAAGGAAATATCCTCAGATGAAATCTGGAAAGAAGCTTTCTGAGAAACTGTTTGGAGTTCTGTTAATTCATCTCACAGAGTTACATCTGTATTTCGTGGATCTCATTGCTAGCCTTATTTCTGTGGAATCTGAGAACAGATATTTCGGATCTCTTTGAAGATTATAGGGCCAAAGGAAATATCCTGCAATAACAAAGAGAAAGAACCTTTCTGAGAAACTTCTTTGTGTTCTGTGAAATCATCTCACAGAGTTACAGCTTTTCCCTCAAGAAGCCTTTCCTGTGGAATTGGCAAAGTGATATTTGGAAGCCCATAGAGGGCTATGTTGAAAAAGGAAATATCCTCAGATGAAATCTGGAAAGAAGCTTTCTGAGAAACTGCGTGGTGTTCTCTTAATTCATCCCTCAGAGTTACATCTGTATTTCGTGGATCTCTTTGCTATCCTTATTTCTGTGGAATCTGAGAACAGATATTTCGGATCAGTTTGTAGATTATAGGGCCAAAGGAAATGTCCTCCAGTAACTAAGAGAAAAAAGCTTTCTGAGAAACTTCTTTGTGTTCTGTGAAATCATCTCACAGAGTTACAGCTTTCCCCTCAAGAAGACTTTCGTAAGACAGTTCTTGTGGAATTGGCAAAGTGATATTTGGAAGCCCATAGAGGGCTATGGTGAAAAAGGAAATATATTCAGATAAAATCTGGTAAGAAGCTTTCTGAGAAACTGCTTGGTGTTCTGTTAATTCATCTCACAGAGTTACATCTGTATTTCATGTATCTCTTTGCTAGCCTTATTTCTGTGGAATCTGAGAACAGATATTTCGGATCCCTTTGAAGACGATAGGGCCAAAGGAAATATCCTCCGATAACAAAGAGAAAGAAGCTTTCTGAGAAACTTCTTTGTGTTCTGTGAAATCATCTCACAGAGTTACAGCTTTCTCCTCAAGAAGCCTTTCTCTAAGACAGTTCTTGTGGAATTGGCAAAGTGATATTTGGAAGCCCATAGAGGTCTTTGGTGAAAAAGGAAATATATTCCGATGAAATCTGGAAAGAAGCTTTCTGAGAAACTGCTTAGTGTTCTGTTAATTCATCTCAGAGAGTAACATCGGTATTTCGTGGATCTCTTTGGTAGCCTTATTTCTGTGGAATCTGAGAACAGATATTTCGGATCCCTTTGAAGACTATAGGGCCAAAGGAAATATCCTCCGATAACAAAGAGAAAGAAGCTTTCTGAGAAATTTCTTTGTGTTCTGTGAAATCATCTCACAGAGTTACAGCTTTCCCCTCAAGAAGCCTTTCGCTAACACAGTTCTTGTGGAATTGGCAAAGTGATATTTGGAAGTCCTTAGAGGTCCATGGCGAAAAAGGAAATATCCTCAGATTAAATCTGGAAAGAAGCTTTCTGAGAAACTGCTTGGTGTTCTCTTAATTCATCTCACAGAGTTACATCTGTATTTCGTGGATCTCTTTGCTAGCCTTACTTCTGTGGAATCTGAGAACAGATATTTCGGATCCCTTTGAAGATTATAGGGCCAAAGGAAATATCCTCCGGTAACTAAGAGAAAGAAGCTTTCTGAGAAACTTCTTTGTGTTCTGTGAAATCATCTCACAGATTTACAGCTTTCCCCTCAAGAAGACTTTCGTAAGACAGTTCTTGTGGAATTGGCAAAGTGATATTTGGAAGCCCATAGAGGGCTATGGTGAAAAAGGAAATATATTCAGATGAAATCTGGAAAGAAGCTTTCTGAGAAACTGCTTGGTGTTCTGTTAATTCATCTCACAGAGTTACATCTGTATTTCGTGGATCTCTTTGGTAGCCTTATTTCTGTGGAATCTGAGAACAGATATTTCGGATCCCTTTGAAGACTATAGGGCCAAAGGAAAAACCTCCGATAACAAAGAGAAAGAAGCTTTCTGAGAAACTTCTTTGTGTTCTGTGAAATCATCTCACAGAGTTACAGTTTCCCCTCAAGAAGCCTTTCGCTAAGACAGTTCTTGTGGAATTGGCAAAGTGATATTTGGAAGTCCTTAGAGGTCCATGGTGAAAAAGGAAATATCCTCAGATTAAATCTGGAAAGAAGCTTTCTGAGAAACTGCTTGGTGTTCTGTTAATTCATCTCACAGAGTTACATCTGTATTTCGTGTATCTCTTTGCTAGCCTTATTTCTGTGGAATCTGAGAACAGATATTTCGGATCCCTTTGAAGACGATAGGGCCAAAGGAAATATCCTCCGATAACAAAGAGAAAGAAGCTTTCTGAGAAACTTCTTTGTGTTCTGTGAAATCATCTCACAGAGTTACAGCTTTCTCCTCAAGAAGCCTTTCTCTAAGACAGTTCTTGTGGAATTGGCAAAGTGATATTTGGAAGCCCATAGAGGTCTTTGGTGAAAAAGGAAATATATTCCGATGAAATCTGGAAAGAAGCTTTCTGAGAAACTGCTTAGTGTTCTGTTAATTCATCTCAGAGAGTAACATCGGTATTTCGTGGATCTCTTTGGTAGCCTTATTTCTGTGGAATCTGAGAACAGATATTTCGGATCCCTTTGAAGACTATAGGGCCAAAGGAAATATCCTCCGATAACAAAGAGAAAGAAGCTTTCTGAGAAATTTCTTTGTGTTCTGTGAAATCATCTCACAGAGTTACAGCTTTCCCCTCAAGAAGCCTTTCGCTAACACAGTTCTTGTGGAATTGGCAAAGTGATATTTGGAAGTCCTTAGAGGTCCATGGCGAAAAAGGAAATATCCTCAGATTAAATCTGGAAAGAAGCTTTCTGAGAAACTGCTTGGTGTTCTCTTAATTCATCTCACAGAGTTACATCTGTATTTCGTGGATCTCTTTGCTAGCCTTACTTCTGTGGAATCTGAGAACAGATATTTCGGATCCCTTTGAAGATTATAGGGCCAAAGGAAATATCCTCCGGTAACTAAGAGAAAGAAGCTTTCTGAGAAACTTCTTTGTGTTCTGTGAAATCATCTCACAGATTTACAGCTTTCCCCTCAAGAAGCCTTTCGCTAAGACAGTTCTTGTGGAATTGGCAAAGTGATATTTGGAAGTCCTTAGAGGTCCATGGTGAAAAAGGAAATATCCTCAGATTAAATCTGGAAAGAAGCTTTCTGAGAAACTGCTTGGTGTTCTGTTAATTCATCTCACAGAGTTACATCTGTATTTCGTGGATCTCTTTGCTAGCCTTATTTCTGTGGAATCTGAGAACAGATATTTCGGATCCCTTTGAAGACTATAGGGCCCAAGGAAATATCCTGGGATTACAAAGAGAAAGAAGCTTTCTGAGAAACTTTTTTGTGTTCTGTGAAATCAACTCACAAAGTTACAGCTTTCCCCTCAAGAAGCCTTTCGCTAAGACAGTTCTTGCGGAATTGGCAAAGTGATATTTCAAAGCCCATAGAGGGCTATGGTGAAAAACGAAATATCCTCAGATGAAATCCTGAAAGAAGCTTTCTGAGAAACTGCTTAGTGTTCTCTTAATTCATCTCACAGAGTTACATCTGTATTTCGTGGATCTCTTTGCTAGCCTTATCTCTGTGGAATCTGAGAACAGATATTTCGGATCCCTTTGAAGACTATAGGGCCAAAGGAAATATCCTCCGATAACAAAGAGAAAGAAGCTTTCTGAGAAACTACTTTGTGTTCTGTGAAATCATGTCACAGAGTTACAGCTTTCCCCTCCAGAAGCCTTTTGCTAAGACAGTTGATGTGGAATTGGCAAAGTGATATTTGGAAGCCCATAGAGGGCTATGGTGAAAAGGAAATATCCTCAGATGAAATCTGGAAAGAAGCTTTCTGAGAAACTTCTTAGTGTTCTGTTAATTCATCTCACAGAGTTACATCTGTATTTCGTGGATCTCTTTGCTAGCCTTATCTCTGTGGAATCTGAGAACAGATATTTCGGATCCCTTTGAAGACTATAGGGCCAAAGGAAATATCCTCCGATTACAAAGAGAAAGAAGCTTTCTGAGAAACTTCTTTGTGTTCTGTGAAATCAACTCACAAAGTTACAGCTTTCCCCTCAAGAAGCCTTTCGCTAAGACAGTTCTTGCGGAATTGGCAAGTGATATTTCAAAGCCCATAGAGGGCTATGGTGAAAAAGGAAATATCCTCAGATGAAATCTGGAAAGAAACTTTCTGAGAAACTGATTAGTGTTCTGTTAATTCATCTCACAGAGTTACATCTGTATTTCGTGGATCTCTTTGCTAGCCTTATTTCTGTGGAATCTGAGAACAGATATTTCGGATCCCTTTGAAGACTATAGGGCCAAAGGAAATATCCTCCGATATCAAAGAGAAAGAAGCTTTCTGAGAAACTTCTTTGTGTTCTGTGAAATCATCTCACAGAGCTACAGCTTTCCCCTCCAGAAGCCTTTCGCTAAGACAGTTCTTGTGGAATTGGTAAAGTGATATTTGGAAGCCCATAGAGGGCTATGGTGAAAAAGGAAATATCCACAGATTAAATCTGGAAATAAGCTTTCTGAGAAACTGCTTAGTGTTCTGTTAATTCATCTCACAGAGTTACATCTTTATTTCGTGGATCTCTTTGCTAGCCTTATTTCTGTGGAATCTGAGAACAGATATTTCGGATCCCATTGAAGACTATAGGGCCAAAGGAAATATCCTCCGATAACAAAGAGAAAGAAGCTTTCTGAGAAACTTCTTTGCGTTCTGAGAAATCATCTCACAGAGTTACAGCTTTCCCCTCAAGAAGCCTTTCGGCAAGACAGATCTTGTGGAATTGGCAAAGTGATATTTGGAAGCCCATAGAGGGCTACGGTGAAAAACGAAGTATCCTCAGATGAAATCCTGAAAGAAGCTTTCTGAGAAACTGCTTAGTGTTCTGTTAATTCATCTCACAGAGTTACATCTGTATTTCGTGGATCTCTTTCCTAGCCTTATTTCTGTGGAATCTGAGAACAGATATTTCGTATCCCTTTGAAGACAATAGGGCCAAAGGAAATATCCTCCGATAACAAAGAGAAAGAAGCTTTCTGAGAAACTACTTTGTGTTCTGTGAAATCATCTCACAGAGTTACAGCTTTCCCCTCAAGAAGCCTTTTGCTAATACAGTTCTTGTGGAATTGGCAAAGTGATATTTGGAAGCCCATAGAGGGCTATGGTGAAAAAGGAAATATCCTCACATTAAATCTGGAAAGAAGCTTTCTGAGAAACTTCTTAATGCTCTGTTAATTCATCTCACAGAGTTACATCTGTATTTCGTGGATCTCTTTGCTAGCCTTATTTCTGTGGAATCTGAGAACAGATATTTCGGATCCCTTTGAAGACTATAGGGCCCAAGGAAATATCCTGGGATTACAAAGAGAAAGAAGCTTTCTGAGAAACTTTTTTGTGTTCTGTGAAATCAACTCACAAAGTTACAGCTTTCCCCTCAAGAAGCCTTTCGCTAAGACAGTTCTTGCGGAATTGGCAAAGTGATATTTCAAAGCCCATAGAGGGCTATGGTGAAAAACGAAATATCCTCAGATGAAATCCTGAAAGAAGCTTTCTGAGAAACTGCTTAGTGTTCTGTTAATTCATCTCACAGAGTTACATCTGTATTTCGTGGATCTCTTTGCTAACCTTATTTCTGTGGAATCTGAGAACAGATATTTCCGATAACTTTGAAGACTATAGGGCCAAAGGAAATATCCTCCGATAACAAAGAGAAAGAAGCTTTCTGAGAAACTACTTTGTGTTCTGTGAAATCATCTCACAGAGTTACAGCTTTCCCCTCCAGAAGCCTTTTGCTAAGACAGTTCTTGTGGAATTGGCGAAGTGATATTTGGAAGCCCATAGAGGGCTATGGTGAAAAAGGAAATATCCTCAGATGAAATCTGGAAAGAAGCTTTCTTAGAAACTTCTTAGTGCTCTGTTAATTCATCTCACTGAGTTACATCTGTATTTCGTGGATCTCCTTGCTAGCCTTATATCTGTGGAATCTGAGAACAGATATTTCGGATCCCTTTGAAGACTATAGGGCCAAAGGAAATATCCTCCGATTACAAAGAGAAAGAAGCTTTCTGAGAAACTTTTTTGTGTTCTGTGAAATCAACTCACAAAGTTACAGCTTTCCCCTCAAAAAGCCTTTCGCTAAGACAGTTCTTGCGGAATTGGCAAAGTGATATTTCAAAGCCCATAGAGGGCTATGGTGAAAAAGGAAATATCCTCAGATGAAATCTGGAAAGACGCTTTCTGAGAAACTGCTTAGTGTTCTGTTAATTCATCTCACAGAGTTACATCTGTATTTCGTGGATCTCTTTGGTGGCCTTATTTCTGTGGAATCTGAGAACAGATATTTCGGATCCCTTTGAAGACTATGGGGCCAAAGGAAATATCCTCCAATATCAAAGAGAAAGAAGCTTTCTGAGAAACTTCTTTGTGTTCTGTGAAATAATCTCACAGAGCTACAGCTTTCCCCTCCAGAAGCCTTTTGCTAAGACAGTTCTTGTGGAATTGGTAAAGTGATATTTGGAAGCCCATAGAGGGCTCTGGTGAAAAAGGAAATATCCTCAGATGAAATCTGGAAAGAAGCTTTCTGAGAAACTGCTTAGTGCTCTCTTAATTCATCTCACAGAGTTACTTCTGTATTTCCTGGATCCCTTTGCTAGCATTATCTCTGTGGAATCTGAGAACAGATATTGTGGATCCCTTTGAAGACTATAGGGCCCAAGGAAATATCCTGGGATTACAAAGAGAAAGAAGCTTTCTGAGAAACTTTTTTGTGTTCTGTGAAATCAACTCACAAAGTTACAGCTTTCCCCTCAAGAAGCCTTTCGCTAAGACAGTTCTTGCGGAATAGGCAAAGTGATATTTCAAAGCCCATAGACGGCTATGGAGAAAAAGGAAATATCCTCAGATGAAATCTGGAAAGAAGCTTTCTGAGAAACTGCTTAGTGTTCTCTTAATTCAACTCACAGAGTTACATCTGTATTTCGTGGATCTCTTTGGTAGCCTTATTTCTGTGGAATCTGAGAACAGATATTTCGGATCCCTTTGGAGAGTATAGGGCCAAAGGAAATATCCTCCGATATCAAAGAGAAAGAAGCTTTCTGAGAAACTTCTTTGTGTTCTGTGAAATAATCTCACAGAGCTACAGCTTTCCCCTCCAGAAGCCTTTCGCTAAGACAGTTCTTGTCGAATTGGCAAAGTGATATTTGGAAGCCCTTAGAGGGCTATGGTGAAAAAGGAAATATCCTCAGATGAAATCTGGAAAGAAGCTTTCTGAGAAACTTCTTAGTGCTCTGTTAATTCATCTCACAGAGTTACATCTGTATTTCGCGGATCTCTTTGCTAGCCTTATTTCTGTGGAATCTGAGAACAGATATTTCGGATCCCTCTGAAGACTATAGGGCCAAAGGAAATATCCTCCGATTACAAAGAGAAAGAAGCTTTCTGAGAAACTTTTTTGTGTTCTGTGAAATCAACTCACAAAGTTACAGCTTTCCACTCAAAAAGCCTTTCGCTAAGGCAGTTCTTGCGGAATTGGCAAAGTGATATTTCAAAGCCCATAGAGGGCTATGGTGAAAAAGGAAATATCCTCAGATGAAATCTGGAAAGACGCTTTCTGAGAAACTGCTTAGTGTTCTGTTAATTCATCTCACAGAGTTACATCTGTATTTCGTGGATCTCTTTGGTGGCCTTATTTCTGTGTAATCTGAGAACAGATATTTCGCATCCCTTTGAAGACTATGGGGCCAAAGGAAATATCCTCCAATATCAAAGAGAAAGAAGCTTTCTGAGAAACTTCTTTGTGTTCTGTGAAATAATCTCACAGAGCTACAGCTTTCCCCTCCAGAAGCCTTTCGCTAAGACAGTTCTTGTGGAATTGGTAAAGTGATATTTGGAAGCCCATAGAGGGCTCTGGTGAAAAAGGAAATATCCTCAGATTAAATCTGGAAAGAAGCTTTCTGAGAAACTGCTTAGTGTTCTCTTAATTCATCTCACAGAGTTACTTCTGTATTTCCTGGATCCCTTTGCTAGCATTATCTCTGTGGAATCTGAGAACAGATATTGTGGATCCCTTTGAAGACTATAGGGCCCAAGGAAATATCCTGGGATTACAAAGAGAAAGAAGCTTTCTGAGAAACTTTTTTGTGTTCTGTGAAATCAACTCACAAAGTTACAGCTTTCCCCTCAAGAAGCCTTTCGCTAAGACAGTTCTTGCGGAATTGGCAAAGTGATATTTCAAAGCCCATAGAGGGCTATGGAGAAAAAGGAAATATCCTCAGATGAAATCTGGAAAGAAGCTTTCTGAGAAACTGCTTAGTGTTCTGTTAATTCAACTCACAGAGTTACATCTGTATTTCGTGGATCTCTTTGGTAGCCTTATTTCTGTGGAATCTGAGAACAGATATTTCGGATCCCTTTGAAGACTATAGGGCCAAAGGAAATATCCTCCGATATCAAAGAGAAAGAAGCTTTCTGAGAAACTTCTTTGTTTTCTGTGAAATCATCTCACAGAGCTACAGCTTTCCCCTCCAGAAGCCTTTTGCTAAGACAGTTCTTGTGGAATTGGCAAAGTGATATTTGGAAGCCCATAGAGGGCTATGGTGAAAAAGGAAATATCCTCAGATGAAATCTGGAAAGAAGCTTTCTGAGAAACTTCTTAGTGCTCTGTTAATTCATCTCACAGAGTTACATCTGTATTTCGTGGATCTCTTTGCTAGCCTTATTTCTGTGGAATCTGAGAACAGATATTTCGGATCCCTTTGAAGACTATAGGGCCAAAG
Organism: Macaca fascicularis; assembly: GCF_037993035.2. Taxonomy (NCBI): domain Eukaryota; kingdom Metazoa; phylum Chordata; class Mammalia; order Primates; family Cercopithecidae; genus Macaca; species Macaca fascicularis. The sequence continues at coordinate 43,262,983 of NC_088384.1, read as the reverse complement.
GAAATATCCTCCGATTACAAAGAGAAAGAAGCTTTCTGAGAAACTTTTTTGTGTTCTGTGAAATCAACTCACAAAGTTACAGCTTTCCCCTCAAGAAGCCTTTCGCTAAGACAGTTCTTGCGGAATTGGCAAGTGATATTTCAAAGCCCATAGAGGGCTATGGTGAAAAAGGAAATATCCTCAGATGAAATCTGGAAAGAAGCTTTCTGAGAAACTGCTTAGTGTTCTGGTAATTCATCTCACAGTGTTACATCTGTATTTCGTGGATCTCTTTGCTAGCCTTATTTCTGTGGAATCTGAGAACAGATATTTCGGATCCCTTTGAAGACTATAGGGCCAAAGGAAATATCCTCCGATATCAAAGAGAAAGAAGCTTTCTGAGAATCTTCTTTGTGTTCTGTGAAATCATCTCACAGAGCTACAGCTTTCCCCTCCAGAAGCCTTTCGCTAAGACAGTTCTTGTGGAATTGGTAAAGTGATATTTGGAAGCCCATAGAGGGCTATGGTGAAAAAGGAAATATCCACAGATTAAATCTGGAAAGAAGCTTTCTGAGAAACTGCTTAGTGTTCTCTTAATTCATCTCACGGAGTTACTTCTGTATTTCCTGGATCCCTTTGCTAGCATTATCTCTGTGGAATCTGAGAACAGAGATTTCGGATCCCTTTGAAGACTATAGGGCCAAAGGAAATATCCTCCGATAACAAAGAGAAAGAAGCATTCTGAGAAACTTCTTTGTGTTCTGTGAAATCATCTCACAGAGTTACAGCTTTCCCCTCAAGAAGCCTTTCGGCAAGACAGATCTTGTGGAATTGGCAAAGTGATATTTGGAATCCCATAGGGCTACGGTGAAATACGAAGTATCCTCAGATGAAATCCTGAAAGAAGCTTTCTGAGAAACTGCTTAGTGTTCTGTTAATTCATCTCTCAGAGTTACATGTGTATTTCGGGGATCTCTTTGCTAGCCTTATTTCTGTGGAATCTGAGAACAGATATTTCGTATCCCTTTGAACACTATAGGGCCAAAGGAAATATCCTCCGATAACAAAGAGAAAGAAGCTTTCTGAGAAACTACTTTGTGTTCTGTGAAATCATCTCACAGAGTTGCAGCTTGCCCCTCAAGAAGCCTTTTGCTAAGACAGTTCTTGTGGAATTGGCAAAGTGATATTTGGAAGCCCATAGAGGGCTATGGTGAAAAAGGAAATATCCTCAGATGAAATCTGGAAAGAAGCTTTCTGAGAAACTTCTTAGTGCTCTGTTAATTCATCTCACAGAGTTACATCTGTATTTCGTGGATCTCTTTGCTAGCCTTATTTCTGTGGAATCTGAGAACAGATATTTCGGATCCCTTTGAAGACTATAGGGCCAAAGGAAATATCCTCCGATTACAAAGAGAAAGAAGCTTTCTGGAAAACTTTTTTGTGTTCTGTGAAATCAACTCACAAAGTTACAGCTTTCCCCTCAAGAAGCCTTTCGCTAAGACAGTTCTTGCGGAATTGGCAAAGTGATATTTCAAAGCCCATAGAGGGCTATGGTGAAAAAGGAAATATCCTCATTGAAATCTGGAAAGAAGCTTTCTGAGAAACTGCTTAGTGTTCTGTTAACTCATCTCACAGAGTTACATATGTATTTCGTGGATCTCTTTGGTACCCTTATTTCTGTGGAATCTGAGAACAAATATTTCGGATCCCTTTGAAGACTATAGGGCCAAAGGAAATATCCTCCGATATCAAAGAGAAAGAAGCTTTCTGAGAAACTTCTTTGTGTTCTGTGAAATAATCTCACAGAGCTACAGCTTTCCCCTCCAGAAGCCTTTCGCTAAGACAGTTCTTGTGGAATTGGCAAAGTGATATTTGGAAGCCCATAGAGGGCTATGGTGAAAAAGGAAATATCCTCAAATAAAATCTGGAAAGAAGCTTTCTGAGAAACTGCTTAGTGTTCTGTTAATTCATCTCACAGAGTTACATCTGTATTTCGTGGATCCCTTTGCTAGCATTATCTCTGTGGAATCTGAGAGCAGATATTTCGGATCCCTTTGAAGACTATAGGGCCAAAGGAAATATCCTCCGATTACAAAGAGGAAGAAGCTTTCTGAGAAACTTTTTTGTGTTCTGTGAAATAAACTCACAAAGTTACAGCTTTCCCCCAAGAAGCCTTTCGCTAAGACAGTTCTTGCGGAATTGGCAAAGTGATATTTCAAAGCCCATAGAGGGCTATGGTGAAAAAGGAAATATCCTCAGATGAAATCTGGAAAGAAGCTTTCTGAGAAACTGCATAGTGTTCTGTTAATTCATCTCACAGAGTTACATCAGTATTTCGTGGATCCCTTTGCCAGCCTTATTTCTGTGGAATCTGAGAACAGATATTTCGGATCCCTTTGAAGACTATAGGGCCAAAGGAAATATCCTCCGATAACAAACAGAAAGAAGCTTTCTGAGAAACTTCTTTGTGTTCTGTGAAATAATCTCACAGAGCTACAGCTTTCCCCTCCAGAAGCCTTTTGCTAAGACAGTTCTTGTGGAATTGGCAAAGTGATATTTGGAAGCCCAAGAGGGCTATGGTGAAAAAGGAAATATCCTTTGATGAAATCTGGAAAGAAGCTTTCTGAGAAACTGCTTAGTGTTCTGTTAATTCATCTCACAGAGTTACATCTGTATTACGTGGATCCCTTTGCTAGCATTATCTCTGTGGAATCTGAGAACAGATAATTCGGATCCCTTTGAAGACTATAGGGCCAAAGGAAATAGCCTCCGATAATAAAGAGAAAGAAGCTTTCTGAGAAACTTGTTTGTGTTCTGTGAAATCATCTCACAGAGTTACAGCTTTCCCCTCAAGAAGCCTTTCGGTAAGACAGATCTTGTGGAATTGGCAAAGTAAAATTTGGAAGCGCATAGAGGGCTCCGGTGAAAAACGAAATATCCTCAGATGAAATCCTGAAAGAAGCTTTCTGAGAAACTGCTTAGTGTTCTGTTAATTCATCTCACAGAGTTACATGTGTATTTCGGGGATCTCTTTGCTAGACTTATTTCTGTGGAATCTGAGAACAGATATTTCGTATCCCTTTGAAGACTATAGGGCCAAAGGAAATATCCTCCGATAACAAAGAGAAAGAAGCTTTCTGAGAAACTACTTTGTGTTCTGTGAAATCATCTCACAGAGTTACAGCTTTCCCTTCAAGAAGCCTTTTGCTAAGACAGTTCTTGTGGAAATGGCAAAGTGATATTTGGAAGCCCATAGAGAGCTATGGTGAAAAAGGAAATATCCTCAGATGAAATCTGGAAAGAAGCTTTCTGAGAAACTTCTTAGTGCTCTGTTAATTCATCTCACAGAGTTACATCTGTATTTCGTGGATCTCTTTGCTAGCCTTATTTCTGTGGAATCTGAGAACAGATATTTCGGATCCCTTTGAAGACTATAGGGCCAAAGGAAATATCCTCCGATTACAAAGAGAAAGAAGCTTTCTGAGAAACTTTTTTGTGTTCTGTGAAATCAACTCACAAAGTTACAGCTTTCCCCTCAAGAAGCCTTTCACTAAGACAGTTATTGCGGAATTGGCAAAGTGATATTTCAAAGCCCATAGGGGGCTATGTTGAAAAAGGAAATATCCTCAGATGAAATCTGGAAAGAAGCTTTCTGAGAAACTGCTTAGTGTTCTGTTAATTCATCTCCGAGAGTTACATCTGTATTTAGTGGATCTCTTTGGTAGCCTTATTTCTGTGGAATCTGAGAACAGATATTTCGGATCCCTTTGAAGACTATAGGGCCAAAGGAAATATCCTCCGATAACAAAGAGAAAGAAGCTTTCTGAGAAACTTCTTTGTGTTCTGTGAAATCATCTCACAGAGTTACAGCTTTTTCCTCAATAAGCCTTTCCTAAGACACTTCTTTTGGAATTGGCAAAGTGATATTTGGAAACCCATAGAGGGCTATGGTGAAAAAGGAAATATCCTCAGATGAAATCTGGAAAGAAGCTTTCTGAGAACCTTCTTAGTGCTCTGTTAATTCATCTAACAGAGTTACATCTGTATTTCGTGGATCTCTTTGCTAGCCTTATTTCTGTGGAATCTAAGAACAGATATTTCGGATCCCTTTGAAGACTATAGGGCCAAAGGAAATATCCTCCGATTACAAAGAGAAAGAAGCTTTCTGAGAAACTTTTTTGTGTTCTGTGAAATCAACTCACAAAATTACAGCTTTCCCCTCAAGAAGTCTTTCGCTAAGACAGTTCTTGCGGAATTGGCAAAGTGATATTTCAAAGCCCATAGAGGGCTATGGTGAAAAAGGAAATATCCTCAGATGAAATCTGCAAAGAAGCTTTCTGAGAAACTGCTTAGTGTTCTGTTAATTCATCTCACAGAGTTACATCTGTATTTCGTGGATCTCTTTGGTAGCCTTATTTCTGTGGAATCTGAGAACAGATATTTCAGATCCCTTTGAAGACTATAGGGCCAAAGGAAATATCCTCCGATATCAAAGAGAAAGAAGCTTTCTGAGAAACTTCTTTGTGTTCTGTGAAATAATCTCACAGAGCTACAGCTTTCCCCTCCAGAAGCCTTTCGCTAAGACAGTTCTTGTCGAATTGGCAAAGTCATATTTGGAAGCCCATAGAGGGCTATGGTGAAAAAGGAAATATCCTCAAATAAAATCTGGAAAGAAGCTTTCTGAGAAATTGCTTAGTGTTCTGTTAATTCATCTCACAGAGTTACATCTGTATTTCGTGGATCCCTTTGCTAGCATTATCTCTGTGGAATCTGAGAACAGATATTTCGGATCCCTTTGAAGACTATAGGGCCAAAGGAAATATCCTCTGATTACAAAGAGGAAGAAGCTTTCTGAGAAACTTTTTTGTGTTCTGTGAAATAAACTCACAAAGTTACAGCTTTCCCCCAAGAAGCCTTTCGCTAAGACAGTTCTTGCGGAATTGGCAAAGTGATATTTCAAAGCCCAAAAAGGGCTATGGTGAAAAAGGAAATATCCTCAGATGAAATCTGGAAAGAAGCTTTCTGAGAAACTGCTTAGTTTTCTGTTAATTCATCTCACAGAGTTACATCAGTATTTGGTGGATCCCTTTGCTAGCCTTATTTCTGTGGAATCTGAGAACAGATATTTCGGATCCCTTTGAAGACTATAGGGCCAAAGGAAATATCCTCCGATAACAAACAGAAAGAAGCTTTCTGAGAAACTTCTTTGTGTTCTGTGAAATAATCTCACAGAGCTACAGCTTTCCCCTCAGAAGCCTTTTGCTAAGATAGTTCTTGTGGAATTGGCAAAGTGATATTTGGAAGCCCAAGAGGGCTATGGTGAAAAAGGAAATATCCTCTGATGAAATCTGGAAAGAAGCTTTCTGAGAAACTGCTTAGTGTTCTGTTAATTCATCTCACAGAGTTACATCTGTATTACGTGGATCCCTTTGCTAGCATTATCTCTGTGGAATCTGAGAACAGATAATTCGGATCCCTTTGAAGACTTTAGGGCCAAAGGAAATAGCCTCCGATAATAAAGAGAAAGAAGCTTTCTGAGAAACTTGTTTGTGTTCTGTGAAATCATCTCACAGAGTTACAGCTTTCCCCTCAAGAAGCCTTTCGGTAAGACAGATCTTGTGGAATTGGCAAAGTAATATTTGGAAGCGCATAGAGGGCTACGGTGAAAAACGAAATATCCTCAGATGAAATCCTGAAAGAAGCTTTCTGAGAAACTGCTTAGTGTTCTGTTAATTCATCTCACAGAGTTACGTCTGTATTTCGTGGATCTCTTCGCTAGACTTATTTCTGTGGAATCTGAGAACAGATATTTCGTATCCCTTTGAAGACTATAGGGCCAAAGGAAATATCCTCCGATAACAAAGAGAAAGAAGCTTTCTGAGAAACTACTTTGTGTTCTGTGAAATCATCTCACAGAGTTACAGCTTTCCCTTCAAGAAGCCTTTTGCTAAGACAGTTCTTGTGGAAATGGCAAAGTGATATTTGGAAGCCCATAGAGGGCTATGGTGAAAAAGAAATATCCCAAGATGAAATCTGGAAAGAAGCTTTCTGAGAAACTTCTTAGTGCTCTGTTAATATATCTCACAGAGTTACATCTGTATTTCGTGGATCTCTTTGCTAGCCTTATTTCTGTGGAATCTGAGAACAGATATTTCGGATCCCTTTCAAGACTATAGGGCCAAAGGAAATATCCTCCGATTACAAAGAGAAAGAAGCTTTCTGAGAAACTTTTTTGTGTTCTGTGAAATCAACTCACAAAGTTACAGCTTTCCCCTCAAGAAGCCTTTCGCTAAGACAGTTATTGCGGAATTGGCAAAGTGATATTTCAAAGCCCATAGAGGGCTATGTTGAAAAAGGAAATATCCTCAGATGAAATCTGGAAAGAAGCTTTCTGAGAAACTGCTTAGTGTTCTGTTAATTCATCTCACAGAGTTACATCTGTATTTCGTGGATCTCTTTGCTAGCCTTATTTCTGTGGAATCTGAGAACAGATATTTCGGATCCCTTTGAAGACTATAGGGCCAAAGGAAACATCCTCCGATAACAAAGAGAAAGAAGCTTTCTGAGAAACTTCTTTGTGTTCTGTGAAATCATCTCACAGAGTTACAGCTTTTTCCTCAATAAGCCTTTCCTAAGACACTTCTTTTGGAATTGGGAAAGTGATATTTGGAAGCCCATAGAGGGCTATGGTGAAAAAGGAAATATCCTCAGATGAAATCTGGAAAGAAGCTTTCTGAGAAACTTCTTAGTGCTCTGTTAATTCATCTCACAGAGTTACATCTGTATTTCGTGGATCTCTTTGCTAGCCTTATTTCTGTGGAATCTAAGAACAGATATTTCGGATCCCTTTGAAGACTATAGGGCCAAAGGAAATATCCTCCGATTACAAAGAGAAAGAAGCTTTCTGAGAAACTTTTTTGTGTTCTGTGAAATCAACTCACAAAATTACAGCTTTCCCCTCGAGAAGTCTTTCGCTAAGACAGTTCTTGCGGAATTGGCAAAGTGATATTTCAAAGCCCATAGAGGGCTACGGTGAAAAAGGAATTATCCTCAGATGAAATCTGGAAAGAAGCTTTCTGAGAAACTGCTTAGTGTTCTGTTAATTCATCTCACAGAGTTACATCTGTATTTCGTGGATCTCTTTGGTAGCCTTATTTCTGTGGAATCTGAGAACAGATATTTCAGATCCCTTTGAAGACTATAGGGCCAAAGGAAATATCCTCCGATATCAAAGAGAAAGAAGCTTTCTGAGAAACTTCTTTGTGTTCTGTGAAATAATCTCACAGAGCTACAGCTTTCCCCTCCAGAAGCCTTTCGCTAAGACAGTTCTTGTGGAATTGGAAAAGTGATATTTGGAATCCCATAGAGGGCTATGGTGAAAAAGGAAATATCCTCAAATAAAATCTGGAAAGAAGCTTTCTGAGAAACTGCTTAGTGTTCTGTTAATTCATCTCACAGAGTTACATCTGTATTTCGTGGATCCCTTTGCTAGCATTATCTCTGTGGAATCTGAGAACAGATATTTCGGATCTCTTTGAAGACTATAGGGCCAAAGGAAATATCCTCCGATAACAAAGAGAAAGAAGCTTTCTGAGAAACTTCTTTGTGTTCTTTGAAATCATCTCACAGAGTTACAACTTTCCCCTCAAGAAGCCTTTCGGTAAGACAGATCTTGTGGAATTGGCAAAGTGATATTTGGAAGCCCATAGAGGGCTACGGTGAAAAACGAAATATCCTCACATGAAATCCTGAAAGAAGCTTTCTGAGAAACTGCTTAATGTTCTGTTAATTCATCTCACAGAGTTACATCTGTATTTCGTGGATCTCTTTGCTAGCCTTATTTCTGTGGAATCTGAGAACAGATATTTCGGATACCTTTGAAGACTATAGGGCCAAAGGAAATATCCTCCGATAACAAAGAGAAAGAAGCTTTCTGAGAAACTACTTTGTGTTCTGTGAAATCATCTCACAGAGTTACAGCTTTCCCCTCAAGAAGCCTTTTGCTAGACAGTTCTTGTGGAATTGGCAAAGTGATATTTGGAAGCCCATAGAGGGCTATGGTGAAAAAGGAAATATCCTCAGATGAAATCTGGAAAGAAGCTTTCTGAGAAACTTCTTAGTAGTCTGTTAATTCATCTCACAGAGTTACATCTGTATTTCGTGGATCTCTTTGCTAGCCTTATTTCTGTGGAAAATGAGAACAGATATTTCGGATCCCTTTGAAGACTATAGGGCCAAAGGAAATATCCTCCGATTACAAAGAGAAAGAAGCTTTCTGAGAAACTTTTTTGTGTTCTGTGAAATCAACTCACAAAGTTACAGCTTTCCCTTCAAGAAGCCTTTCGCTAAGACAGTTCTTGCCGAATTGGCAAAGTGATATTTCAAAGCCTATAGAGGGCTATGGTGAAAAAGGAAATATCCTCAAATGAAATCTGGAAAGAAGCTTTCTGAGAAACTGCTTAGTGTTCTGTTAATTCATCTCACAGAGTTACATCAGTATTTCGTGGATCTCTTTGGTAGCCTTATTTCTGTGGAATCTGAGAACAGATATTTCGGATCCCTTTGAAGACTATAGGGCCAAAGGAAATATCCTCCGATATCAAAGAGAAAGAAGCTTTCTGAGAAGTTCTTTGTGTTCTGTGAAATAATCTCAGAGAGCTACAGCTTTCCCCTCAAGAAGCCTTTTGCTAAGACAGTTCTTGTGGAATTGGCAAAGTGATATTTGGAAGCCCATAGAGGGCTATGGTGAAAAAGGAAATATCCTCAGATGAAATCTGGAAAGAAGCTTTCTGAGAAACTACTTACTGCTCTGTTAATTCATCTCACAGAGTTACATCTGTATTTCGTGGATCTCTTTGCTAGCCTTATTTCTGTGGAATCTGAGAACAGATATTTCGGATCCCTTTGAAGACTATAGGTCCAAAGGAAATATCCTCCGATTACAAAGAGGAAGAAGCTTTCTGAGAAACTTTTTTGTGTTCTGTGAAATCAACTCACAAAGTTACAACTTTCCCCTCAAGAAGCCTTTCGCTATGACAGTTCTTGCGGAATTGGCAAAGTGATATTTGGAAGCCCATAGAGGGCTATGGTGAAAAAGGAAATATCCTCAGATGAAATCTGGAAAGAAGCTTTCTGAGAACCTTGTTAGTGCTCTGTTAATTTATCTCACAGAGTTACATCTGTATTTCGTGGATCTCTTTGCTAGACTTATTTCTGTGGAATCTGAGAACAGATATTTCGGATCCCTTTGAAGACTATAGGGCCAAAGGAAATATCCTCCGATTACAAAGAGAAAGAAGCTTTCTGAGAAACTTTTTTGTGTTCTGTGAAATCAACTCACAAAATTACAGCTTTCCCCTCAAGAAGTCTTTCGCTAAGACAGTTCTTGCGGAATTGGCAAAGTGATATTTCAAAGCCCATAGAGGGCTATGGTGAAAAAGGAAATATCCTCAGATGAAATCTGCAAAGAAGCTTTCTGAGAAACTGCTTAGTGTTCTGTTAATTCATCTCACAGAGTTACATCTGTATTTCGTGGATCTCTTTGGTAGCCTTATTTCTGTGGAATCTGAGAACAGATATTTCGGATCCCTTTGAAGACTATAGGGCCAAAGGAAATATCCTCCGATATCAAAGAGAAAGAAGCTTTCTGAGAAACTTCTTTGTGTTCTGTGAAATAATCTCACAGAGCTACAGCTTTCCCCTCCAGAAGCCTTTCGCTAAGACAGTTCTTGTGGAATTGGCAAAGTGATATTTGGAAGCCCAAGAGGGCTATGGTGAAAAAGGAAATATCCTCAAATAAAATCTGGAAAGAAGCTTTCTGAGAAACTGCTTAGTGTTCTGTTAATTCATCTCACAGAGTTACATCTGTATTTCGTGGATCCCTTTGCTAGCATTATCTCTGTGGAATCTGAGAACAGATATTTCGGATCTCTTTGAAGACCATATGGCCAAAGGAAATATCCTCCGATAACAAAGAGAAAGAAGCTTTCTGAGAAACTTCTTTGTGTTCTTTGAAATCATCTCACAGAGTTACAGCTTTCCCCTCAAGAAGCCTTTCGGTAAGACAGATCTTGTGGAATTGGCAAAGTGATATTTGGAAGCCCATTGAGGGCTACGGTGAAAAACGAAATATTCTCACATGAAATCCTGAAAGAAGCTTTCTGAGAAACTGCTTAATGTTCTGTTAATTCATCTCACAGAGTTACATCTGTATTTCGTGGATCTCTTTGCTAGCCTTATTTCTGTGGAATCTGAGAACAGATATTTCGGATACCTTTGAAGACTATAGGGCCAAAGGAAATATCCTCCGATAACAAAGAGAAAGAAGCTTTCTCAGAAACTATTTGTGTTCTGTGAAATCATCTCACAGAGTTACAGCTTTCCCCTCAAGAAGCGTTTTGCTAGACAGTTCTTGTGGAATTGGCAAAGTGATATTTGGAAGCCCATGGAGGGCTATGGTGAAAAAGTAAATATCCTCAGATGAAATCTGGAAAGAAGCTTTCTGAGAAACTTCTTAGTGCTCTGTTAATTCATCTCACAGAGTTACATCTGTATTTCGTGGATCTCTTTGCTAGCCTTATTTCTGTGGAATCTGAGAACAGATATTTCGGATCCCTTTGAAGACTATAGGGCCAAAGGAAATATCCTCCGATTACAAAGAGAAAGAAGCTTTCTGAGAAACTTTTTTGTGTTCTGTGAAATCAACTCACAAAGTTACAGCTTTCCCCTCAAGAAACCTTTCGCTAAGACAGTTCTTGCGGAATTGGCAAAGTGATATTTCAAAGCCTATAGAGGGCTATGGTGAAAAAGGAAATATCCTCAGATGAAATCTGGAAAGAAGCTTTCTTAGAAACTGCTTAGTGTTCTCTTAATTCATCTCACAGAGTTACATCTGTATTTCGTGGATCTCTTTGGTAGCCTTATTTCTGTGGAATCTGAGAACAGATTTTACGGATCCCTTTGAAGACTATAGGGCCAAAGGAAATATCCTCCGATATCAAAGAGAAAGAAGCTTTCTGAGAAACTTCTTTGTGTTCTTTGAAATCATCTAAGAGAGTTACAGCTTTCTCCTCCAAAACCCTTTCGCTAAGACAGTTCTTGTGGAATTGGCAAAGTGATATTTCAAAGCCCGTAGAGGGCTATGGTGAAAAAGGAAGTATCCGCAGATGAAATCTGGAAAGAAGCTTTCTGAGAAACTGCTTAGTGTTCTGTTAATTCATCTCACAGAGTTACATGTGTATTTCGTGGATATCTTTGCTAGCCTTTTTTCTGTGGAATCTGAGAACAGATATTTCGGATCCCATTGAAGAGTATAGGGCCAAAGGAAATATCCTCCGATATCAAAGAGAAAGAAGCTTTCTCAGAAGTTCTTTGTGTTCTGTGAAATAATCTCAGAGAGCTACAGCTTTCCCCTCAAGAAGCCTTTTGCTAAGACAGTTCTTGTGGAATTGGCAAATTGATATTTGGAAGCCCATAGAGGGCTATGGTGAAAAAGGAAATATCGTCAGATGAAATCTGGAAAGAAGCTTTCTGAGAAACTACTTACTGCTCTGTTAATTCATCTCACAGAGTTACATCTGTATTTCATGGATCTCTTTGCTAGCCTTATTTCTGTGGAATCTGAGAACAGATATTTCGGATCCCTTTGAAGACTATAGGTCCAAAGGAAATATCCTCCGATTACAAAGAGGAAGAAGCTTTCTGAGAAACTTTTTTGTGTTCTGTGAAATCAACTCACAAAGTTACAACTTTCCCCTCAAGAAGCCTTTCGCTATGACAGTTCTTGCGGAATTGGCAAAGTGATATTTGGAAGCCCATAGAGGGCTTTGGTGAAAAAGGAAATATCCTCATATTAAATCGGGAAAGAAGCTTTCTGAGAAACTGCTTAGTGTTCTGTTAATTCATCTCACAGTGTAACATCTGTATTTCGTGGATCCCTATGCTAGCATTATCTCTGTGGAATCTGAGAACAGATAATTCGGATCCCTTTGAAGACTATAGGGCCAAAGGAAATAGCCTCCGATAATAAAGAGAAAGAAGCTATCTGAGAAACTTGTTTGTGTTCTGTGAAATCATCTCACAGAGTTACAGCTTTCCCCTCAAAAAGCTTTTCGGTAAGACAGATCTTGTGGAATTGGCAAAGTGATATTTGGAAGCCCATAGAGGGCTACGGTGAAAAACGAAATATCCTCAGATGAAATCCTGACAGAAGCTTTCTGAGAAACTGCTTAGTGTTCTGTTAATTCATCTCACAGAGTTACATCTGTATTTCATGGATCTCTTTGCTAGCCTTATTTCTGAGGAATCTGAGAACAGATATTTCGGATCCCTTTGAAGACTATAGGGCCAAAGGAAATAGCCTCCGATAATAAAGAGAAAGAAGCTTTCTGAGAAACTTGTTTGTGTTCTGTGAAATCATCTCACAGAGTTACAGCTTCCCCCTCAAGAAGCCTTTCGGTAAGACAGATCTTGTGGAATTGGCAAAGTGATATTTGGAAGCCCATAGAGGGCTACGGTGAAAAACGAAGTATCCTGAGATGAAATCCTGAAACAAGCTTTCTGAGAAACTGCTTAGTGTTCTGTTAATTCATCTCACAGAGTTACATCTGTATTTCGTGGATCTCTTTGCTAGCCTTATTTCTGTGGAATCTGAGAACAGATATTTCGAATCCCTTTGAAGACTATAGGGCCAAAGGAAATATCCTCCGATAACAAAGAGAAAGAAGCTTTCTGAGAAACTACTTTGTGTTCTGTGAAATCATCTCACAGAGTTACAGCTTTCCCTTCAAGAAGCCTTTTGCTAAGACAGTTCTTGTGGAATTGGCAAAGTGATATTTGGAAGCCCATAGAGGGCTATGGTGAAAAAGGAAATATCCTCAGATGAAATCTGGAAAGAAGCTTTCTGAGAAACTTCTTAGTGCTCTGTTAATTCATCTCAACGAGTTACATCTGTATTTCGTGGATCTCTTTGCTAGCCTTACTTCTGTGGAATCTGAGAACAGATATTTCGGATCCCTTTGAAGACTATAGGGCCAAAGGAAATATCCTCCGATTACAAAGAGAAAGAAGCTTTCTGAGAAACTTTTTTGTGTTCTGTGAAATCAACTCACAAAGTTACAGCTTTCCCCTCAAGAAGCCTTTCGCTAAGACAGTTCTTGCGGAATTGGCAAAGTGATATTTCAAAGCCCATAGAGGGCTATGGTGAAAAAGGAAATATCCTTAGATGAAATCTGGAAAGAAGCTCTCTGAGAAACTGCTTAGGGTTCTGTTAATTCATCTCACAGAGTTACATCTGTATTTCGTGGATCCCTTTGCTAGCATTATCTCTGTGGAATCTGAGAACAGATATTTCGGATCCCTTTGAAGACTACAGGGCCAAAGGAAATATCCTCCGATAACAAAGAGAAAGAAGCTTTCTGAGAAACTTCTTTGTGTTCTGTGAAATCATCTCACAGAGTTACAGCTTTCCCCTCAAGAAGCCTTTCGGTAAGACAGATCTTGTGGAATTGGCAAAGTGATATTTGGAAGCCCATAGAGGGCTACGGTGAAAAACGAAATATCCTCAGAAGAAATCCTTAAAGAAGCTTTCTGATAAACTGCTTAGTGTTCTGTTAATTCATCTCACAGAGTTACATCTGTATTTCGTGGATCTCTTTGCTAGCCTTATTTCTGTGGAATCTGAGAACAGGTATTTCGGATACCTTTGAAGACTATAGGGCCAAAGGAAATATCCTCCGATAACAAAGAGAAAGAAGCTTTCTGAGAAACTACTTTGTGTTCTGTGAAATCATCTCACAGAGTTACAGCTTTCCCCTCAAGAAGCCTTTTGCTAGACAGTTCTTGTGGAATTGGCAAAGTGATATTTGGAATCCCATAGATGGCTATGCTGAAAAAGGAAATATCCTCAGATGAAATCTGGAAAGAAGCTTTCTGAGAAACTTCTTAGTGTTCTGTTAATTCAACTCACAGAGTTACATCTCTATTTCGTGGATCTCTTTGGTAGCCTTATTTCTGTGGAATCTGAGAACAGATATTTCGGATACCTTTGAAGACTATAGGCCAAAGGAAATATCCAACGATTACAAAGAGAAAGAAGCTTTCTGGGAAACTTTTTTGTGTTCTGTGAAATCATCTCACAGAGATAGAGCTTTCTGCTCAAGAATCCTTTCGCTAAGACAGTTCTTGTGGAATTGGCAAAGTGATATTTCAAAGCCCGTAGAGGGCTATGGAGAAAAAGGAAGTATCCGCAGATGAAATCTGGAAAGAAGCTTTCTGAGAAACTGCTTAGTGTTCTGTTAATTCATCTCACAGAGTTACATGTGTATTTCTTGGATATCTTTGCTAGCCTTATTTCTGTGGAATCTGAGAACAGATATTTCGGATCCCATTGAAGACTATAGGGCCAAAGGAAATATCCTCCGATATCAAAGAGAAAGAAGCTTTCTGAGAAGTTCTTTGTGTTCTGTGAAATAATCTCAGAGAGCTACAGCTTTCCCCTCAAGAAGCCTTTTGCTAAGACAGTTCTTGTGGAATTTGCAAAGTGATATTTGGAAGCCCATAGAGGGCTATGGTGAAAAAGGAAATATCCTCAGATGAAATCTGGAAAGAAGCTTTCTGAGAAACTACTTACTGCTCTGTTAATTCATCTCACAGAGTTACATCTGTATTTCGTGGATCTCTTTGCTAGCCTTATTTCTGTGGAATCTGAGAACAGATATTTCGGATCCCTTTGAAGACTATAGGTCCAAAGGAAATATCCTCCGATTACAAAGAGGAAGAAGCTTTCTGAGAAAGTTTTTTGTGTTCTGTGAAATCAACTCACAAAGTTACAACTTTCCCCTCAAGAAGCCTTTCGCTATGACAGTTCTTGCGGAATTGGCAAAGTGATATTTGGAAGCCCATAGAGGGCTATGGTGAAAAAGGAAATATCCTCAGATGAAATCTGGAAAGAAGCTTTCTGAGAACCTTGTTAGTGCTCTGTTAATTCATCTCACAGAGTTACATCTGTATTTCGTGGATCTCTTTGCTAGCCTTATTTCTGTGGAATCTGAGAACAGATATTTCGGATCTCTTTGAAGACCATATGGCCAAAGGAAATATCCTCCGATAACAAAGAGAAAGAAGCTTTCTGAGAAACTTCTTTGTGTTCTTTGAAATCATCTCACAGAGTTACAGCTTTCCCTTCAAGAAGCCTTTCGGTAAGACAGATCTTGTGGAATTGGCAAAGTGATATTTGGAAGCCCATTGAGGGCTACGGTGAAAAACGAAATATTCTCACATGAAATCCTGAAAGAAGCTTTCTGAGAAACTGCTTAATGTTCTGTTAATTCATCTCACAGAGTTACATCTGTATTTCGTGGATCTCTTTGCTAGCCTTATTTCTGTGGAATCTGAGAACAGATATTTCGGATACCTTTGAAGACTATAGGGCCAAAGGAAATATCCTCCGATAACAAAGAGAAAGAAGCTTTCTCAGAAACTACTTTGTGTTCTGTGAAATCATCTCACAGAGTTACAGCTTTCCCCTCAAGAAGCGTTTTGCTAGACAGTTCTTGTGGAATTGGCAAAGTGATATTTGGAAGCCCATGGAGGGCTATGGTGAAAAAGTAAATATCCTCAGATGAAATCTGGAAAGAAGCTTTCTGAGAAACTTCTTAGTGCTCTGTTAATTCATCTCACAGAGTTACATCTGTATTTCGTGGATCTCTTTGCTAGCCTTATTTCTGTGGAATCTGAGAACAGATATTTCGGATCCCTTTGAAGACTATAGGGCCAAAGGAAATATCCTCCGATTACAAAGAGAAAGAAGCTTTCTGAGAACCTTTTTTGTGTTCTGTGAAATCAACTCACAAAGTTACAGCTTTCCCCTCAAGAAGCCTTTCGCTAAGACAGTTCTTGCGGAATTGGCAAAGTGATATTTCAAAGCCTATAGAGGGCTATGGTGAAAAAGGAAATATCCTCAGATGAAATCTGGAAAGAAGCTTTCTTAGAAACTGCTTAGTGTTCTCTTAATTCATCTCACAGAGTTACATCTGTATTTCGTGGATCTCTTTGGTAGCCTTATTTCTGTGGAATCTGAGAACAGATTTTACGGATCCCTTTGAAGACTATAGGGCCAAAGGAAATATCCTCCGATATCAAAGAGAAAGAAGCTTTCGGAGAAACTTCTTTGTGTTCTTTGAAATCATCTAAGAGAGTTACAGCTTTCTCCTCCAAAACCCTTTCGCTAAGACAGTTCTTGTGGAATTGGCAAAGTGATATTTCAAAGCCCGTAGAGGGCTATGGTGAAAAAGGAAGTATCCGCAGATGAAATCTGGAAAGAAGCTTTCTGAGAAACTGCTTAGTGTTTTGTTAATTCATCTCACAGAGTTACATGTGTATTTCGTGGATATCTTTGCTAGCCTTTTTTCTGTGGAATCTGAGAACAGATATTTCGGATCCCATTGAAGAGTATAGGGCCAAAGGAAATATCCTCCGATATCAAAGAGAAAGAAGCTTTCTCAGAAGTTCTTTGTGTTCTGTGAAATAATCTCAGAGAGCTACAGCTTTCCCCTCAAGAAGCCTTTTGCTAAGACAGTTCTTGTGGAATTGGCAAATTGATATTTGGAAGCCCATAGAGGGCTATGGTGAAAAAGGAAATATCCTCAGATGAAATCTGGAAAGAAGCTTTCTGAGAAACTACTTACTGCTCTGTTAATTCATCTCACAGAGTTACATCTGTATTTCATGGATCTCTTTGCTAGCCTTATTTCTGTGGAATCTGAGAACAGATATTTCGGATCCCTTTGAAGACTATAGGTCCAAAGGAAATATCCTCCGATTACAAAGAGGAAGAAGCTTTCTGAGAAACTTTTTTGTGTTCTGTGAAATCAACTCACAAAGTTACAACTTTCCCCTCAAGAAGCCTTTCGCTATGACAGTTCTTGCGGAATTGGCAAAGTGATATTTGGAAACCCATAGAGGGCTTTGGTGAAAAAGGAAATATCCTCATATTAAATCGGGAAAGAAGCTTTCTGAGAAACTGCTTAGTGTTCTGTTAATTCATCTCACAGTGTAACATCTGTATTTCGTGGATCCCTATGCTAGCATTATCTCTGTGGAATCTGAGAACAGATAATTCGGATCCCTTTGAAGACTATAGGGCCAAAGGAAATAGCCTCCGATAATAAAGAGAAAGAAGCTATCTGAGAAACTTGTTTGTGTTCTGTGAAATCATCTCACAGAGTTACAGCTTTCCCCTCAAGAAGCTTTTCGGTAAGACAGATCTTGTGGAATTGGCAAAGTGATATTTGGAAGCCCATAGAGGGCTACGGTGAAAAACGAAATATCCTCAGATGAAATCCTGAGAGAAGCTTTCTGAGAAACTGCTTAGTGTTCTGTTAATTCATCTCACAGAGTTACATCTGTATTTCATGGATCTCTTTGCTAGCCTTATTTCTGAGGAATCTGAGAACAGATATTTCGGATCCCTTTGAAGACTATAGGGTCAAAGGAAATAGCCTCCGATAATAAAGAGAAAGAAGCTTTCTGAGAAACTTGTTTGTGTTCTGTGAAATCATCTCACAGAGTTACAGCTTCCCCCTCAAGAAGCCTTTCGGTAAGACAGATCTTGTGGAATTGGCAAAGTGATATTTGGAAGCCCATAGAGGGCTACGGTGAAAAACGAAGTATCCTGATATGAAATCCTGAAACAAGCTTTCTGAGAAACTGCTTAGTGTTCTGTTAATTCATCTCACTGAATTACATCTGTATTTCGTGGATCTCTTTGCTAGCCTTATTTCTGTGGAATCTGAGAACAGATATTTCGAATCCCTTTGAAGACTATAGGGCCAAAGGAAATATCCTCCGATAACAAAGAGAAAGAAGCTTTCTGAGAAACTACTTTGTGTTCTGTGAAATCATCTCACAGAGTTACAGCTTTCCCTTCAAGAAGCCTTTTGCAAAGACAGTTCTTGTGGAATTGGCAAAGTGATATTTGGAAGCCCATAGAGGGCTATGGTGAAAAAGGAAATATCCTCAGATGAAATCTGGAAAGAAGCTTTATGAGAAACTTCTTAGTGCTCTGTTAATTCATCTCAAAGAGTTACATCTGTATTTCGTGGATCTCTTTGCTAGCCTTACTTCTGTGGAATCTGAGAACAGATATTTCGGATCCCTTTGAAGACTATAGGGCCAAAGGAAATATCCTACGATTACAAAGAGAAAGAAGCTTTCTGAGAAACTTTTTTGTGTTCTGTGAAATCAACTCACAAAGTTACAGCTTTCCCCTCAAGAAGCCTTTCGCTAAGACAGTTCTTGCGGAATTGGCAAAGTGATATTTCAAAGCCCATAGAGGGCTATGGTGAAAAAGGAAATATCCTTAGATGAAATCTGGAAAGAAGCTCTCTGAGAAACTGCTTAGGGTTCTGTTAATTCATCTCACAGAGTTACATCTGTATTTCGTGGATCCCTTTGCTAGCATTATCTCTGTGGAATCTGAGAACAGATATTTCGGATCCCTTTGAAGACTACAGGGCCAAAGGAAATATCCTCCGATAACAAAGAGAAAGAAGCTTTCTGAGAAACTTCTTTGTGTTCTGTGAAATCATCTCACAGAGTTACAGCTTTCCCCTCAAGAAGCCTTTCGGTAAGACAGATCTTGTGGAATTGGCAAAGTGATATTTGGAAGCCCATAGAGGGCTACGGTGAAAAACGAAATATCCTCAGAAGAAATCCTTAAAGAAGCTTTCTGATAAACTGCTTAGTGTTCTGTTAATTCATCTCACAGAGTTACATCTGTATTTCGTGGATCTCTTTGCTAGCCTTATTTCTGTGGATTCTGAGAACAGGTATTTCGGATACCTTTGAAGACTATAGGGCCAAAGGAAATATCCTCCGATAACAAAGAGAAAGAAGCTTTCTGAGAAACTACTTTGTGTTCTGTGAAATCATCTCACAGAGTTACAGCTTTCCCCTCAAGAATCCTTTTGCTAGACAGTTCTTGTGGAATTGGCAAAGTGATATTTGGAATCCCATAGATGGCTATGCTGAAAAAGGAAATATCCTCAGATGAAATCTGGAAAGAAGCTTTCTGAGAAACTGCTTAGTGTTCTGTTAATTCAACTCACAGAGTTACATCTCTATTTCGTGGATCTCTTTGGTAGCCTTATTTCTGTGGAATCTGAGAACAGATATTTCGGATACCTTTGAAGACTATAGGCCAAAGGAAATATCCAACGATTACAAAGAGAAAGAAGCTTTCTGGGAAACTTTTTTGTGTTCTATGAAATCAACTCACAAAGTTACAGCTTTCCCCTCCGGAAGCCTTTCGCTAAGACAGTTCTTGTGGAAATGGCAAAGTGATATTTCAAAGCCTATAGAGCGCTATGGTGAAAAAGGAAATTTCCTCAGATTAAATCTGGAAAGAAGCTTTCTGAGAAACTGCATAGTGTTCTGTTAATTCATCTCACACAGTTACATCTGTATTTCGTGGATCCCTTTGCTAGCATTATCTCTCTGGACTCTGAGAACAGATATTTCGGATCCCTTTGAAGACTATAGGGCCAAAGGAAATATCCTCCGATAACAAAGAGAAAAAAGCTTTCTGAGAAACTTCTTTGTGTTCTGTGAAATCATCTCACAGAGTTACAGCTTTCCCCTCAAGAAGCCTTTCGGTAAGACAGATCTTGTGGAATTGGCAAAGTGATATTTGGAAGCCCATAGAGGGCTACGGTGAAAAACGAAATATCCTCAGATGAAATCCTGAAAGAAGCTTTCTGAGAAACTGCTAGTGTTCTGTTAATTCATCTCACAGAGTTACATCTGTATTTCGTGGATCTCTTTGCTAGCCTTATTTCTGTGGAATCTGAGAACAGATATTTCGGATCCCTTTGAAGACTATAGGGCCAAAGGAAATATCCTCCGATATCAAAGAGAAAGAAGCTTTCTGAGAAACTACTTTGTGTTCTGTGAAATCATCTCACAGAGTTACAGCTTTCCCCTCAAGAAGCCTTTTGCTAGACAGTTCTTGTGGAATTGGCAAAGTGATATTTGGAATCCCACAGATGGCTATGCTGAAAAAGGAAATATCCTCAGATGAAATCTGGAAAGAAGCTTTCTGAGAAACTTCTTAGTGTTCTGTTAATTCATCTCACAGAGTTACATCTCTATTTCGTGGATCTCTTTGGTAGCCTTATTTTTGTGGAATCTGAGAACAGATATTTCGGATACCTTTGAAGACTATAGGCCAAAGGAAATATCCAACGATTACAAAGAGAAAGAAGCTTTCTGGGAAACTTTTTTGTGTTCTATGAAATCAACTCACAAAGTTACAGCTTTCCCCTCCGGAAGCCTTTCGCTAAGACAGTTCTTGTGGAATTGGCAAAGTGATATTTCAAAGCCTATAGAGGGCTATGGTGAAAAAGGAAATTTCTTCAGATTAAATCTGGAAAGAAACTTTCTCAGAAACTGCATAGTGTTCTGTTAATTATTCTCACACACTTACATCTGTATTTCGTGGATCCCTTTGCTAGCCTTATCTCTCTGGACTCTGAGAACAGATATTTCGGATCCCTTTGAAGACTATAGGGCCAAAGGAAATATCCTCCGATAACAAAGAGAAAAAAGCTTTCTGAGAAACTTCTTTGTGTTCTGTGAAATCATCTCACAGAGTTACAGCTTTCCCCTCAAGAAGCCTTTCGGTAAGACAGATCTTGTGGAATTGGCAAAGTGATATTTGGAAGCCCATAGAGGGCTACGGTGAAAAACGAAATATCCTCAGATGATCTCCTGAAAGAAGCTTTCTGAGAAACTGCTAGTGTTCTGTTAATTCATCTCACAGAGTTACATCTGTATTTCGTGGATCTCTTTGCTAGCCTTATTTCTGTGGAATCTGAGAACAGATATTTCGGATCCCTTTGAAGACTATAGGGCCAAAGGAAATATCCTCCGATATCAAGAGAAAGAAGCTTTCTGAGAAACTTCTTTGTGTTCCGTGAAATCATCTCAGAGAGTTACAGCTTTCTCCTCCAAAAGCCTGTCGCTAAGACAGTTCTTGTGGAATTGGCAAAGTGATATTTGGAAGCCCATAGAGGGCTATGCTGAAAAAGGAAATATCCTCCGATGAAATCTGGAAAGAAGCTTTCTGAGAAACTGCTTGGTGTTCTGTTAATTCATCTCACAGATTTACATCTGTATTTCGTGGATCTCTTTGTTAGCCTTATTTCTGTGGAATCTGAGAACAGATATTTCGGATCCCTTTGAAGACTATAGGGCCAAAGGAAATATCCTCCGATAACAAAGAGAAAGAAGCTTTCTGAGAAACTTCTTTGTGTTCTGTGAAATCATCTCACAGAGTTACAGCTTTCCCCTCAAGAAGCCTTTCGGTAAGACAGATCTTGTGGAATTGGCAAAGTGATATTTGGAAGCCCATAGAGGGCTACGGTGAAAAACGAAATATCCTCAGAAGAAATCCTTAAAGAAGCTTTCTGATAAACTGCTTAGTGTTCTGTTAATTCATCTCACAGAGTTACATCTGTATTTCGTGGATCTCTTTGCTAGCCTTATTTCTGTGGAATCTGAGAACAGGTATTTCGGATACCTTTGAAGACTATAGGGCCAAAGGAAATATCCTCCGATAACAAAGAGAAAGAAGCTTTCTGAGAAACTACTTTGTGTTCTGTGAAATCATCTCACAGAGTTACAGCTTTCCCCTCAAGAAGCCTTTTGCTAGACAGTTCTTGTGGAATTGGCAAAGTGATATTTGGAATCCCATAGATGGCTATGCTGAAAAAGGAAATATCCTCAGATGAAATCTGGAATGAAGCTTTCTGAGAAACTTCTTAGTGTTCTGTTAATTCAACTCACAGAGTTACATCTCTATTTCGTGGATCTCTTTGGTAGCCTTATTTCTGTGGAATCTGAGAACAGATATTTCGGATACCTTTGAAGACTATAGGCCAAAGGAAATATCCAACGATTACAAAGAGAAAGAAGCTTTCTGGGAAACTTTTTTGTCTTCTATGAAATCAACTCACAAAGTTACAGCTTTCCCCTCCGGAAGCCTTTCGCTAAGACAGTTCTTGTGGAATTGGCAAAGTGATATTTCAAAGCCTATAGAGCGCTATGGTGAAAAAGGAAATTTCCTCAGATTAAATCTGGAAAGAAGCTTTCTGAGAAACTGCATAGTGTTCTGTTAATTCATCTCACACAGTTACATCTGTATTTCGTGGATCCCTTTGCTAGCATTATCTCTCTGGACTCTGAGAACAGATATTTCGGATCCCTTTGAAGACTATAGGGCCAAAGGAAATATCCTCCGATAACAAAGAGAAAAAAGCTTTCTGAGAAACTTCTTTGTGTTCTGTGAAATCATCTCACAGAGTTACAGCTTTCCCCTCAAGAAGCCTTTCGGTAAGACAGATCTTGTGGAATTGGCAAAGTGATATTTGGAAGCCCATAGAGGGCTACGGTGAAAAACGAAATATCCTCAGATGAAATCCTGAAAGAAGCTTTCTGAGAAACTGCTAGTGTTCTGTTAATTCATCTCACAGAGTTACATCTGTATTTCGTGGATCTCTTTGCTAGCCTTATTTCTGTGGAATCTGAGAACAGATATTTCGGATCCCTTTGAAGACTATAGGGCCAAAGGAAATATCCTCCGATATCTAGAGAAAGAAGCTTTCTGAGAAACTTATTTGTGTTCCGTGAAATCATCTCAGAGAGTTACAGCTTTCTCCTCCAAAAGCCTGTCGCTAAGACAGTTCTTGTGGAATTGGCAAAGTGATATTTGGAAGCCCATAGAGGGCTATGGTGAAAAAGGAAATATCCTCCGATGAAATCTGGAAAGAAGCTTTCTGAGAAACTGCTTGGTGTTCTATTAATTCATCTCACAGATTTACATCTGTATTTCGTGCATCTCTTTGTTAGCCTTATTTCTGTGGAATCTGAGAACAGATATTTCGGATCCCTTTGAAGACTATAGGGCCAAAGGAAATATCCTCCGATAACAAAGAGAAAGAAGCTTTCTGAGAAACTTCTTTGTGTTCTGTGAAATCAACTCACAGAGTTACAGATTTCCCCTCAAGAAGCCTTTTCCTAAGACAGTTCTTGTGGAATTGGCAAAGTGATATTTGGATCCCCATAGAGGGCTCTGGTGAAAAAGGAAATATGCTCACATGAAATCTGGAAGGAAACTTTCTGAGAAACTTCTTAGTGCTCTGTTAATTCATCTCACAGAGTGACATCTGTATTTCGTGGATCTCTTTGCTAGCCTTATTTCTGGGAATCTGAGAACAGATATTTCGGATCCCTTTGAAGACTATAGGGCCAAAGGAAATATCCTCCGATTACAAAGAGAAAGAAGCTTTCTGAGAAACTTTTTTGTGTTCTGTGAAATCAACTCACAAAGTTTCAGCTTTCCCCTCAAGAAGCCTTTCGCTAAGACAGTTCTTGCGGAATTGGCAAAGTGATATTTCAACGCCTATAGAGGGCTATGGTGAAAAAGGAAATATCCTCAGATGAAATCTGGAAAGAAGCTTTCTGAGAAACTGCTTAGTGTTCTGTTAATTCATCTCACAGAGTTACATCTGTATTTCGTGGATCCCTTTGGTAGCCTTATTTCTGTGGAATCTGAGAACAGATAATTCGGATCCCTTTGAAGACTATGGGGCCAAAGGAAATATCCTCCGATATCAAAGAGAAAGAAGCTTTCTGAGAAACTTCTTTGTTTTCCGTGAAATCATCTCAGAGAGTTACAGCTTTCCCCTCAAGAAGCCTTTCGCTAAGACAGTTCTTGCGGAATTGGCAAAGTGATATTTGGAATCCCATAGAGTGCTATGTTGAAAAAGGAAATATCCTCAGATGAAATCTGGAAAGAAGCTTTCTGAGAAACTTCTTAATGCTCTGTTAATTCATCTCACAGAGTTACATCTGTATTTCGTGGACCTCTTTGCTAGCCTTATTTCTTTGGAATCTGAGAACAGATATTTCGGATTCCTTTGAAGACTACAGGGCCAAAGGAAATATCCTCCGATTACAAAGAGAAAGAAGCTATCTGAGAAACTTTTTTGTGTTCTGTGAAATCAACTCACAAAGTTACAGCTTTCCCCTCCAGAAGCCTTTCGCTAAGACAGTTCTTGTGGAATTGGCAATGTGATATTTCAAAGCCTATAGAGGGCTATGGTGAAAAAGGAAATATACTCAGATTAAATCTGGAAAGAAGCTTTCTGAGAAACTACTTAGTGTTCTGTTAATTCATCTCACAGAGTTACATCTGTGTTTCATGGATCCCTTTGCTAGCATTATCTCTATGGAAAATGAGAACAGATATTACGGATCCCTTTGAAGACTATAGGGCCAAAGGAAATATCCTCCGATAACAAAGAGAAAGAAGCTTTCTGAGAAACTTCTTTGTGTTCTGTGAAATCATCTCACAGAGTTACAGCTTTCTCCTCAAGAAGCCTTTCGGTAAGACAGATCTTGTGGAATTGGCAAAGAGATATTTGGAAGCCCTTAGAGGGCTACGGTGAAAAACGAAGTATCCTGAGATGAAATCCTGAAACAAGCTTTCTGAGAAACTGCTTAGTGTTCTGTTAATTCATCTCACAGAATTACATCTGTATTTCGTGGATCTCTTTGCTAGCCTTATTTCTGTGGAATCTGAGAACAGATATTTCGTATCCCTTTGAAGACTATAGGGCCAAAGGAAATATCCTCCGATAACAAAGGGAAAGAAGCTTTCTGAGAAACTACTTTGTGTTCTGTGAAATCATCTCACAGAGTTACAGCTTTCCCTTCAAGAAGCCTTTTGCTAAGACAGTTCTTGTGGAATTGGCAAAGTGATATTTGGAAGCCCATAGAGGGCTACGGTGAAAAAGGAAATATCCTCAGATGAAATCTGGAAAGAAGCTTTCTGAGAAACTTCTTAGTTCTCTGTTAATTCATCTCACAGAGTTACATCTGTATTTCGTAGATCTCTTTGCTAGCCTTACTTCTGTGGAATCTGAGAACAGATATTTCGGATCCCTTTGAAGACTATAGGGCCAAAGGAAATATCCTCCGATTACAAAGAGAAAGAAGCTTTCTGAGAAACTTTTTTGTGTTCTGTGAAATCAACTCACAAAGTTTCAGCATTCCCCTCAAGAAGCCTTTCGCTAAGACAGTTCTTGCGGAATTGGCAAAGTGATATTTCAAAGCCCATAGAGGGCTATGGTGAAAAAGGAAATATCCTCAGATGAAATCTGGAAAGAAGCTTCCTGAGAAACTGCTTAGTGTTCTGTTAATTCATCTCACAGAGTTACATCTGTATTTCGTGGATCTCTTTGGTAGCCTTATGTCTGTGGAATCTGAGAACAGATATTTCGGATCCCTTTGAAGACTATAGGGCCAAAGGAAATATCCTCCGATATCAAAGAGAAAGAAGCTTTCTGAGAAACTTCTTTGTGTTCTCTGAAACAATCTCACAGAGCTACAGCTTTCCCCTCCAGAAGCCTTTTGCTAAGACAGTTCTTGTGGAATTGGCAAAGTGATATTTGGAAGCCCCTAGAGGGCTATGGTGAAAAAGGAAATATCCTCAGATTAAATGTGGAAACAAGCTTTCTGAGAAACTGCTTAGGGTTCTGTTAATTCATCTCACAGAGTTACATCTGTATTTCGTGGATCCCTTTGCTAGCATTATCTCTGTGGAATCTGAGAACAGATATTTCGGATCCCTTTGAAGACTACAGGGCCAAAGGAAATATCCTCCGATAACAAAGTGAAAGAAGCTTTCTGAGAAACTTCTTTGTGTTCTGTGAAATCATCTCACAGAGTTACAGCTTTCCCCTCAAGAAGCCTTTCGGTAAGACAGATCTTGTGGAATTGGCAAAGTGATATTTGGAAGCCCATAGAGGGCTATGGTGAAAAACGAAATATCCTCAGAAGAAATCCCGAAAGAAGCTTTCTGAGAAACTGCTTAGTGTTCTGTTAATTCATCTCACAGCGTTACATCTGTATTTCGTGGATCTCATTGCTAGCCTTATTTCTGTGGAATCTGAGAACAGGTATTTCGGATACCTTTGAAGACTATAGGGCCAAAGGAAATATCCTCCGATAACAAAGAGAAAGAAGCTTTCTGAGAAACTACTTTGTGTTCTGTGAAATCATCTCACAGAGTTACAGCTTTCCCCTCAAGAAGCCTTTTGCTAGACAGTTCTTGTGGAATTGGCAAAGTGATATTTGGAATCCCATAGATGGCTATGCTGAAAAAGGAAATATCCTCAGATGAAATCTGGAAAGAAGCTTTCTGAGAAACTTCTTAGTGTTCTGTTAATTCATCTCACAGAGTTACATCTCTATTTCGTGGATCTCTTTGGTAGCCTTATTTTTGTGGAATCTGAGAACAGATATTTCGGATACCTTTGAAGACTATAGGCCAAAGGAAATATCCAACGATTACAAAGAGAAAGAAGCTTTCTGGGAAACTTTTTTGTGTTCTATGAAATCAACTCACAAAGTTACAGCTTTCCCCTCCGGAAGCCTTTCGCTAAGACAGTTCTTGTGGAATTGGCAAAGTGATATTTCAAAGCCTATAGAGGGCTATGGTGAAAAAGGAAATTTCCTAAGATTAAATCTGGAAAGAAGCTTTCTCAGAAACTGCATAGTGTTCTGTTAATTATTCTCACACACTTACATCTGTATTTCGTGGATCCCTTTGCTAGCCTTATCTCTCTGGACTCTGAGAACAGATATTTCGGAACCCTTTGAAGACTATAGGGCCAAAGGAAATATCCTCCGATAACAAAGAGAAAAAAGCTTTCTGAGAAACTTCTTTGTGTTCTGTGAAATCATCTCACAGAGTTACAGCTTTCCCCTCAAGAAGCCTTTCGGTAAGACAGATCTTGTGGAATTGGCAAAGTGATATTTGGAAGCCCATAGAGGGCTACGGTGAAAAACGAAATATCCTCAGATGAAATCCTGAAAGAAGCTTTCTGAGAAACTGCTAGTGTTCTGTTAATTCATCTCACAGAGTTACATCTGTATTTCGTGGATCTCTTTGCTAGCCTTATTTCTGTGGAATCTGAGAACAGATATTTCGGATCCCTTTGAAGACTATAGGGCCAAAGGAAATATCCTCCGATATCAAGAGAAAGAAGCTTTCTGAGAAACTTCTTTGTGTTCCGTGAAATCATCTCAGAGAGTTACAGCTTTCTCCTCCAAAAGCCTGTCGCTAAGACAGTTCTTGTGGAATTGGCAAAGTGATATTTGGAAGCCCATAGAGGGCTATGCTGAAAAAGGAAATATCCTCCGATGAAATCTGGAAAGAAGCTTTCTGAGAAACTGCTTGGTGTTCTGTTAATTCATCTCACAGATTTACATCTGTATTTCGTGGATCTCTTTGTTAGCCTTATTTCTGTGGAATCTGAGAACAGATATTTCGGATCCCTTTGAAGACTATAGGGCCAAAGGAAATATCCTCCGATAACAAAGAGAAAGAAGCTTTCTGAGAAACTTCTTTGTGTTCTGTGAAATCATCTCACAGAGTTACAGATTTCCCCTCAAGAAGCCTTTTCCTAAGACAGTTCTTGTGGAATTGGCAAAGTGATATTTGGAACCCCATAGAGGGCTCTGGTGAAAAAGAAATATCCTCACATGAAATCTGGAAGGAAACTTTCTGAGAAACTTCTTAGTGCTCTGTTAATTCATCTCACAGAGTTACATCTGTATTTCGTGGATCTCTTTGCTAGCCTTATTTCTGGGAATCTGAGAACAGATATTTCGGATCCCTTTGAAGACTATAGGGCCAAAGGAAATATCCTCCGATTACAAAGAGAAAGAAGCTTTCTGAGAAACTTTTTTGTGTTCTGTGAAATCAACACACAAAGTTTCAGCTTTCCCCTCAAGAAGCCTTTCGCTAAGACAGTTCTTGCGGAATTGGCAAAGTGATATTTCAAAGCCTATAGAGGGCTATGGTGAAAAAGGAAATATCCTCAGATGAAAGCTGGAAAGAAGCTTTCTGAGAAACTGCTTAGTGTTCTGTTAATTCATCTCACAGAGTTACATCTGTATTTCGTGTATCTCTTTGGTAGCCTTATTTCTGTGGAATCTGAGAACAGATATTTCGGATCCCTTTGAAGACTATAGGGCCAAAGGCAATATCCTCCGATATCAAAGAGAAAGAAGCTTTCTGAGAAACTTCTTTGTGTTCCGTGAAATCATCTCAGAGAGTTACAGCTTTCTCCTCCAAAAGCCTTTGGCTAAGCCAGTTCTTGTGGAATTGGCAAAGTAATATTTGGAATCCCATAGAGGGCTATGGTGAAAAAGGAAATATCCTCAGATGAAATCTGGAAAGAAGCTTTCTGAGAAACTGCTTGGTTTTCTTTTAATTCATCTCACAGAGTTACATCTGTATTTGGTGGATCTCTTTGCTAGCCTTATTTCTGTGGAATCTGAGAACAGATATTTCAGATCCCTTTGAAGACTATAGGGCCAAAGGAAATATCCTCCGATTACAAAGAGAAAGAAGCTTTCTGAGAAACTTCTTTGTGTTCTGTGAAATCATCTCACAGAGTTAGAGCTTTCCGCTCCAGAAGACTTTCGCTAAGACAGTTCTTGTGGAATTGGCAAAGTGATATTTCAAAGCCCATAGAGGGCGATGGTGAAAAAGGAAATATCCTCAGATGAAATCTGGAAAGAAGCTTTCTTAGAAACTGCTTAGTGTTCTGTTAATTCATCTCACAGAGTTACATCTGTATATCGTGTATCTCTTAAGTAGCCTTATTTCTGTGGAATCTGAGAACAGATATTTTGGATCCCTTTGAAGACTATGGGGCCTAAGGAAATATCCTCCGATATCAAAGAGAAAGAAGCTTTCTGAGAAACTTCTTTGTGTTCCGTGAAATCATCTCAGAGAGTTACAGCTTTCCCCTTAAGAAGCCTTTCGCTAAGACAGTTCTTGTGGAATTGGCAAAGTGATATTTGGAAGCCCATAGAGGGCTATGCTGAAAAAGGAAATATCCTCAGATGAAATCTGGAAAGAAGCTTTCAGAGAAACTGCTTGGTGTTCTGTTAATTCGTCTCACAGATTTACATCTGTATTTCGTGGATCACCTTGTTAGCCTTATTTCTGTGGAATCTGAGAACAGGTATTTCGGATCCCTTTGAAGACTATAGGGCCAAAGGAAATATCCTCCGATAACAAAGAGAAAGAAGCTTTCTGAGAAACTTCTTTGTGTTCTGTGAAATCATCTCACAGAGTTACAGGTTTCCCCTCAAGAAGCCTTTCGCTAAGACACTTCTTGTGGAATTGGCAAAGTGATATTTGGAAGCCCATAGAGTGCTATGGTGTAAAAGGAAATATTCTCAGATGAAATCTGGAAAGAAGCTTTCTGAGAAACTGCTAGGTGTTCTGTTAATTTATCTCACAGAATTACATCGGTATTTCGTGGATCCCATTGCTAGCCTTCTTTCTGTGTAATCCGAGAACAGATATTTCGGATCCCTTTGAAGACTATAGGGCCAAAGGAAATATCCTAGGATATCAAAGAGAAAGAAGCTTTCTGAGAAACTTCTTTGTGTTCCGTGCAATCATCTCAGAGACTTACAGCTTTCTCCTCCAAAAGCCTTTCGCTAAGACAGTTCTTGTGGAATTGGCAAAGTAATATTTGGAATCCCTTTGAGGGCTATGGTGAAAAAGGAAATATCCTCAGATGAAATCTGGAAAGAAGCTTTCTGAGAAACTGCTTGGTGTTCTGTTAATTCATCTCACAGAGTTACATCTGTATTTCGTGGATCTCTTTGCTAGCCTTATTTCTGTGGAATCCGAGAACAGATATTTGAGATCCCTTTGAAGACTATAAGGCCAAAGGAAACATCCTCCGATTACAAAGAGAAAGAAGCTTTCTGTGAAACTTCTTTGTGTTCTGTGATATCATGTCACAGAGTTAGAGCTTTCCGCTCAAGAAGCCTTTCGCTAAGACATTTCTTGTGGAATTGGCAAAGTGATATTTCAAAGCCCATAGAGGGCGATGGTGAAAAAGGAAATATCCTCTGATGAAATCTGGAAAGAAGCTTTCTGAGAAACTGCTTAGTGTTCTGTTAATTCATCTCACAGAGTTACATCTGTATATCGTGGATCTCTTTGCTAGCCTTATTTCTGTGGAATCTGAGAACAGATATTTCGGATCCCTTTGAAGACTATAGGGCCAAAGGAAATGTCCTAGGATATCAAAGAGAAAGAAGCTTTCTGAGAAACTTCTTTGTGTTCCGTGAAATCATCTCAGAGAGTTACAGCTTTCTCCTCCAAAAGCCTTTCGCTAAGACAGTTCTTGTGGAATTGGCAAAGTAATATTTGGAATCCCTTTGAGGGCTACGGTGAAAAAGGAAATATCCTCAGATGAAATCTGGAAAGAAGCTTTCTCAGAAACTGCTTGGTGTCCTCTTAATTCATCTCACAGAGTTACATCTGTATTTCCTGGATCTCTTTGCTAGCCTTATTTCTTTGGAATCTGAGAACAGATATTTCGGATCCCTTTGAAGACTATAAGGCCAAAGGAAATATCCTCCGATATCAAAGAGAAAGAAGCTTTCTGAGAAACTTCTTTGTGTTCTGTGAAATCATCTCACAGAGTTACAGCTTTCCCCTCAAGAAGCCTTTCGCTAAGACAGATCTTGCGGAAATGGCAAAGTGATATTTGGAAGCCCATAGAGGGCTACGGTGAAAAACGAAATATCCTCAGATTTAATCCTGAAAGAAGCTTTCTGAGAAACTGCTTAGTGTTCTGTTAATTCATCTCACAGAGTTACATCTGTATTTCGTGGATCTCTTTGCTATCCTTATTTCTGTGGAATCTGAGAACAGATATTTCGGATCCCTTTGAAGACTATAGGGCCAAAGAAAATATCCTCCGATAACAAAGAGAAAGAAGCTTTCTGAGAAACTACTTTGTGTTCTGTGAAATCATCTCACACAGTTACAGCTTTCCCCTCAAGAAGCCTTTTGCTAAGACGGTTCTTGGGGAATTGGCAAAGTGATATTTGGAAGCCCTTAGAGGGCTATGGAGAAAAAGGAAGTATCCTCAGATGAAATCTGGAAAGAAGCTTTCTGAGAAACTTCTTAGTGCTCTGTTAATTCATATCACAGAGTTACATCTGTATTTCGTGGATCTCTCTGCTAGCCTTATTTCTGTTTAATCTGAGAACAGATATTTCGGATCCCTTTGAAGACTATAGGGCCAAAGGAAATATCCTCCGATAACAAAGAGAAAGAAGCTTTCTGAGAAACTACTTTGTGTTCTGTGAAATCATCTCACAGAGTTACAGCTTTCCCCTCAAGAAGCCTTTTGCTAGACAGTTCTTGTGGAATTGGCAAAGTGATATTTGGAATCCCATAGATGGCTATGCTGAAAAAGGAAATATCCTCAGATGAAATCTGGAAAGAAGCTTTCTGAGAAACTTCTTAGTGTTCTGTTAATTCATCTCACAGAGTTACATCTCTATTTCGTGGATCTCTTTGGTAGCCTTATTTTTGTGGAATCTGAGAACAGATATTTCGGATACCTTTGAAGACTATAGGCCAAAGGAAATATCCAACGATTACAAAGAGAAAGAAGCTTTCTGGGAAACTTTTTTGTGTTCTATGAAATCAACTCACAAAGTTACAGCTTTCCCCTCCGGAAGCCTTTCGCTAAGACAGTTCTTGTGGAATTGGCAAAGTGATATTTCAAAGCCTATAGAGGGCTATGGTGAAAAAGGAAATTTCCTAAGATTAAATCTGGAAAGAAGCTTTCTCAGAAACTGCATAGTGTTCTGTTAATTATTCTCACACACTTACATCTGTATTTCGTGGATCCCTTTGCTAGCCTTATCTCTCTGGACTCTGAGAACAGATATTTCGGAACCCTTTGAAGACTATAGGGCCAAAGGAAATATCCTCCGATAACAAAGAGAAAAAAGCTTTCTGAGAAACTTCTTTGTGTTCTGTGAAATCATCTCACAGAGTTACAGCTTTCCCCTCAAGAAGCCTTTCGGTAAGACAGATCTTGTGGAATTGGCAAAGTGATATTTGGAAGCCCATAGAGGGCTACGGTGAAAAACGAAATATCCTCAGATGAAATCCTGAAAGAAGCTTTCTGAGAAACTGCTAGTGTTCTGTTAATTCATCTCACAGAGTTACATCTGTATTTCGTGGATCTCTTTGCTAGCCTTATTTCTGTGGAATCTGAGAACAGATATTTCGGATCCCTTTGAAGACTATAGGGCCAAAGGAAATATCCTCCGATATCAAGAGAAAGAAGCTTTCTGAGAAACTTCTTTGTGTTCCGTGAAATCATCTCAGAGAGTTACAGCTTTCTCCTCCAAAAGCCTGTCGCTAAGACAGTTCTTGTGGAATTGGCAAAGTGATATTTGGAAGCCCATAGAGGGCTATGCTGAAAAAGGAAATATCCTCCGATGAAATCTGGAAAGAAGCTTTCTGAGAAACTGCTTGGTGTTCTGTTAATTCATCTCACAGATTTACATCTGTATTTCGTGGATCTCTTTGTTAGCCTTATTTCTGTGGAATCTGAGAACAGATATTTCGGATCCCTTTGAAGACTATAGGGCCAAAGGAAATATCCTCCGATAACAAAGAGAAAGAAGCTTTCTGAGAAACTTCTTTGTGTTCTGTGAAATCATCTCACAGAGTTACAGATTTCCCCTCAAGAAGCCTTTTCCTAAGACAGTTCTTGTGGAATTGGCAAAGTGATATTTGGAACCCCATAGAGGGCTCTGGTGAAAAAGAAATATCCTCACATGAAATCTGGAAGGAAACTTTCTGAGAAACTTCTTAGTGCTCTGTTAATTCATCTCACAGAGTTACATCTGTATTTCGTGGATCTCTTTGCTAGCCTTATTTCTGGGAATCTGAGAACAGATATTTCGGATCCCTTTGAAGACTATAGGGCCAAAGGAAATATCCTCCGATTACAAAGAGAAAGAAGCTTTCTGAGAAACTTTTTTGTGTTCTGTGAAATCAACACACAAAGTTTCAGCTTTCCCCTCAAGAAGCCTTTCGCTAAGACAGTTCTTGCGGAATTGGCAAAGTGATATTTCAAAGCCTATAGAGGGCTATGGTGAAAAAGGAAATATCCTCAGATGAAAGCTGGAAAGAAGCTTTCTGAGAAACTGCTTAGTGTTCTGTTAATTCATCTCACAGAGTTACATCTGTATTTCGTGTATCTCTTTGGTAGCCTTATTTCTGTGGAATCTGAGAACAGATATTTCGGATCCCTTTGAAGACTATAGGGCCAAAGGCAATATCCTCCGATATCAAAGAGAAAGAAGCTTTCTGAGAAACTTCTTTGTGTTCCGTGAAATCATCTCAGAGAGTTACAGCTTTCTCCTCCAAAAGCCTTTGGCTAAGCCAGTTCTTGTGGAATTGGCAAAGTAATATTTGGAATCCCATAGAGGGCTATGGTGAAAAAGGAAATATCCTCAGATGAAATCTGGAAAGAAGCTTTCTGAGAAACTGCTTGGTTTTCTTTTAATTCATCTCACAGAGTTACATCTGTATTTGGTGGATCTCTTTGCTAGCCTTATTTCTGTGGAATCTGAGAACAGATATTTCAGATCCCTTTGAAGACTATAGGGCCAAAGGAAATATCCTCCGATTACAAAGAGAAAGAAGCTTTCTGAGAAACTTCTTTGTGTTCTGTGAAATCATCTCACAGAGTTAGAGCTTTCCGCTCCAGAAGACTTTCGCTAAGACAGTTCTTGTGGAATTGGCAAAGTGATATTTCAAAGCCCATAGAGGGCGATGGTGAAAAAGGAAATATCCTCAGATGAAATCTGGAAAGAAGCTTTCTTAGAAACTGCTTAGTGTTCTGTTAATTCATCTCACAGAGTTACATCTGTATATCGTGTATCTCTTAAGTAGCCTTATTTCTGTGGAATCTGAGAACAGATATTTTGGATCCCTTTGAAGACTATGGGGCCTAAGGAAATATCCTCCGATATCAAAGAGAAAGAAGCTTTCTGAGAAACTTCTTTGTGTTCCGTGATATCATCTCAGAGAGTTACAGCTTTCCCCTTAAGAAGCCTTTCGCTAAGACAGTTCTTGTGGAATTGGCAAAGTGATATTTGGAAGCCCATAGAGGGCTATGCTGAAAAAGGAAATATCCTCAGATGAAATCTGGAAAGAAGCTTTCTGAGAAACTGCTTGGTGTTCTGTTAATTCGTCTCACAGATTTACATCTGTATTTCGTGGATCACCTTGTTAGCCTTATTTCTGTGGAATCTGAGAACAGGTATTTCGGATCCCTTTGAAGACTATAGGGCCAAAGGAAATATCCTCCGATAACAAAGAGAAAGAAGCTTTCTGAGAAACTTCTTTGTGTTCTGTGAAATCATCTCACAGAGTTACAGGTTTCCCCTCAAGAAGCCTTTCGCTAAGACACTTCTTGTGGAATTGGCAAAGTGATATTTGGAAGCCCATAGAGTGCTATGGTGTAAAAGGAAATATTCTCAGATGAAATCTGGAAAGAAGCTTTCTGAGAAACTGCTAGGTGTTCTGTTAATTTATCTCACAGAATTACATCGGTATTTCGTGGATCCCATTGCTAGCCTTCTTTCTGTGTAATCCGAGAACAGATATTTCGGATCCCTTTGAAGACTATAGGGCCAAAGGAAATATCCTAGGATATCAAAGAGAAAGAAGCTTTCTGAGAAACTTCTTTGTGTTCCGTGAAATCATCTCAGAGACTTACAGCTTTCTCCTCCAAAAGCCTTTCGCTAAGACAGTTCTTGTGGAATTGGC
Source organism: Macaca fascicularis (assembly GCF_037993035.2). NCBI lineage: Eukaryota > Metazoa > Chordata > Mammalia > Primates > Cercopithecidae > Macaca > Macaca fascicularis. Next base: position 43,228,257 of record NC_088384.1, on the reverse strand, counting down.
AAAGTAATATTTGGAATCCCTTTGAGGGCTATGGTGAAAAAGGAAATATCCTCAGATGAAATCTGGAAAGAAGCTTTCTGAGAAACTGCTTGGTGTTCTGTTAATTCATCTCACAGAGTTACATCTGTATTTCGTGGATCTCTTTGCTAGCCTTATTTCTGTGGAATCCGAGAACAGATATTTGAGATCCCTTTGAAGACTATAAGGCCAAAGGAAACATCCTCCGATTACAAAGAGAAAGAAGCTTTCTGTGAAACTTCTTTGTGTTCTGTGATATCATGTCACAGAGTTAGAGCTTTCCGCTCAAGAAGCCTTTCGCTAAGACATTTCTTGTGGAATTGGCAAAGTGATATTTCAAAGCCCATAGAGGGCGATGGTGAAAAAGGAAATATCCTCTGATGAAATCTGGAAAGAAGCTTTCTGAGAAACTGCTTAGTGTTCTGTTAATTCATCTCACAGAGTTACATCTGTATATCGTGGATCTCTTTGCTAGCCTTATTTCTGTGGAATCTGAGAACAGATATTTCGGATCCCTTTGAAGACTATAGGGCCAAAGGAAATGTCCTAGGATATCAAAGAGAAAGAAGCTTTCTGAGAAACTTCTTTGTGTTCCGTGAAATCATCTCAGAGAGTTACAGCTTTCTCCTCCAAAAGCCTTTCGCTAAGACAGTTCTTGTGGAATTGGCAAAGTAATATTTGGAATCCCTTTGAGGGCTACGGTGAAAAAGGAAATATCCTCAGATGAAATCTGGAAAGAAGCTTTCTCAGAAACTGCTTGGTGTCCTCTTAATTCATCTCACAGAGTTACATCTGTATTTCCTGGATCTCTTTGCTAGCCTTATTTCTTTGGAATCTGAGAACAGATATTTCGGATCCCTTTGAAGACTATAAGGCCAAAGGAAATATCCTCCGATATCAAAGAGAAAGAAGCTTTCTGAGAAACTTCTTTGTGTTCTGTGAAATCATCTCACAGAGTTACAGCTTTCCCCTCAAGAAGCCTTTCGCTAAGACAGATCTTGCGGAAATGGCAAAGTGATATTTGGAAGCCCATAGAGGGCTACGGTGAAAAACGAAATATCCTCAGATTTAATCCTGAAAGAAGCTTTCTGAGAAACTGCTTAGTGTTCTGTTAATTCATCTCACAGAGTTACATCTGTATTTCGTGGATCTCTTTGCTATCCTTATTTCTGTGGAATCTGAGAACAGATATTTCGGATCCCTTTGAAGACTATAGGGCCAAAGAAAATATCCTCCGATAACAAAGAGAAAGAAGCTTTCTGAGAAACTACTTTGTGTTCTGTGAAATCATCTCACACAGTTACAGCTTTCCCCTCAAGAAGCCTTTTGCTAAGACGGTTCTTGGGGAATTGGCAAAGTGATATTTGGAAGCCCTTAGAGGGCTATGGAGAAAAAGGAAGTATCCTCAGATGAAATCTGGAAAGAAGCTTTCTGAGAAACTTCTTAGTGCTCTGTTAATTCATATCACAGAGTTACATCTGTATTTCGTGGATCTCTCTGCTAGCCTTATTTCTGTTTAATCTGAGAACAGATATTTCGGATCCCTTTGAAGACTATAGGGCCAAAGGAAATATCCTCCGATTACAAAGAGAAAGAAGCTTCCTGAGAAACTTTTTTGTGTTCTGTGAAATCAACTCACAAAGTTACAGCTTTCCCCTCAAGAAGCCTTTCGCTAAGACAGTTCTTGCGGAATTGGCAAAGTGATATTTCAAAGCCTATAGAGGGCTATGGTGAAAAAGGAAATATCCTCAGATGAAATCTGGAAAGAAGCTTTCTGAGAAACTGCTTAGTGTTCTGTTAATTCATCTCAAAGAGTTACATCTGTATTTCGTGGTCTCTTTGGTAGCCTTATTTCTGTGGAATCTGAGAACAGATATTTCGGATAGCTTTGAAGACAATAGGGCCAAAGGCAATATCCTCCGATATCAAAGAGAAAGAAGCTTTCTGAGAAACTTCTTTGTGTTCCGTGAAATCATCTCAGAGAGTTACAGCTTTCCCCTCCAAAAGCCTTTCGCTAAGACAGTTCTTGTGGAATTGGCAAAGTAATATTTGGAATTCCTTTGAGGGCTATGGTGAAAAAGGAAATATCCTCAGATGAAATCTGCAAAGAAGCTTTCTGAGAAACTGCTTGGTGTCCTGTTAATTCATCTCACAGAGTTACATCTGTATTTCCTGGATCTCTTTGCTAGCCTTATTTCTTTGGAATCTGAGAACAGATATTTAGGATCCCTTTGAAGACTATAAGGCCAAAGGAAATATCCTCCGATAACAACGAGAAAGAAGCTTTCTGAGAAACTTCTTTGTGTTCTGTGAAATCATCTCACAGAGTTACAGCTTTCCCCTCAAGAAGCCTTTCGCTAAGACAGTTCTTGTGGAATTGGCAAATGATATTTGGAAGCCCTTAGAGGGCTATGGTGAAAAAGGAAATATCCTCAGATGAAATCTGGAAAGAAGATTTCTGAGAAACTGCTTGGTGTTCTGTTAATTCATCTCACAGAGTTACATCTGTATTTCCTGGATCTCTTTGCTAGCCTTATTTCTTTGGAATCTGAGAACAGATATTTTGGATCCCTTTGAAGATTATAGGGCCAAAGGAAATATCCTCCGATAACAAAGAGAAAGAAGCTTTCTGAGAAACTTCTTTGTGTTCTCTGAAATCATCTCACAGAGTTACAGCTTTCCCCTCAAGAAGCCTTTCGGTAAGACAGTTCTTGTGGAATTGGCAAAGTGATATTTGGAAGCCCATAGAGGGCTATGGAGAAAAAGGAAATATCCTCAGATGAAATCTGGAAAGAAGCTTTCTGAGAAACTTCTTAGTGCTCTGTTAATTCATCTCACAGAGTTACATATGTATTTCGTGGATCTCTTTGCTAGCCTTATTTCTGTGGAATCTGAGAACAGATATTTCGGATCCCTTTGAAGACTATAGGGCCAAAGGAAATATCCTCCGATTACAAAGAGAAAGAAGCTTTCTGAGAACCTTTTTTGTGTTCTGTGAATTCAACTCACAAAGTTACAGCTTTCCCCTCAAGAAGCCTTTCGCTAAGACAGTTCTTGCGGAATTGGCAAAGTGATATTTCAAAGCCTATAGAGGGCTATGGTGAAAAAGGAAATATCCTCAGATGAAATCTGGAAAGAAGCTTTCTGAGAAACTGCTTAGTGTTCTGTTAATTCATCTCACAGAGTTACATCTGTATTTCGTGGATATCTTTGGTAGCCTTATTTCCGTGGAATCTGAGAACAGATATTTCGGATCCCTTTGAAGACTATAGGGCCAAAGGAAATATCCTCCGATATCAAAGAGAAAGAAGGTTTCTGAGAAACTTCTTTGTGTTCTGTGAAATAATCTCACAGAGCTACAGCTTTCCCCTCCAGAAGCCTTTCGCTAGGACAGTTCTTGTGGAATTGGCAAAGTAATATTTGGAAGCCCTTAGAGCGCTATGGTGAAAAAGGAAATATCCTCAGATGAAATCTGGAAAGAAGCTTTCTGAGAAACTTCTTAGTGCTCTGTTAATTCATCTCACAGAGTTACATCTGTATTTCGTGGATCTCTTTGCTAGCCTTATTTCTGTGGAATCTGAGAACAGATATTTCGGATCCCTTTGAAGACTATAGGGCCAAAGGAAATATCCAACGATTACAAAGACAAAGAAGCTTTCTGAGAACCTTTTTTGTGTTCTGTGAAATCAACTCACATAGTTACAGCTTTCCCCTCCAGAAGCCTTTCGCTAAGACAGTTCTTGTGGAATTGGCAAAGTGATATTTCAAAGCCTATAGAGGGCTATCGTGAAAAAGGAAATATCCTCAGATTAAATCTGGAAAGAAGCTTTCTGAGAAACTGCATAGTGTTCTGTTAATTCATCTCACACAGTTACATCTGTATTTCGTGGATCCCTTTGCTAGCAATATCTCTGTGCAATCTGAGAACAGATATTTCGGATCCCTTTGAAGACTATAGGGCCAAAGGAAATATCCTCCGATAACAAAGACAAAGAAGCTTTCTGAGGAACTACTTTGTGTTCTGTGAAATCATCTCACCGAGTTACAGCTTTACCCTCAAGAAGCCTTTTGCTAAGACAGTTCTTGTGGAATTGGCAAAGTAATATTTGGAAGCCCATAGAGGGCTATGGTGAAAAAGGAAATATCCTCAGATGAAATATGGAACGAAGCTTTCTGAGAAACTTCTTAGTGCTCTATTAATTCATCTCACAGAGTTACATCTGTATTTCGTGGATCTCTTTGCTAGCCTTATTTCTGTGGAATCTGAGAACAGATATTTCGGATCCCTTTGAAGACTATAGGGCCAAAGGAAATATCCTACGATTACAAAGAGAAAGAAGCTTTCTGAGAAACTTTTTTGTGTTCTGTGAAGTCAACTCACAAAGTTACAGCTTTCCCCTCAAGAAGCCTTTCGCTAAGACAGTTCTTGTGGAATTGGCAAAGTGATATTTCAAAGCCTATAGAGGGCTATGGTGAAAAAGGAAATATCCTCAGATGAAATCTGGAAAGAAGCTTTCTGAGAAACTGCTTAGTGTTCTGTTAATTCATCTCACAGAGTTACATCTGTATTTCGTGGATCACTTTGGTAGCCTTATTTCTGTGGAATCTGAGAAAAGATATTTCGGATCCCTATGAAGACTATAGGGCCAAAGGAAATATACTCCGATATCAAAGAGAAAGAAGCTTTCTGAGAAACTTCTTAGTGTTCTGTGAAATAACCTCACAGAGCTACAGCTTTCCCCTCCAGAAGCCTTTCGCTAAGACAGTTCTTGTGGAATTGGCAAAGTAATATTTGGAAGCCCTTAGAGGGCTATGGTGAAAAAGGAAATATCCTCAGATGAAATCTGGAAAGAAGCTTTCTGAGAAACTTCTTAGTGCTCTGTTAATTCATCTCACAGAGTTACATCTGTATTTCGTGGATTTCTTTGCTAGCCTTATTTCTGTGGAATCTGAGAACAGATATTTCGGATCCCTTTGAAGACTATAGGGCCAAAGGAAATATACTCCGATACCAAAGAGAAAGAAGCTTTCTGAGAACCTTTTTTCTGTTCTGTGAAATCAACTCACAAAGATACAGCTTTCCCCTCCAGAAGCCTTTCGCTAAGACAGTTCTTGTGGAATTGGCAAAGTGATATTTCAAAGCCTATAGAGGGCTATCGTGAAAAAGGAAATATCCTCAGATTAAATCTGGAAAGAAGCTTTCTGAGAAACTGCATAGTGTTCTGTTAATTCATCTCACACAGTTACATCTGTATTTCGTGGATCCCTTTGCTAGCAATATCTCTGTGCAATCTGAGAACAGATATTTCGGATCCCTTTGAAGACTATAGAGCCAAAGGCACTATCCTCCGATAACAAAGAGAAAGAAGCTTTCTGAGAAACTACTTTGTGTTCTGTGAAATCATCTCACAGAGTTACAGCTTTACCCTCAAGAAGCCTTTTGCTCAGACAGTTCTTTTGGAATTGGCAAAGTAATAATTGGAAGCCCATAGAGGGCTATGGTGAAAAAGGAAATATCCTCAGATGAAATCTGGAAAGAAGCTTTCTGAGAAACTTCTTAGTGCTCTGTTAATTCATCTCACAGAGTTACATCTGTATTTCGTGGATCTCTTTGCTAGCCTTATTTCTGTGGAATCTGAGAACAGATATTTTGGATCCCTTTGAAGACTATAGGGCCAAAGGAAATATCCTCCGATTACAAAGAGAAAGAAGCTTTCTGAGAAACTTTTTTGTGTTCTGTGAAATCAACTCACAAAGTTACAGCTTTCCCCTCAAGAAGCCTTTCGCTAAGACAGTTCTTGCGGAATTGGCAAAGTGATATTTCAAAGCCTATAGAGGGCTATGGTGAAAAAGGAAATATCCTCAGATGAAATCTGGAAAGAAGCTTTCTGAGAAACTGCTTAGTGTTCTGTTAATTCATCTCACAGAGTTACATCTGTATTTCGTTGATCTCTTTGGTAGCCTTATTTCTGTGGAATCTGAGAACAGATATTTCGGATCCCTTTGAAGATTATAGGGGCAAAGGCAATATCCTCCGATATCAAAGAGAAAGAAGCTTTCTGAGAAACTTCTTTGTGTTCCGTGAAATCATCTCAGAGAGTTACAGCTTTCTCCTCCAAAAGCCTTTCGCTAAGACTGTTCTTGTGGAATTGGCAAATTAATATTTGGAATCCCATAGAGGGCTATGGTGAAAAAGGAAATATCCTCAGATGAAATCTGGAAAGAAGCTTTCTGAGAAACTGCTTGGTGTTCTGTTAATTCATCTCAGAGTTACATCTGTATTTCCTGGTTCTCTTTGCTAGCCTTATTTCTTTGGAATCTGAGAACAGATATTTCGGATCCCTTTGAGGACTATAAGGCCAAAGGAAATATCCTCCGATAACAACGAGAAAGAAGCTTTCTGAGAAACTTCTTTGTGTTCTGTGAAATCATCTCACAGAGTTAGAGCTTTCCGCTCCAGAAGCCTTTCGCTAAGACAGTTCATGTGGAATTGGCAAAGTGATAATTCAAAGCCCTTAGAGGGCGATGGTGAAAAAGGAAATATCCTCAGATGAAATCTGGAAAGAGGCTTTCTGAGAAACTGACAAGTGTTCTGTTAATTCATCTCACAGAGTTACATCTGTATATCGTGGATCTCTTTGGTAGCCTTGTTTCTGTGGAATCTGAGAACAGATATTTCGGATCCCTTTGAAGACTATAGGGCCAAAGGAAATATCCTCCGATATCAAAGAGAAAGAAGCTTTCTGAGAAACTTCTTTGTATTCCGTGAAATCATCTCAGAGAATTACAGGTTTCCCCTCCAGAAGCCTTTCGCTAAGACAGTTCTTGTGGAATTGGCAAAGTGATATTTGGAATCCCATAGAGGGCAATAGTGAAAAAGGAAATATCCTCAGATGAAATCTGGAATGAAGCTTTCTGAGAAACTGCTTACTGTTCCGTTAATTCATCTCACAGAGTTACATCTGTATTTCGTGGATCCCTTTGCTAGCCTTATTTCTGTGGAATCTGAGAACAGATATTTCGGATCTTTTTGATGTATAGGGCCAAAGGAAATATCCTCCGATAACAAAGAGAAAGAAGCTTTCTGAGAAACTTCTTTGTGTTCTGTTAAATCATCTCACAGAGTTACAGCTTTTTCCTCAAGAAGCCTTTCCTAAGACACTTCTTTTGGAATTGGCAAAGTGATATTTGGAAGCCCATAGAGGGCTATGCTGAAAAAGGAAATATCCTCAGATGAAATCTGGAAAGAAGCTTTCTGAGAAACTGCTTGGTGTTCTGTTAATTCATCTCACAGATTTACATCTGTATTTCGTGGATCTCTTTGTCAGCCTTATTTCTGTGGAATCTGAGAAAAGATATTTCGGATCCCTTAGAAGACTATAGGGCCAAAGGAAATATCCTCCGATAACAAAGGGAAAGAAGCTTTCTGAGAAACTTCTTTGTGTTCTGTGAAATCATCTCACAGAGTTACAGGTTTCCCGTCAAGAAGACTTTCGCTAAGACAGTTCTTGTGGAATTGGCAAAGTGATATTTGGAAGCCCATAGAAGGCTATGGTGAAAAAGGAAATATCCTCAGATGAAATCTGGAAAGAAGCTTTCTGAGAAACTGCTTGGTGTTCTGTTTATTTATCTCACAGAATTACATCGGTATTTCGTGGATCTCTTTGCTAGCCTTCTTTCTGTGTAATCCGAGAACAGATATTTCGGATCCCTTTGAAGACTATAGGGCCAAAGGAAATATCCTCCGATAACAAAGAGAAAGAAGCTTTCTGAGAAACTACTTTGTGTTCTGTGAAATCATCTCACAGAGTTACAGCTTTCCCCTCAAGAAGCCTTTTGCTAAGACAGATCTTGTGGATTTGGCAAAGTGATATTTGGAAGCCCATAGAGGGCTATGGTGAAAAAGGAAATATCCTCAGATGAAATCTGGAAAGAAGCTTTCTGAGAAACTTCTTAGTGCTCTGTTAATTCATCTCACAGAGTTACATCTGTATTTCGTGGATCTCTTTGCTAGCCTTATTTCTGTGGAATCTGAGAACAGATATTTCGGATCCCTTTGAAGACTATAGGGCCAAAGGAAATATCCTACGATTACAAAGAGAAAGAAGCTTTCTGTGAAACTTCTTTGTGTTCTGTGAAATCAACTCACAAAGTTACAGCTTTCCCCTCCAGAAGCCTTTCGCTAATACAGTTCTTCTGGAATTGGCAAAGGGATATTTCAAAGCCTATAGAGGGCTATGGTGAAAAAGGAAATATCCTCAGATTAAATCTGGAAAGAAGCTTTCTGAGAAACTGCTTAGTGTTCTGTCAACTCATCTCACAGAGTTTCATCTGTATTTCGTGGATCCCTTTGCTAGCATTATCTCTGTGGAATCTGAGAACAGATATTTCGGATCCCTTTGAAGACTATAGGGCCAAAGGAAATATCCTCCGATAACAAAGAGAAAGAAGCTTTCTGAGAAACTTCTTTGTGTTCTGTGAAATCATCTCACAGAGTTACAGCTTTCCCCTCAAGAAGCCTTTCGTTAAGACAGATCTTGTGGAATTGGCAAAGTGATATTTGGAAGCCCATAGAGGGCTACGGTGAAAAACGAAATATCCTCAGATGAAATCCTGAAAGAAGCTTTCTGAGAAACTGCTTAGTATTCTGATAATTCATCTCACAGAGTTACATCTGTATTTCGTGGATCTCTTTGCTAGCCTTATTTCTGTGGAATCTGAGAAGAGATATTTCGGATGCCTTTGAAGACTATAGGGCCAAAGGAAATCTCCTCCGATAACAAAGAGAAAGAAGCTTTCTGAGAAACTACTTTGTGTTCTGTGAAATCATCTCACAGAGTTACAGCTTTCCTCTCAAGAAGCCTTTTGCTAAGACAGATCTTGTGGAATTGGCAAAGTGATATTTGGAAGCCCATAGAGGGCTACGGTGAAAAACGAAATATCCTCAGATGAAATCCTGAAAGAAGCTTTCTGAGAAACTGCTTAGTATTCTGATAATTCATCTCACAGAGTTACATCTGTATTTCGTGGATCTCTTTGCTAGCCTTATTTCTGTGGAATCTGAGAAGAGATATTTCGGATGCCTTTGAAGACTATAGGGCCAAAGGAAATCTCCTCCGATAACAAAGAGAAAGAAGCTTTCTGAGAAACTACTTTGTGTTCTGTGAAATCATCTCACAGAGTTACAGCTTTACCCTCAAGAAGCCTTTTGCTAAGACAGTTCTTTTGGAATTGGCAAAGTAATATTTGGAAGCCCATAGAGGGCTATGGTGAAAAAGGAAATATCCTCAGATGAAATCTGGAAAGAAGCTTTCTGAGAAACTTCTTAGTGCTCTGTTAATTCATCTCACAGAGTTACATCTGTATTTCGTGGATCTCTTTGCTAGCCTTATTTCTGTGGAATCTGAGAACAGATATTTCGGATCCCTTTGAAGACTGTAGGGCCAAAGGAAATATCCTCCGATTACAAAGAGAAAGAAGCTTTCTGAGAAACTTTTTTGTGTTCTGTGAAATCAACTCACAAAGTTACAGCTTTCCCCTCAAGAAGCCTTTCGCTAAGACAGTTCTTGCGGAATTGGCAAAGTGATATTTCAAAGCCTATAGAGGGCTATGGTGAAAAAGGAAATATCCTCAGATGAAATCTGGAAAGAAGCTTTCTGAGAAACTGCTTAGTGTTCTGTTAATTCATCTCACAGAGTTACATCTGTAATTCGTGGATCTCTTTGGTAGCCTTATTTCTGTGGAATCTGAGAACAGATATTTCGGATCCCTTTGAAGATTATAGGGGCAAAGGCAATATCCTCCGATATCAAAGAGAAAGAAGCTTTCTGAGAAACTTCTTTGTGTTCCGTGAAATCATCTCAGAGAGTTACAGATTTCTCCTCCAAAAGCCTTTCGCTAAGACAGTTCTTGTGGAATTGGCAAATTAATATTTGGAATCCCATAGAGGGCTATGGTGAAAAAGGAAATATCCTCAGATGAAATCTGGAAAGAAGCTTTCTGAGAAACTGCTTGGTGTTCTGTTAATTCATCTCAGAGTTACATCTGTATTTCCTGGATCTCTTTGCTAGCCTTATTTCTTTGGAATCTGAGAACAGATATTTCGGATCCCTTTGAGTACTATAAGGCCAAAGGAAATATCCTCCGATAACAACGAGAAAGAAGCTTTCTGAGAAACTTCTTTGTGTTCTGTGAAATCATCTCACAGAGTTAGAGCTTTCCGCTCCAGAAGCCTTTCGCTAAGACAGTTCATGTGGAATTGGCAAAGTGATATTTCAAAGCCCTTAGAGGGCGATGGTGAAAAAGGAAATATCCTCAGATGAAATCTGGAAAGAGGCTTTCTGAGAAACTGATAAGTGTTCTGTTAATTCATCTCACAGAGTTACATCTGTATATCGTGGATCTCTTTGGTAGCCTTGTTTCTGTGGAATCTGAGAACAGATATTTCGGATCCCTTTGAAGACTATAGGGCCAAAGGAAATATCCTCCGATATCAAAGAGAAAGAAGCTTTCTGAGAAACTTCTTTGTATTCCATGAAATCATCTCAGAGAATTACAGCTTTCCCCTCCAGAAGCCTTTCGCTAAGACAGTTCTTGTGGAATTGGCAAAGTGATATTTGGAATCCCATAGAGGGCTATGGTGAAAAAGGAAATATCCTCAGATGAAATCTGGAATGAAGCTTTCTGAGAAACTGCTTACTGTTCCGTTAATTCATCTCACAGAGTTACATCTGTATTTCGTGGATCCCTTTGCTAGCCTTATTTCTGTGGAATCTGAGAACAGATATTTCGGATCTTTTTGATGTATAGGGCCAAAGGAAATATCCTCCGATAACAAAGAGAAAGAAACTTTCTGAGAAACTTCTTTGTGTTCTGTTAAATCATCTCACAGAGTTACAGCTTTTTCCTCAAGAAGCCTTTCCTAAGACACTTCTTTTGGAATTGGCAAAGTGATATTTGGAAGCCCATAGAGGGCTATGCTGAAAAAGGAAATATCCTCAGATGAAATCTGGAAAGAAGCTTTCGGAGAAACTGCTTGGTGTTCTGTTAATTCATCTCACAGATTTACATCTGTATTTCGTGGATCTCTTTGTTAGCCTTATTTCTGTGGAATCTGAGAACTGATATTTCGGATCCCTTTGAAGACTATAGGGCCAAAGGAAATATCCTCCGATAACAAAGAGAAAGAAGCTTTCTGAGAAACTTCTTTGTGTTCTGTGAAATCATCTCACAGAGTTACAGGTTTCCCGTCAAGAAGACTTTCGCTAAGACAGTTCTTGTGGAATTGGCAAAGTGATATTTGGAAGCCCATAGAAGGCTATGGTGAAAAAGGAAATATCCTCAGATGAAATCTGGAAAGAAGCTTTCTGAGAAACTGCTTGGTGTTCTGTTTATTTATCTCACAGAATTACATTGGTATTTCGTGCATCTCTTTGCTAGCCTTCTTTCTGTGTAATCCGAGAACAGATATTTCGGATCCCTTTGAAGACTATAGGGCCAAAGGAAATATCCTCCGATAACAAAGAGAAAGAAGCTTTCTGAGAAACTACTTTGTGTTCTGTGAAATCATCTCACAGAGTTACAGCTTTCCCCTCAAGAAGCCTTTTGCTAAGACAGTTCTTGCGGATTTGGCAAAGTGATATTTGGAAGCCCATAGAGGGCTATGGTGAAAAAAGAAATATCCTCAGATGATATCTGGAAAGAAGCTTTCTGAGAAACTTCTTAGTGCTCTGTTAATTCATCTCACAGAGTTTCATCTGTAATTCGTGGATCCCTTTGCTAGCATTATCTCTGTGGAATCTGAGAACAGATATTTCGGATCCCTTTGAAGACTATAGGGCCAAAGGAAATATCCTCCGATAACAAAGAGAAAGAAGCTTTCTGAGAAACTTCTTTGTGTTCTGTGAAATCATCTCACAGAGTTACAGCTTTTCCCTCAAGAAGCCTTTCGCTAAGACAGTTCTTGTGGAATTGGCAAAGTGATATTTGGAAGCCCTTAGAGGGCTATGGTGAAAAAGGAAATATCCTCAGATGAAATCAGGAAAGAAGCTTTCTGAGAAACTGCTTGGTGTTCTGTTAATTCATCTCACAGAGTTACATCGGTATTTCGTGGATCTCTTTGCTAGCCTTATTTCTGTGGAATCTGAGAAGAGATATTTCAGATCCCTTTGAAGACGATAGGGCCAAAGGAAATATGCTCCGATAACAAAGAGAAAGAAACTTTCTGAGAAACTTCTTTGTGTTCTGTGAAATCATCTCTCAGAGTTACAGCTTTCTCTTCAAGAAGCCTTTCGCTAAGACAGTTCTTGTGTAATTGGCAAAGTGATATTTGGAAGCCCATAGAGGGCTATGGTGAAAAAGGAAATATCCTCAGATGAAATCTGAAAAGAAGCTTTCTGAGAAACTGCTTGGTGTTCTCTTAATTCATCTCACAGAATTACATCGGTATTTCGTGGATCTCTTTTGTAGCCTTATTTCTGTGGAATCTGAGAACAGATATATCGGATCCCTTTGAAGAATATAGTGCCAAAGGGAATATCCTCCGATAACAAATAGAAAGAAGCTTTCTGAGAAACTTCTTTGTGTTCTGTGAAATCATCTCACAGAGTTACAGCTTTACCCTCAAGAAGCCTTTCGCTAAGACAGTTCTTGTGGAATTGTCAAACTGATATTTGGAAGCCCTTAGAGGCCTATGGTGAAAAAGGAAATATCCTCAGATGAAATCTGGAAAGAAGCTTTCTGAGAAACTGCTTGGTGTTCTATTAATTCATCTCACAGAGATACATCTGTATTTCGTGGATCTCTTTGCTAGCCTTATTTCTGTTGAATCTGAGAACAGATATTTCAGATCCCTTTGAAGACGATAGGGCCAAAGGAAATATCTTCTGATTACAAAGAGAAAGAAGCTTTCTGAGGAACTTCTTTGTGTTCTGTGAAATCATCTCACAGAGTTAGAGCTTTCCGCTCAAGAAGCCTTTCTCTAACACAGTTCTTGTGGAATTGGCAAAGTGATATTTCAAAGCCCATAGAGGGCTATGGTGAAAAAGGAAATATCCTCAGATGAAATCTGGAAAGAAGCTTTCTGAGAAACTGCTTAGTGATCTGTTAATTCATCTCACAGAATTACATCTGTATTTCGTGGATCTCTTTGCTAGCCTTATTTCTGTGGAATCTGAGAACAGATATTTCGGATCCCTTTGAAGACTCTTGGGCCAAAGGAAATATCCTCCGATAACAAAGAGAATGAAGCTTTCTGAGAAACTTCTTTGTGTTCTGTGAAATCATCTCACAGAGTTACAGCTTTCCCCTCAAGAAGCCTTTCGCTAAGACAGTTCTTGTGGAATTGGCAAAGTGATATTTGGAAGCCCTTAGAGGGCTATGGTGAAAAAGGAAATATCCTCAGATTAAATCTGGAAAGAAGCATTCTGAGAAACTGCTTGGTGTTCTATTTATTCATCTCACAGAGTTACATCTGCATTTCGTGGATCTCCTTGCTAGCCTTATTTCTGTGGAATCTGAGAACAGATATTTCAGATTCCTTTGAAGAATATAGGGCCAAAGGAAATATCCTCCGATAACAAAGAGAAAGAAGCTTTCTGAGAAACTTCTTTGTGTTCTGTGAAATCATCTCACAGAGTTACAGCTTTTCCCTCAAGAAGCCTTTCCTAAGACACTTCTTGTGGAATTGGAAAAGTGATATTTGGAAGCCCATAGTGGGCTATGGTGAAAAAGGAAATATCCTCAGATGAAATCTGGAAAGAAGGTTTCTGAGAAACTGCTTAGTGTTCTGTTAATTCATCTCACTGAGTTACATCTGTATTTCGTGGATCTCTTTGCTAACCTTATTTCTGTGTAATCTGAGAACCGATATTTCAGATCCCTTTGAAGACGATAGGGCCAAAGGAAATATCCTCCGATTACTAAGAGAAAGAAGCTTTCTGAGGAACTTCTTTGTGTTCTGTGAAATCATCTCACAGAGTTAGAGCTTTCCGCTCAAGAAGCCTTTCTCTAACACAGTTCTTGTGGAATTGGCAAAGTGATATTTCAAAGCCCATAGAGGACTATGGTGAAAAAGGAATTTCCACAGATGAAATCTGGAAAGAAGCTTTCTGAGAAACTGCTTAGTGTTCTGTAAATTCATCTCACAGAGTTACATCTGTATTTCGTGGATCTCTTTGCTAGCCTTATTTCTGTGGAATCTGAGAACAGGTATTTCGGATCCCTTTGAAGACTCTAGGGTCAAAGGAAATATCCTCCGATTAAATAGAGTAAGAAGCTTTCTGAGAAACTTCTTTGTGTTCTGTGAAATCATCTCACAGAGTTACAGCTTTCCCCTCAAGAAGCCTTTCGCTAAGACAGTTCTTGTGGAATTGGCAAAGGGATATTTGGAAGATCATAGAGGGCTACGGTTAAAAAGGAAATATCCTCCGGTGAAATCTGGAAAGAAGCTTTCTGAGAAACTACTTGGTGTTCTGTTAATTCATCTCACAGAGTTACATCTGTATTTCGTGGATCTCTTTGCTAGCCCTATTTCTGTGGAATCTGAGAACCGATATTTCGGATCCCTTTGAAGACTATAGGGCCAAAGGAAATAACCTCAGATAACAAAGAGAAAGAAGCTTTGTGAGAAACTTCTTTGGGTTCTGTGAAAACATCTCACAGAGTTACAGCTATCCCTTCAAGAAGCCTGTCGCTAAGACAGTTCTTGTGGAATTGGCAAAGTGATATTTGGAAGCCCATAGAGGGCTATGGTGAAAAAGGAAATATATTCAGATGAAATCTGGAAAGAAGTTTCTGAGAAACTGTTTGGTGTTCTGTTAATTCATCTCACAGAGTTACATAGGTATTTCGTGGATCTCTTTGCTAGCCTTATTTCTGTGGAATCTGAGAACCGATATTTCGGATCCCTTTGAAGACTATAGGGCCAAAGGGAATATCCTCCGATAACAAAGAGAAAGAAGCTTTCTGAGAAACTTCTTTGTGTTCTGTGAAATCATCTCACAGACTTAGAGCTTTCTGCTCAAGAAGCCTTTCTCTAACACAGTTCTTGTGTATTGGCAAAGTGATATTTCAAAGCCCATAGAGGGCTATGGTGAAAAAGGAAATATCCTCAGATGAAATCTGGAAAGAACCTTTCTGAGAAACTGCTTGGTGTTCTGTTAATTCATCTCACAGAGATACATCTGTATTTCGTGGATCTCTTTGCTAGCCGTATTTCTGTGGAATCTGAGAACAGATATTTCAGATCCCTTTGAAGACGTGAGGGCCAAAGGAAATATCCTCCGATTACTAAGAGAAAGAAGCTTTCTGAGAAACTTCTTTTTGTTCCGTGAAATCATCTCAGAGAGTTACAGCTTTCCCATCCAGAAGCCTTTCGCTAAGACAGTTCTTGTGGAATTCGCAAAGTGATATTTGGAAGACAATAGAGGGCTATGTTGAAAAAGGAAATATCCTCAGATGAAATGTGTAAAAAGCATTCTGAGAAACTGGTTGGTGTTCTGTTAATTCATCTCACAGAGTTACATCTGTATTTCGTGAATCTCTTTGCTAGCCTTATCTGTGTGGAATCTGAAAACAGATATTTCGGGTCCCATTGAAGACTATAGGGCCAAAGGAAATATCCTCCGATAACAAAGAGAAAGAAGCTTTCTGAGAATCTTCTTTGTGTTCTTTGAAATCATCTCACAGAGTTACAGCTTTTCCCTCAACAAGCCTTTCGCTAAGACAGTTCTTGTGGAATTGGCAAAGTGATATTTGGAAGCCCATAGTGGGCTCTGGTGAAAAAGGAAATATCCTCAGATGAAATCTGGAAAGAAGTTTTCTGAGAAACTCCTTGGTGTTCTGTTAATTCATTTCACAGTGTTACATCTGTATGTCATGGTTCTCTTTGCTAGCCTTATTTCTGTGGAATCTGAGAACAGATATTTCAGATCCCTTTGAAGACGATAGGGCCAAAGGAAATATCCTCCGATTACAAAGAGAAAGAAGCTTTCTGAGGAACTTCTTTGTGTTCTGTGAAATCATCTCACAGACTTAGAGCTTTCTGCTCAAGAAGTCTTTCTCTAACACAGTTCTTGTGGAATTGGCAAAGTGATATTTGGAAGCCCATAGAGGGCTATGGTGAAAAAGGAAATATCCTCAGATGAAATGTGTAAAGAAGCATTCTGAGAAACTGCTTGGTGTTCTGTTAATTCATCTCACAGAGTTACATCTGTATTTCGTGGATCTCTTTGCTAGCCTTATTTCTGTGGAATCTGAAAACAGATATTTCGGGTCCCTTTGAAGACTTTAGGGCCAAAGGCAATATCCTCCGATAACAAAGAGAAAGAAGCTTTCTGAGAAACTTCTTTGTGTTCTGTGAAATCATCTCACAGAGTTACAGCTTTTCCCTCAAGAAGCCTCTCGCTAAGACAGTTCTTTTGGAATTGGCAAAGTGATATTTGGAAGCCCATAGTGGGCTCTGGTGAAAAGGGAAATTTCCTCAGATGAAATCTGGAAAGAAGCTTTCTGAGAAACTGCTTCGTGTTCTGTTAATTCATCTCACAGAGTTACATCTTTATTTCGTGGATCTCTTTGCTAGCCTTATCTCTGTGGAATCTGAGAACAGATATTTCGGATCCCTTTGAAGACTATACGGCCAAAGGGAATATCCTCCGATAACAAAGAGAAAGAAGCTTTCTGAGAAACTTCTTTGTGTTCTGTGAAATCATCTCACAGAGTTACAGCTTTTCCCTCAAGAAGCCTTTCCTGTGGAATTGGCAAAGTGATATTTGGAAGCCCATAGAGGGCTATGTTGAAAAAGGTAATATCCTCAGATGAAATCTGGAAAGAAGCTTTCTGAGAAACTGCTTGGAGTTCTGTTAATTCATCTCTCAGAGTTACATCTGTATTTCGTGGATCTCTTTGCTAGCCTTATGTCTGTGGAATCTGAGAACAGATATTTCGGATCCCTTTGTAGATTATAGGGCCAAAGAAAATATCCTCCGATATCAAAGAGAAAGAAGCTTTCTGAGAAACTTCTTTGTGTTCCGTGAAATCATCTCACAGAGTTACAGCTTTCCCCCCCAGAAGCCTTTCGCTAAGACAGTTCTTGTGGAATTGGCAAAGTGATATTTGGAATCCCATAGAGGGCTATGGTGAAAAAGGAAATATCCTCAGATGAAATCTGTAAAGAAGCCTTCTGAGAAACTGCTTGTTGTTCTGTTAATTCATCTCACACAGTTACATCTGTATTTCGTGGATCTCTTTGCTAGCCTTATTTCTGTGGAATCTGAGAACAGATATTTCGGATCCCTTTAAGATTAAGGGCCAAAGGAAATATCCTCCGGTAACTAAGAGAAAGAAGCTTTCTGAGAAACTTCTTTGTGTTCTGTGAAATCATCTCACAGAGTTACAGCTTTCCCCTCAAGAAGACTTTCGTAAGACAGTTCTTGTGGAATTGGCAAAGTGATATTTGGAAGCCCATAGAGGGCTATGGTGAAAAAGGAAATATATTCAGATAAAATCTGGAAAGAAGCTTTCTGAGAAACTGCTTGGTGTTCTGTTAATTCATCTCACAGAGTTACATCTCTATTTCGTGTATCTCTTTGCTAGCCTTATTTCTGTGGAATCTGAGAACAGATATTTCGGATCCCTTTGAAGACGATAGGGCCAAAGGAAATATCCTCCGATAACAAAGAGAAAGAAGCTTTCTGAGAAACTTCTTTGTGTTCTGTGAAATCATCTCACAGAGTTACAGCTTTCTCCTCAAGAAGCCTTTCTCTAAGACAGTTCTTGTGGAATTGGCAAAGTGATATTTGGAAGCCCATAGAGGTCTTTGGTGAAAAAGGAAATATATTCCGATGAAATCTGGAAAGAAGCTTTCTGAGAAACTGCTTAGTGTTCTGTTAATTCATCTCACAGAGTAACATCGGTATTTTGTGGATCTCTTTGGTAGCCTTATTTCTGTGGAATCTGAGAACAGATATTTCGGATCCCTTTGAAGACTATAGGGCCAAAGGAAATATCCTCCGATAACAAAGAGAAAGAAGCTTTCTGAGAAACTTCTTTGTGTTCTGTGAAATCATCTCACAGTTACAGCTTTCCCCTCAAGAAGCCTTTCGCTAAGACAGTTCTTGTGGAATTGGCAAAGTGATATTTGGACGTCCTTAGAGGTCCATGTTGAAAAAGGAAATATCCTCAGATTAAATCTGGAAAGAAGCTTTCTGAGAAAGTGCTTGGTGTTCTGTTAATTCATCTCACAGAGTTACATCTGTATTTCGTGGATCTCTTTGCTAGCCTTATTTCTGTGGAATCTGAGAACAGATATTTCGGATCCCTTTGAGGACGATAGGGCCAAAGGAAATAGCTTCCGATTACAAAGAGAAAGAAGCTTTCTGAGGAACTTCTTTGTGTTCTGTGAAATCATCTCACAGAGTTACAGCTTTTCCCTCAAGAAGCCTTTCGCTAAGACAGTTCTTGTGGAATTGGCAAAGTGATATTTGGAAGCCCATAGAGGGATATGGTGAAAAAGGAAATATCCTCAGATGAAATCTGGAAAGAAGCTTTCTGAGAAACTGCTTGGTGTTCTGTGAATTTATCTCACAGAGTTACATCTGTATTTCGTGGATCTCCTTGCTAGCCTTATTTCTGTGGAATCTGAAAACAGATATTTCAGATCCCTTTGAAGACGATAGGGCCAAAGGAAATATCCTCCGATAACAAAGAGAAAGAAACTTTCTGAGAAACTTCTTTGTGTTCTGTGAAATCATCTCAGAGAGTTACAGCTTTCCCCCCCAGAAGCCTTTCGCTAAGACAGTTCTTGTGGAATTGGCAAAGTGATATTTGGAATCCCATAGAGGGCTATGATGAAAAAGGAAATATCCTCAGATGAAATCTGTAAAGAAGCTTTCTGAGAAACTGCTTGGTGTTCTGTTAATTCATCTGACACAGTTACATCTGTATTTCGTGGATCTCTTTGCTAGCCTTATTTCTGTGGAATCTGAGAACAGATATTTCGGATCCCTTTGAAGATTATAGGGCCAAAGGAAATATCCTCCGGTAACTAAGAGAAAGAAGCTTTCTGAGAAACTTCTTTGTGTTCTGTGAAATCATCTCACAGAGTTTCAGCTTTCCCCTCAAGAAGCCTTTCGCTAAGACAGTTCTTGTGGAATTGGCAAAGTGACATTTGCAAGCCCATAGAGGGCTATGGTGAAAAAGGAAATATCCTCAGATGAAATCTGGAAAGAAGCTTTCTGAGAAACTGCTTAGTGTTCTGTTAATTCATCTCACAGAGTTACATCTGTATTTCGTGGATCTCTTTGCTAGCCTTATTTCTGTGGAATCTGAGAACAGATAATTCGGATCCCTTTGAAGACTATAGGGCCAAAGGAAATATCCTCCGATATCAAAGAGAAAGAAGCTTTCTGAGAAACTTCTTTGTGTTCCGTGAAATCATCTCAGAGAATTACAGCTTTCCCCTCCGGAAGCCTTTCGCTAAGACAGTTCTTGTGGAATTGGCAAAGTGATATTTGGAAGCCCATAGAGGGCTATGGTGAAAAAGGAAATATCCTCAGATAAAATGTGTAAAGAAGTTTTCTGAGAAACTGCTTGGTGTTCTGTTAATTCATCTCACAGAGTTACATCTGTATTTCGTGGATATCTTTGGTAGCCTTATTTCTGTGGAATCTGAGAACAGATATTTCGGATCCCTTTGAAGACTATAGGGCCAAAGGAAATATCCTCTGATATCAAAGAGAAAGAAGCTTTCTGAGAAACTTCTTTGTGTTCTGTGAATACATCTCACAGAGTTACAGCTTTCCCCTCAAGAAGCCTTTCACTAAATCAGTTCTTGTGGAATTGGCAAAGTGATATTTGGAAGCCCATAGAGGGCTACGGTTAAAAAGGAAATATCCTCAGATGAAATCTGGAAAGAAGCTTTTTGAGAAACTGCTTGGTGTTCTGTTAATTCATCTCACAGAGTTACATCTGTATTTCGTGGATCACTTTGCTAGCCTTATTTCTGCGGAATCTGAGAATAGATATTTCGGATCCCTTTGAAGACTATAGGGCCAAAGGGAATATCCTCCGATTACAAAGAGAAAGAAGATTTCTGAGGAACTTCCTTGTGTTCTGTGAAATCATCTCACAGACTTAGAGCTTCCTGCTCAAGAAGCCTTTCTCTAAGACAGTTCTTGTGGAATTGGCAAAGTGATATTTCAAAGCCCATAGAGGGCTATGGTGAAAAAGGAAATATCCTCAGATGAAATCTGGAAAGAAGCTTTCTGAGAAACTGCTTAGTGTTCTGTTAATTCATCTCACAGAGTTACATCTGTATTTCGTGGATCTCTTTGGTAGCCTTATTTCTGTGGAATCTGAGAACAGATATTTCGGATCCCTTTGAAGACTATAGGGCCAAACGGAATATCCTCCGATAACAAAGAGAAAGAAACTTTCTGAGAAACTTCTTTGTTTTCCGTGAAATCATCTCACAGAGTTACAGCTTTACCCTCAAGAAGCCTTTCGCTAAGACAGTTCTTGTGGAATTGGCAAAGTGATATTTGGAAGTCCTTAGAGGGCTATGGTGAAAAAGGAAATATCCTCAGATGAAATCTGGAAAGAAGCTTTATGAGAAACTGCTTGGTGTTCTGTTAATTCATCTCACAGAGTTACATCTGTATTTTGTGGATCTCTTTGGTAGCCTTATTTCTGTGGAATCTGAGAACAGATATTTCGGATCCCTTTGAAGACTATAGGGCCAAAGGAAATATCCTCCGATAACAAAGAGAAAGAAGCTTTCTGAGAAACTTCTTTGTGTTCTGTGAAAACATCTCACAGAGTTACAGCTTTCCCTTCAAGAAGCCTTTCGCTAAGACAGTTCTTGTGGAATTGGCAAAGTAATATTTGGAAGCCCTTAGAGGGCTATGGTGAAAAAGGAAATATATTCAGATGAAATCTGGAAAGAAGCTTTTTGAGAAACTGCTTCGTGTTCTGTTAATTCATCTCACAGAGTTACATCGGTATATCGTGGATCTCTTTGGTAGCCTTATTTCTGTGGAATCTGAGAACCGATATTTCGGATCCCTTTGAAGACTATAGGGCCAAAGGGAATATCCTCCGATAACAAAGAGAAAGAAGCTTTCTGAGAAACTTCTTTGTGTTCTGTGAAATCATCTCACAGAGTTACAGCTTTCCCCTCCAGAAGCCTTTCGCTAAGACAGTTCTTCTGGGATTGGCAAAGTGATATTTGCAATCCCATAGAGGGCTATGGTGAAAAAGGAAATATCCTCAGATGAAATGTTTAAAAAGCATTCTGAGAAACTGCTTGGTGTTCTGTTAATTCATCTCACAGAGTTACATCTGTATTTCGTGGATCTCTTTGCTAGCCTTATTTCTGTGGAATCTGAAAACAGATATTTCGGGTCCCTTTGAAGACTATAGGACCAAAGGAAATATTCTCCGATAACAAAGAGAAAGAAGCCTTCTGAGAAACTTCTTTGGGTTCTGTGAAATCATCTCACAGAGTTTCAGCTTTTCTCTCAACATGCCTTTCGCTAAGACAGTTCTTGTGGAAAATGCAAAGTGACATTTGTAAGCCCATAGGGGGCTCTGGTGAAAAAGGAAATATCCTCAGATGAAATCTGGAAAGAAGCTTTCTGAGAAAGTGCTTGGTGTTCTGTAAATTCATCTCACAGAGTTATATCTGTTTTTCGTGGATCTCTTTGCTAGCCTTATTTCCTTGGAATCTGAGAACAGATATTTCATATCCCTTTGAAGACTATAGGGCCAAAGGAAATATCCTCCGATAACAAAGAGAAAGAAGCTTTCGGAGAAACTACTTTGTGTTCTGTGAAATCATCTCACAGAGTTACAGCTTTCCCCTCAAGAAGCCTTTCGCTAAGACTGTTCTTGTGGAATTGGCAAATGATATTTGGAAGCCCTTAGAGGGCTATGGTGAAAAAGGAAATATCCTCTGATGAAATCTGGAAAGAAGTTTTCTGAGAAACTGCTTGGTGTTCTGTTAATTCATCTCACAGAGTTACATCTGTATTTGGTGGATCTCTTTGCTTGCCTTATTTCTGTGGAATCTGAAAACAGATATTTCAGATCCCTTTGAAGACTACAGGGCCAAAGAAAATATCCTCCGATTACAGAGAGAAAGAAGCTTTCTGAGGAACTTCTTTGTGTTCTGTGATATCATCTCAAAGAGTTAGAGCTTTCCGCTCAAGAAGCCTTTCGCTAAGACAGTACTTGTGGAATTGGCAAAGTGATATTTCAAAGCCCATAGAGGGCTAGGTTGAAAAAGGAAATGTCCTCCGATGAAATCTGGAAAGAAGCTTTGTGAGAAACTGCTTAGTGTTCTGTTAATTCATCTCACAGAGTTACATCTGTATTTCGTGGATCTCTTTGGTAGCCTTATTTCTGTGGAATCTGAGAACCGATATTTCGGATCCCTTTGAAGACTATAGGGCCAAAGGGAATATCCTCCGATAACAAAGAGAAAGAAGCTTTCTGAGAAACTTCTTTGTGTTCTGTGAAATCATCTCACAGAGTTACAGCTCTCCCCTCAAGAAGCCTTTTGCTAAGACAGTTCTTGTGGAATTGGCAAAGTGATATTTGGAAACCCATAGAGGGCTACGGTGAAAAAGGAAATATCCTCAGATGAAATCTTTAAAGAAGCTTTCTGAGAAACTGCTTGGTGTTAAGTTAATTCATCTCACGGAGTTACATCTGTATTTCGTGGATCTCTTTGCTAGCCTTATTTCTGTGGAATCTGAGAACAGATATTTCGGATCCCTTTGAAGACTATAGGGCCAAAGGAAATATCATCCGAATACAAAGAGAAAGAAGCTTTCTGACAAACTTCTTTGTGTTCTGTGAAATCATCTCACAGAGTTAGAGCGTACCGCTCAAGAAGCCTTTCTCTAAGACAGTTCTTGTGGAATTGGCAAAGTGATATTTCAAAGCCCCTAGAGGGCTATGGTGAAAAAGGAAATATCCTGAGATGAAATCTGGAAAGAAGCTTTCTGATAAACTGCTTATTGTTCTGTTAATTCATCTCACAGAGTTACATCTGTATTTCGTGGATCTCTTTGGTAGTCTTATTTCTGTGGAATCTGAGAACAGATATTTCGGATCCCTTTGAAGACTATAGGGACAAAGGAAATAACCTCCGATAAGAAAGAGAAAGAAGCTTTCTGAGAAACTTCTTTGTGTTCTGTGAAAACATCTCACAGAGTTACAGCTTTTCCCTCAAGAAGCCTTTCGCTAAGACAGTTCTTGTGGAATTGGCAAAGTGATATATGGAAGCCCATAGAGGGCTATGGTGAAAAAGGAAATATCCTCAGATGAAATCTGGAAAGAAGCTTTCTGAGAAACTGCTTGGTGTTCTGTTAATTCATCTCATAGAGTTACATCAGTATTTCGTGGATCTCTTTGCTAGCCTTATTTCTGTGGAATCTGAGAACCGATATTTCGGATCCCTTTGAAGACTATAGGGCCAAAGGAAATATCCTCCGATAACAAAGAGAAAGAAGCTTTCTGAGAAACTTCTTTGTGTTCTGTGAAATCATCTCACAGAGTTACAGGTTTCCCCTCAAGAAGCCTTTCGCTAAGACAGTTCTTGTGGAATTGGCAAAGTGATATTTGGAAGCCTTTAGAGGGCTATGGTGAAAAAGGAAATATCCTCAGATGAAATCTGGAAAGAAGCTTTCTGAGAAACTGCTTGGTGTTCTGTTAATTCATCTCACAGAGATACATCTGTATTTCGTGGATCTCTTTGCTAGCCTTATTTCAGTGGAATCTGAGAACAGATATTTCAGATCCCTTTGAAGACGATAGGGCCAAAGGAAATATCCTCCGATTACAAAGAGAAAGAAGCTTTCTGAGGAACTTCTTTGTGTTCTGTGAAATCATCTCACAGACTTAGAGCTTTCTGTTCAACAAGCCTTTCTCTAACACAGTTCTTGTGGAATTGGCAAAGTGATATTTCAAAGCCCATAGATGGCTATGGTGAAAAAAGACATATCCTCATATGAAATCTGGAAAGAAGCTTTCTGAGAAACTGCTTAGTGTTCTGTTAATTCATCTCACAGAGTTACATCTGTATTTCGTGGATCTCTTTGGTAACCTTATTTCTGTGGAATCTGAGAACAGATATTTCGGATCCCTTTGAAGACTATAGGGCCAAAGGAAATATCCTCCGATATCAAAGAGAAAGAAGCTTTCTGAGAAACTTCTTTGTGTTCTGTGAAATCATCTCACAGAGTTACAGCATTCCCCTCAGAAGCCTTTCGCTAAGACACTTCTTGTGGAATTGGCAAAGTGATATTTGGAACCCCTAGAGGGCTATGGTGAAAAAGGAAATATCCTCAGATGAAATCTGGAAAGAAGCTTTCTGAGAAACTGCTTAGTGTTCTGTTAATTCATCTCACAGAGTTACATCTGTATTTCGTGGATCTCTTTGCTAGCCTTATTTCTGTGGAAACAGAGAACAGGTATTTCAGATCCCTTTGAAGACTATAGGGCCAAAGGAAATATCCTCTGATTACAAAGAGAAAGAAGCTTTCTGAGAAACTTCTTTGTGTTCTGTGAAATCATCTCCCAGAGTTACAGCTTTCCTCTCAAGAAGCCTTTCGCTAAGACAGTTCTTGTGGAACTGGCAAAGTGATATTTGGAAGCCCATAGAGGGCTATGGTGAAAAAGGAAATATCCTCAGATGAAATCTGTAAAGAAGATTTCTGAGAAACTGCTTAGTGTTCTGTTAATTCATCTCACAGAGTTACATCTGTATTTCGTGGATATCTTTGCTAGCCTTATTTCTATGGAATCTGAGAACAGATATTTCGAATCCCTTTGAAGACTATAGGGCCAAAGGAAATATCCTCCGATAACAAAGAGAAAGAAGCTTTTTGAGAAACTTCTTTGTGTTCTGTGAAATCATCTCACAGAGTTACAGCTTTCCCCTCAAGAAGCCTTTCACTAAGACAGTTCTTGTGGAATAGGCAAAGTGATATTTGGAAGCCCATAGAGGGCTATGGTGAAAAAGGAAATATCCTCAGATGAAATCTGGAAAGAAGCTTTCTGAGAACCTGCTTAGTGTTCTGTTAATTCATCTCACAGAGTTACATCTGTATTTCGTGGATCTCTTTGCTAGCCTTATTTCTGTGGAATCTGAGAACAGGTATTTCAGATCCCTTTGAAGACTATAGGGACAAAGGAAATGTCCTCCGATTACAAAGAGAAAGAAGCTTTCTTGGAAACTTCTTTGTGTTCTGTGAAATCATCTCACAGAGTTACAGCTTTCCCCTCAAGAAGCCTTTCGCTAAGACAGTTCTTGTGGAATTGGCAAAGTGATATTTGGAAGCCCATAGAGGGCTATGGTGAAAAAGGAAATATCATCAGATGAAATCTGGAAAGAAGCTTTCTGAGAAACTGCTTAGTGTTCTGTTAATTTATCTCACAGAGTTACATCTGTATTTCGTGGATCTCTTTGCTAGCCTTATTTCTGTGGAATCTGAGAACAGATATTTCGGATCCCATTGAAGACTATAGGGCCAAAGGAAATATCTTCCGATAACAAAGAGAAAGAAGCTTTCTGAGAAACTTCTTTGTGTTCTCTGAAATCATCTCACAGAGTTACAGCTTTCCCCTCAAGAAGCCTTTCGCTAAGACAGTTCTTGTGGAATTGGCAAAGTGATATTTGGAAGCCCATAGAGGGCTATGGTGAAAAAGGAAATATCCTCAGATGAAATCTGGAAAGAAGCTATCTGAGAAACTGCTTAGTGTTCTGTTAATTCATCTCACAGAGTTACATCTGTATTTCGTGGATCTCTTTGCTAGCCTTAATTCTGTGGAATCTGAGAACAGGTATATCAGATCCCATTGAAGACTATAGGGCCAAAGGAAATATATTCCGATTACAAAGAGAAAGAAGCTTTCTTAGAAACTTCTTTGTGTTCTGTGAAATCATCTCACAGTTTTACAGCTTTACTCTCAAGAAGCCTTTCGCTAAGACAGTTCTTGTGGAATTGGCAAAGTGATATTTGGAAGCCCATAGAGGGCTATTTTGAAAAAGGAAATATCCTCAGATGAAATCTGGAAAGAAGCTTTCTGAGAAACTCCTTATGGTTTGGTTAATTCATCCCACAGAGTTACATCTGTATTTCGTGGATATCTTTGCTAGCATTATTTCTGTGGAATCTGAGAACAGATATTTCGGATCCCTTTGAAGACTATAGGGCCAAAGGAAATATCCTCCGATAACAAAGAGAAAGAAGCTTTCTGAGAAACTTCTTTGTGTTCTGTGAAATCATCTCACAGAGTTACAGCTTTCCCCTCAAGAAGCCTTTCGCTAAGACACTTCTTTTGGAATTTGCAAAGTGATATTTGGAATCCCTTAGAGTTCTATGGTGAAAAAGTAAATATGCTCAGATGAAATCTGGAAAGAAGCTTTCTGAGAAACTCCTTAGTGTTCTGTTATTTCGTCTCACAGAGTTACATCTGTATTTCGTGGATATCTTTGCAAGCCTTATTTCTGTGGAATCTGAGAGCAGGTATTTCAGATCCCTTTGAAGACTATAGGGCCAAAGGAAATATCCTCTGATTACAAAGAGAAAGAAGCTTTCTGAGAAACTTCTTTGTGTTCTCTGAAATCATCTCCCAGAGTTACAGCTTTCCTCTCCAGAAGCCTTTCCCTAAGACAGTTCTTGTGGAACTGGCAAAATGATATTTGGAAGCCCATAGAGGGCTATGGTGAAAAAGGAAATATCCTCAGATGAAATCTGGAAAGAAGCTTTCTGAGAAACTGCTCAGTGTTCTGTTAATTCATCTCACAGAGTTACATCTGTATTTCGTGAATCTCTTTGCTAGCCTAATTTCTGTGGAAACAGAGAACAGGTATTTCAGATCCCTTTGAAGACTATAGGGCCAAAGGAAATATCCTCTGATTACAAAGAGAAAGAAGCTTTCTGAGAAACATCTTTGTGTTCTGTGAAATCATCTCCCAGAGTTACAGCTTTCCTCTCAAGAAGCCTTCCGCTCAGACAGTTCTTGTGGAACTGGCAAAGTGATATTTGGAAGCCCATAGAGGGCTATGGTGAAAAAGGAAATATCCTCAGATGAAATCTGGAAAGAAGCTTTCTGAGAAACTGCTTAGTGTTCTGTTAATTCATCTCACAGAGTTACATCTGTATTTCGTGGATCTCTTTGCTAGCCTTATTTCTGTGGAATCTGAGAACAGATATTTCGGATCCCATTGAAGACTATAGGGCCAAAGGAAATATCTTCCGATAACAAAGAGAAAAAGCTTTCGGAGAAACTTCTTTGTGTTCTCTGAAATCATCTCACAGAGTTACAGATTTCCCCTCAAGAAGCCTTTCGCTAAGACAGTTCTTGTGGAATTGGCAAAGTGATATTTGGAAGCCCATAGTGGGCTATGGTGAAAAAGGAAATATCCTCAGATGAAATCTGGAAAGAAGCTTTCTGAGAAACTGCTTAGTGTTCTGTTAATTCATCTCACAGAGTTACATCTGTATTTCGTGGATCTCTTTGCTAGCCTTAATTCTGTTGAATCTGAGAACAGGTATTTCAGATCCCTTTGATGACTATAGGGACAAAGAAAATTTCCTCCGATTACAAAGAGAAAGAAGGTTTCTTAGAAACTTCTTTGTGTTCTGCGAAATCATCTCCCAGAATTCCAGCTTTCCTCTCAAGAAGCCTTTCGCTAAGACAGTTCTTGTGGAATTGGCAAAGTGATATTTGGAAGCCCATAGAGGGCTATTTTGAAAAAGGAAATATCCTCAGATGAAATCTGGAAAGAAGCTTTCTGAGAAACTCCTTATGGTTTGGTTAACTCATCTCAAAGAGTTACATCTGTATTTCGTGGATATCTTTGCTAGCATTATTTCTGTGGAATCTGAGAACAGATAATTCGGATCCCTTTGAAGACTATAGGGCCAAAGGAAATATCCTCCGATAACAAAGAGAAAGAAGCTTTCTGAGAAACTTCTTTGTGTTCTGTGAAATCATCTCACAGAGTTACAGCTTTCCCCTCAAGAAGCCTTTCGCTAAGACACTTCTTTTGGAATTGGCAAAGTGATATTTGGAATCCCTTAGAGGGCTATGGTGAAAAAGTAAATATGCTCAGATGAAATCTGGAAAGAAGCTTTCTGAGAAACTCCTTAGTGTTCTGTTATTTCATCTCACAGAGTTACATCTGTATTTCGTGGATATCTTTGCTAGCCTTATTTCTGTGGAATCTGAGAGCAGGAATTTCAGATCCCTTTGAAGACTATAGGGCCAAAGGAAATATCCTTCGATAACAAAGAGAAAGAAGCTTTCTAAGAAACTTCTTTGTGTTCTGTGAAATCATCTCACAGAGTTACAGCTTTCCCCTCAAGAAGCCTTTCGCTAAGACACTTCTTGTGGAATTGGCAAAGTGGTATTTGGAAGCCCATAGAGGGCTATGGTGAAAAAGGAAATATCCTCAGATGAAATCTGGAAAGAAGCTTTCTGAGAAACTGCTTAGTGTTCTGTTAATTCATCGCACAGAGTTACATCTGTATTTCGTGGATCTCTTTGATATCCTTATTTCTGTGGAATCTGAGAACAGTTATTTCGGATCCCTATGAAGACTATAGGGCCAAAGGAAATACGCTCGGATAACAAAAGGAAAGAAGCTTTCTGAGAAACTACTTTCTGTGCTGTGAAATCATCTCACAGAGTTACAGCTTTCCCCTCAAGAAGCCTTTCGCTAAGACAGTTCTTGTGGAATTGGCAAAGTGATATTTGGAAGACCATAGAGGGCTATGGTGAAAAAGGAATGAAATCTGGAAAGAAGCTTTCTGAGAAACTGCGTGGTGTTCCATTAATTCAGCTCACAGAGTTACATCTGTATTTCGTGGATCTCTTTGCTAGCCTTATCTCTGTGGAATCTGAAAACAGATATTTCGGATCCCTTTGAAGACTATAGGGCCAAAGGAAATATCCTCCGATAACAAAGAGAAAGAAGCTTTCTGAGAAACTTCTTTGCGTTCTGTGAAATCATCTCACAGAATGACACCTTTCGCCTCAAGAAGCCTTTCGCTACGACAGGTCTTTTGGAATTGGCAAAGTGATATTTGGAACCCCTAGAGGGCTATGGTGAAAAAGGAAATATCCTCAGATGAAATCTGGAAAGAAGCTTTCTGAGAAACTGCTTAGTGTTCTGTTAATTCATCTTACAGACTTACTTCTGTATTTCGTTTATATCTTTGCTAGTCTTATTTCTGTGGAATCTGAGAACAGATAATTCGGATCCCTTTGAAGACTATAGGCCCGAAGGAAATATCCTCCGATAACAAAGAGATAGAAGCTTTTTGAGAAACTTCTTTGAGTTCTGTGAAATCATCTCACAGAGTTACAGCTTTCCCCTCAAGAAACCTTTCGCTAAGATAGTTCTTGTGGAATTGGCAAAGTGATATTTGGAAGCCCATAGAGGGCAATGGTAAAAAAGGAAATATCCTCAGATGAAATCTGGAAAGAAGCTTCTGAAAAACTGCTTAGTGTTCTGTTAATTCATCTCACAGAGTTACATCTGTATTTCGTGGATCTCTTTGCTAGCCTTATTTCTGTGGAATCTGAGAACAGATAATTAGGATCCCTTTGAAGACTATAGTGCCAAAAGAAATATCCTCCGATAACAAAGAGAAAGAAGGTTTCTGAGAAACTTCTTTGTGTCCTGTGAAATCATCTCACAGAGTTACAGCTTTCCCCTCAAGAAGCCTTTCGCTAAGACAGTTCTTGTGGAATTGGCAAAGTGATATTTGGAAGCCCATAGAGGGCTATGGTGAAAAAGGAAATATCCTCATATGAAATCTGGAAAGAAGCTTTCTGAGAAACTGCTTGGTGTTCTGTTACTTCATCTCAGAGGGTTACATCTGTATTTCGTGGAACTCTTTGCTAGCCTTATTTCTGTGGAATCTGAGAACAGATATTTCAGATCCCTTTGAAGACTATAGGGCTAAAGGAAATATCCTCCGATTACAAAGAGAAGGAAGCTTTTTGAGAAACTTCTTTGTGTTCTGTGAAATCATTTCAGAGAGTTACAGCTTTCGCCTCAAGAAGCCTTTCGCTAAGACAGTTCTTGTGGAATTGGCAAAGTGATATTTGGAAGCCCGTAGTGGGCTTTGGTGAAAAAGGAAATATCCTTAGATGAAATCTGGAAAGAAGCTTTCTGAGAAACTGCTTGGTGTTCTGTTAATTCATCTCACAGAGTTACATCTGTATTTCGTGGATCTCTATGCTAGCCTCATTTCTGTGGAATCTGAGAACAGATATTTCGGATCCCTTTGAAGACTATAGGGCCAAAGGAATTATCCTCCGATAACAAAGAGAAAGAAGCTTCTGAGAAACTTCTTTGTGAGTTGTGAAATCATCTCACAGAGCTACAGCTTTCCCCTCAAGAAGCCTTTCGCTAAGACAGTTCTTGTGGAATGGGCAAAGTGATATTTGGAAGCCCATAGAGGGCTATGGTGAAAAAGGAAATATCCTCAGATGAAATCTGGAAAGAAGCTTCTGAAAAACTGCTTAGTGCTCTGTTAATTCATCTCACAGAGTTACATCTGTATTTCGTGGATCTCTTTGCTAGCCTTATTTCTGTGGAATCTGAGAACAGATAATTAGGATCCCTTTGATGACTATAGTGCCAAAAGAAATATCCTCCGATAACAAAGAGAAAGAAGGTTTCTGAGAAACTTCTTTGTGTCCTGTGAAATCATCTCACAGAGTTACAGCTTTCCCCTCAAGAAGCCTTTCGCTAAGACAGTTCTTGTGGAATTGGCAAAGTGATATTTGGAAGCCCATAGAGGGCTATGGTGAAAAAGGAAATATCCTCATATGAAATCTGGAAAGAAGCCTTCTGTGAAACTGCTTGGTGTTCTGTTACTTCATCTCAGAGGGTAACATCTGTATTTCGTGGATATCTTTGCTAGCCTTATTTCTGTGGAATCTGAGAACAGATATTTCGGATCCCTTTGAAGACTATGGGGCCAAAGGAAATATCCTCCGATAACAAAGAGAAGGAAGCTTTTTGAGAAACTTCTTTTTGTTCTGTGAAATCATCTCACAGAGTTACAGCTTTCCCCTCAAGAAGCCTTTCGCTAAGACAGTTCTTGTGGAATTGTCATAGTGATATTTGGAAGCCCATAGAGGGCTAGGGTGAAAAAGGAAATATCCTCAGATGAAATCTGGAAAGAAGCTTTCTGAGAAACTGCTTAGTGTTCTGTTAATTCATCTCACAGAGTTTCATCTGTATTTCGTGGATGTCTTTGCTAGACTTATTTCTGTGGAATCTTAGAACAGATATTTCGGATCCCTTTGAAGACTATAGGGCCAAAGGAAATATCCTCCGATATCAAGGAGAAAGAAGGATTCTGAGAAACTTCTTTGTGTGCTGTGAAATCATCTCACAGAGTTACAGCTTTCCCCTCAAGAAGCCTTTCGCTAAGACAGTTCTTGTGGAATTGGCAAAGTGATATTTGGAAGCCCATAGAGGGCTATGGTGAAAAAGGAAATATCCTAAGATGAAATCTGGAAAGAAGCTTTCTGAGAAACTGCTTAGTGTTCTGTTAATTCATCTCACAGAGTTACATCTGTATTTCGTGGATCTCTTTGCTAGCCTTATTTCTGTGGAATCTGAGAACAGATTTTTCGGATCCCTTTGAAGACTATAGGGCCAAAGGAAATATCCTCCGATTACAAAGAGAAAGCTTTTTGAAAAACTTCTTTGTGTGCTGTGAAATCAACTCACAGAGTTACAGCTTTCCCCTCATAACGCCTTTCGCTAAGACAGTTCTTGTGGAATTGGCAAAGTGATATTTGGAAGCCCATAGAGGGCTATGGTGAAAAAGGAAATATCCTCAGATGAAATCTGGAAAGAAGCTTTCTTAGAAACTGCTAAGTGTTCTGTTAATTCATCTCACAGTGTTACATCTATATTTCGTGGATCTCTTTGCTAGCCTTATTTCTGTGTAATCTGTGAACAGATATTTCGGATCCCTTTGAAGACTATAGGGCCAAAGGAAATATCCTCCGGTAACAAACTGAAAGAAGCTTTCTGAGAAACTTCCCTGTGTTCTGTGAAATCATCTCACAGAGTTACAGCTTTCCCCTCAAGAAGCCTTTCGCTAAGACAGTTCTTGTGGAATTGGCAAAGTGATATTTGGAAGCCCATAGAGGGCTATGGTGAAAAAGGAAATATCCTCAGATGAAATCTGGAAAGAAGCTTTCTGAGAAACTGCTTAGTGTTCTGTAAATTCATCTCACAGAGTTAAATCTGTATGTGATGGATCTCTTGGCTAGCCTTATTTCTGTGGAATCTGAGAACAGATATTTCGGATCCCTTTGAAGACTATTGGGCCAAAGGAAATATACTCCGATAACAAAGAGAAAGAAGCTTTCTGAGAAACTTCTTTGTGTTCTGTGAAAACATCTCACAGAGTTACAGCTTTTCCCTCAAGAAGCCTTTCGCTAAGACAGTTCTTGTGGAATTGGCAAAGTGATATATGGAAGCCCATAGAGGGCTATGGTGAAAAAGGAAATATCCTCAGATGAAATCTGGAAAGAAGCTTTCTGAGAAACTGCTTGGTGTTCTGTTAATTCATCTCATAGAGTTACATCAGTATTTCGTGGATCTCTTTGCTAGCCTTATTTCTGTGGAATCTGAGAACCGATATTTCGGATCCCTTTGAAGACTATAGGGCCAAGGAAATATCCTCCGATAACAAAGAGAAAGAAGCTTTCTGAGAAACTTCTTTGTGTTCTGTGAAATCATCTCACAGAGTTACAGGTTTCCCCTCAAGAAGCCTTTCGCTAAGACAGTTCTTGTGGAATTGGCAAAGTGATATTTGGAAGCCTTTAGAGGGCTATGGTGAAAAAGGAAATATCCTCAGATGAAATCTGGAAAGAAGCTTTCTGAGAAACTGCTTGGTGTTCTGTTAATTCATCTAACAGAGATACATCTGTATTTCGTGGATCTCTTTGCTAGCCTTATTTCAGTGGAATCTGAGAACAGATATTTCAGATCCCTTTGAAGACGATAGGGCCAAAGGAAATATCCTCCGATTACAAAGAGAAAGAAGCTTTCTGAGGAACTTCTTTGTGTTCTGTGAAATCATCTCACAGACTTAGAGCTTTCTGTTCAACAAGCCTTTCTCTAACACAGTTCTTGTGGAATTGGCAAAGTGATATTTCAAAGCCCATAGAGGGCTATGGTGAAAAAAGACATATCCTCATATGAAATCTGGAAAGAAGCTTTCTGAGAAACTGCTTAGTGTTCTGTTAATTCATCTCACAGAGTTACATCTGTATTTCGTGGATCTCTTTGGTAACCTTATTTCTGTGGAATCTGAGAACAGATATTTCGGATCCCTTTGAAGACTATAGGGCCAAAGGAAATATCCTCCGATATCAAAGAGAAAGAAGCTTTCTGAGAAACTTCTTTGTGTTCTGTGAAATCATCTCACAGAGTTACAGCATTCCCCTCAGAAGCCTTTCGCTAAGACACTTCTTGTGGAATTGGCAAAGTGATATTTGGAACCCCTAGAGGGCTATGGTGAAAAAGGAAATATCCTCAGATGAAATCTGGAAAGAAGCTTTCTGAGAAACTGCTTAGTGTTCTGTTAATTCATCTCACAGAGTTACATCTGTATTTCGTGGATCTCTTTGCTAGCCTTATTTCTGTGGAAACAGAGAACAGGTATTTCAGATCCCTTTGAAGACTATAGGGCCAAAGGAAATATCCTCTGATTACAAAGAGAAAGAAGCTTTCTGAGAAACTTCTTTGTGTTCTGTGAAATCATCTCCCAGAGTTACAGCTTTCCTCTCAAGAAGCCTTTCGCTAAGACAGTTCTTGTGGAACTGGCAAAGTGATATTTGGAAGCCCATAGAGGGCTATGGTGAAAAAGGAAATATCCTCAGATGAAATCTGTAAAGAAGATTTCTGAGAAACTGCTTAGTGTTCTGTTAATTCATCTCACAGAGTTACATCTGTATTTCGTGGATATCTTTGCTAGCCTTATTTCTGTGGAATCTGAGAACAGATATTTCGAATCCCTTTGAAGACTATAGGGCCAAAGGAAATATCCTCCGATAACAAAGAGAAAGTAGCTTTTTGAGAAACTTCTTTGTGTTCTGTGAAATCATCTCACAGAGTTACAGCTTTCCCCTCAAGAAGCCTTTCACTAAGACAGTTCTTGTGGAATAGGCAAAGTGATATTTGGAACCCCTAGAGGGCTATGGTGAAAAAGGAAATATCCTCAGATGAAATCTGGAAAGAAGCTTTCTGAGAAACTGCTTAGTGTTCTGTTAATTCATCTCACAGAGTTACGTCTGTATTTCGTGGATCTCTTTGCTAGCCTTATTTCTGTGGAAACAGAGAACAGGTATTTCAGATCCCTTTGAAGACTATAGGGCCAAAGGAAATATCCTCTGATTACAAAGAGAAAGAAGCTTTCTGAGAAACTCCTTTGTGTTCTGTGAAATCATCTCCCAGAGTTACAGCTTTCCTCTCAAGAAGCCTTTCGCTAAGACAGTTCTTGTGGAACTGGCAAAGTGATATTTGGAAGCCCATAGAGGGCTATGGTGAAAAAGGAAATATCCTCAGATGAAATCTGTAAAGAAGATTTCTGAGAAACTGCTTAGTGTTCTGTTAATTCATCTCACAGAGTTACATCTGTATTTCGTGGATATCTTTGCTAGCCTTATTTCTGTGGAATCTGAGAACAGATATTTCGAATCCCTTTGAAGACTATAGGGCCAAAGGAAATATCCTCCGATAACAAAGAGAAAGAAGCTTTTTGAGAAACTTCTTTGTGTTCTGTGAAATCATCTCACAGAGTTACAGCTTTCCCCTCAAGAAGCCTTTCACTAAGACAGTTCTTGTGGAATAGGCAAAGTGATATTTGGAAGCCCATAGAGGGCTATGGTGAAAAAGGAAATATCCTCAGATGAAATCTGGAAAGAAGCTTTCTGAGAACCTGCTTAGTGTTCTGTTAATTCATCTCACAGAGTTACATCTGTATTTCGTGGATCTCTTTGCTAGCCTTATTTCTGTGGAATCTGAGAACAGGTATTTCAGATCCCTTTGAAGACTATAGGGACAAAGGAAATGTCCTCCGATTACAAAGAGAAAGAAGCTTTCTTGGAAACTTCTTTGTGTTCTGTGAAATCATCTCACAGAGTTACAGCTTTCCCCTCAAGAAG
Source organism: Macaca fascicularis (assembly GCF_037993035.2). Taxonomy (NCBI): domain Eukaryota; kingdom Metazoa; phylum Chordata; class Mammalia; order Primates; family Cercopithecidae; genus Macaca; species Macaca fascicularis. The sequence continues at coordinate 43,193,022 of NC_088384.1, read as the reverse complement.
CCTTTCGCTAAGACAGTTCTTGTGGAATTGGCAAAGTGATATTTGGAAGCCCATAGAGGGCTATGGTGAAAAAGGAAATATCATCAGATGAAATCTGGAAAGAAGCTTTCTGAGAAACTGCTTAGTGTTCTGTTAATTTATCTCACAGAGTTACATCTGTATTTCGTGGATCTCTTTGCTAGCCTTATTTCTGTGGAATCTGAGAACAGATATTTCGGATCCCATTGAAGACAATAGGGCCAAAGGAAATATCTTCCGATAACAAAGAGAAAGAAGCTTTCTGAGAAACTTCTTTGTGTTCTCTGAAATCATCTCACAGAGTTACAGCTTTCCCCTCAAGAAGCCTTTCGCTAAGACAGTTCTTGTGGAATTGGCAAAGTGATATTTGGAAGCCCATAGAGGGCTATGGTGAAAAAGGAAATATCCTCAGATGAAATCTGGAAAGAAGCTATCTGAGAAACTGCTTAGTGTTCTGTTAATTCATCTCACAGAGTTACATCTGTATTTCGTGGATCTCTTTGCTAGCCTTAATTCTGTGGAATCTGAGAACAGGTATATCAGATCCCATTGAAGACTATAGGGCCAAAGGAAATATATTCCGATTACAAAGAGAAAGAAGCTTTCTTAGAAACTTCTTTGTGTTCTGTGAAATCATCTCACAGTTTTACAGCTTTACTCTCAAGAAGCCTTTCGCTAAGACAGTTCTTGTGGAATTGGCAAAGTGATATTTGGAAGCCCATAGAGGGCTATTTTGAAAAAGGAAATATCCTCAGATGAAATCTGGAAAGAAGCTTTCTGAGAAACTCATTATGGTTTGGTTAATTCATCCCACAGAGTTACATCTGTATTTCGTGGATATCTTTGCTAGCATTATTTCTGTGGAATCTGAGAACAGATATTTCGGATCCCTTTGAAGACTATAGGGCCAAAGGAAATATCCTCCGATAACAAAGAGAAAGAAGCTTTCTGAGAAACTTCTTTGTGTTCTGTGAAATCATCTCACAGAATTACAGCTTTCCCCTCAAGAAGCCTTTCACTAAGACACTTCTTTTGGAATTTGCAAAGTGATATTTGGAATCCCTTAGAGTTCTATGGTGAAAAAGTAAATATGCTCAGATGAAATCTGGAAAGAAGCTTTCTGAGAAACTCCTTAGTGTTCTGTTATTTCGTCTCACAGAGTTACATCTGTATTTCGTGGATATCTTTGCAAGCCTTATTTCTGTGGAATCTGAGAGCAGGTATTTCAGATCCCTTTGAAGACTATAGGGCCAAAGGAAATATCCTCTGATTACAAAGAGAAAGAAGCTTTCTGAGAAACTTCTTTGTGTTCTCTGAAATCATCTCCCAGAGTTACAGCTTTCCTCTCCAGAAGCCTTTCCCTAAGACAGTTCTTGTGGAACTGGCAAAATGATATTTGGAAGCCCATAGAGGGCTATGGTGAAAAAGGAAATATCCTCAGATGAAATCTGGAAAGAAGCTTTCTGAGAAACTGCTCAGTGTTCTGTTAATTCATCTCACAGAGTTACATCTGTATTTCGTGGATCTCTTTGCTAGCCTAATTTCTGTGGAAACAGAGAACAGGTATTTCAGATCCCTTTGAAGACTATAGGGCCAAAGGAAATATCCTCTGATTACAAAGAGAAAGAAGCTTTCTGAGAAACATCTTTGTGTTCTGTGAAATCATCTCCCAGAGTTACAGCTTACCTCTCAAGAAGCCTTCCGCTCAGACAGTTCTTGTGGAACTGGCAAAGTGATATTTGGAAGCCCATAGAGGGCTATGGTGAAAAAGGAAATATCCTCAGATGAAATCTGGAAAGAAGCTTTCTGAGAAACTGCTTAGTGTTCTGTTAATTCATCTCACAGAGTTACATCTGTATTTCGTGGATCTCTTTGCTAGCCTTATTTCTGTGGAATCTGAGAACAGATATTTCGGATCCCATTGAAGACTATAGGGCCAAAGGAAATATCTTCCGATAACAAAGAGAAAAAGCTTTCGGAGAAACTTCTTTGTGTTCTCTGAAATCATCTCACAGAGTTACAGATTTCCCCTCAAGAAGCCTTTCGCTAAGACAGTTCTTGTGGAATTGGCAAAGTGATATTTGGAAGCCCATAGTGGGCTATGGTGAAAAAGGAAATATCCTCAGATGAAATCTGGAAAGAAGCTTTCTGAGAAACTGCTTAGTGTTCTGTTAATTCATCTCACAGAGTTACATCTGTATTTCGTGGATCTCTTTGCTAGCCTTAATTCTGTTGAATCTGAGAACAGGTATTTCAGATCCCTTTGAAGACTATAGGGACAAAGAAAATTTCCTCCGATTACAAAGAGAAAGAAGGTTTCTTAGAAACTTCTTTGTGTTCTGCGAAATCATCTCCCAGAATTCCAGCTTTCCTCTCAAGAAGCCTTTCGCTAAGACAGTTCTTGTGGAATTGGCAAAGTGATATTTGGAAGCCCATAGAGGGCTATTTTGAAAAAGGAAATATCCTCAGATGAAATCTGGAAAGAAGCTTTCTGAGAAACTCCTTATGGTTTGGTTAACTCATCTCAAAGAGTTACATCTGTATTTCGTGGATATCTTTGCTAGCATTATTTCTGTGGAATCTGAGAACAGATAATTCGGATCCCTTTGAAGACTATAGGGCCAAAGGAAATATCCTCCGATAACAAAGAGAAAGAAGCTTTCTGAGAAACTTCTTTGTGTTCTGTGAAATCATCTCACAGAGTTACAGCTTTCCCCTCAAGAAGCCTTTCGCTAAGACACTTCTTTTGGAATTGGCAAAGTGATATTTGGAATCCCTTAGAGGGCTATGGTGAAAAAGTAAATATGCTCAGATGAAATCTGGAAAGAAGCTTTCTGAGAAACTCCTTAGTGTTCTGTTATTTCATCTCACAGAGTTACATCTGTATTTCGTGGATATCTTTGCTAGCCTTATTTCTGTGGAATCTGAGAGCAGGAATTTCAGATCCCTTTGAAGACTATAGGGCCAAAGGAAATATCCTCCGATAACAAAGAGAAAGAAGCTTTCTAAGAAACTTCTTTGTGTTCTGTGAAATCATCTCACAGATTTACAGCTTTCCCCTCAAGAAGCCTTTCGCTAAGACACTTCTTGTGGAATTGGCAAAGTGGTATTTGGAAGCCCATAGAGGGCTATGGTGAAAAAGGAATGAAATCTGGAAAGAAGCTTTCTGAGAAACTGCGTGGTGTTCCATTAATTCAGCTCACAGAGTTACATCTGTATTTCGTGGATCTCTTTGCTAGCCTTATCTCTGTGGAATCTGAAAACAGATATTTCGGATCCCTTTGAAGACTATAGGGCCAAAGGAAATATCCTCCGATAACAAAGAGAAAGAAGCTTTCTGAGAAACTTCTTTGCGTTCTGTGAAATCATCTCACAGAATGACACCTTTCGCCTCAAGAAGCCTTTCGCTACGACAGGTCTTTTGGAATTGGCAAAGTGATATTTGGAACCCCTAGAGGGCTATGGTGAAAAAGGAAATATCCTCAGATGAAATCTGGAAAGAAGCTTTCTGAGAAACTGCTTAGTGTTCTGTTAATTCATCTTACAGACTTACTTCTGTATTTCGTTTATATCTTTGCTAGTCTTATTTCTGTGGAATCTGAGAACAGATAATTCGGATCCCTTTGAAGACTATAGGCCCGAAGGAAATATCCTCCGATAACAAAGAGATAGAAGCTTTTTGAGAAACTTCTTTGAGTTCTGTGAAATCATCTCACAGAGTTACAGCTTTCCCCTCAAGAAACCTTTCGCTAAGATAGTTCTTGTGGAATTGGCAAAGTGATATTTGGAAGCCCATAGAGGGCAATGGTGAAAAAGGAAATATCCTCAGATGAAATCTGGAAAGAAGCTTCTGAAAAACTGCTTAGTGTTATGTTAATTCATCTCACAGAGTTACATCTGTATTTCGTGGATCTCTTTGCTAGCCTTATTTCTGTGGAATCTGAGAACAGATAATTAGGATCCCTTTGAAGACTATAGTGCCAAAAGAAATATCCTCCGATAACAAAGAGAAAGAAGGTTTCTGAGAAACTTCTTTGTGTCCTGTGAAATCATCTCACAGAGTTACAGCTTTCCCCTCAAGAAGCCTTTCGCTAAGACAGTTCTTGTGGAATTGGCAAAGTGATATTTGGAATCCCTTAGAGGGCTATGGTGAAAAAGTAAATATGCTCTGATGAAATCTGGAAAGAAGCTTTCTGAGAAACTCCTTAGTGTTCTGTTATTTCATCTCACAGAGTTACATCTGTATTTCGTGGATATCTTTGCTAGCCTTATTTCTGTGGAATCTGAGAGCAGGAATTTCAGATCCCTTTGAAGACTATAGGGCCAAAGGAAATATCCTCCGATAACAAAGAGAAAGAAGCTTTCTAAGAAACTTCTTTGTGTTCTGTGAAATCATCTCACAGATTTACAGCTTTCCCCTCAAGAAGCCTTTCGCTAAGACACTTCTTGTGGAATTGGCAAAGTGGTATTTGGAAGCCCATAGAGGGCTATGGTGAAAAAGGAATGAAATCTGGAAAGAAGCTTTCTGAGAAACTGCGTGGTGTTCCATTAATTCAGCTCACAGAGTTACATCTGTATTTCGTGGATCTCTTTGCTAGCCTTATCTCTGTGGAATCTGAAAACAGATATTTCGGATCCCTTTGAAGACTATAGGGCCAAAGGAAATATCCTCCGATAACAAAGAGAAAGAAGCTTTCTGAGAAACTTCTTTGCGTTCTGTGAAATCATCTCACAGAATGACACCTTTCGCCTCAAGAAGCCTTTCGCTACGACAGGTCTTTTGGAATTGGCAAAGTGATATTTGGAACCCCTAGAGGGCTATGGTGAAAAAGGAAATATCCTCAGATGAAATCTGGAAAGAAGCTTTCTGAGAAACTGCTTAGTGTTCTGTTAATTCATCTTACAGACTTACTTCTGTATTTCGTTTATATCTTTGCTAGTCTTATTTCTGTGGAATCTGAGAACAGATAATTCGGATCCCTTTGAAGACTATAGGCCCGAAGGAAATATCCTCCGATAACAAAGAGATAGAAGCTTTTTGAGAAACTTCTTTGAGTTCTGTGAAATCATCTCACAGAGTTACAGCTTTCCCCTCAAGAAACCTTTCGCTAAGATAGTTCTTGTGGAATTGGCAAAGTGATATTTGGAAGCCCATAGAGGGCAATGGTGAAAAAGGAAATATCCTCAGATGAAATCTGGAAAGAAGCTTCTGAAAAACTGCTTAGTGTTATGTTAATTCATCTCACAGAGTTACATCTGTATTTCGTGGATCTCTTTGCTAGCCTTATTTCTGTGGAATCTGAGAACAGATAATTAGGATCCCTTTGAAGACTATAGTGCCAAAAGAAATATCCTCCGATAACAAAGAGAAAGAAGGTTTCTGAGAAACTTCTTTGTGTCCTGTGAAATCATCTCACAGAGTTACAGCTTTCCCCTCAAGAAGCCTTTCGCTAAGACAGTTCTTGTGGAATTGGCAAAGTGATATTTGGAAGCCCATAGAGGGCTATGGTGAAAAAGGAAATATCCTCATATGAAATCTGGAAAGAAGCTTTCTGAGAAACTGCTTGGTGTTCTGTTACTTCATCTCAGAGGGTTACATCTGTATTTCGTGGAACTCTTTGCTAGCCTTATTTCTGTGGAATCTGAGTACAGATATTTCAGATCCCTTTGAAGACTATAGGGCTAAAGGAAATATCCTCCGATTACAAAGAGAAGGAAGCTTTTTGAGAAACTTCTTTGTGTTCTGTGAAATCATTTCAGAGAGTTACAGCTTTCGCCTCAAGAAGCCTTTCGCTAAGACAGTTCTTGTGGAATTGGCAAAGTGATATTTGGAAGCCCGTAGTGGGCTTTGGTGAAAAAGGAAATATCCTTAGATGAAATCTGGAAAGAAGCTTTCTGAGAAACTGCTTGGTGTTCTGTTAATTCATCTCACAGAGTTACATCTGTATTTCGTGGATCTCTTTGCTAGCCTTATTTCTGTGGAATCTGAGAACAGATATTTCGGATCCCTTTGAAGACTATAGGGCTAAAGGAAATATCCTCCGATTACAAAGAGAAGGAATCTTTTAGAGAAACTTCTTTGTGTTCTGTGAAATCATCTCACAGAGTTACAGCTTTCGCCTCAAGAAGCCTGTCGCTAAGACAGTTCTTGTGGATTTGGCAAAGTGATATTTGGAAGCCCATAGTGGGCTTTGGTTAAAAAGGAAATATCCTCAGATGAAATCTGGAAAGAAGCTTTCTGAGACACTGCTTAGTGTTCTGTAAATTCCTCTCACAGAGTTACTTCTGTATTTCGTGAATCTCTTTGCTAGCCTTATTTCTGTGGAATCTGAGAACAGATATTTCGGATCGTTTTAAAACTATAGGGCCAATGGAATTATCCTCCGATAACAAAGAGAAAGAATCTTTTGGAGAAACTTCTTTGTGTTCTGTGAAATCATCTCGCAGAGTTACAGCTTTCCCCTCAAGAAGGCTTTCGCTAAGACAGGTCTTGTGGAATGGGCAAAGTGATATTTGGAAGCCCTAAAAGGGCTATGGTGAAAAAGGAAATATCCCCTGATGAAATCTGGAAAGAAGCTTTCTGAGAAACTGCTTAGTGTTCTGTTAATTCATCTCACAGAGTTACAGCTGTATTTCGTGGGTCTCTTCGCTATCCTTATTTCTGTGGAATCTGAGAACAGTTATTTCGGATCCCTTTGAAGACTATAGGGCCAAAGGAAATATCCTCCTATTACAAAGAGAAAGAAGCTTTCTGAGAAACTTCTCTGTTTTCTGTGAAATCATCTCACAGAGCTACAGCTTTCCACTCAAGAAGCCTTTCGCTAAGACAGTTCTTGTGGAATTGGCAAAGTGATATTTGGAAGCCCATAGAGGGCTACGGTGAAAAAGGAAATATCCTCAGATGAAATCTGGAAAGAAGCTTTCTGAGAAACTGCTTAGTGTTCTGTTAATTCATCTCACAGAGTTACATCTGTATTTCGTGGATCTCTTTGCTAGCCTTATTTCTGTGGAATCTGAGAACAGATATTTCGGATCCCTTTGAAGACTATAGGGCCAAAGGAAATATCCTCTGATAACAAAGAGAAAGAAGCTTTCTGAGAAACTACTTTGTGTTCTGTGAAATCAACTCACAGAGTTACAGCTTTCCCCTCAAGAAATCTTTCGCTAAGACAGTTCTTGTGGAATTGGCAAAGTGATATTTGGAAGCCCATGGAGGGCTATGGTGAAAAAGGAAATATCCTCAGATGAAATCTGGAAAGAAGCTTTCTGAGAAACTGCTTAGTGTTCTGTTAATTCATCTCACAGAGTTACATCTGTATTTCGTGTATCTCTTTGCTAGCCTTATTTCTGTGGAATCTGAGAACAGATATTTCGGATCCCTTTGAAGACTATAGGGCAAAAGGAAATATCCTCCGATTACAAAGAGAAGGAAGCTTTTTGAGAAACTTCTTTGTGTTCTGTGAAATCATCTCACAGAGTTACAGCTTTAGCCTCAAGAAGCCTTTCGCTAAGACAGTTCTTGTGGATTTGGCAAAGTGATATTTGGAAGCCCATAGTGGGCTTTGGTGAAAAAGGAAATATCCTCAGATGAAATCTGGAAAGAAGCTTTCTGAGAAACTGCTTGGTGTTCTGTTAATTCATCTCACAGAGTTACATCTGTATTTCGTGGATCTCTTTGCTAGCCTTATTTCTGTGGAATCTGAGAACAGATATTTCGGATCCCATTGAAGACTATAGGGCCAAAGGAAATATCCTCCGATAACAAACTGAAAGAAGCTTTCTGAGAAACTTCCTTGGGTTCGGTGAAATCATCTCCCAGAGTTACAGCTTTCCTCTCAAGAAGCCTTTCGCTAAGACAGTTCTTGTGGAATTGGCAAAGTGATATTTGGAAGCCCATAGAGGGCTATGGTGAAAAAGGAAATATCCTCAGATCAAATCTGGAAAGAAGCTTTCTGAGAAACTGCTTAGTGTTCTGTTAATTCACCTCACAGAGTTACATCTGTATTTCGTGGATCTCTTTGCTAGCCTTATTTCTGTGGAATCTGAGAACAGATATTTCGGATCCCTTTGAAGACTATAGGGCCAAAGGAAATATCCTCCGATAACAAAGAGAAAGAAGCTTTCTGAGAAACTTCTTTGTGTTCTGTGAAATCATCTCACAGAGTTACAGCTTTCCCCTCAAGAGGCCTTTCGCTAAGACAGTTCTTGTGGAATTCGCACAGTGATATTTGGAAGCCCGTAGAGGGATATGGTGAAAAAGGAAATATCCTCAGATGAAACCTGGAAAGAAGCTTTCTGAGACACTGCTTAGTGTTCTGTTAATTCCTCTCACAGAGTTACAGCTGTATTTCGTGGATCTCTTTGCTAGCCTTATTTCTGTGGAATCTGAGAACAGATATTTCGGATCGTTTTAAGACTGTAGGGCCAAAGGAAATATTCTCCGATAACAAAGAGAAAGAAGCTTTCTGAGAAACTTCTTTGTGTGCTGTGAAATCATCTCACAGAGTTACAGCTTTCGGCTCAAGAAGCCTTTCGCTAAGACAGTTCTTGTGGAATTGGCAAAGTGATATTTGGAAGCCCATACAGGGCTATGGTGAAAAAGGAAATATCCTCAGATGAAATCTGGAAAGTAGCTTTCTGAGAAACTGCTTAGAGTTCTGTTAATTCATCTCACAGAGTTACTTCTGTATTTCGTTTATCTCTTTGCTAGCCTTATTTCTGTGGAATCTGAGAACAGATATTTCCGATCCCTTTGAAGGCTATAGGGCCAAAGGAAATATCCTCCGATAACAAAAAGAAAGAGGATTTTTGAGAAACATCTTTGTGTTCTGTGAAATCATCTCACAGAGTTACAGCTTTCCCCTCCAGAAGCCGTTCGCTAAGACAGTTCTTGTGGAGTTGGCAAAGTGATATTTGGAAGCCCTTAGAGGGCTTTGGTGAAAAAGGAAATATCCTCAGATGAAATCTGGAAAGAAGATTTCTGAGAAACTCCTTGGCGTTTTGCTACTTCATCTCAGAGGGTTACATCTGTATTTCGTGGATCTGTTTGCTAGCCTTTTTTCTGTGGAATCTGAGAACAGATATTTCGGATCCCTTTGAAGACTATAGGGGCAAAGGAAATATCCTCCGATAACAAAGAGAAAGAAGCTTTTTGAGAAACTTCTTTGTGTTCTGTGAAATCATCTCACAGAGTTACAGCTTTCCCTTCAAGAAGGCTTTCGTTAAGACAGTTCTTGTGGAATTGGCAGAGTGATATTTGGAATCCCATAGAGGGCTATGGTGAAAAAGGAAATATCCTCAGATGAAATCTGGAAAGAAGCTTCTGAAAAACTGCTTAGTGTTCTGTTAATTCATCTCACAGAGTTACATCTGTATTTCGTGGATCTCTTTGCTAGCCTTATTTCTGTGGAATCTGAGAACAGATAATTCTGATCCCTTTGAAGACTATCGTGCCAAAAGAAATATCCTCTGATAACAAAGAGAAAGAATCTTTTGGATAAACTTCTTTGTGTTCTGTGAAATCATATCGCAGAGTTACAGCTTTCCCCTCAAGAAGCCTTTCGCTAAGACTGTTCTTGTGGAATTCGCAAAGTGATATTTGGAAGCCCATAGAGGGCTACGGTGAAAAAGGAAATATTCTCAGATGAAATCTGGAAAGAAGCTTTCTGAGAAACTGCTTAGTGTTCTGTTAATTCATCTCACAGAGTTACAACTGTATTTCGTGGATCTCTTTGCTAGCCTTATTTCTGTGAATCTGAGAACAGATATTTCGGATCCCTTTGAAGACTATAGGGCCAAAGGAAATATATTCTGATAACAAAGAGAAAGAAGCTTTCTGAGAAACTTCTTTGTGTTCTGTGAAATCATCTCACAGAGTTACAGCTTTCCCCTCAAGAAGCCTTTCGCTAAGACAGTTCTTTTGGAATAGGCAAAGAGATATTTGGAAGCCCATTGAGGGCTATGGTGAAAAAGGAAATATCCTCAGATGAAATCTGGAAAGAAGCTTTCTGAGAAACTGTTTAGAGTTCTGTTAATTCATCTCACAGAGTTACGTCTGTGTTTCGTGGATCTCTTTGTTAGCCTTATTTCTGTGGAATCTGAGAACAGATATTTCGGATCCCTTTGAAGACAATAGGGCCAAGGGAAATATCCTCCGATAACAAAGAGAAAGAAGCTTTCTGAGAAACTTCTTTGTGTTCTGTGAAATCATCTCACAGAGTTACAGCTTTCCCCTCAAGAAGCCTTTCGCTAAGACAGTTCTTGTGGAATTGGCAAAGTGATATTTGAAAGTCCATAGAGGGCTATGGTGAAAAAGGAAATATCCTCAGATGAAATCTGGAAAGAAGCTTTCTGAGACACTGCTTAGTGTTCTGTTAATTCCTCTCACAGAGTTACATCTGTATTTCGTGGATCTCTTTGCTAGCCTTATTTCTGTGGAATCTGAGAACAGATATTTCGGATCGTTTTAAGACTATAGGGCCAAAGGAAATATCCTCCGATAACAAAGAGAAAGAAACTTTCTGAGAAACTTCTTTGTGTTCTGTGAAATCATCTCACAGAGTTACAGCTTTCCCCTCAAGAAGCCTTTCGCTAAGACAGTTCTTGTGGAATTGGCAAAGTGATATTTGGAAGCCTATAGAGGGCTATGGTGAAAAAGGAAATATACTCAGATGAAATATGGAAAGAAGCTTTCTGAGAACCTGCTTAGTGTTCTGTTAATTCATCTCACGGAGTTACTTCTGTATTTCGTTTATCTGTTTGCTAGCCTTATTTCTGTGGAATCTGAGAACAGATAATTCGGATCCCATTGAAGACTATTGTGCCACAAGAAATATCCTCTGATAACAAAGAGAAAGAAGGTTTCTGAGAAACTTCTTTGTGTTCTGTGAAATCATCTCACAGAGTTACAGCTTTCCCCTCAAGAAGCCTTTCACTAAGACAGTTCTTGGGGAATTGGCAAAGTGATATTTGGAAGCCCATAGACGGCTACGGTGAAAAAGGAAATATCCTCAGATGAAATCTGGAAAGAATCTTTCTGAGAAACTGCTTGGTGTTTTACTACTTCATCTCAGAGGGTTACATCTGTATTTCGTGGATCTCTTTGCTAGCCTTATTTCTGTGGAATCTGAGAACAGATATTTCGGATCCCTTTGAAGACTATAGTGCCAAAGGAAATATCCTCCGATAACAAAGAGAAAGAAGCTTTTTGAGAAACTTCTTTGTGTTCTGTGAAATCATCTCACAGAGTTACAGCTTTCCCCTCAAGAAGGCTTTCGTTAAGACAGTTCTTGTGGAATTGGCAGAGTGATATTTGGAAGCCCATAGAGGGCTATGGTGAAAAAGGAAATATCCTCAGATGAAATCTGGAAAGAAGCTTCTGAAAAACTGCTTAGTGTTCTGTTAATTCATCTCACAGAGTTACATCTGTATTTCGTGTATCTCTTTGCTAGCCTTATTTCTGTGGAATCTGAGAACAGATAATTCGGATCCCTTTGAAGACTATAGTGCCAAAAGAAATATCCTCTGATAACAAAGAGAAAGAATATTTTGGATAAATTCTTTGTGTTCTGTGAAATCATCTCGCAGAGTTACAGCTTTCCCCTCAAGAAGCCTTTCGCTAAGACTGTTCTTGTGGAATTCGCAAAGTGATATTTGGAAGCCCATAGAGGGCTATGGTGAAAAAGGAAATATCCTCAGATGAAATCTGGAAAGAAGTTTTCTGAGAAACTGCTTAGTGTTCTGTTAATTCATCTCACAGAGTTGCATCTGTATTTCGTGGATCTCTTTGCTAGCCTTATTTCTGTGGAATCTGAGAACAGATATTTCGGATCCCATTGAAGACTATAGGGCCAAAGTAAATATCCTCCGATAACAAAGAGAAAGATGCTTTCTGAGAAACTTCTTTGCATTCTGTGAAATCATCTCACAGAGTTACAGCTTTCCCCTCAAGAAGCCTTTCCCTAAGACATTTCTTGTGGAATTGGCAAAGTGATATTTGGAAGCCCATAGAGGGCTATGGTGAAAAAGAAAATATCCTCAGATAAAATAAGGAAAGAAGCTTTCTGAGAAACTGCTTGGTGTTCTGTTAATTAATCTCACAGAGTTACTTCTGTATTTCATGGATCTCTTTGGTAGCCTTATTTCTGTGGAATCTGAGAACAGATATTTCGGATCCCTTTGAAGAATATAGGGCCAAAGGAAATATCCTCCGATAACAAAGAGAAAGAAGCTTTCTGAGAAACTTCTTTGTGTTTTGTGAAATCATCTCACAGAGTTACAGCTTTCCCCTCAAGAAGCCTTTCGCTAAGACAGTTCTTGTGGAATTGGCAAAGTGATATTTGGAAGCCCTTAGATGGCTATGGTGAAAAAGGAGTGTAATCTGGAAAGAAGCTTTCTGAGAAACTGCTTGGTGTTCTATTAATTCAGCTCACAGAGTTACATCTGTATTTCGTGGATCTCTTTGCTAGCCTGATTTCTGTTGAATCTGAGAACAGATATTTCGGATCCCTTTGAAGACTATAGGGCCAAAGGAATTATCCTCCGATAACAAAGAGAAAGAAGCTTCTGAGAAACTTCTTCGTGTGTTGTGAAATCATTTCAGAGAGTTACAGCTTTCGCCTCAAGAAGCCTTTTTCTAAGACAGTTCTTGTGGATTTGGCAAAGTGATATTTGGAAGCCCATAGAGGGCTAGGGTGAAAAAGGAAATATCCACAGATGAAATCTGGAAAGAAGCTTTCTGAGAAACTGCTTGGTGTTCTGTTAATTCATCTCACAGAGTTACATGTGTATTTCGTGGATCTCTTTGCTAGCCTTATTTCTGTGGAATCTGAGAACAGATATTTCGGAACCCTTTGAAGACTATAGGGCCAAAGGAAATATCCTCCGATAACAAACTGAAAGAAGCTTCCTGAGAAACTTCCTTGTGTTCAGTGAAATCATCTCACAGAGTTACAGCTATCCCCTAAAGAAGCCTTTCGCTAAGACAGTTCTTGTGGAATTGGCAAAGTGATATTTGGAAGCCCATAGAGGGCTATGGAGAAAAAGGAATGAAATCTGGAAAGAAGATTTCTGAGAAACTGCGTGGTGTTCTATTAATTCAGTTCACAGAGTTACATCTGTATTTCGTGGATCTCTTTGCTAGCCTAATTTCTGTGGAATCTGAAAACAGATATTTCGGATCCCTTTGAAGACTATTGGGCCAAAGGAAAAATCCTCCGATTACAAAGAGAAAGAAGCTTTCTTAGAAACTTCTTTGCGTTCTGTGAAATCATCTCACAGAATGACACCTTTCCCCTCAAGAAGCCATTCGCTAAGACAGTTCTTGTGGAATTGGCAAAGTGATATTTGGAAGCCCTTAGAGGGCTATGGTGAAAAAGGAAATATCCTCAGATGAAATCTGGAAAGAAGCTTTCTGAGAAACTGCTTAGTGTTCTGGTAATTCATCTCACAGAGTTACATCTGTATTTCGTGGATCTCTTTGCTAGCCTTATTTCTGTGGAATCTGAGAACAGATATTTCGGATCCCTTTGAAGACTATAGGGCTAAAGGAAATATCCTCCGATTACAAACAGAAGGAATCTTTTTGAGAAACTTCTTTGTGTTCTGTGAAATCATCTCACAGAGTTACAGCTTTCGCCTCAAGAAGCCTTTTTCTAAGACAGTTCTTGTGGATTTGGCAAAGTGATATTTGGAAGCCCATAGTGGGCTTTGGTGAAAAAGGAAATATCCTCAGATGAAATCTGGAAAGAAGCTTTCTGAGAAACTGCTTGGTGTTCTCTTAATTCATCTCACAGAGTTACATCTGTATTTCGTGGATCTCTTTGCTAGCCTTATTTCTGTGGAATCTGAGAACAGATATTTCGGATCCCTTTGAAGACTATAGGGCTAAAGGAAATATCCTCCGATTACAAAGAGAAGGAATCTTTTAGAGAAACTTCTTTGTGTTCTGTGAAATCATCTCACAGAGTTACAGCTTTCGCCTCAAGAAGCCTGTCGCTAAGACAGTTCTTGTGGATTTGGCAAAGTGATATTTGGAAGCCCATAGTGGGCTTTGGTTAAAAAAGGAAATATCCTCAGATGAAATCTGGAAAGAAGCTTTCTGAGAAACTGCTTGGTGTTCTGTTAGTTCATCTCACAGAGTTACATGTGTATTTCGTGGATCTCTTTGCTAGCCTTATTTCTGTGGAATCTGAGAACAGATTTTTCGGATCCCATTGAAGACTATAGGGCCAAAGGAAATATCCTCCGATAACAAACTGAAAGAAGTTTCCTGAGAAACTTCCTTGTGTTCTGTGAAATCATCTCACAGAGTTACAGCTTTCCCCTCAAGAAGGCTTTCGCTAAGACAGTTCTTGTGGAATTGGCAAAGTGATATTTGGAAGACCATAGAGGGCTATGGTGAAAAAGGAATGAAATCTGGAAAGAAGCTTTCTGAGAAACTGCGTGGTGTTCTATTAATTCAGTTCACAGAGTTACATGTGTATTTCGTGGATCTCTTTGCTAGCCTAATTTCTGTGGAATCTGAAAACAGATATTTCGGATCCCTTTGAAGACTATTGGGCCAAAGGAAAAATCCTCCGATTACAAAGAGAAAGAAGCTTTCTTAGAAACTTCTTTGCGTTCTGTGAAATCATCTCACAGAATGACACCTTTCCCCTCAAGAAGCCATTCGCTAAGACTGTTCTTGTGGAATTGGCAAAGTGATATTTGGAAGCCCTTAGAGGGCTATGGTGAAAAAGGAAATATCCTCAGATGAAATCTGGAAGGAAGCTTTCTGAGAAACTGCTTAGTGTTCTGTTAATTCATCTCACAGTGTTATATCTGTATTTCGTGGATCTCTTTGCTAGCCTGATTTCTGTGGAATTTGAGAACAGATATTTCGGATCCCTTTGAAGACTATAGGGCCAAAGGAAATATCCTCTGATAACAAAGAGAAAGAAGCTTTCTGAGAAACTACTTTGTGTTCTGTGAAATCAACTGACAGAGTTACAGCTTTCCCCTCAAGAAGCCTTTCACTAAGACAGTTATTGTGGAATTGGCAAAGTGATATTTGGAAGCCCATGGAGGGCTATGGTGAAAAAGGAAATATCCTTAGATGAAATCTGGAAAGAAGCTTTCTGAGAAACTGCTTAGTGTTCTGTTAATTCATCTCACAGAGTTACATCTGTATTTCGTGGATCTCTTTGCTAGCCTTATTTCTGTGGAATCTGAGAACAGATATTTCGGATCCCTTTGAAGACTATAGGGCTTAAGGAAATATCCTCCGATTACAAAGAGAATGAATCTTTTTGAGAAACTTCTTTGTGTTCTGTGAAATCATCTCACAGAGTTACAGCTTTCGCCTCAAGAAGCCTTTTTCTAAAACAGTTCTTGTGGATTTGGCAAAGTGATATTTGGAAGCCCATAGAGGGTTAGGGTGAAAAAGGAAATATCCACAGATGAAATCTGGAAAGAAGCTTTCTGAGAAACTGCTTGGTGTTCTGTTAATTCATCTCACAGAGTTACATGTGTATTTCGTGGATCTCTTTGCTAGCCTTATTTCTGTGGAATCTGAGAACAGATATTTCGGAACCCATTGAAGACTATAGGGCCAAAGGAAATATCCTCCGATAACAAACTGAAAGAAGCTTCCAGAGAAACTTCCTTGTGTTCAGTGAAATCATCTCACAGAGTTACAGCTATCCCCTAAAGAAGCCTTTCGCTAAGACAGTTCTTGTGGAATTGGCAAAGTGATATTTGGAAGCCCATAGAGGGCTAGGGGGAAAAAGGAAATATCCTCAGATGAAATCTGGAAAGAAGCTTTCTGAGAAACTGCTTAGTGTTCTGTTAATTCACCTCACAGAGTTACGTCTGTATTTCGTGGATCTCTTTGCTAGCCTTATTTCTGTGGAATCTGAGAACAGATTTTTCGGATCCCTTTGAAGACTATAGGGCCAAAGGAAATACCCTCGGATAACAAAGAGAAAGAAGCTTTCTGAGAAACTACTTTGTGTGCGGTGAAATCATCTCACAGAGTTACAGCTTTCCCCTCAAAAAGGCTTTCGCTAAGACAGTTCTTGTGGAATTGCCAAAGTGATATTTGGAAGCCCATAGAGGGCTATGGAGAAAAAGGAATGAAATCTGGAAAGAAGCTTTCTGAGAAACTGCGTGGTGTTCTATTAATTCAGTTCACAGAGTTACATCTGTATTTCGTGGATCTCTTTGCTAGCCTAATTTCTGTGGAATCTGAAAACAGATATTTCGGATCCCTTTGAAGACTATTGGGCCAAAGGAAAAATCCTCCGATTACAAAGAGAAAGAAGCTTTCTTAGAAACTTCTTTGCGTTCTGTGAAATCATCTCACAGAATGACACCTTTCCCCTCAAGAAGCCATTCGCTAAGACAGTTCTTGTGGAATTGCCAAAGTGATATTTGGAAGCCCATAGAGGGCTATGGTGAAAAAGGAATGAAATCTGGAAAGAAGCTTTCTGAGAAACTGCGTGGTGTTCTATTAATTCAGTTCACAGAGTTACATCTGTATTTCGTGGATCTCTTTGCTAGCCTAATTTCTGTGGAATCTGAAAACAGATATTTCGGATCCCTTTGAAGACTATTGGGCCAAAGGAAAAATCCTCCGATTACAAAGAGAAAGAAGCTTTCTTAGAAACTTCTTTGCGTTCTGTGAAATCATCTCACAGAATGACACCATTCCCCTCAAGAAGCCATTCGCTAAGACAGTTCTTGTGGAATTGGCAAAGTGATATTTGGAAGCCCTTAGAGGGCTATGGTGAAAAAGGAAATATCCTCAGATGAAATCTGGAAAGAAGCTTTCTGAGAAACTGCTTAGTGTTCTGATAATTCATCTCACAGTGTTATATCTGTATTTCGTGGATCTCTTTGCTAGCCTTTTTTCTGTGGAATCTGAGAACAGATATTTCGGATCCCTTTGAAGACTATAGGGGCAAAGGAAATATCCTCCGATAACAAAGAGAAAGAAGCTTTTTGAGAAACTTCTTTGTGTTCTGTGAAATCATCTCGCAGAGTTACAGCTTTCCCCTCAAGAAGCCTTTCGCTAAGACTGTTCTTGTGGAATTCGCAAAGTGATATTTGGAAGCCCATAGAGGGCTACGGTGAAAAAGGAAATATTCTCAGATGAAATCTGGAAAGAAGCTTTCTGAGAAACTGCTTAGTGTTCTGTTAATTCATCTCACAGAGTTACAACTGTATTTCGTGGATCTCTTTGCTAGCCTTATTTCTGTGAATCTGAGAACAGATATTTCGGATCCCTTTGAAGACTATAGGGCCAAAGGAAATATATTCTGATAACAAAGAGAAAGAAGCTTTCTGAGAAACTTCTTTGTGTTCTGTGAAATCATCTCACAGAGTTACAGCTTTCCCCTCAAGAAGCCTTTCGCTAAGACAGTTCTTTTGGAATAGGCAAAGAGATATTTGGAAGCCCATTGAGGGCTATGGTGAAAAAGGAAATATCCTCAGATGAAATCTGGAAAGAAGCTTTCTGAGAAACTGTTTAGAGTTCTGTTAATTCATCTCACAGAGTTACGTCTGTGTTTCGTGGATCTCTTTGTTAGCCTTATTTCTGTGGAATCTGAGAACAGATATTTCGGATCCCTTTGAAGACAATAGGGCCAAGGGAAATATCCTCCGATAACAAAGAGAAAGAAGCTTTCTGAGAAACTTCTTTGTGTTCTGTGAAATCATCTCACAGAGTTACAGCTTTCCCCTCAAGAAGGCTTTCGTTAAGACAGTTCTTGTGGAATTGGCAGAGTGATATTTGGAAGCCCATAGAGGGCTATGGTGAAAAAGGAAATATCCTCAGATGAAATCTGGAAAGAAGCTTCTGAAAAACTGCTTAGTGTTCTGTTAATTCATCTCACAGAGTTACATCTGTATTTCGTGGATCTCTTTGCTAGCCTTATTTCTGTGGAATCTGAGAACAGATAATTCGGATCCCTTTGAAGACTATAGTGCCAAAAGAAATATCCTCTGATAACAAAGAGAAAGAATATTTTGGATAAATTCTTTGTGTTCTGAGAAATCATCTCGCAGAGTTACAGCTTTCCCCTCAAGAAGCCTTTCGCTAAGACTGTTCTTGTGGAATTCGCAAAGTGATATTTGGAAGCCCATAGAGGGCTATGGTGAAAAAGGAAATATCCTCAGATGAAATCTGGAAAGAAGTTTTCTGAGAAACTGCTTAGTGTTCTGTTAATTCATCTCACAGAGTTACATCTGTATTTCGTGGATCTCTTTGCTAGCCTTATTTCTGTGGAATCTGAGAACAGATATTTCGGATCCCATTGAAGAATATAGGGCCAAAGTAAATATCCTCCGATAACAAAGAGAAAGATGCTTTCTGAGAAACTTCTTTGCATTCTGTGAAATCATCTCACAGAGTTACAGCTTTCCCCTCAAGAAGCCTTTCCCTAAGACATTTCTTGTGGAATTGGCAAAGTGATATTTGGAAGCCCATAGAGGGCTATGGTGAAAAAGAAAATATCCTCAGATAAAATCAGGAAAGAAGCTTTCTGAGAAACTGCTTGGTGTTCTGTTAATTAATCTCACAGAGTTACTTCTGTATTTCATGGATCTCTTTGGTAGCCTTATTTCTGTGGAATCTGAGAACAGATATTTCGGATCCCTTTGAAGAATATAGGGCCAAAGGAAATATCCTCCGATAACAAAGAGAAAGAAGCTTTCTGAGAAACTTCTTTGTGTTTTGTGAAATCATCTCACAGAGTTACAGCTTTCCCCTCAAGAAGCCTTTCGCTAAGACAGTTCTTGTGGAATTGGCAAAGTGATATTTGGAAGCCCTTAGATGGCTATGGTGAAAAAGGAGTGTAATCTGGAAAGAAGCTTTCTGAGAAACTGCTTGGTGTTCTATTAATTCAGCTCACAGAGTTACATCTGTATTTCGTGGATCTCTTTGCTAGCCTGATTTCTGTTGAATCTGAAAACAGATATTTCGGATCCCTTTGAAGACTATAGGGCCAAAGGAAATATCCTCCGATAACAAAGAGAAAGAAGCTTTCTGAGAAACTTCTTTGCGTTCTGTGAAATCATCTCACAGAGTGACAGCTTTCCCGTCAAGAAGCCATTCGCTAAGACAGTTCTTGTGGCATTGGCAAAGTGATATTTGGAAGCCCATAGAGGGCTATGGTGAAAAAGGAAATATCCTCAGATGAAATCTGGAAAGAAACTTTCTGAGAAACTGCTTGGTGTTCTGTTACTTCATATCACAGAGTTACATCTGTATTTCGTGGATCTCTTTGCTAGCCTTATTTCTGTGGAATCTGAGAACAGATATTTCGGATCCCTTTGAAGATTATAGAGCGAAAGGAAATATCCTCCGATAACAAGGAGAAAGAAGCTTTCTGAGAAACTTCTATGTGTGCTGTCAAATCAACTCACAGAGTGACAGCTTTCCCCTCAAGAAGCCATTCGCTAAGACAGTTCTTGTGGAATTGGCAAAGTGATATTTGGAAGCCCATAGAGGAGTATGGTGAAAAAGGAAATATCCTCAAATGAAATCTGGAAAGAAGCTTTCTGAGAAACAGCTTGGTGTTCTATTAATTCAGCTCACAGATTTACATCTGTATTTCGTGGATCTCTTTGCTAGCCTTATTTCTGTGGAATCTGAGAACAGATATTTCGGATCCTTTTGAAGACTATAGGGCAAAAGGAAATATCCTCCGATAACAAAGAGAAAGAAGCTTTCTGAGAAACTTCTTTGTGTTCTGTGAAATCATCTCACAGACTGACAGCTTTCCCTTCAAGAAGTCATTCGCTAAGACAGTTCTTGTGGAATTGGCAAAGTGATATTTGGAAGCCCATATAGGGCTACGGTGAAAAAGGAAATATCCTCAGATGAAATCTGGAAAGAAGCTTTCTGAGAAACTGCTTAGTGTTCTTTTAATTCATCTCACATTGTTACATCTGTATTTCGTAGATCGCTTTGCTAGCCTTATTTCTGTGGAATCTGAGAACAGATATTTCGGATCCCTTTAAAAACTGTAGGGCCAAAGGAAATATCCTCCGATAAGAAAGAGAAAGAAGCTTTCTGAGAAACTTCCTTGTGTTCTGTGAAATCATCTCACAGAGTTACAGCTTCCCCTCAAGAAGCCTTTCGCTAAGATAGTTCTTGTGGAATTGGCAAAGTGATATTTGGAAGTCCATAGAGGGCTCTGGTGAAAAAGGAATGAAATCTGGAAAGAAGTTTTGTGAGAAACTGCTTAGTGTTCTGTTAATTCATCTCACAGAGTTACATCTGTATTTCGTGGATCTCTTTGCTAGCCTTATTTCTGTGGAATCTGAGAACAGATATTTCGGATCCCCTTGAAGACTATAGGGCCAAAGGAAATATCCTCCGATAACAAGGAGAAAGAAGGATTCTGAGAAACTTCTTTGTGTGCTGTGAAATCATCTCACAGATTTACAGCTTTCCCCTCAAGAAGCCTTTCGGTAAGACAGTTCTTGTGGAAATGGCAAAGTGATATTTGTCAGCCCATAGAAGGCTATGGTGAAAAAGGAAATATCCTGAGTTGAAATCTGGAAAGAAGCTTTCTGAGAAACTGCTTAGTGTTCTGTTAATTCATCTCACAGAGTTACATCTATATTTCGTGGATCTCTTTGCTAGCGTTATTTCTGTGGAATCTGAGAACAGATATTTCGGATCCCTTTGAAGACTATTGGGCCAAAGGAAATATTCTCCGATAACAAAGAGAAAGAATCTTTCTGAGAAACTTCTTTGTGTCCTGTGAAATCATCTCGCAGAGTTACAGATTTCCCCTCAAGAAGCCTTTCGCTACGACAGTTGTTGTGGAATTGGCAAAGTGATATTTGGAAGCCCATAGAGGCCTACGGTGAAAAAGGAAATATCCTCAGATGAAATCTGCAAAGAAGCTTTCTGAGAAACTGCTTAGTGTTCTGTTAATTCATCTCACAGAGTTACATCTGTATTTCGTGGATGTCCCTGCTAGCTTTATTTCTGTGGAATCTGAGAACAGATATTTCGGATCCCCTTGAAGACTACAGGGCCAAAGGAAATATCCTCCGATAACAAGGAGAAAGAAGGATTCTGAGAAACTTCTTTGTGTGCTGTGAAATCATCTCACAGAGTTACAGCTTTCCCCTCAAGAAGCCTTTCGCTAAGACAGTTCTTGTGGAATTGGCAAAGTGATATTTGGAAGCCCATAGAGCGCTATGTTGAAAAAGGAAATATCCTCAGATGAAATCTGGAAAGAAGCTTTCTGAGAAACTGCTTAGTGTTCTGTTAATTCATCTCACAGAGTTACATCTGTATTTCGTGGATCTCTTTGCTAGCCTTATTTCTGTGAAATCTGAGATCAGATTTTTCGGATCCCTCTGAAGACTATAGGGCCAAAGGAAATATCCTCCGATTACAAAGAGAAAGCTTTCTGAGAAACTTCTTTGTGTTCTGTGAAATCAACTCACAGAGTTACAGCTTTCCCCTCAAAACGCCTTTCGCTAAGACAGTTCTTGTGGAATTGGCAAAGTGATATTAGGAAGCCCATAGAGGGCTATGGTGAAAAAGGAAATATCCTCAGATGAAATCTGGAAAGAAGATTTCTTAGAAACTGCTAAGTGTTCTGTTAATTCATCTCACAGTGCTACATCTGTATTTCGTGGATCTCTTTGCTAGCCTTATTTCTGTTTAATCTAAGAACAGATATTTCGGATCCCTTTGAAGACTATAGGGCCAAAGGAAATATCCTCCGATAACAAAGAGAAAGAATCTTTCTGAGAAATTTCTTTGTGTTCTGTGAAATCATCTCGCAGAGTTACAGCTTTCCCCTAAAGAAGCCTTTCACAAAGACAGTTCTTGTGGAATTAGCAAAGTGATATTTGGAAGCCCATACAGGGCTATGGTGAAAAAGGAATTATCCTCAGAAAATCTGGAAAGAAGCTTTCTGAGAAACTGCTTAGTGTTCTGTTAATTCATCTCACAGAGTTACATCTGTATTTCGTGGAACTCTTTGCTAGCCTTATTTCTGTGGAATCTGAGAACAGATATTTCGGATCCCTTTGAAGACTATAGGGCCAAATTAAATACCCTCCGATTACAAAGAGAAAGAAGCTTTTTGAGAAACTTCTTTGTGTTCAGTAAAATCATCTCACAGAGTTACAGCTTTCCCCTTAAGAAGGCTTTCGCTAAGACAGTTCTTGTGGATTTGGCAAAGTGATATTTGGAAACCCATAGAGGGCTACGGTGAAACATGAAATATCCTCAGATGAAATCTGGAAAGAAGCTTTCTGAGAAACTGCTTAGTGTTCTGTTAATTCATCTCACAGAGTTACATCTGTATTTTGTGGATCTCTTTGCTAGCCTTATTTCTGTGGAATCTGAGAACAGATATTTCGGATCCCTTTGAAGACTATAGGGCCAAAGGAAATATCCTCCGATTACAAAGAGAAAGAAGCTTTTTGAGAAACTTCTTTGTGTTCAGTGAAATCATCTCACAGAGTTACAGCTTTCCCCTTAAGAAGCCTTTCGCTAAGACAGTTCTTGTGGAATTGGAAAAGTGATATTTGGAAACCCATAGAGGGCTACGGTGAAACATGAAATATCCTCAGATGAAATCTGGAAAGAAGCTTTCTCAGAAACTGCTTAGTGTTCTGTTAATTCATCTCACAGAGTTACATCTGTATTTCGTGGATCTCTTTGATATCCTTATTTCTGTGTAATCTGAGAACAGTTATTTCGGATCCCTATGAAGACTATAGGGCCAAAGGAAATACCCTCGGATAGCAAAAGGAAAGAAGCTTTCTGAGAAACCACTTTGTGTGCTGTGAAATCATCTCACAGAGTTACAGCTTTCCCCTCAAGAAGCCTTTCGCTAAGACAGTTCTTGTGGAATTGGAAAAGTGATATTTGGAAGACCATAGAGGGCTATGGTGAAAAAGGAATGAAATCTGGAAAGAAGCTTTCTGAGAAACTGCCTGGTGTTCTATTAATTCAGCTCACAGAGTTACATCTGTATTTCGTGGATCTCTTTGCTAGCCTTATCTCTGTGGAATCTGAAAACAGATATTTCGGATCCCTTTGAAGACTATAGGGCCAAAGGAAATATATCCGATAACAAAGAGAAAGAAGCTTTCTGAGAAACTTCTTTGCGTTCTGTGAAATCATCTCACAGAATGACACCTTTCGCCTCAAGAAGCCTTTCGCTACGACAGGTCTTTTGGAATTGGCAAAGTGATATTTGGAACCCCTAGAGGGCTATGGTGAAAAAGGAAATATCCTCAGATGAAATCTGGAAAGAAGCTTTCTGAGAAACTGCTTGGTGTTCTGTTAATTCATCTCACAGAGTTACATCTGTATTTCGTGGATCTCTTTGCTAGCCTTATTTCTGTGGAATCTGAGAACAGATATTTCGGATCCCTTTGAAGACTATAGGGCCAAAGGAATTATCCTCCGATAACAAAGAGAAAGAAGCTTCTGAGAAACTTCTTTGTGTGTTGTGAAATCATCTCACAGAGCTACAGCTTTCCCCTCAAGAAGCCTTTCGCTAAGACAGTTCCTGTGGAATGGGCAAAGTGATATTTGGAAGCCCATAGAGGGCTATGGTGAAAAAGGAAATATCCTCAGATGAAATCTGGAAAGAAGCTTCTTAAAAACTGCTTAGTGCTCTGTTAATTCATCTCACAGAGTTACATCTGTATTTCGTGGATCTCTTTGCTAGCCTTATTTCTGTGGAATCTGAGAACAGTTATATCGGATCCCTTTGAAGACGATAGGGCCAAAGGAAATATCCTCCGATTACAAAGAGAAAGAAGCTTTCTGAAAAAGTTCTTTGTTTTCTGTGAAATCATCTCACAGAGTTAAAGCTTTCCACTCAAGAAGCCTTTCGTTAAGACAGTTCTTGTGGAATTGGCAAAGTGATATTTGGAAGCCCATATAGGGCTACGGTGAAAAAGGAAATATCCTCAGATGAAATCTGGAAAGAAGCTTTCTGAGAAACTGCTTAGTGTTCTTTTAATTCATCTCACATTGTTACATCTGTATTTCGTAGATCGCTTTGCTAACCTTATTTCTGTGGAATCTGAGAACAGATATTTCGGATCCCTTTAAAAACTGTAGGGCCAAAGGAAATATCCTCCGATAAGAAAGAGAAAGAAGCTTTCTGAGAAACTTCCTTGTGTTCTGTGAAATCATCTCACAGAGTTACAGCTTCCCCTCAAGAAGCCTTTCGCTAAGATAGTTCTTGTGGA
The DNA here is from genome assembly GCF_037993035.2 of Macaca fascicularis. Lineage (NCBI taxonomy): Eukaryota > Metazoa > Chordata > Mammalia > Primates > Cercopithecidae > Macaca > Macaca fascicularis. The sequence continues at coordinate 43,168,779 of NC_088384.1, read as the reverse complement.
ATTGTTAAAGTGATATTTGGAAGCCCATAGAGGGCTATGGTGAAAAAGGAATGAAATCTGGAAAGAAGCTTTCTGAGAAACTGCTTAGTGTTCTGTTAATTCATCTCACAGAGTTACATCTGTATGTCGTGGATCTCTTTGCTAGCCTTATTTCTGTGGAATCTGAAAACAGATATTTCGGATCCCTTTGAAGACTATAGGGCCAAAGGAATTATCCTCCGATAACAAAGAGAAAGAAGCTTCTGAGAAACTTCTTTGTGTGTTGTGAAATCATCTCACAGAGCTACAGCTTTCCCCTCAAGAAGCCTTTCGCTAAGACAGTTCTTGTGGAATGGGCAAAGTGATATTTGGAAGCCCATAGAGGGCTATGGTGAAAAAGGCAATATCCTCAGATGAAATCTGGAAAGAAGCTTCTGAAAAACTGCTTAGTGCTCTGTTAATTCATCTCACAGAGTTACATCTGTATTTCGTGGATCTCTTTGCTAGCCTTATTTCTGTGGAATCTGAGAACAGATAATTAGGATCCCTTTGATGAGTATAGTGCCAAAAGAAATATCCTCCGATAACAAAGAGAAAGAAGGTTTCTGAGAAACTTCTTTGTGTCCTGTGAAATCATCTCACAGAGTTACAGCTTTCCCATCAAGAAGCCTTTCGCTAAGACAGTTCTTGTGGAATTGGCAAAGTGATATTTGGAAGCCCATAGAGGGCTATGGTGAAAAAGGAAATATCCTCAGATGAAATCTGGAAAGAAGCTTTCTGAGAAACTGCTTAGTGTTCTGTAAATTCATCTCACAGAGTTAAATCTGTATGTCATGGATCTCCTTGCTAGCCTTATTTCTGTGGAATCTGAGAACAGATATTTCGGATCCCTTTGAAGACTATTGGGCCAAAGGAAATATACTCCGATAACAAAGAGAAAGAATCTTTCTGAGAAACTTCTTTGTGTTCTTTGAAATCATCTCGCAGAGTTACAGCTTTCCCCTCAAGAAGCCTTTCGCTACGACAGTTCTTGTGGAATTGGCCAAGTGATTTTTGGAAGCCCAAAGAGGGCTATGGTGAAAAAGGAAATATCCTCAGATGAAATCTGGAAAGAAGCTTTCTGAGAAACTGCTTAGTGTTCTGTTAATTCATCTCACAGAGTTACATCTGTATTTCGTGGATCTCTTTGCTATCCTTATTTCTGTGGAATCTGAGAACAGATATTTCGGATCCCTTTGAAGACTATAGGGCCAAAGGAAATATCCTCCGATAACAAAGAGAAAGAAGCTTTCTGAGAAACTTCTTTGTGTTCTGTGAAATCATCTCACAAAGTTACAGCTTTCCCCTCAAGAAGTCTTTCGCTAAGACAGTTCTTGTGGAATTGGCAAAGTGATATTTGGAACCCCTAGAGGGCTATGGTGAAAAAGGAAATATCCTCAGATGAAATCTGCAAAGAAGCTTTCTGAGAAACTGCTTAGTGTTCTGTTAATTCATCTCACAGTATTATATCTGTATTTCGTGGATCTCTTTGCTAGCCTGATTTCTGTCGAATTTGAGAACAGATATTTCGGATCCCTTTGAAGACTATTGGGCCAAAGGAAGTATCCTCTGATAACAAAGAGAAAGAAGCTTTTTGAGAAACTTCTTTGTGTTCTGTGAAATCATCTCGCAGAGTTACAACTTTCCCCTAAAGAAGCCTTTCGCTAAGACAGGTCTTGTGGAATTGGCAAAGTGATATTTGGAAGCCCTTAGAGGGCTAGGGTGAAAAAGGAAATATCCCCAGATGAAACCTGGAAAGAAGCTTTCTGAGAAACTACTTAGTGTTCTGTTAATTCATCTCACAGAGTTACATCTGTATTTCGTGGGTCTCTTTGCTATCCTTACTTCTGTGGAATCTGAGAACAGATATTTCGGATCCCTTTGAAGACTATAGGGCCAAAGGAAATATCCTCCGATTACAAAGTGAAAGAAGCTTTCTGAGAAACTTCTTTGTTTTCTGTGAAATCATCTCACAGAGTTACAGCTTTCGCCTCAAGAAGCCTTTCTCTAAGACAGTTCTTGTGGTATTGGCAAAGTGATATTTGGAAGCCCATAGTGGGATATGGTGAAAAAGGAAATATCCTCAGATGAAATCTGGAAAGAAGCTTTCTGAGAAACTGCTTAGTGTTCTCTTAATTCATCTCACAGAGTTACATCTGTATTTCGTGGATCTCTTTGCTAGCCTTATTTCTGTGGAATCTGAGAACAGATATTTCGGATCCCTTTGAAGACTATAGGGCTAAAGGAAATATCCTCCGATTACAAAGAGAAGGAATCTTTTTGAGAAACTTCTTTGTGTTCTGTGAAATCATCTCACAGAGTTACAGCTTTCGCCTCAAGAAGCCTTTCGCTAAGACATTTCTTGTGGATTTGGCAAAGTGATATTTGGAAGCCCATAGTGGGCTTTGGTGAAAAAGGAAATATCCTCAGATGAAATCTGGAAAGAAGCTTTCTGAGAAACTGCTTGGTGTTCTGTTAATTCATCTCACAGAGTTACATGTGTATTTCGTGGATCTCTTTGCTAGCCTTATTTCTGTGGAATCTGAGAACAGATATTTCGGATCCCATTGAAGACTATAGGGCCAAAGGAAATATCCTCCGATAACAAACTGAAAGAAGCTTCCTGAGAAACTTCCTTGTGTTCTGTGAAATCATCTCACAGAGTTACAGCTTTCCCCTCAAGAAGGCTTTCGCTAAGACAGTTCTTGTGGAATTGGCAAAGTGATATTTGGAAGCCCATAGAGGGCTATGGTGAAAAAGGAATGAAATCTGGAAAGAAGCTTTCTGAGAAACTGCGTGGTGTTCTATTAATTCAGTTCACAGAGTTACATCTGTATTTCGTGGATCTCTTTGCTAGCCTAATTTCTGTGGATTCTGAAAACAGATATTTCGGATCCCTTTGAAGACTATTGGGCCAAAGGAAAAATCCTCCGATTACAAAGAGAAAGAAGCTTTTTTAGAAACTTCTTTGCGTTCTGTGAAATCATCTCACAGAATGACACCTTTCCGCTCAAGAAGCCATTCGCTAAGACTGTTCTTGTGGAATTGGCAAAGTGATATTTGGAAGCCCTTAGAGGGCTATGGTGAAAAAGGAAATATCCTCAGATGAAATCTGGAAAGAAGCTTTCTGAGAAACTGCTTAGTGTTCTGTTAATTCATCTCACAGTGTTATATCTGTATTTCGTGGATCTCTTTGCTAGCCTGATTTCTGTGGAATTTGAGAACAGATATTTCGGATCCCTTTGAAGACTATTGGGCCAAAGGTAATATCCTCTGATAACAAAGAGAAAGAAGCTTTCTGAGAAACTTCTTTGAGTTCTGTGAAATCATCTCGCAGAGTTACAGCTTTCCCCTCAAGAAGCCTTTCGCGACGACAGTTCTTGTGGAATTGGCAAAGTGATATTTGGAAGCCCTAAGAGGGCTATGGTGAAAAACGAAATATCCCCAGATGAAATCTGGAAAGAAACTTTCTGAGAAACTGCTTAGTGTTCTGTTAATTCATCTCACAGAGTTACATCTGTATTTCGTGGATCTCTTTGCTAGCCTTATTTCTGTGGAATCTGAGAACAGATATTTCGGATCCCTTTGAAGACTATAGGGCCAAAGGAAATATCCTCTGATAACAAAGAGAAAGAAGCTTTCTGAGAAACTACTTTGTGTTCTGTGAAATCAACTGACAGAGTTACAGCTTTCGCCTCAAGAAGCCTTTTTCTAAGACAGTTCTTGTGGATTTGGCAAAGTGATATTTGGAAGCCCATAGTGGGCTTTGGTGAAAAAGGAAATATCCTCAGATGAAATCTGGAAAGAAGCTTTCTGAGAAACTGCTTGGTGTTCTGTTAATTCATCTCACAGAGTTACATGTGTATTTCGTGGATCTCTTTGCTAGCCTTATTTCTGTGGAATCTGAGAACAGATATTTCGGAACCCATTGAAGACTATAGGGCCAAAGGAAATATCCTCCGATAACAAACTGAAAGAAGCTTCCTGAGAAACTTCCTTGTGTTCAGTGAAATCATCTCACAGAGTTACAGCTATCCCCTAAAGAAGCCTTTCGCTAAGACAGTTCTTGTGGAATTGGCAAAGTGATATTTGGAAGCCCATAGAGGGCTAGGGTGAAAAAGGAAATATCCTCAGATGAAATCTGGAAAGAAGCTTTCTGAGAAACTGCTTAGTGTTCTGTTAATTCATCTCACAGAGTTACGTCTGTATTTCGTGGATCTCTTTGCTAGCCTTATTTCTGTGGAATCTGAGAACAGATTTTTCGGATCCCTTTGAAGACTATAGGGCCAAAGGAAATACCCTCGGATAACAAAGAGAAAGAAGCTTTCTGAGAAACTACTTTGTGTGCTGTGAAATCATCTCACAGAGTTACAGCTTTCCCCTCAAAAAGGCTTTCGCTAAGACAGTTCTTGTGGAATTGCCAAAGTGATATTTGGAAGCCCATAGAGGGCTATGGTGAAAAAGGAATGAAATCTGGAAAGAAGCTTTCTGAGAAACTGCGTGGTGTTCTATTAATTCAGTTCACAGAGTTACATCTGTATTTCGTGGATCTCTTTGCTAGCCTAATTTCTGTGGAATCTGAAAACAGATATTTCGGATCCCTTTGAAGACTATTGGGCCAAAGGAAAAATCCTCCGATTACAAAGAGAAAGAAGCTTTCTTAGAAACTTCTTTGCGTTCTGTGAAATCATCTCACAGAATGACACCATTCGCCTCAAGAGGCCATTCGCTAAGACAGTTCTTGTGGAATTGGCAAAGTGATATTTGGAAGCCCTTAGAGGGCTATGGTGAAAAAGGAAATATCCTCAGATGAAATCTGGAAAGAAGCTTTCTGAGAAACTGCTTAGTGTTCTGTTAATTCATCTCACAGTGTTATATCTGTATTTCGTGGATCTCTTTGCTAGCCTGATTTCTGTGGAATTTGAGAACAGATATTTCGGATCCCTTTGAAGACTATAGGGCCAAAAGAAATATCCTCTGATAACAAAGAGAAAGAATATTTTGGATAAATTCTTTGTGTTCTGTGAAATCATCTCGCAGAGTTACAGCTTTCCCCTCAAGAAGCCATTCGCTAAGACTGTTCTTGTGGAATTCGCAAAGTGATATTTGGAAGCCCATAGAGGGCTATGGTGAAAAAGGAAATATCCTCAGATGAAATCTGGAAAGAAGTTTTCTGAGAAACTGCTTAGTGTTCTGTTAATTCATCTCACAGAGTTACATCTGTATTTCGTGGATCTCTTTGCTAGCCTTATTTCTGTGGAATCTGAGAACAGATATTTCGGATCCCTTTGAAGACTATAGGGCTACAGGAAATATCCTTGATAACAAAGAGAAAGAAGCTTTCTGAGAAAATTCTTTGTATTCTGTGAAATCATCTCACAGAGTTACAGCTTTCCCGTCAAGAAGCCTTTCGCTAAGACAGTTCTTTTGGAATTGGCAAAGTGATATTTGAAAGCCCATAGAGGGCTATGGTGAAAAAGGAAATATCCTCAGATGAAATCTGGAAAGAAGATTTCTGAGACACTGCTTAGTGTTCTGTTAATTCCTCTCACAGAGTTCCATCTGTATTTCGTGGATCTCTTTGCTAGCCTTATTTCTGTGGAATCTGAGAACAGATATTTCGGATCGTTTTAAGACTATAGGGCCAAAGGAAATATCCTCCGATAACAAAGAGAAAAAAGCTTTCTGAGAAACTTCTTTGTGTGCTGTGAAATCATCTCACAGAGTTACAGCTTTCCCCTCAAGAAGCCTTTCGCTAAGACAGTTCTTGTGGAATTGTCAAAGAGATACTTGGAAGCCCATAGAGGGCTATGGTGAAAAAGGAAATATCCTCGGATGAAATCTGGAAAGAAGCTTTCTGAGAACCTGCTTAGTGTTCTGTTAATTCATCTCACAGAGTTACTTCTGTATTTCGTTTATCTCTTTGCTAGCCTTATTTCTGTGGAATCTGAGAACAGATATTTCGGATCCCTTTGAAGAATATAGGGCTAAAGGAAATATCCTCGGATTAAAAAGAGAAGGAAGCTTTTTGAGAAACTTCTTTGTGTTTTGTGAAATCATCTCACAGAGTTACAGCTTTCGCCTCAAGAAGCCTTTCGTTAAGACAGTTCTTGTGGAATTGGCAAAGTGATATTTGGAAGCCCATAGTGGGCTTTGGTGAAAAAGGAAATATCCTCAGATGAAATCTGGAAAGAAGCTTTCTGAGAAACTGCTTGGTGTTCTGTTAATTCATCTCACAGAGTTACATCTGTATTTCGTGGATCTCTTTGCTAGGCTTATTTCTGTGGAATCTGAGAAGAGATATTTCGGATCCCTTTGAATACTATAGAGCCAAAGGAAATATCCTCCGATAACAAAGAGAAAGAAGCTTTTTGAGAAACTTCTTTGTGATCTGCGAAATCATCTCACGGAGTTACAGGTTTCCCCTCAAGAAGCCTTTCGCTAAGACAGTTCTTGTGGAATTGGCAAAGTGATATTTGGAAGCCCATAGAGGGCTATGGTGAAAAAGGAAATATCCTCAGATGAAATATGGAAAGAAGCTTCTGAAAAACTGCTTAGTGTTCTGTTAATTCATCTCACAGAGTTACATCTGTATTTCGTGGATCTCTTTGCTAGCCTTATTTCTGTGGAATCTGAGAACAGATAATTCGGATCCCTTAGAAGACTATAGTGCCAAAAGAAATATCCTCTGATAACAGAGAGAAAGAAGGTTTCTGAGAAACTTCTTTGTGTTCTCTTAAATCATCTCACAGAGTTACAGCTTTCCCCTCAAGAAGCCTTTCGCTAAGACAGTTCTTGGGGAATTGGCAAAGTGATATTTGGAAGCCCATAGAGGGCTATGGTGAAAAAGGAAATATCCTCAGATGAAATCTGGAAAGAATCTTTCTGAGAAACTGCTTGGTGTTTTGCTACTTCATCTCAGAGGGTTACATCTGTATTTCGTGGATCTCTTTGCTAGCCTTATTTCTGTGGAATCTGAGAACAGATATTTCGGATCCCTTTGAAGACTATAGGGGCAAAGGAAATATCCTCCGATAACAAAGAGAAAGAAGATTTCTGAGAAACTTCTTTGTGTTCTGTGAAATCATCTCACAGAATTACAGCTTTCCCCTCAAGAAGGCTTTCGTTAAGACAGTTCTTATGGAATTGGCAGAGTGATATTTGGAAGCCCTTAGAGGGCTATGGTGAAAAAGGAAATATCCTCAGATGAAGTCTGGAAAGAAGCTTCTGAAAAACTGCTTAGTGTTCTGTTAATTCATCTCACAGAATTACATCTGTATTTCGTGGATCTCTTGGCTAGCCTTATTTCTCTGAAATCTGAGAACAGATATTTCGGATCGTTTTAAGACTATAGGGCCAAAGGAAATATCCTCCGATAACAAAGAGAAATAATCTTTTGGATAAACTTCTTTGTGTTCTGTGAAATCATCTCTCAGAGTTACAGCTTTCTCCTCAAGAAGCCTTTCGCTAAGACAGTTCTTATGGAATTGGCAAAGTGATATTTGGAAGCCCATTGAGGGCTATGGTGAAAAAGGAAATATCCTCAGATGAAATCTGCAAAGAAGCTTTCTGAGAACCTGCTTAGTGTTCTGTTAATTCATCTCACAGAGTTACTTCTGTATTTCGTTTATCTCTTTCCTAGCCTTATTTCTGTGGAATCTGAGAACAGATAATTCGGATCCCTTTGAAGACTATAGTGCCAAAAGAAATATCCTCTAATAACAAAGAGAAAGAAGGTTTCTCAGAAACTTCTTTGTGTTCTCTGAAATCATCTCACAGAGTTACAGCTTTCCCCTCAAGAAGCCTTTCGCTAAGACAGTTCTTGGGGAATTGGCAAAGTGATATTTGGAAGCCCATAGAGGGCTATGGTGAAAAAGGAAATATCCTCAGATGAAATCTGGAAAGAAGCTTTCTGAGAAACTGCTTGGTGTTTTGCTACTTCATCTCAGAGGGTTACATCTGTATTTCGTGGATCTCTTTGCTAGCCTTATTTCTGTGGAATCTGAGAACAGATATTTCAGATCCCTTTGAAGACAATAGGGCCAAAGGAAATATCCTCCGATTACAAAGAGAAAGAAGCTTTCTGAGAAACTTCTTCGTGTTCTGTGAAATCAACTCACAGAGTTACAGCTTTCCCCTCAAGAAGCCTTTCGCTAAGACAGTTCTTGTGGAATTGGCAAAGTGATATTTGGAAGCCCATAGAGGGCTATGGTGAAAAAGCAAATATCCTCAGATGAAATCTGGAAAGAAGCTTTCTGAGAAACTGCTTGGTGTTCTGTTAATTCATCTCACAGAGTTACATCTGTATTTCGTGGATCTCTTTGCTAGCCTTATTTCTGTGGAATCTGAGAACAGATATTTCGGATCCCTTGAAGACTATATGGCCAAAGGAAATATCCTCCGATAATAAAGAGAAAGAACCTTTCTGAGAACTTTCTTTGTGTTCTGTGCAATCATCTCACAGAGTTACAGCTTCCCCCTCAAGAAGCCTTTCGCTAATACAGTTCTTGTGGAATTGGCAAAGTGATATTTGGAAGCCCATAGAAGGCTATGGTGAAAAAGGAAATATCCTCAGATGAAATCTGGAAAGATGCTTTCTGAGAAACTGCTTAGTGTTCCGTTAATTCATCTCACAGAGTTAAATCTCTATTTCGTGGATCTCTTTGCTAGCCTTATTTTTGTGGAATCTGAGAACAGAAACTTCGGATCCCTTTGAAGACTATAGGGCCAAAGGAAATATCCTCTGATAACAAAGGGAAAGAAGCTTTCTGAAAAACTTCTTTGTGTTCTGTGAAATCATCTAACAGAGTTACAGCTTTCCCCTCAAGAGGCCTTTGGCTAACACAGTTCTTGTGGAATTGGCAAAGTGATATTTGGAAGCCCATAGAGGGCTATGGTGAAAAAGGAAATATCCACAGATGAAATCTGGAAAAAAGCTTTCTGAGAAACTGCTGGGTGTTCTGTTAATTCATCTCACAGAGTTACATCTGTATTTCGTGGATCTCTTTGCTAGCCTTATTTCTGTGGAATCTGAGAACAGATATTTCGGATCCCTTTGAAGACTATAGGGCCAAAGGAAATATCCTCAGATAACAAAGAGAAAGAAGCTTTCTGAGAAACTTCTTTGTGTTCTGTGAAATCAACTCACAGAGTTACAGCTTTCCCGTCAAGCGCCTTTCGCTAAGACAGTTCTTGTGGAATTGGCAAAGTCATATTTGGAAGCCCATAGAGGGCTATGGTGAAAAAGGAAATATCCTCAGATGAAATCTGGAAAGAAGCTTTCTGAGAAACTGTTTAGTGTTCCGTTAATTCATCTCACAGAGTTACATCTGTATTTCGTGGATCTCTTTGCTAGCCTTATTTCTGTGGAATCTGAGAACAGATTTTTCAGATCCCTTTGAAGACTAGAGGCCAGAGGAAATATCCTCCGATAACAAAAAGAAAGAAGCTTTTTGAGAAACTTCTTTGTGTTCTGTGAAATCATCTCACACAGTTACAGCTTTCCCCTCAAGAAGGCTTTCGCTAAGACAGTTCTTGTGGAATTGGCAAAGTGACATTTGGAAGCCCGTAGAGGGCTATGGTGAAAAAGGAAATATACTCAGATGAAATCCGGAAAGAAGCTTTCTGAGAAACTGCTTAGTGTTCTGTTAATTCATCTCACAGAGTTACATCTGTATTTCGTGGATCTCTTTTCTAGCCTTATTTCTTTGGAATCTGAGAACAGATATTTCGGATGCCTTTGAAGACTATAGGGCCAAAGGAAATATCCTCCGATTACAAAGAGAAAGAAGCTTTCTGAGAAACTTCTTTGTGTTCTGTGAAATCAACTCACAGAGTTACAGCTTTCCCCTCAAGGAGCCTTTCGCTAAGACAGTTCTTGTGGAATTCGAAAGTGATATCTGGAAACCCATAGAGGGCTATGGTGAAAAAGAAAATATCCTCAGATGAAATCTGGAAAGATGCTTTCTGAGAAACTGCTTAGTGTTCCGTTAATTCATCTCACAGAGGTACATCTCTATTTCGTGGATCTCTTTGCTAGCCTTATTTTTGTGGAATCTGAGAACAGATATTTAGGATCCCTTTGACGACTATAGGGCCAAAGGAAATATCCTCCGATAACAAAGAGAAAGAAGCTTTCTGACAAACTTCTTTGTGTTCTGTGAAATCATCTCACAGAGTTACAGCTTTCCCCTCAAGAGGCCTTTGGCTAAGATAGTTCTTGTGGAAATGGCAAAGTGATATTTGGAAGCCCATTGAGGGATAGGGTGAAAAAGGAAATATCCTCAGATGAAATCTGGAAAGAAGCTTTCTGAGAAACTGCTTGGTGTTCTGTTAATTCACCTCACAGAGTTACATCTGTATTTCGTGGATCTCTTTGCTAGCCTTATTTCTGTGGAATCTGAGAACAGATATTTCGGATATCTTTGAAGACTATAGGGCCAAAGGAAATATCCTCCGATAACAAAGAGAAAGAAGGTTTCTGAGAAACTTCTTTGTGTTCTGTGAAATCATCTCACAGAGTTACAGCTTTCCCCTCAAGAAGCCTTTCACTAAGACAGTTCTTGGGGAATTGGCAAAGTGATATTTGGAAGCCCATAGAGGGCTACGGTGAAAAAGGAAATATCCTCATATGAAATCTGGAAAGAATCTTTCTGAGAAACTGCTTGGTGTTTTACTACTTCATCTCAGAGGGTTACATCTGTATTTCGTCGATCTCTTTGCTAGCCTTATTTCTGTGGAATCTGAGAACAGATATTTCGGATCCGTTTGAAGACTATAGGGCCAAAGGAAATATCCTCCGATAACAAAGAGAAAGAAGCTTTTTGAGAAACTTCTTTGTGTTCTGTGAAATCATCTCACAGAGTTACAGCTTTCCCCTCAAGAAGGCTTTCGTTAAGACAGTTCTTGTGGAATTGGCAGAGTGATATTTGGAAGCCCATAGAGGGCTATGGTGAAAAAGGAAATATCCTCCGATGAAATCTGGAAAGAAGCTTCTGAAAAACTGCTTAGTGTTCTGTTAATTCATCTCACAGAGTTACATCTGTATTTCGTGGATCTCTTTGCTAGCCTTATTTCTGTGGAATCTGAGAACAGATAATTCGGATGCCTTTGAAGACTCTAGGGCCAAAAGAAATATCCTCTGATAACAAAAAGAAAGAATATTTTGGATAAATTCTTTGTGTTCTGTGAAATCATCTCGCAGAGTTACAGCTTTCCCCTCAAGAAGCCATTCGCTAAGACTGTTCTTGTGGAATTCGCAAAGTGATATTTGGAAGCCCATAGAGGGCTATGGTGAAAAAGGAAATATCCTCAGATGAAATCTGGAAAGAAGTTTTCTGAGAAACTGCTTAGTGTTCTGTTAATTCATCTCACAGAGTTACATCTGTATTTCGTGGATCTCTTTGCTAGCCTTATTTCTGTGGAATCTGAGAACAGATATTTCGGATCCCTTTGAAGACTATAGGGCTACAGGAAATATCCTTGATAACAAAGAGAAAGAAGCTTTCTGAGAAAATTCTTTGTATTCTGTGAAATCATCTCACAGAGTTACAGCTTTCCCCTCAAGAAGCCTTTCGCTAAGATAGTTCTTTTGGAATTGGCAAAGAGATATTTGGAAGCCCATTGAGGGCTATGGTGAAAAAGGAAATATCCTCAGATGAAATCTGGAAAGAATCTTTCTGAGAAACTGTTTAGTGTTCTGTTAATTCATCTCACAGAGTTACATCTGTATTTCGTGGATCTCTTTGCTAGACTTATTTCTGTGGAATCTGAGAACAGATATTTCGGATCCTTTTGAAGACTATAGGGCCAAAGGAAATATCCTCCGATAACAAAGAGAAAGAAGCTCTCTGAGAAACTTCTTTGTGTTCTGTGAAATCATCTCACAGAGTTACAGCTTTCCCTTCAAGAAGCCTTTCGCTAAGACAGTTCTTGTTGAATTGGCAAAGTGATATTTGAAAGCCCATAGAGGGCTATGGTGAAAAAGGAAATATCCTCAGATGAAATCTGGAAAGAAGATTTCTGAGACACTGCTTAGTGTTCTGTTAATTCCTCTCACAGAGTTCCATCTGTATTTCGTGGATCTCTTTGCTAGCCTTATTTCTGTGGAATCTGAGAACAGATATTTCGGATCGTTTTAAGACTATAGGGCCAAAGGAAATATCCTCCGATAACAAAGAGAAAAAAGCTTTCTGAGAAACTTCTTTGTGTGCTGTGAAATCATCTCACAGAGTTACAGCTTTCCCCTCAAGAAGCCTTTCGCTAAGACAGTTCTTGTGGAATTGTCAAAGTGATATTTGGAAGCCCATAGAGGGCTATGGTGAAAAAGGAAATATCCTCGGATGAAATCTGGAAAGAAGCTTTCTGAGAACCTGCTTAGTGTTCTGTTAATTCATCTCACAGAGTTACTTCTGTATTTCGTTTATCTCTTTGCTAGCCTTATTTCTGTGGAATCTGAGAACAGATATTTCGGATCCCTTTGAAGAATATAGGGCTAAAGGAAATATCCTCGGATTAAAAAGAGAAGGAAGCTTTTTGAGAAACTTCTTTGTGTTTTGTGAAATCATCTCACAGAGTTACAGCTTTCGCCTCAAGAAGCCTTTCGTTAAGACAGTTCTTGTGGAATTGGCAAAGTGATATTTGGAAGCCCATAGTGGGCTTTGGTGAAAAAGGAAATATCCTCAGATGAAATCTGGAAAGAAGCTTTCTGAGAAACTGCTTGGTGTTCTGTTAATTCATCTCATAGAGTTACATCAGTATTTCGTGGATCTCTTTGCTAGGCTTATTTCTGTGGAATCTGAGAAGAGATATTTCGGATCCCTTTGAATACTATAGAGTCAAAGGAAATATCCTCCGATAACAAAGAGAAAGAAGCTTTTTGAGAAACTTCTTTGTGATCTGAGAAATCATCTCACGGAGTTACAGGTTTCCCCTCAAGAAGCCTTTCGCTAAGACAGTTCTTGTGGAATTGGCAAAGTGATATTTGGAAGCCCATAGAGGGCTGTGGTGAAAAAGGAAATATCCTCAGATGAAATATGGAAAGAAGCTTCTGAAAAACTGCTTAGTGTTCTGTTAATTCATCTCACAGAGTTACATCTGTATTTCGTGGATCTCTTTGCTAGCCTTATTTCTGTGGAATCTGAGAACAGATAATTCGGATCCCTTTGAAGACTATAGTGCCAAAAGAAATATCCTCTGATAACAGAGAGAAAGAAGGTTTCTGAGAAACTTCTTTGTGTTCTCTTAAATCATCTCACAGAGTTACAGCTTTCCCCTCAATAAGCCTTTCGCTAAGACAGTTCTTGGGGAATTGGCAAAGTGATATTTGGAAGCCCATAGAGGGCTATGGTGAAAAAGGAAATATCCTCAGATGAAATCTGGAAAGAATCTTTCTGAGAAACTGCTTGGTGTTTTGCTACTTCATCTCAGAGGGTTACATCTGTATTTCGTGGATCTCTTTGCTAGCCTTATTTCTGTGGAATCTGAGAACAGATATGTCGGATCCCTTTGAAGACTATAGGGGCAAAGGAAATATCCTCCGATAACAAAGAGAAAGAAGATTTCTGAGAAACTTCTTTGTGTTCTGTGAAATCATCTCACAGAATTACAGCTTTCCCCTCAAGAAGGCTTTCGTTAAGACAGTTCTTATGGAATTGGCAGAGTGATATTTGGAAGCCCTTAGAGGGCTATGGTGAAAAAGGAAATATCCTCAGATGAAATCTGGAAAGAAGCTTCTGAAAAACTGCTTAGTGTTCTGTTAATTCATCTCACAGAATTACATCTGTATTTCGTGGATCTCTTTGCTAGCCTTATTTCTCTGAAATCTGAGAACAGATATTTCGGATCGTTTTAAGACTATAGGGCCAAAGGAAATATCCTCCGATAACAAAGAGAAATAATCTTTTGGATAAACTTCTTTGTGTTCTGTGAAATCATCTCTCAGAGTTACAGCTTTCTCCTCAAGAAGCCTTTCGCTAAGACAGTTCTTGTGGAATAGGCAAAGTGATATTTGGAAGCCCATTGAGGGCTATGGTGAAAAAGGAAATATCCTCAGATGAAATCTGCAAAGAAGCTTTCTGAGAACCTGCTTAGTGTTCTGTTAATTCATCTCACAGAGTTACTTCTGTATTTCGTTTATCTCTTTGCTAGCCTTATTTCTGTTTAATCTGAGAACAGATAATTCGGATCCCTTTGAAGACTATAGTGCCAAAAGAAATATCCTCTAATAACAAAGAGAAAGAAGGTTTCTCAGAAACTTCTTTGTGTTCTCTGAAATCATCTCACAGAGTTACAGCTTTCCCCTCAAGAAGCCTTCCGCTAAGACAGTTCTTGGGGAATTGGCAAAGTGATATTTGGAAGCCCATAGAGGGCTATGGTGAAAAAGGAAATATCCTCAGATGAAATCTGGAAAGAAGCTTTCTGAGAAACTGCTTGGTGTTTTGCTACTTCATCTCAGAGGGTTACATCTGTATTTCGTGGATCTCTTTGCTAGCCTTATTTCTGTGGAATCTGAGAACAGATATTTCAGATCCCTTTGAAGACAATAGGGCCAAAGGAAATATCCTCCGATTACAAAGAGAAAGAAGCTTTCTGAGAAACTTCTTCGTGTTCTGTGAAATCAACTCACAGAGTTACAGCTTTCCCCTCAAGAAGCCTTTCGCTAAGACAGTTCTTGTGGAATTGGCAAAGTGATATTTGGAAGCCCATAGAGGGCTATGGTGAAAAAGCAAATATCCTCAGATGAAATCTGGAAAGAAGCTTTCTGAGAAACTGCTTGGTGTTCTGTTAATTCATCTCACAGAGTTACATCTGTATTTCGTGGATCTCTTTGCTAGCCTTATTTCTGTGGAATCTGAGAACAGATATTTCGGATCCCTTGAAGACTATATGGCCAAAGGAAATATCCTCCGATAATAAAGAGAAAGAACCTTTCTGAGAACTTTCTTTGTGTTCTGTGCAATCATCTCACAGAGTTACAGCTTCCCCCTCAAGAAGCCTTTCGCTAAGACAGTTCTTGTGGAATTGGCAAAGTGATATTTGGAAGCCCATAGAAGGCTATGGTGAAAAAGGAAATATCCGCCGATGAAATCTGGAAAGATGCTTTCTGAGAAACTGCTTAGTGTTCCGTTAATTCATCTCACAGAGTTAAATCAATATTTCGTGGATCTCTTTGCTAGCCTTATTTTTGTGGAATCTGAGAACAGATACTTCGGATCCCTTTGAAGACTATAGGGCCAAAGGAAATATCCTCTGATAACAAAGGGAAAGAAGCTTTCTGACAAACTTCTTTGTGTTCTGTGAAATCATCTCACAGAGTTACAGCTTTCCCCACAAGAGGCCTTTGGCTAACACAGTTCTTGTGGAATTGGCAAAGTGATATTTGGAAGCCCATAGAGGGCTATGGTGAAAAAGGAAATATCCACAGATGAAATCTGGAAAAAAGCTTTCTGAGAAACTGCTGGGTGTTCTGTTAATTCATCTCACAGAGTTACATCTGTATTTCGTGGATCTCTTTGCTAGCCTTATTTCTGTGGAATCTGAGAACAGATATTTCGGATCCCTTTGAAGACTATAGGGCCAAAGGAAATATCCTCCGATAACAAAGAGAAAGAAGCTTTCTGAGAAACTTCTTTGTGTTCTGTGAAATCAACTCACAGAGTTACAGCTTTCCCGTCAAGCGCCTTTCGCTAAGACAGTTCTTGTGGAAATGGCAAGGTCATATTTGGAAGCCCATAGAGGGCTATGGTGAAAAAGGAAATATCCTCAGATGAAATCTGGAAAGAAGCTTTCTGAGAAACTGTTTAGTGTTCCGTTAATTCATCTCACAGAGTTACATCTGTATTTCGTGGATCTCTTTGCAAGCCTTATTCCTGTGGAATCTGAGAACAGATTTTTCAGATCCCTTTGAAGACTAGAGGCCAGAGGAAATATCCTCCGATAACAAAAAGAAAGAAGCTTTTTGAGAAACTTCTTTGTGTTCTGTGAAATCATCTCACACAGTTACAGCTTTCCCCTCAAGAAGGCTTTCGCTAAGACAGTTCTTGTGGAATTGGCAAAGTGACATTTGGAAGCCCGTAGAGGGCTATGGTGAAAAAGGAAATATACTCAGATGAAATCCGGAAAGAAGCTTTCTGAGAAACTGCTTAGTGTTCTGTTAATTCATCTCACAGAGTTACATCTGTATTTCGTGGATCTCTTTTCTAGCCTTATTTCTTTGGAATCTGAGAACAGATATTTCGGATGCCTTTGAAGACTATAGGGCCAAAGGAAATATCCTCCGATTACAAAGAGAAAGAAGCTTTCTGAGAAACTTCTTTGTGTTCTGTGAAATCAACTCACAGAGTTACAGCTTTCCCCTCAAGGAGCCTTTCGCTAAGACAGTTCTTGTGGAATTCGAAAGTGATATCTGGAAACCCATAGAGGGCTATGGTGAAAAAGAAAATATCCTCAGATGAAATCTGGAAAGATGCTTTCTGAGAAACTGCTTAGTGTTCCGTTAATTCATCTCAGAGAGGTACATCTCTATTTCGTGGATCTCTTTGCTAGCCTTATTTTTGTGGAATCTGAGAACAGATATTTAGGATCCCTTTGACGACTATAGGGCCAAAGGAAATATCCTCCGATAACAAAGAGAAAGAAGCTTTCTGACAAACTTCTTTGTGTTCTGTGAAATCATCTCACAGAGTTACAGCTTTCCCCTCAAGAGGCCTTTGGCTAAGATAGTTCTTGTGGAAATGGCAAAGTGATATTTGGAAGCCCATAGAGGGCTATGGTGAAAAAGGAAATATCCACAGATGAAATCTGGAAAAAAGCTTTCTGAGAAACTGCTGGGTGTTCTGTTAATTCATCTCACAGAGTTACATCTGTATTTCGTGGATCTCTTTGCTAGCCTTATTTCTGTGGAATCTGAGAACAGATATTTCGGATCCCTTTGAAGACTATAGGGCCAAAGGAAATATCCTCCGATAACAAAGAGAAAGAAGCTTTCTGAGAAACTTCTTTGTGTTCTGTGAAATCAACTCACAGAGTTACAGCTTTCCCGTCAAGCGCCTTTCGCTAAGACAGTTCTTGTGGAAATGGCAAGGTCATATTTGGAAGCCCATAGAGGGCTATGGTGAAAAAGGAAATATCCTCAGATGAAATCTGGAAAGAAGCTTTCTGAGAAACTGTTTAGTGTTCCGTTAATTCATCTCACAGAGTTACATCTGTATTTCGTGGATCTCTTTGCTAGCCTTATTCCTGTGGAATCTGAGAACAGATTTTTCAGATCCCTTTGAAGACTAGAGGCCAGAGGAAATATCCTCCGATAACAAAAAGAAAGAAGCTTTTTGAGAAACTTCTTTGTGTTCTGTGAAATCATCTCACACAGTTACAGCTTTCCCCTCAAGAAGGCTTTCGCTAAGACAGTTCTTGTGGAATTGGCAAAGTGACATTTGGAAGCCCGTAGAGGGCTATGGTGAAAAAGGAAATATACTCAGATGAAATCCGGAAAGAAGCTTTCTGAGAAACTGCTTAGTGTTCTGTTAATTCATCTCACAGAGTTACATCTGTATTTCGTGGATCTCTTTTCTAGCCTTATTTCTTTGGATCTGAGAACAGATATTTCGGATGCCTTTGAAGACTATAGGGCCAAAGGAAATATCCTCCGATTACAAAGAGAAAGAAGCTTTCTGAGAAACTTCTTTGTGTTCTGTGAAATCAACTCACAGAGTTACAGCTTTCCCCTCAAGGAGCCTTTCGCTAAGACAGTTCTTGTGGAATTCGAAAGTGATATCTGGAAACCCATAGAGGGCTATGGTGAAAAAGAAAATATCCTCAGATGAATCTGGAAAGATGCTTTCTGAGAAACTGCTTAGTGTTCCGTTAATTCATCTCAGAGAGGTACATCTCTATTTCGTGGATCTCTTTGCTAGCCTTATTTTTGTGGAATCTGAGAACAGATATTTAGGATCCCTTTGACGACTATAGGGCCAAAGGAAATATCCTCCGATAACAAAGAGAAAGAAGCTTTGTGACAAACTTCTTTGTGTTCTGTGAAATCATCTCACAGAGTTACAGCTTTCCCCTCAAGAGGCCTTTGGCTAAGATAGTTCTTGTGGAAATGGCAAAGTGATATTTGGAAGCCCATTGAGGGATAGGGTGAAAAAGGAAATATCCTCAGATGAAATCTGGAAAGAAGCTTTCTGAGAAACTGCTTGGTGTTCTGTTAATTCACCTCACAGAGTTACATCTGTATTTCGTGGATCTCTTTGCTAGCCTTATTTCTGTGGAATCTGAGAACAGATATTTCGGATATCTTTGAAGACTAGAGGCCAAAGGAAATATCCTCCGATTACAAAGAGAAAGAAGCTTTCTGAGAAACTTCTTTGTGTTCTGTGAAATCAACTCACAGAGTTACAGCTATCCCCTCAAGGAGCCTTTCGCTAAGACAGTTCTTGTGGAATTGGCAAAGTGATATCTGGAAGCCCATAGAGGCGTATGGTGAAAAAGGAAATATCCTCAGATGAAATCTGGAAAGAAGCTTTCTGAGAAACTGCTTAGTGTTCTGTTAATACATCTCACAGAGTTACATCTGTATTTCGTGGATCTCTTTGCTAGCCTTATTTCTGTGGAATCTGAGAACAGATATTTCGGATCCCTTGAAGACTATAGGGCCAAAGGAAATATCCTCCGATAATAAAGAGAAAGAAGCTTTCTGAGAAATTTCTTTGCGTTCTGTGCAATCATCTCACAGAGTTACAGCTTCCCCCTCAAGAGACCCTTCGCTAAGACAGTTCTTGTGGAATTGGCAAAGTGATATTTGGAAGCCCATTGAGGGATATGGTGAAAAAGGAAATATCCTCAGATGAAATGTGGAAAGAAGCTTTCTGAGAAACTGCTTGGTGTTCTGTTAATTCACCTCACAGAGTTACATGTGTATTTCATGGATCTCTTTGCTAGCCTTATTTCTGTGGAATCTGAGAACAGATATTTCGGATACCTTTGAAGACTAGAGGCCAAAGGAAATATCCTCCGATTACAAAGAGAAAGAAGCTTTCTGAGAAACTTCTTTGTGTTCTGTGAAATCACCACACAGAGTTACAGCTTTCCCCTCAAGGAGCCTTTCGATAAGACAGTTCTTGTGGAATTGGCAAAGTGATATCTGGAAGCCCATAGAGGGGTATGGTGAAAAAGGAAATATCCTCAGATGAAATCTGGAAGGAAGATTTCTGAGAAACTGCTTAGTGTTCTGTTAATTCATCTCACAGAATTACATCTTTATTTCTTGGATCTCTTTGCCTGCCTTATTTCTGTAGAATCTGAGAACAGATATTTCGGATCCCTTGAAGACTATAGGGCCAAAGGAAATATCCTCCGATAATAAAGAGAAAGAAGGTTTCTGAGAAATTTCTTTCTGTTCTGTGCAAACATCTCACAGAGTTACAGCTTCCCCCTAAAGAAGCCTTTCGCTAAGACAGTTTTTGTGGAATTGGCAAAGTGATATTTGGAAGCCCATAGAGGGCTATGGTGAAAAAGGAAATATCCTCAGATGAAATCTGGAAAGATGCTTTCTGAGAAACTGCTTAGTGTTCCGTTAATTCATCTCACAGAGTTACATCTGTATTTCCTGGATCTCTTTGCTAGCCTTATTTTTGTGGAATCTGAGAACAGATATTTCGGATCCCTTTAAAGACTATAGGGCCAAAGGTAATATCCTCCGATAACAAAGAGAAAGAAGCTTTCTGACAAACTTCTTTGTGTTCTGTGAAATCATCTCACAGAGTTACAGCTTTCCCCTCCAGAAGCCTTTCGCTAAGACTGTTCTTCTGGAATTGGCAAAGTGATATTTGGAAGCCCATAGAGGGCTATGGTGAAAAAGCAAATATCCTCAGATGAAATCTGGAAAGAAGCTTCCTGAGAAACTGCTTGGTGTTCTGTTAATTCATCTCACAGAGTTACATCTGTATTTCGTGGATCTCTTTGCTAGCTTTATTTCTGTGGAATCTGAGTACAGATATTTCGGATGCTTTTGAAGACTATAGGGCCAAAGGAAATATCCTCCGATTACAAAGAGAAAGAAGCTTTCTGAGAAACTTCTTTGTGTTCTGTGAAATCAACTCACAGAGTTACAGCTTTCCCCTCAAGGAGCCTTTCGCTAAGACAGTTCTTGTGGAATTGGCAAAGTGATATCTGGAAGCCCATAGAGGGGTATGGTGTAAAAGGAAATATCCTCAGATGTAATCTGGAAAGAAGCTTTCTGAGAAACTGCTTAGTGCTCTGTTAATTCATCTCACAGAGTTACATGTGTATTTCGTGGATCTCTTTGCTAGCCTTTTTTCTGTGAAATCTGAGAACAGATATTTCGGATCCCTTGAAGACTGTAGGGCCAAAGGAAATATCCTCCGATAATAAAGAGAAAGAAGCCTTCTGAGAAATTTCTTTGTGTTCTGTGCAATCATCTCACAGAGTTACAGCTTTCCCCTCAAGAAGCCTTTCGCTAAGACAGTTCTTGTGGAATTGGGAAAGTGATATTTGGAAGCCCGTAGAGGGCAATGGTGAAAAAGGAAATATACTCAGATGAAATCTGGAACGAAGCTTTCTGAGAAACTGCTTAGTGTTCTGTTAATTCATCTCACAGAGTTACATCTGTGTTTCATGGATCACTTTGCTAACCTTATTTCTGTGGAATTTGAGAACAGATATTTCGGATGCCTTTGAAGAATATAGGGCCAAAGGAAATATCCTCCGATTACAAAGAGAAAGAAGCTTTCTGAGAAACTTCTTTGTGTTCTGTGAAATCAACTCACAGAGTTACAGCTTTCCCCTCAAGAAGCCTTTCGATAAGACAGTTCTTGTGGAAATGGCAAAGTGATATTTGGAAGCCCATTGAGGGATAGGGTGAAAAAGGAAATATCCTCAGATGAAATCTGGAAAGAAGCTTTCTGAGAAACTGCTTGGTGTTCTGTTAATTCACCTCACAGAGTTACATCTGTATTTCGAGGATCTCTTTGCTAGCCTTATTTCTGTGGAATCTGAGAACAGATATTTCGGATATCTTTGAAGACTAGAGGCCAAAGGAAATATCCTCCGATTACAAAGAGAAAGAAGCTTTCTGAGAAACTTCTTTGTGTTCTGTGAAATCAACTCACAGAGTTACAGCTTTCCCGTCAAGGAGCCTTTCGCTAAGACAGTTCTTGTGGAATTGGCAAAGTGATATCTGGAAGCCCATAGAGGCGTATGGTGAAAAAGGAAATATCCTCAGATGAAATCTGGAAAGAAGATTTCTGAGAAACTGCTTAGTGTTCTGTTAATTCATCTCACAGAGTTACATCTGTATTTCGTGGATCTCTTTGCCTGCCTTATTTCTGTGGAATCTGAGAACAGATATTTCGGATCCCTTGAAGACGATAGGGCCAAAGGAAATATCCTCCGATTACAAAGAGAAAGAAGCTTTCTGATAAACTTCTTTGTGTTCTGTGAAATCAACTCACAGAGTTACAGCTTTCCCCTCAAGGAGCCTTTCGCTAAGACAGTTCTTGTGGAATTGGCAAAGTGATATCTCGAAGCCCATAGAGGGGTATGGTGAAAAAGGAAATATCCTCAGATGAAATCTGGAAAGAAGATTTCTGAGAAACTGCTTAGTGTTCTGTTAATTCATCTCACAGAGTAACATCTTTATTTCGTTGATCTCTTTGCTAGCCTTATTTCTGTGGAATCTGAGAACAGATATTTCGGATCCCTTTGAAGACTATAGGGCCAAAGGAAATATCCTCCGATAATAAAGAGAAAGAAGCTTTCTGAGAAATTTCTTTGTGTTCTGTGCAAACATCTCACAGAGTTACAGCTTCCCCCTCAAGAAGCCTTTCGCTAAGACAGTTCTTGTGGAATTGGCAAAGCGATATTTGGAAGCCCATAGAGGGCTATGGTGAAAAAGGAAATATCCTCAGATGAAATCTGGAAAGATGCTTTCTGAGAAACTGCTTAGTGTTCCGTTAATTCATCTCACAGAGTTACATCTGTATTTCGTGGATCTCTTTGCTAGCCTTATTTTTGTGGAATCTGAGAACAGATATTTCGGATCCCTTTGAAGACTATAGGGACAAAGGAAATATCCCCCGATTACAAAGAGAAAGAAGCTTTCTGAGAAACTTCTTTGTATTCTGTGAAATCAACTAACAGAGTTACAGCTTTCCCCTCAAGAAGCCTTTCGCTAAGACAGTTCTTGTGGAATTGGCAAAGTGATATTTTTGAAGCCCATAGAGGGCTATGGTGAAAAAGGAAATATCCTCAGATGAAATCTGGAAAGAAGCTTTCTGAGAAACTGTTTAGTGTTCTGTTAATTCACCTCACAGAGTTACATCTGTATTTCGTGGATCTCTTTGCTAGCCTTATTTCTGTGGAATCTGAGAACAGATATTTCGGATCCCTTGAAGACTATAGGGCCAAAGGAAATATCCTCCGATAATAAAGAGAAAGAAGCTTTCTGAGAAATTTCTTTGTGTTCTGTGCAATCATCTCACAGAGTTACAGCTTCCCCCTCAAGAAGCCTTTCGCTAAGACAGTTCTTGTGGAATTGGCAAAGTGATATTTGGAAGCCCATAGAGGGCTATGGTGAAAAAGGAAATATTCTCAGAATAAATCTGGAAAGATGCTGTCTGAGAAACTGCTTAGTGTTCCGTTAATTCATCTCAGAGAGTTACATCTGTATTTCGTGGATCTCTTTGCTAGCCTTATTTCTGTGGAATCTGAGAACAGATATTTCGGATGCCTTTGAAGACTAGAGGGCCACAGGAAGTATCCTCCGATTACAAAGAGAAAGAAGCTTTCTGAGAAACTTCTTTGTGTTCTGTGAAATCAACTCACGGAGTTACAGCTTTCCCCTCAAGGAGCCTTTCGCTAAGACAGTTCTTGTGGAATTGGCAAAGTGATATCTGGAAGCCCATTGAGGGGTAGGGTGAAAAAGGAAATATCCTCAGATGAAATCTGGAAAGAAGCTTTCTGAGAAACTGCTTAGTGTTCTGTTAATTCATCTCACAGAGTTACATGTGTATTTCGTGGATCTCTTTGCTAGCCTTATTTCTGTGGAAACTGAGAACAGATATTTCGGATTCCTTTGAAGACTAGGGGGCAAAGGAAATATCCTCCGATTACAAAGAGAAAGAATATTTCTGAGAAACTTCTTTGTGTTCTGTGAAATCAACTCACAGAGTTACAGCTTTCCCCTCAAGAAGCCTTTCGCTAAGACAGTTCTTGTGGAATTGGCAAAGTGATATTTGGAAGCCCATAGAGGGCTATGGTGAAAAAGGAAATATCCTCAGATGAAATCTGGAAAGAAGCTTTCTGAGAAACTGTTTAGTGTTCTGTTAATTTATCTCACAGAGTTACATCTGTATTTCGTGGATCTCTTTGCTAGACTTATTTCTGTGGAATCTTAGAACAGATTTTTCGGATCCATTTGAAGACTAGAGGATAAGGAAATATCCTCCGATAACAAAGAGAAAGAAGCTTTCTGAGAAACTTCTTTGTGTTCTGTGAAATCATCACACAGAGTTACAGCTTTCCCTCAAGAAGCCTTTCGCTAAGACAGTTCTTGTGGAATTGGCAAAGTGATATTTGGAAGCCCATAGAGGGCTATGGTGAAAAAGGAAATATCCTCAGATGAAATCTGGAAAGAAGCTTTCTGAGAAACTGCTAAGTGTTCTCTTAATTCATCTCACAGAGTTACAGCTGTATTTCGTGGATCTCTTTGCTAGCCTTATTTCTGTGGAATCTGAGAACAGATATTTCGGATCCCTTGAAGACTATAAGGCCAAAGGAAATATCCTCCGATAAAAAAGAGAAAGAAGCGTTCTGAGAAATTTCTTTGTGTTCTGTGAAATCATCTCACAGAGTTACAGCTTCCCACTCAAGAAGCCTTTCGCTAAGACAGTTCTTGTGGAATTGGCAAAGTGATATTTGGTAGCCCATAGAGGGCTATTTTGAAAAAGGAAATATCCTCAGATGAAATCTGGAAAGAAGGTTTCTGAGAAACTGCTTAGTGTTCCGTTAATTCATCTCACAGAGTTACATCAGTATTTCGTGGATCTCTTTGCTAGCCTTATTTCTGTGGAATCTGAGAACAGATATTTCGGATCCCTTTGAAGACTATAGGGCCAAAGGAAATATCCTCCGATAACAAAGAGAAAGAAGCTTTCTGAGAAACTTCTTTGTGTTTTGTGAAATCATCTCACAGAATTACAGCTTTCCTCTCAAGAAGCCTTTCGTTAAGACAGTTCTTGTGGAATTGGCAACGTGATATTTGGAAGCCCATAGAGGGCTATGGTGAAAAAGGAAATATCCTCAGATGTAATCTGGAAAGAAGCTTTCTGAGAAACTGCTTGGTGTTCTGTTAATTCATCTCACAGAGTTACATCTGTATTTCGTGGATCTCTTTGCTAGCCTTATTTCTGTGGAATCTGAGAACACATATTTCGGATCCCTTTGCAGACTATAGGGCCAAAGGAAATATCCTCCGATAACAAAGAGAAAGAAGCTTTCTGAGAAACTTCTTTGTGTTCTGTGAAATCAACTCACAGAGTTACAGCTTTCCCCTCAAGAAGCCTTTCGCTAAGACAGTTCTTGTGGAATTGGCAAAGTGATATTTGGAAGCCCGTAGAGGTCTATGGTGAAAAAGGAAATATCCTCAGATGAAATCTGGAAAGAAGCTTTCTGAGAAACTGCTAAGTGTTCTGTTAATTCATCTCACAGAGTTACATCTGTATTTCGTGGATCTCTTTGCTAGCCTTATTTTGTGGAATCTTAGAACAGATATTTCGGATCCCTTTGAAGACTATAGGGCCAAAGGAAATATCCTCCGATTACAAAGAGAAAGAAGCTTTCTGAGAAACTTCTTTGTGTTCTGTGAAATCATCTCACAGAATTACAGCTTTCCTCTCAGGACGCCTTTCGCTAAGACAGTTCTTGTGGAATTGGCAAAGTGATATTTGGAAGCCCTTAGAGGGCTATGGTGAAAAAGCAAATATCCTCAGATGTAATCTGGAAAGATGCTTTCTGAGAAACTGCTTGGTGTTCTGTTAATTCATCTCACAGAGTTACATCTGTATTTCGTGGATCTCTTTGCTAGCCTTATTTCTGTGGAATCTGAGAACAGATATTTCGGATCCCTTTGCAGACTATAGGGCCAAAGGAAATATCCTCCGATAACAAAGAGAAAGAAGCTTTCTGAGAAACTTCTTTGTGTTCTGTGAAATCATCTCACAGAGTTACAGCTTTCCCCTCAAGAAGCCTTTCGCTAAGACTCTTCTTGTGGAATTGGCAAAGTGATATTTGGAAGCCCATAGAGGGCTATGGTGAAAAAGGAAATATCCTCAGATGAAATCTGGAAAGAAGCTTTCTGAGAAACTGCTTAGTGTTCTGTTAATTCATCTCACAGGGTTACATCCTTATTTCGTGAATCTCTTTGCTAGCCTTATTTCTGTGGAATCTGAGAACAGATTTTTCGGATCCCTTTGAAGAC
Organism: Macaca fascicularis; assembly: GCF_037993035.2. Lineage (NCBI taxonomy): Eukaryota > Metazoa > Chordata > Mammalia > Primates > Cercopithecidae > Macaca > Macaca fascicularis. Next base: position 43,143,266 of record NC_088384.1, on the reverse strand, counting down.
TATAGGGCCAAAGGTAATAACCTCCGATAACAAAGAGAAAGAAGCTTTCTGAGAAACTTCTTTGTGTTCTGTGAAATCAACTCACAGAGTTACAGCTTTACCCTCAAGAAGCCTTTGGCTAAGACAGTTCTTGTGGAATTGGCAAAGTGATATTTGGAAGCCCATAGAGGGATATGGTGAAAAAGGAAATATCCTCAGATGAAATCTGGAAAGAAGCTTTCGAAGAATATGCTTAGTGTTCCGTTAATTCATCTCACAGAGTTACATCTGTATTTCGTGGATCTCTTTGCTAGCCTTATTTCTGTGGAATCTGAGAACAGATATTTCGGATCCCTTTGAAGACTATAGGGCCAAAGGAAATATCCTCCGATAACAAAGAGAAAGAAGCTTTCTGAGAAACTTCTTTTTGTTCTGTGAAATCATCTCACAGAATTACAGCTTTCCTCTGAAGAAGCCTTTCGCTAAGACAGTTCTTGTGGAATTGGCAAAGTGATATTTGGAAGCCCATAGAGGGCTATGGTGAAAAAGGAAATATCCTCAGATGTAACCTGGAAAGAAGCTTTCTGAGAAACTGCTTGGTGTTCTGTTAATTCATCTCACAGAGTTACATCTGTATTTCGTGGATCTCTTTGCTAGCCTTATTTCTGTGGAATCTGAGAACAGATATTTCGGATCCCTTTGCAGACTATAGGGCCAAAGGAAATATCCTCCGATAACAAAGAGAAAAAAGCTTTCTGAGAACCTTCTTTGTGTTCTGTGAAATCAACTCACAGAGTTACAGCTTTCCACTCAGGAAGCCTTTCGCTAAGACAGTTCTTGTGGAATTGGCAAAGTGATATTTGGAAGCCCATAGAGGGCTATGGTGAAAAAGGAAATATCCTCAGATGAAATCTGGAAAGAAGCTTTCTGAGAAACTGCTTAGTGTTCTGTTAATTCATCTCAGAGAGTTACATCTGTATTTCGTGGATCTCTTTGCTAGCCTTATTTCTGTGGAATTTGAGAACAGATATTTCGGATGCCTTTGAAGACTATAGGGCCAAAGGAAATATCCTCCGATTACAAAGAGAAAGAAGCTTTCTGATAAACTTCTTTGTGTTCTGTGAAATCAACTCACAGAGTTACAGCTTTCCCCTCAAGGAGCCTTTCGCTAAGACAGTTCTTGTGTAATTGGCAAAGTGATATCTCGAAGCCCATAGAGGGGTATGGTGAAAAAGGAAATATCCTCAGATGAAATCTGGAAAGAAGATATCTGAGAAACTGCTTAGTGTTCTGTTAATTCATCTCACAGAGTAACATCTTTATTTCGTTGATCTCTTTGCTAGCCTTATTTCTGTGGAATCTGAGAACAGATATTTCGGATCCCTTTGAAGACTATAGGGCCAAAGGAAATATCCTCCGATAATAAAGAGAAAGAAGCTTTCTGAGAAATTTCTTTGTGTTCTGTGCAAACATCTCACAGAGTTACAGCTTCCCCCTCAAGAAGCCTTTCGCTAAGACAGTTCTTGTGGAATTGGCAAAGCGATATTTGGAAGCCCATAGAGGGCTATGGTGAAAAAGGAAATATCCTCAGATGAAATCTGGAAAGATGCTTTCTGAGAAACTGCTTAGTGTTCCGTTAATTCATCTCACAGAGTTACATCTGTATTTCGTGGATCTCTTTGCTAGCCTTATTTTTGTGGAATCTGAGAACAGATATTTCGGATCCCTTTGAAGACTATAGGGCCAAAGGAAATATCCCCCGATTACAAAGAGAAAGAAGCTTTCGGAGAAACTTCTTTGTGTTCTGTGAAATCAACTCACAGAGTTACAGCTTTCCCCTCAAGAAGCCTTTCGGTAAGACAGTTCTTGTGGAATTGGCAAAGTGATATTTGGAAGCCCATAGAGCGCTATGGTGAAAAAGGAAATATCCTCAGATGAAATCTGGAAAGAAGCTTTCTGAGAAACTATTTAGTGTTCTGTTAATTCATCTCACAGAGTTACATCTGTATTTCGTGGATCTCTTTGCTAGACTTATTTCTGTGGAATCTTAGAACAGATTTTTCGGATCCATTTGAAGACTAGAGGATAAGGAAATATCCTCCGATAACAAAGAGAAAGAAGCTTTCTGAGAAACTTCTTTGTGTTCTGTGAAATCATCACACAGAGTTACAGCTTTCCCTCAAGAAGCCTTTCGCTAAGACAGTTCTTGTGGAATTGGCAAAGTGATATTTGGAAGCCCATAGAGGGCTATGGCGAAAAAGGAAATATCCTCAGATGAAATCTGGAAAGAAGCTTTCTGAGAAACTGCTAAGTGTTCTCTTAATTCATCTCACAGAGTTACATCTGTATTTCGTGGATCTCTTTGCTAGCCTTATTTCTGTGGAATCTGAGAACAGATATTTTAGATCCCTTGAACACTATAGGGCCAAAGGAAATATCCTCCGATAACAAAGAGAAAGAAGCGTTCTGAGAAATTTCTTTGTGTTCTGTGAAATCATCTCACAGAGTTACAGCTTCCCCCTCAAGAAGCCTTTCGCTAAGACAGTTCTTGTGGAATTGGCAAAGTGATATTTGGTAGCCCATAGAGGGCTATGGTGAAAAAGGAAATATCCTCAGATGAAATCTGGAAAGAAGGTTTCTGAGAAACTGCTTAGTGTTCCGTTAATTCATCTCACAGAGTTACATCAGTATTTCGTGGATCTCTTTGCTAGCCTTATTTCTGTGGAATCTGAGAACAGATATTTCGGACGCCTTTGAAGACTAGAGGGCCACAGGAAGTATCCTCCGATTACAAAGAGAAAGAAGCTTTCTGAGAAACTTCTTTGTGTTCTGTGAAATCAACTCACGGAGTTACAGCTTTCCCCTCAAGAAGCCTTTCGGTAAGACAGTTCTTGTGGAATTGGCAAAATGATATTTGGAAGCCCATAGAGCGCTATGGTGAAAAAGGAAATATCCTCAGATGAAATCTGGAAAGAAGCTTTCTGAGAAACTATTTAGTGTTCTGTTAATTCATCTCACAGAGTTACATCTGTATTTCGTGGATCTCTTTGCTAGACTTATTTCTGTGGAATCTTAGAACAGATTTTTCGGATCCATTTGAAGACTAGAGGATAAGGAAATATCCTCCGATAACAAAGAGAAAGAAGCTTTCTGAGAAACTTCTTTGTGTTCTGTGAAATCATCACACAGAGTTACAGCTTTCCCTCAAGAAGCCTTTCGCTAAGACAGTTCTTGTGGAATTGGCAAAGTGATATTTGGAAGCCCATAGAGGGCTATGGCGAAAAAGGAAATATCCTCAGATGAAATCTGGAAAGAAGCTTTCTGAGAAACTGCTAAGTGTTCTCTTAATTCATCTCACAGAGTTACATCTGTATTTCGTGGATCTCTTTGCTAGCCTTATTTCTGTGGAATCTGAGAACAGATATTTCGGATCCCTTGAAGACTATAGGGCCAAAGGAAATATCCTCCGATAACAAAGAGAAAGAAGCGTTCTGAGAAATTTCTTTGTGTTCTGTGAAATCATCTCACAGAGTTACAGCTTCCCCCTCAAGAAGCCTTTCGCTAAGACAGTTCTTGTGGAATTGGCAAAGTGATATTTGGTAGCCCATAGAGGGCTATGGTGAAAAAGGAAATATCCTCAGATGAAATCTGGAAAGAAGGTTTCTGAGAAACTGCTTAGTGTTCCGTTAATTCATCTCACAGAGTTACATCAGTATTTCGTGGATCTCTTTGCTAGCCTTATTTCTGTGGAATCTGAGAACAGATATTTCGGATCCCTTTGAAGACTATAGGGCCAAAGGAAATATCCTCCGATAACAAAGAAAAAGAAGCTTTCTGAGAAACTTCTTTGTGTTTTGTGAAATCATCTCGCAGAGTTACAGCTTTCCTCTCAAGAAGCCTTTCGCTAAGACAGTTCTTGTGGAATTGGCAACGTGATATTTGGAAGCCCATACAGGGCTATGGTGAAAAAGGAATTATCCTCAGATGAAATCTGGAAAGAAGCTTTCTGAGAAACTGCTTAGTGTTCTGTTAATTCATCTCACAGAGTTACATCTGTATTTCGTGGATCTCTTTGCTAGCCTTATTTCTGTGGAATCTGAGAACAGATGTTTCGGATCCCTTTGAAGAATACAGGGCCAAAGGAAATATCCTCCGATTACAAAGAGAAAGAAGCTTTTTGAGAAACTTCTTTGTGTTCTGTGAAATCAACTCACAGAGTTACAGCTTTCCCCTTAAGAAGGCTTTCGCTAAGACAGTTCTTGTGGAATTGGCAAAGTGATATTTGGAAGCCCCTAGAGGGCTATGGTGAAAAAGGAAATATCCTCAGATGAAATCTGGAAAGAAGCTTTCTGAGAAACTGCTTAGTGTTCTGTTAATTCATCTCACAGAGTTACATCTGTATTTCGTGGATCTCTTTGCTAGCCTTATTTCTGTGGAATCTGAGAACAGATATTTCGGATCCCTTTGAAGACTATAGGGCCAAAGGAAATATCATCCGATAATAAAGAGAAAGAAGCTTTCTGAGAAACTTCTTTGTGTTCTGTGAAATCAACTCACAGAGTTACAGCTTTCCCCTCAAGAAGCCTTTCGCTAAGACAGTTCTTGTGGAATTGGCAAAGTGATATTTGGAAGCCCATAGAGGGCTACGGTGAAAAAGGAAATATCCTCAGATGAAATCTGGAAAGAAGCTTTCAGAGAAACTACTTGGTGTTCTGTTAATTCATCTCACAGAGTTACATCTGTATTTCGTGGATCTCTTCGCTAGCCTTATTTCTGTGGAATCTGAGAACAGATATTTCGGATCCCCTTGCAGACTATAGGGCCAAAGGAAATATCCTCCGATAACAAAGAGAAAGAAGCTTTCTGAGAAACTTCTTTGTGTTCTGTGAAATCATCTCACAGAGTTACAGCTTTCCCCTCAAGAATCTTTCGCTAAGACAGTTCTTGTGGAATTGGCAAAGTGATATTTGGAAGCCCATAGAGGGCTATGGTGAAAAAGGAAATATCCTCAGATGAAATCTGGAAAGAAACTTTCTGAGAAACTGCTTAGTGTTCTGTTAATTCATCTCACAGAGTTACATCTGTATTTCGTGGATCTCTTTGCTAGCCTTATTTCTGTGGAATCTGAGAACAGATATTTCGGATCCCTTTGAAGACTATAGGGCCAAAGGAAATATCCTCCGATAACAAAGAGAAACAAGCTTTCTGACAAACTTCTTTGTGTTCTGTGAAATCATCTCACAGAGTTACAGCTTTCCCCTCAAGAGGCCTTTGGCTAAGATAGTTCTTGTGGAAAGGGCAAAGTGATATTTTGAACCCCTTTGAGGGATATGGTGAAAAAGGAAATATCCTCAGATGAAATCTGGAAAGAAGCTTTCTGAGAAACTGCTTAGTGTTCTGTTAATTCACCTCACAGAGTTACATCTGTATTTCGTGGATCTCTTTGCTAGCCTTATTTCTGTGGAATCTGAAAACAGATATTTCGGATACCTTTGAAGACTAGAGGCCAAAGGAAATATCCTCCGATTACAAAGAGAAAGATCTGAGAAACTTCTTTGTGTTCTGTGAAAACAACTCACAGAGTTACAGCTTTCCCCCCAAGGAGCCTTTCGCTAACACAGTTCTTGTGGAATTGGCAAAGTGATATTTGGAAGCCCATAGAGGGCTATGGTGAAAAAGCAAATATCCTCAGATTAAATCTGGAAAGAAGCTTCCTGAGAAACTGCTTGGTGTTCTGTTATTTCATCTCACAGAGTTACATCTGTATTTCGTGGATCTCTTTGCTAGCCTTATTTCTGTTTAATCTGAGAACAGATATTTCGGATGCCTTTGAAGACTATAGGGCCAAAGGAAATATCCTCCGATTACAAACAGAAAGAAGCTTTCTGAGAAACTTCTTTGTGTTCTGTGAAATCAACTCACAGAGTTACAGATTTCTCCTCAAGGAGACTTTCGCTAAGACAGTTCTTGTGGAATTGGCAAAGTGATATCTGGAAGCCCATAGAGGGGAATGGTGAAATAGGAAATATCCTCAGATGAAATATGGAAGGAAGCTTTCTGAGAAACTGCTTAGTGTTCTGTTAATTCATCTCACAGAGTTACATCTGTATTTCGTGGATCTCTTTGCCTGCCTTATTTCTGTGGAATCTGAGAACAGATATTTCGGATCCCTTTGAAGACTATAGGGCCAAAGGAAATATCCTCCGATTACAAAGAGAAAGAAACTTTTTGAGAAACTTCTTTGTGTTCAGTGAAATCATCTCACAGAGTTACAGCTTTCCCCTTAAGAAGGCTTTCGCTAAGACAGTTCTTGTGGAATTGGCAAAGTGATATTTGGAAACCCATAGAGGGCTACGGTGAAACATGAAATATCCTCAGATGAAATCTGGAAAGAAGCTTTCTGAGAAACTGTTTAGTGTTCTGTTAATTCATCTCACAGAGTTACATCTGTATTTCGTGGATCTCTTTGCTAGCCTTATTTCTGTGGAATCTGAGAACAGATATTTCGGATCCCTTTGAAGACTATAGGGCCAAAGGAAATATCCTCCGATTACAAAGAGAAAGAAGCTTTTTGAGAAACTTCTTTGTGTTCTGTGAAATCATCTCACAGAGTTACCGCTTTCACCTTAAGAAGCCTTTCGCTAAGACAGTTCTTGTGGAATTGGAAAAGTGATATTTGGAAACCCATAGAGGGCTACGGTGAAACATGAAATATCCTCAGATGAAATCTGGAAAGAAGCTTTCTGAGAAACTGGTTAGTGTTCTGTTAATTCATCTCACAGAGTTACATCTGTATTTCGTGGATCTCTTTGCTATCCTTATTTCTGTGGAATCTGAGAACAGATATTTCGGATCCCTCTGAAGACTATAGGGCCAAAGGAAATACCCTCGGATAACAAAGAGAAAGAAGCTTTCTGAGAAACTACTTTGTGTGCTGTGAAATCATCTCACAGAGTTACAGCTTTCCCCTCAAGAAGCCTTTCGCTAAGACAGTTCTTGTGCAATTGGCAAAGTGATATTTGGAAGCCCATAGAGGGCTATGGTGAAAAAGGAATGAAATCTGGAAAGAAGCTTTCTGAGAAACTGCGTGGTGTTCTATTAATTCAGTTCACAGAGTTACATCTGTATTTCGTGGATCTCTTTGCTAGCCTAATTTCTGTGGAATCTGAAAACAGATATTTCGGATCCCTCTGAAGACTATAGGGCCAAAGGAAAAATCCTCCGATAACAAAGAGAAAGAAGCTTTCTGAGAAACTTCTTTGCATTATGTGAAATCATCTCACAGAATGACACCTTGCCCCTCAAGAAGCCATTCGCTAAGACAGTTCTTGTGGAATTGGCAAAGTGATATTTGGAAGCCCATAGAGGGCTATGGTGAAAAAGGAAATATCCTCAGATGAAATCTGGAAAGAAGCTTTCTGAGAAACTGCTTGGTGTTCTGTTAATTCATCTCACAGAGTTACATCTGTTTTCGTGGATCTCTTTGCTAGCCTTATTTTTGTGGAGTCTGATAACAGATATTTCGGATCCCTTTGAAGACTATAGGGCCAAAGGAAATATCCTCAAATGACAAAGAGAAAGAATCTTTCTGAGAAACTTCTTTGGGTTCTGTGAAATCATCTCGCAGAGTTACAGATTTCCCCTCAAGAAGCCTTTCGCTACGACAGTTCTTGTGGAATTGGCAAAGTGATATTTGGAAGCCCTAAGAGGGCTATGGTGAAGAAGGAAATATCCTCAGATGAAATCTGGAAAGAAGCTTTCTGAGAAACTGCTTAGTGTTCTGTAAATTCATCTCACAGAGTTACATCTGTATTTCGTGGATCTCTTTGCTATCCTTATTTCTGTGGAATCTGAGAACAGATATTTCGGATCCCTTTGAAGACTATAGGGCCAAAGGAAATATCCTCTGATAACAAAGAGAAAGAAGCTTTCTGAGAAACTGCTTTGTGTTCTGTGAAATCAACTCACAGAGTTACAGCTTTCCGCTCAAGAAGCCTTTCGCTAAGACAATTCTTGTGGAATTGGCAAAGAGATATTTGGAACCCCTAGAGGGCTATGGTGAAAAAGGAAATATCCTCAGATGAAATCTGGAAAGAAGCTTTCTGAGAAACTGCTTAGTGTTCTGTTAATTCATCTCACAGAGTTACATCTGTATTTCATGGATGTCTTTGGTAGCCTTATTTCTGTGGAATCTGAGAACAGATATTTCGGATCCCTTTGAAGAATATTGGGCCAAAGGTAATATCCTCTGATAACAAAGAGAAAGAAGCTTTCTGAGAAACTTCTTTGTGTTCTGTGAAATCATCTCGCAGAGTTACAGCTTTCCCCTCAAGAGTGGAATTGGCAAAGTGATATTTGGAAGCCCTTAGAGGGCTATGGTGAAAAAGGAAATATCCTCAGATGAAATCTGGAAAGAAGCTTTCTGAGAAACTGCTTAGTGTTCTGTTAATTCATCTCACAGTGTTATATCTGTATTTCGTGGATCTCTTTGCTAGCCTGATTTCTGTGGAATTTGAGAACAGATATTTCGGATCCCTTTGAAGACTATTGGGCAAAAGGAAATATCCTCTGATAACAAAGAGAAAGAAGATTTGTGAGAAACTTCTTTGTGTTCTGTGAAATCATCTCGCAGAGTTACAGCTTTCCCCTAAAGAAGCCTTTCGCTAAGACAGGTCTTGTGGAATTGGCAAAGTGATATTTGGAAGCCCTTAGAGTGCTATGGTGAAAAAGGAAATATCCCCAGATGAAACCTGGAAAGAAGCTTTCTGAGAAACTGCTTAGTGTTCTGTTAATTCATCTCACAGAGTTACATCTGTATTTCGTTTGTCTCTTTGCTATCCTTACTTCTGTGGAATCTGAGAACAGATATTTCGGATCCCTTTGAAGACTATAGGGCCAAAGGAAATATCCTCCGATTACAAAGAGAATGAAGCTTTTTGAGAAACTTCTTTGTGTTCAGTGAAATCATCTCACAGAGTTACAGCTTTCCCCTTAAGAAGCCTTTCCCTAAGACAGTTCTTGTGGAATTGGAAAAGTGATATTTGGAAACCCATAGAGGGCTACGGTGAAACATGAAATATCCTCAGATGAAATCTGGAAAGAAGCTTTCTGAGAAACTGGTTAGTGTTCTGTTAATTCATCTCACAGAGTTACATCTGTATTTCGGGGATCTCTTTGATATCCTTATTTCTGTGGAATCTGAGAACAGATATTTCGGATCCCTATGAAGACTATAGGGCCAAAGGAAATACCCTCGGATAACAAAAGGAAAGAAGCTTTCTGAGAAACTACTTTGTGTGCTGTGAAATCATCTCACAGAGTTACAGCTTTCCCCTCAAGAAGGCTTTCGCTAAGACAGTTCATGTGGAATTGGCAAAGTGATATTTTGAAGACCATAGAGGGCAATGGTGAAAAAGGAAATATCCTCAGATGACATCTGGAAAGAAGCTTCTGAAAAACTGCTTAGTGTTCTGTTAATTCATCTCACAGAGTTACATCTGTATTTCGTGGATCTCTTTGCTAGCCTTATTTCTGTGGAATCTGAGAACAGATATTTCGGATCCCTTGGAAGACTATAGGGCCAAAGGAAATATCCTCCGATTACAAACAGAAAGAAGCTTTTTGAGAAACTTCTTTGTGTTCAGTGAAATCATCTCACAGAGTTACAGCTTTCCCCTTAAGAAGCCTTTCGCTAAGACAGTTCTTGTGGAATTGGCAAAGTGATATTTGGAAGACCATAGAGGGCTATGGTGAAAAAGGAATGAAATCTGGAAAGAAGCTTTCTGAGAAACTGCGTGGTGTTCTATTAATTCAGCTCACAGAGTTACATCTGTATTTCGTGGATCTCTTTGCTATCCTTATTTCTGTGGAATCTGAGAACAGATAATTAGGATCCCTTTGAAGACTATAGTGCCAAAAGAAATATCCTCCGATAACAAAGAGAAAGAAGGTTTCTGAGAAACTTCTTTGTGTCCTGTGAAATCATCTCACAGAGTTACAGCTTTCCCCTCAAGAAGCCTTTCGCTAAGACAGTTCTTGTGGAATTGGCAAAGTGATATTTGGAAGCCCATAGAGGGCTATGGTGAAAAAGGAAATATCCTCAGATGAAACCTGTAAAGAAGCTTTCTGAGAAACTGCTTAGTGTTCTGTTAATTCATCTCACAGAGTTACATCTGTATTTCGTGGATCTCTTTGCTAGCCTTATGTCTGTGGAATCTGAGAACAGATTTTTCGGATCCCTTTGAAGACTATAGGGCCAAAGGAAATATCCTCCGATTACAAAGAGAAAGCTTTCTGAGAAACTTCTTTGTGTGCTGTGAAATCAACTCACAGAGTTACACCTTTCCCCTCAAAACGCCTTTCGCTAAGACAGTTCTTGTGGAATTGGCAAAGTGATATTTGGAAGCCCATAGAGGGCTATGGTGAAAAAGGAAATATCCTCAGATGAAATCTGGAAAGAAGCTTTCTGAGAAACTGCTTAGTGTTCTGTTAATTCACCTCACAGAGTTACATCTGTATTTCGTGGATCTCTTTGCTAGCCTTATTTCTGTGGAATCTGAGAACAGATATTTCGGATCCCTTTGAAGAGTATAGGGCCAAAGGAAATATCCTCCGATAACAAAGAGAAAGAAGCTTTCTGAGAAACTTCTTTGTGTTCTGTGAAATCATCACACTGAGTTACAGCTTTCTGCTCAAGAAGCCTTTCGGTAAGACCGTTCTTGTGGAAATGGCAAAGTGATATTTGGAAGCCCATAGAAGGCTATGGTGAAAAAGGAAATATCCTCAGATGAAATCTGGAAAGAATCTTTCTGAGAAACTGCTTAGTGTTCTGTTAATTCATCTCACAGAGTTACATCTGTATTTCGTGGATCTCTTTGCTAGCCTTATTTCTGTGGAATCTGAGAACAGATATTTCGGATCCCTTTGAAGACTATTGGGCCAAAGGAAATATACTCCGATAACAAAGAGAAATAATCTTTCTGAGAAACTTCTTTGTGTTCTGTGAAATCATCTCGCAGAGTTACAGCTTTCCCCTCAAGAAGCCTTTCGCTACGACAGTTCTTGTGGAATTGGCAAAGTGATTTTTGGAAGCCCAAAGAGGGCTATGGTGAAAAAGGAAATATCCTCAGATGAAATCTGGAAAGAAGTTTTCTGAGAAACTGCTTAGTGTTCTGTTAATTCACCTCACAGAGTTACATCTGTATTTCGTGGATCTCTTTGCTAGCCTTATTTCTGTGGAATCTGAGAACAGATATTTCGGATCCCTTTGCATACTATAGGGCCAAAGGAAATATCCTCCGATAACAAAGAGAAAGAAGCTTTCTGAGAAACTTCTTTGTGTTCTGTGAAATCATCTCACAAAGTTACAGCTTTCCCCTCAAGAAGACTTTCGCTAAGACAGTTCTTGTGAAATTGGCAAAGTGATATTTGGAACCCCTAGAGGGTTATGGTGAAAAAGGAAATATCCTCAGATGAAATCTGGAAAGAAGCTTTCTGAGAAACTGCTTAGAGTTCTGTTAATTCATCTCACAGTGTTATATCTGTATTTCGTGGATCTCTTTGCTAGCCTGATTTCTGTGGAATTTGAGAACAGATATTTCGGATCCCTTTGAAGACTATTGGGCCAAAGGAAATATCCTCTGATAACAAAGAGAAAGAAGCTTTCTGAGAAACTTCTTTGTGTTCTGTGAAATCATCTCACAGAGTTACAGCTTTCCCCTAAAGAAGCCTTTCGCTAAGACAGGTCTTGTGGAATTGGCAAAGTGATTTTGGAAGCCCTTAGAGGGCTATGGTGAAAAAGGAAATATCCCCAGATGAAACCTGGAAAGAAGCTTTCTGAGAAACTGCTTAGTGTTCTGTTAATTCATCTCACAGAGTTACATCTGTATTTCGTGGATCTCTTTGCTAGCCTTATTTCTGTGGAATCTGAGATCAGATTTTTCGGATCCCTCTGAAGACTATAGGGCCAAAGGAAATATCCTCCGATTACAAAGAGAAAGCTTTCTGAGAGACTTCTTTGTGTTCTGTGAAATCAACTCACAGAGTTACAGCTTTCCCCTCAAAACGCCTTTCGCTAAGACAGTTCTTGTGGAATTGGCAAAGTGATATTTGGAAGCCCTTAGAGGGCTATGGTGAAAAAGGAAATATCCTCAGATGAAATCTGGAAAGAAGCCTTCTGAGAAACTGCTTGGTGTTCCGTTATTTCATCTCACAGTGCTTCATCTGTATTTCGAGGATCTCTTTGCTAGCCTTATTTCTGTTTAATCTAAGAACAGATATTTCGGATCCCTTTGAAGACTATAGGGCCAAAGGAAATATCCTCCGATAACAAAAAGAAAGAATCTTTCTGAGAAATTTCTTCGTGTTCTGTGAAATCATCTCGCAGAGTTACAGCTTTCCCCTCAAGAAGCCTTTCGCTAAGACAGTTCTTTGGAATTGGCAAAGTGATATTTGGAAGCCCATACAGGGCTATGGTGAAAAAGGAATTATCCTCAGATGAAATCTGGAAAGAAGCTTTCTGAGAAACTGTTTAGTGTTCTGTTAATTCATCTCACAGAGTTACATCTGTTTTTCGTGGATCTCTTTGCTAGCCTTATTTCTGTGGAATCTGAGAACAGATATTTCGGATCTCTTTGAAGACTATAGGGCCAAAGGAAATATCCTCCGATTACAAAGAGAAAGAAGCTTTCTGAGAAACTTCTTTGAGTTCTGTGAAATCATCTCACAGAGTTACCGCTTTCCCCTTAAGAAGCCTTTCGCTAAGACAGTTCTTGTGGAATTGGAAAAGTGATATTTGGAAACCCATAGAGGGCTACGGTGAAACATGAAATATCCTCAGATGAAATCTGGAAAGAAGCTTTCTGAGAAACTGGTTAGTGTTCTGTTAATTCATCTCACAGAGTTACATCTGTATTTCGTGGATCTCTTTGCTATCCTTATTTCTGTGGAATCTGAGAACAGATAGTTCGGATCCCTCTGAAGACTATAGGGCCAAAGGAAATACCCTCGGATAACAAAGAGAAAGAAGCTTTCTGAGAAACTACTTTGTGTGCTGTGAAATCATCTCACAGAGTTACAGCTTTCCCCTCAAGAAGCCTTTCGCTAAGACAGTTCTTGTGCAATTGGCAAAGTGATATTTGGAAGCCCATAGAGGGCTATGGTGAAAAAGGAATGAAATCTGGAAAGAAGCTTTCTGAGAAACTGCGTGGTGTTCTATTAATTCAGTTCACAGAGTTACATCTGTATTTCGTGGATCTCTTTGCTAGCCTAATTTCTGTGGAATCTGAAAACAGATATTTCGGATCCCTCTGAAGACTATAGGGCCAAAGGAAAAATCCTCCGATAACAAAGAGAAAGAAGCTTTCTGAGAAACTTCTTTGCGTTATGTGAAATCATCTCACAGAATGACACCTTGCCCCTCAAAAAGCCATTCGCTAAGACAGTTCTTGTGGAATTGGCAAAGTGATATTTGGAAGCCCATAGAGGGCTATGGTGAAAAAGGAAATATCCTCAGATGAAATCTGGAAAGAAGCTTTCTGAAAACTGCTTGGTGTTCTGTTAATTCATCTCACAGAGTTACATCTGTTTTCGTGGATCTCTTTGCTAGCCTTATTTTTGTGGAATCTGATAACAGATATTTCGGATCCCTTTGAAGACTATAGGGCCAAAGGAAATATCCTCAAATGACAAAGAGAAAGAATCTTTCTGAGAAACTTCTTTGGGTTCTGTGAAATCATCTCGCAGAGTTACAGCTTTCCCCTCAAGAAGCCTTTCGCTAAGACAGTTCTTGTGGAATTGGCAAAGTGATATTTGGAAGCCCTAAGAGGGCAATGGTGAAGAAGGAAATATCCTCAGATGAAATCTGGAAAGAAGCTTTCTGAGAAACTGCTTAGTGTTCTGTTAATTCATCTCACAGAGTTACATCTGTATTTCGTGGATCTCTTTGCTATCCTTATTTCTGTGGAATCTGAGAACAGATATTTCGGATCCCTTTGAAGACTATAGGGCCAAAGGAAATATCCTCTGATAACAAAGAGAAAGAAGCTTTCTGAGAAACTGCTTTGTGTTCTGTGAAATCAACTCACAGAGTTACAGCTTTCCGCTCAAGAAGCCTTTCGCTAAGACAGTTCTTGTGGAATTGGCAAAGAGATATTTGGAACCCCTAGAGGGCTATGGTGAAAAAGGAAATATCCTCAGATGAAATCTGGAAAGAAGCTTTCTGAGAAACTGCTTAGTGTTCTGTTAATTCATCTCACAGTGTTATATCTGTATTTCGTGGATCTCTTTTCTAGCCTGATTTCTGTGGAATTTGAGAACAGATATTTCGGATCCCTTTGAAGAATATTGGGCCAAAGGTAATATCCTCTGATAACAAAGAGAAAGAAGCTTTCTGAGAAACTTCTTTGTGTTCTGTGAAATCATCTCACAGAGTTACCGCTTTCCCCTTAAGAAGCCTTTCGCTAAGACAGTTCTTGTGGAATTGGAAAAGTGATATTTGGAAACCCATAGAGGGCTACGGTGAAACATGAAATATCCTCAGATGAAATCTGGAAAGAAGCTTTCTGAGAAACTGGTTAGTGTTCTGTTAATTCATCTCACAGAGTTACATCTGTATTTCGGGGATCTCTTTGATATCCTTATTTCTGTGGAATCTGAGAACAGATATTTCGGATCCCTATGAAGACTATAGGGCCAAAGGAAATACCCTCGGATAACAAAAGGAAAGAAGCTTTCTGAGAAACTACTTTGTGTGCTGTGAAATCATCTCACAGAGTTACAGCTTTCCCCTCAAGAAGGCTTTCGCTAAGACAGTTCTTGTGGAATTGGCAAAGTGATATTTTGAAGACCATAGAGGGCTATGGTGAAAAAGGAAATATCCTCAGATGACATCTGGAAAGAAGCTTCTGAAAAACTGCTTAGTGTTCTGTTAATTCATCTCACAGAGTTACATCTGTATTTCGTGGATCTCTTTGCTAGCCTTATTTCTGTGGAATGTGAGAACAGATATTTCGGATCCCTTTGAAGACTATAGGGCCAAAGGAAACATCCTCCGATTACAAAGAGAAAGAAGCTTTTTGAGAAACTTCTTTGTGTTCAGTGAAATCATCTCACAGAGTTACAGCTTTCCCCTTAAGAAGCCTTTCGCTAAGACAGTTCTTGTGGAATTGGAAAAGTGATATTTGGAAACCCATAGAGGGCTACGGTGAAACATGAAATATCGTCAGATGAAATCTGGAAAGAAGCTTTCTGCGAAACTGGTTAGTGTTCTGTTAATTCATCTCACAGAGTTACATCTGTATTTCGTGGATCTCTTTGATATCCTTATTTCTGTGGAATCTGAGAACAGATATTTCGGATCCCTATGAAGACTATAGGGCCAAAGGAAATACCCTCGGATAACAAAAGGAAAGAAGCTTTCTGAGAAATTACTTCGTGTGCTGTGAAATCATCTCACAGAGTTACAGCTTTCCCCTCAAGAAGGCTTTCGCTAAGACAGTTCTTGTGGAATTGGCAAAGTGATATTTGGAAGCCCTTAGAGGGCTATGGTGAAAAAGGAATGAAATCTGGAAAGAAGCTTTCTGAGAAACTGCGTGGTGTTCTATTAATTCAGCTCACAGAGTTACATCTGTATTTCGTGGATCTCTTTGTTAGCCTTATCTCTGTGGAATCTGAAAACAGATATTTCGGATCCCATTGAAGACTATAGGGCCAAAGGAAATATCCTCCGATAACAAAGAGAAAGAAGCTTTCTGAGAAACTTCTTTGCGTTCTGTGAAATCATCTCACAGAATGACACCTTTCGCCTCAAGAAGCCTTTCGCTACGACAGGTCTTGTGGAATTGGCAAAGTGATATTTGGAACCCCTAGAGGGCAATGGTGAAAAAGGAAATATCCTCAGATGAAATCTCGAAAGAAGCCTTCTGAGAAACTGCTTGGTGTTCTGTTAATTCATCTCACAGAGTTACATCTGTATTTCGTGGATCTCTTTGCTAGCCTTATTTCTGTGGAATCTGAGATCAGATTTTTCGGATCCCTCTGAAGACTATAGGGCCAAAGGAAATATCCTCCGATTACAAAGAGAAAGCTTTCTGAGAAACTTCTTTGTGTTCTGTGAAATCAACTCACAGAGTTACAGCTTTCCCCTCAAGAAGCCTTTCGCTAAGACAGTTCTTGTGGAATTGGCAAAGTGATATTTGGAAGCCCATAGAGGGCTATGATGAAAAAGGAAATATCCTCAGATGAAATCTGGAAAGAAGCTTCTGAAAAACTGCTTAGTGTTCTGTTAATTCATCTCACAGAGTTACATCTGTATTTCGTGGATCTCTTTGCTAGCCTTATTTCTGTGGAATCTGAGAACAGATAATTAGGATCCCTTTGAAGACTATAGTGCCAAAAGAAATATCCTCCGATAACAAAGAGAAAGAAGGTTTCTGAGAAACTTCTTTGTGTCCTGTGAAATCATTTCACAGAGTTACAGCTTTCCCCTCAAGAAGCCTTTCGCTAAGACAGTTCTTGTGGAATTGGCAAAGTGATATTTGGAAGCCCATAGAGGGCTATGGTGAAAAAGGAAATATCCTCAGATGAAATCTGTAAAGAAGCTTTCTAAGAAACTGCTTAGTGTTCTGTTGATTCCTCTCACAGAGTTACATCTGTATTTCGTGGATCTCTTTGCTAGCCTTATGTCTGTGGAATCTGAGAACAGATTTTTCGGATCCCTTTGAAGACTATAGGGCCAAAGGAAATATCCTCCGATTACAAAGAGAAAGCTTTCTGAGAAACTTCTTTGTGTGCTGTGAAATCAACTCACAGAGTTACACCTTTCCCCTCAAAACGCCTTTCGCTAAGACAGTTCTTGTGGAATTGGCAAAGTGATATTTGGAAGCCCATAGAGGGCTCTGGTGAAAAAGGAAATATCCTCAGATGAAATCTGGAAAGAAGCTTTCTGAGAAACTGCTTAGTGTTCTGTTAATTCACCTCACAGAGTTACATCTGTATTTCGTGGATCTCTTTGCTAGCCTTATTTCTGTGGAATCTGAGAACAGATATTTCGGATCCCTTTGAAGAGTATAGGGCCAAAGGAAATATCCTCCGATAACAAAGAGAAAGGAGCTTTCTGAGAAACTTCTTTGTGTTCTGTGAAATCATCTCACAGAGTTACAGCTTTCCGCTCAAGAAGCCTTTCGGTAAGACCGTTCTTGTGGAAATGGCAAAGTGATGATTGGAAGCCCATAGAAGGCTATGGTGAAAAAGGAAATATCCTCAGATGAAATCTGGAAAGAAGCTTTCTGAGAAACTGCTTAGTGTTCTGTTAATTCATCTCACAGAGTTACATCTGTATTTCATGGATCTCTTTGCTAGCCTTATATCTGTGGAATCTGAGAACAGATATTTCGGATCCCTTTGAAGACTATTGGGCCAAAGGAAATATACTCCGATAACAAAGAGAAATAATCTTTCTGAGAAACTTCTTTGTGTTCTGTGAAATCATCTCGCAGAGTTACAGCTTTCCCCTCAAGAAGCCTTTCGCTACGACAGTTCTTGTGGAATTGGCAAAGTGATTTTTGGAAGCCCAAAGAGGGCTATGGTGAAAAAGGAAATATCCTCAGATGAAATCTGGAAAGAAGTTTTCTGAGAAACTGCTTAGTGTTCTGTTAATTCACCTCACAGAGTTACATCTGTATTTCGTGGATCTCTTTGCTAGCCTTATTTCTGTGGAATCTGAGAACAGATTTTTCAGATCCCTTTGAAGACTATAGGGCCAAAGGAAATATCCTCCGATAACAAAGAGAAAGAAGCTTTCTGAGAAACTTCTTTGTGTTCTGTGAAATCATCTCACAAAGTTACAGCTTTCCCCTCAAGAAGACTTTCGCTAAGACAGTTCTTGTGGAATTGGCAAAGTGATATTTGGAACCCCTAGAGGGTTATGGTGAAAAAGGAAATATCCTCAGATGAAATCTGCAAAGAAGCTTTCTGAGAAACTGCTTAGTGTTCTGTTAATTCATCTCACAGAGTTACATCTGTATTTCGTGGATCTCTTTGCTAGCCTTATTTCTGTGGAATCTGAGATCAGATTTTTCGGATCCCTCTGAAGACTATAGGGCCAAAGGAAATATCCTCCGATTACAAAGAGAAAGCTTTCTGAGAAACTTCTTTGTGTTCTGTGAAATCAACTCACAGAGTTACAGCTTTCCCCTCAAAACGCCTTTCATAAGACAGTTCTTGTGGAATTGGCAAAGTGTTATTTGGAAGCCCTTAGTGGGCTATGGTGAAAAAGGAAATATCCTCAGATGAAATCTGGAAAGAAGCTTTCTTAGAAATTGCTAAGTGTTCCGTTAATTCATCTCACAGTGCTTCATCTGTATTTCGAGGATCTCTTTGCTAGCCTTATTTCTGTTTAATCTAAGAACAGATATTTCGGATCCCTTTGAAGACTATAGGGCCAAAGGAAATATCCTCCGATAACAAAAAGAAAGAATCTTTCTGAGAAATTTCTTTGTGTTCTGTGAAATCATCTCGCAGAGTTACAGCTTTCCCCTCAAGAAGCCTTTCGCTAAGACAGTTCTTTGGAATTGGCAAAGTGATATTTGGAAGCCGATACAGGGCTATGGTGAAAAAGGAATTATCCTCAGATGAAATCTGGAAAGAAGCTTTCTGAGAAACTGCTTAGTGTTCTGTTAATTCATCTCACAGAGTTACATCTGTATTTCGTGGATCTCTTTGCTAGCCTTATTTCTGTGGAATCTGAGAACAGATATTTCGGATCCCTTTGAAGACTATAGGGCCAAAGGAAATATCCTCCGATTACAAAGAGAAAGAAGCTTTTTGAGAAACTTCTTTGTGTTCAGTGAAATCATCTCACAGAGTTACAGCTTTCCCCTTAAGAAGGCTTTCGCTAAGACAGTTCTTGTGGAATTGGCAAAGTGATATTTGGAAACCCATAGAGGGCTACGGTGAAACATGAAATATCCTCAGATGAAATCTGGAAAGAAGCTTTCTGAGAAACTGCTTAGTGTTCTGTTAATTCACCTCACAGAGTTACATCTGTATTTCGTGGATCTCTTTGCTAGCCTTATTTCTGTGGAATCTGAGAACAGATATTTCGGATCCCTTTGAAGAGTATAGGGCCAAAGGAAATATCCTCCGATAACAAAGAGAAAGGAGCTTTCTGAGAAACTTCTTTGTGTTCTGTGAAATCATCTCACAGAATTACAGCTTTCCGCTCAAGAAGCCTTTCGGTAAGACCGTTCTTGTGGAAATGGCAAAGTGATATTTTGAAGACCATAGAGGGCTATGGTGAAAAAGGAAATATCCTCAGATGAATTCTGGAAAGAAGCTTCTGAAAAACTGCTTAGTGTTCTGTTAATTCATCTCACAGAGTTACATCTGTATTTCGTGGATCTCTTTGCTAGCCTTATTTCTGTGGAATCTGAGAACAGATATTTCGGATCCCTTTGAAGCCTATAGGGCCAAAGGAAATATCCTCCGATTACAAAGAGAGAGAAGCTTTTTGAGAAACTTCTTTGTGTTCAGTGAAATCATCTCACAGAGTTACAGCTTTCCCCTCAAGAAGGCTTTCGCTAAGACAGTTCTTGTGGAATTGGCAAAGTGATATTTGGAAGACCATAGAGGGCTATGGTGAAAAAGGAATGAAATCTGGAAAGAAGCTTTCTGAGAAACTGCGTGGTGTTCTATTAATTCAGCTCACAGAGTTACATCTGTATTTCGTGGATCTCTTTGTTAGCCTTATCTCTGTGGAATCTGAAAACAGATATTTCGGATCCCATTGAAGACTATAGGGCCAAAGGAAATATCCTCCGATAACAAAGAGAAAGAAGCTTTCTGAGAAACTTCTTTGCGTTCTGTGATATCATCTCAGAGAATGACACCTTTCGCCTCAAGAAGCCTTTCGCTACGACAGGTCTTGTGGAATTGGCAAAGTGATATTTGGAAACCCTAGAGGGCTATGGTGAAAAAGGAAATATCCTCAGATGAAATCTGGAAAGAAGCCTTCTGAGAAACTGCTTGGTGTTCTGTTAATTCATCTCACAGAGTTACATCTGTATTTCGTGGATCTCTTTGCTAGCCTTATTTCTGTGGAATCTGAGATCAGATTTTTCGGATCCCTCTGAAGACTATAGGGCCAAAGGAAATATCCTCCGATTACAAAGAGAAAGCTTTCTGAGAAACTTCTTTGTGTTCTGTGAAATCAACTCACAGAGTTACAGCTTTCCCCTCAAGAAGCCTTTCGCTAAGACAGTTCTTGTGGAATTGGCAAAGGGATATTTGGAAGCCCATAGAGGGCTATGATGAAAAAGGAAATATCCTCAGATGAAATCTGGAAAGAAGCTTCTGAAAAACTGCTTAGTGTTCTGTTAATTCATCTCACAGAGTTACATCTGTATTTTTGGATCTCTTTGCTAGCCTTATTTCTGTGGAATCTGAGAACAGATAATTAGGATCCCTTTGAAGACTATAGTGCCAAAAGAAATATCCTCCGATAACAAAGAGAAAGAAGGTTTCTGAGAAACTTCTTTGTGTCCTGTGAAATCATCTCACAGAGTTACAGCTTTCCCCTCAAGAAGCCTTTCGCTAAGACAGTTCTTGTGGAATTGGCAAAGTGATATTTGGAACCCCTAGAGGGCTATGGTGAAAAAGGAAATATCCTCAGATGAAATCTGGAAAGAAGCTTTCTGAGAAACTGCTTAGTGTTCTGTTAATTCATCTCACAGTGTTATATCTGTATTTCGTGGATCTCTTTGCTAGCCTGATTTCTGTGGAATTTGAGAACAGATATTTCGGATCCCTTTGAAGAATATTGGGCAAAAGGTAATATCCTCTGATAACAAAGAGAAAGAAGCTTTCTGAGAAACTTCTTTGTGTTCTGTGAAATCATCTCGCAGAGTTACAGCTTTCCCCTCAAGAGTGGAATTGGCAAAGTGATATTTGGAAGCCCTTAGAGGGCTATGGTGAAAAAGGATATATCCTCAGATGAAATCTGGAAAGAAGCTTTCTGAGAAACTGCTTAGTGTTCTGTTAATTCATCTCACAGAGTTACAGCTGTATTTCGTGGGTCTCTTTTCTGTCCTTATTTCTGTGGATTCTGAGAACAGTGATTTCGGAACCCTTTGAAGACTATAGGGCCAAAGGAAATATCCTCCGATAACAAAGAGAAAGAAGCTTTCTGAGAAACTTCTTAGTGTTCTGTGAAATCATCTCACAAAGTTACAGCTTTCCCATCAAGAAGCCTTTCGCTAAGACAGTTCTTGTGGAATTGGCAAAGTGATATTTGGAAGCCCTAGAGGGTTATGGTGAAAAAGGAAATATCCTCAGATGAAATCTGGAAAGAAGCTTTCTGAGAAACTGCTTAGTGTTCTGTTAATTCATCTCACAGTGTTATATCTGTATTTCGTGGATCTCTTTGCTAGCCTGATTTCTGTGGAATTTGAGAACAGATATTTCGGATCCCTTTGAAGACTATTGGGCCAAAGGAAATATCCTCTGATAACAAAGAGAAAGAAGCTTTCTGAGAAACTTCTTTGTGTTCTGTGAAATCATCTCGCAGAGTTACAGCTTTCCCCTAAAGAAGCCTTTCGCTAAGACAGGTCTTGTGGAATTGGCAAAGTGATATTTGGAAGCCCTTAGAGTGCTATGGTGAAAAAGGAAATATCCCCAGATGAAACCTGGAAAGAAGCTTTCTGAGAAACTGCTTAGTGTTCTGTTAATTCATCTCACAGAGTTACATCTGTATTTCGTGGGTCTCTTTGCTATCCTTACTTCTGTGGAATCTGAGAACAGATATTTCGGATCCCTTTGAAGACTATAGGGCCAAAGGAAATATCCTCCGATTACAAAGAGAAAGAAGCTTTTTGAGAAACTTCTTTGTGTTCAGTGAAATCATCTCACAGAGTTACAGCTTTCCCCTTAAGAAGCCTTTCGCTAAGACAGTTCTTGTGGAATTGGAAAAGTGATATTTGGAAACCCATAGAGGGCTACGGTGAAACATGAAATATCCTCAGATGAAATCTGGAAGGAAGCTTTCTGAGAAACTGGTTAGTGTTCTGTTAATTCATCTCACAGAGTTACATCTGTATTTCGTGGATCTCTTTGATATCCTTATTTCTGTGGAATCTGAGAACAGATATTTCGGATCCCTATGAAGACTATAGGGCCATAGGAAATACCCTCGGATAACAAAGAGAAAGAAGCTTTCTGAGAAACTACTTTGTGTGCTGTGAAATCATCTCACAGAGTTACAGCTTTCCCCTCAAGAAGGCTTTCGCTAAGACAGTTCTTGTGGAATTGGCAAAGTGATATTTTGAAGACCATAGAGGGCTATGGTGAAAAAGGAAATATCCTCAGATGAAATCTGGAAAGAAGCTTCTGAAAAACTGCTTAGTGTTCTGTTAATTCATCTCACAGAGTTACATCTGTATTTCGTGGATCTCTTTGCTAGCCTTATTTCTGTGGAATCTGAGAACAGATAATTAGGATCCCTTTGAAGACTATAGTGCCAAAAGAAATATCCTCCGATAACAAAGAGAAAGAAGGTTTCTGAGAAACTTCTTTGTGTCCTGTGAAATCATCTCACAGAGTTACAGCTTTCCCCTCAGGAAGCCTTTCGCTAAGATAGTTCTTGTGGAATTGGCAAAGTGATATTTGGAAGCCCATAGAGGGCTATGGTGAAAAAGGAAATATCCTCATATGAAATCTGGAAAGAATCCTTCTGAGAAACTGCTTGGTGTTCTGTTACTTCATCTCTGAGGGTTACATCTGTATTTCGTGGATATCTTTGCTAGCCTTATTTCTGTGGAATCTGAGAACAGATATTTCGGATCCCTTTGAAGACTATGGGGCCAAAGGAAATATCCTCCGATAACAAAGAGAAGGAAGCTTTTTGAGAAACTTCTTTTTGGTCTGTGAAATCATCTCACAGAGTTACAGCTTTCCCCTCAAGAAGCCTTTCGCTAAGACAGTTCTTGTGGAATTGGCAAAGTGATATTTGGAAGCCCATACAGGGCTACGGTGAAACAGGAAATATCCTCAGATGAAATCTGGAAAGAAGCTTTCTGAGAAACTGCTTAGTGTTCTGTTAATTCATCTCACAGAGTTACATCTGTATTTCGTGGATCTCTTTGCTATCCTTATTTCTGTGTAATCTGAGAACAAATATTTCGGATCCCTCTGAAGACTATAGGGCCAAAGGAAATACCCTCGGATAACAAAGAGAAAGAAGCTTTCTGAGAAACTATTTTGTGTGCTGTGAAATCATCTCACAGAGTTACAGCTTTCCCCTCAAGAAGGCTTTCGCTAAGACAGTTCTTTTGGAATTGGCAAAGTGATATTTGGAAGCCCATAGAGGGCTATGGTGAAAAAGGAATGAAATCTGGAAAGAAGCTTTCTGAGAAACTGCCTGGTGTTCCATTAATTCAGTTCACAGAGTTACATCTGTATTTCGTGGATCTCTTTGCTAGCCTAATTTCTGTGGAATCTGAAAACAGATATTTCGGATCCCTCTGAAGACTATAGGGCCAAAGGAAAAATCCTCCGATAACAAAGAGAAAGAAGCTTTCTGAGAAACTTCTTTGTGTTCTGTGAAATCATCTCACAGAATGACACCTTGCCCCTCAAGATGCCATTCGCTAAGACAGTTCTTGTGGAATTGGCAAAGTGATATTTGGAAGCCCATAGAGGGCTATGGTGAAAAAGGAAATATCCTCAGATGAAATCTGGAAAGAAGCTTTCTGAGAAACTGCTTGGTGTTCTGTTAATTCATCTCACAGAGTTACATCTGTTTTCGTGGATCTCTTTGCTAGCCTTATTTCTGTGGAATCTGAGAACAGATATTTCGGATCCCTTTGAAGACTATAGGGCCAAAGGAAATATCCTCAAATGACAAAGAGAAAGAATCTTTCTGAGAAACTTCTTTGGGTTCTGTGAAATCATCTCGCAGAGTTACAGATTTCCCCTCAAGAAGCCTTTCGCTACGACAGTTCTTGTGGAATTGGCAAAGTGATATTTGGAAGCCCTGAGAGGGCTATGGTGAAAAAGGAAATATCCTCAGATGAAATCTGGAAAGAAGCTCTCTGAGAAACTGCTTAGTGTTCTGTTAATTCATCTCACAGAGTTACATCTGTATTTCGTGGATCTCTTTGCTATCCTTATTTCTGTGGAATCTGAGAACAGATATTTCGGATCCCTTTGAAGACTATAGGGCCAAAGGAAATATCCTCCGATAACAAAGAGAAAGAAGCTTTCTGAGAAACCTCTTTGTGTTCTGTGAAATCATCTCACAGAGTTACAGCTTTCCGCTCAAGAAGCCTTTCGCTAAGACAGTTCTTGTGGAATTGGCAAAGTGATATTTGGAACCCGAGAGGGCTATGGTGAAAAAGGAAATATCCTCAGATGAAATCTGGAAAGAAGCTTTCTGAGAAACTGCTTAGAGTTCTGTTAATTCATCTCACAGTGTTATATCTGTATTTCGTGGATCTCTTTGCTAGCCTGATTTCTGTTTAATTTGAGGACAGATATTTCGGATCCCTTTGAAGAATATTGGGCCAAAGGTAATATCCTCTGATAACAAAGAGAAAGAAGCTTTCTGAGAAACTTCTTTGTGTTCTGTGAAATCATCTCGCAGTGTTACAGCTTTCCCCTCAAGAAGACTTTCGCTAAGACAGGTCTTGTGGAATTGGCAAAGTGATATTTGGAAGCCCTTAGAGGGCTATGGTGAAAAAGGAAATATCCCCAGATGAAATCTGGAAAGAAGCTTTCTGAGAAACTGCTTAGTGTTCTGTTAATTCATCTCACAGATTTACAGCTGTATTTCGTGGGTCTCTTTTCTGTCCTTATATCTGTGGAATCTGAGAACAGTTATTTCGGATCCCTTTGAAGACTATAGGGCCAAAGGAAATATCCTCCGATTACAAAGAGAAAGAAGCTTTCTGAGAAACTTCTTTGTTTTCTGTGAAATCATCTAACAGAGTTAAAGCTTTCCACTCAAGAAGCCTTTCGTTAAGACAGTTCTTGTGGAATTGGCAAAGTGATATTTGGAAGCCCATAGAGGGCTACGGTGAAAAAGGAAATATCCTCAGATGAAATGTGGAAAGAAGCTCTGAGAAACTGCTTAGTGTTCTGTTAATTCATCTCACAGAGTTACATCTGTATTTCGTGGATCTCTTTGCTAGCCTTATTTCTGTGGAATCTGAGAACAGATATTTCGGATCCCTTTGAAGACTATAGGGCCAAAGGAAATATCCTCCGATAACAAAGAGAAAGAAGCTTTCTGAGAAACTTCTTTGTGTTCTGTGAAATCATCTCACAAAGTTACAGCTTTCCCCTCAAGAAGCCTTTCGCTAAGACAGTTCTTGTGGAATTGGCAAAGTGATATTTGGAACCCCTAGAGGGTTATGGTGAAAAAGGAAATATCCTCAGATGAAATCTGGAAAGAAGCTTTCTTAGAAATTGCTAAGTGTTCCGTTAATTCATCTCACAGTGCTTCATCTGTATTTCGAGGATCTCTTTGCTAGCCTTATTTCTGTTTAATCTAAGAACAGATATTTCGGATCCCTTTGAAGACTATAGGGCCAAAGGAAATATCCTCCGATAACAAAAAGAAAGAATCTTTCTGAGAAATTTCTTTGTGTTCTGTGAAATCATCTCGCAGAGTTACAGCTTTCCCCTCAAGAAGCCTTTCGCTAAGACAGTTCTTTGGAATTGGCAAAGTGATATTTGGAAGCCCATACAGGGCTATGGTGAAAAAGGAATTATCCTCAGATGAAATCTGGAAAGAAGCTTTCTGAGAAACTGCTTAGTGTTTTGTTAATTCACCTCACAGAGTTACATCTGTATTTCGTGGATCTCTTTGCTAGCCTTATTTCTGTGGAATCTGAGAACAGATATTTCGGATCCCTTTGAAGACTATAGGGCCAAAGGAAATATCCTCCGATTACAAAGAGAAAGAAGCTTTTTGAGAAACTTCTTTGTGTTCAGTGAAATCATCTCACAGAGTTACAGCTTTCCCCTTAAGAAGGCTTTCGCTAAGACAGTTCTTGTGGAATTGGCAAAGTGATATTTGGAAACCCATAGAGGGCTACGGTGAAACATGAAATATCCTCAGATGAAATCTGGAAAGAAGCTTTCTGAGAAACTGCTTAGTGTTCTGTTAATTCATCTCACAGAGTTACATCTGTATTTCGTGGATCTCTTTGCTAGCCTTATTTCTGTGGAATCTGAGAACAGATATTTCGGATCCCTTTGAAGACTATAGGGCCAAAGGAAATATCCTCCGATTACAAAGAGAAAGAAGCTTTTTCAGAAACTTCTTTGTGTTCAGTGAAATCATCTCACAGAGTTACAGCTTTCCCCTTAAGAAGCCTTTCGCTAAGACAGTTCTTGTGGAATTGGAAAAGTGATATTTGGAAACCCATAGAGGGCTACGGTGAAACATGAAATATCCTCAGATGAAATCTGGAAAGAAGCTTTCTGAGAAACTGGTTAGTGTTCTGTTAATTCATCTCACAGAGATACATCTGTATTTCGTGGATCTCTTTGCTATCCTTATTTCTGTGGAATCTGAGAACAGATATTTCGGATCCCTCTGAAGACTATAGGGCCAAAGGAAATACCCTCGGATAACAAAGAGAAAGAAGCTTTCTGAGAAACTACTTTGTGTGCTGTGAAATCATCTCACAGAGTTACAGCTTTCCCCTCAAGAAGCCTTTCGCTAAGACAGTTCTTGTGCAATTGGCAAAGTGATATTTGGAAGCCCATAGAGGGCTATGGTGAAAAAGGAATGAAATCTGGAAAGAAGCTTTCTGAGAAACTTCTTTGTGTTCTGTGAAATCATCTCGCAGAGTTACAGCTTTCCCCTCAAGAAGACTTTCGCTAAGACAGGTCTTGTGGAATTGGCAAAGTGATATTTGGAAGCCCTTAGAGGGCTATGGTGAAAAAGGAAATATCCTCAGTTGAAATCTGGAAAGAAGCTTTCTGAGAAACTGCTTAGTGTTCTGTTAATTCATCTCACAGAGTTACAGCTGTATTTCGTGGGTCTCTTTTCTGTCCTTATTTCTGTGGAATCTGAGAACAGTGATTTCGGATCCCTTTGAAGACTATAGGGCCAAAGGAAATATCCTCCGATTACAAAGAGAAAGAAGCTTTCTGAAAAACTTCTTTGTTTTCTGTGAAATCATCTCACAGAGTTAAAGCTTTCCATTCAAGAAGCCTTTCGTTAAGACAGTTCTTGTGGAATTGGCAAAGTGATATTTGGAAGCCCATAGAGGGCTACGGGGAAAAGGAAATATCCCCAGATGAAATGTGGAAAGAAGCTCTGAGAAACTGCTTAGTGTTCTGTTAATTCATCTCACAGAGTTACATCTGTATTTCGTGGATCTCTTTGCTAGCCTTATTTCTGTGGAATCTGAGAACAGATATTTCGGATCCCTTTGAAGACAATAGGGCCAAAGGAAATATCCTCAGATAACAAACTGAAAGAAGCTTTCTGAGAAACTTCCCTGTGTTCTGTGAAATCATCTCACAGAGTTACAGCTTTCCCCTCAAGAAGCCTTTCGCTAAGACAGTTTTTGTGGAATTGGCAAAGTGATATTTGGAAGCCCATAGAAGGCTATGGTGAAAAAGGAAATATCCTCAGATGAAATCTGGAAAGAAGCTTTCTGAGAAACTGCTTAGTGTTCTGTTAATTCACCTCACAGAGTTACATCTGTATTTCGTGGATCTCTTTGCTAGCCTTATTTCTGTGGAATCTGAGAACAGATATTTCGGATCCCTTTGAAGACTATAGGGCCAAAGGAAATATCCTTCGATAACAAAGAGAAAGAAGCTTTCTGAGAAACTTCTTTGTTTTCTGTGAAATCATCTCACAGAGTTACAGCTTTCCGCTCAAGAAGCCTTTCGGTAAGACAGTTCTTGTGGAAATGGCAAAGTGATATTTGGAAGCCCATAGAAGGCTATGGTGAAAAAGGAAATATCCTCAGATGAAATCTGGAAAGAAGCTTTCTGAGAAACTGCTTAGTGTTCTGTTAATTCATCTCACAGAGTTACATCTGTATTTCATGGATCTCTTTGCTAGCCTTATTTCTGTGGAATCTGATAACAGATATTTTGGATCCCTTTGAAGACTATTGGGCCAAAGGAAATATACTCCGATAACAAAGAGAAAGAAGCTTTCTCAGAAACTTCTTTGTGTTCTGTGAAATCATCGCACAAAGTTACAGCTTTCCCCTCAAGAAGCCTTTCTCTAAGACGGTTCTTGTGGAATTGGCAAAGTGATTTTTGGAAGCCCTAGAGGGTTATGGTGAAAAAGGAAATATCCTCAGATGAAATCTGGAAAGAAACTTTCTGAGAAACTGCTTAGTGTTCTGTTAATTCATCTCACAGTGTTATATCTGTATTTCTTGGATCTCTTTGCTAGCCTGATTTCTGTGGAATTTGAGAACAGATATTTCGGATCCCTTTGAAGACTATTAGGCCAAAGGAAATATCCTCTGATAACAAAGAGAAAGAAGCTTTCTGAGAAAGTTCTTTGTGTTCTGTGAAATCATCTCGCAGAGTTACAGCTTTCCCCTCAAGAAGCCTTTCGCAAAGACAGTTCTTGTGGAATTGGCAAAGTGATATTTGGAAGCCCTTAGAGGGCTATGGTGAAAAAGGAAATATCCTCAGATGAAATCTGGAAAGAAGCTTTCTGAGACACTGCTTAGTGTTCTGTTAATTCATCTCACAGAGTTACATCTCTATTTCGTGGGTCTCTTTTCTGTGCTTATTTCTGTGGAATCTGAGAACAGTTATTTCGGATCCCTTTGAAGACTATAGGGCCAAAAGAAATATCCTCCGATTACAAAGAGAAAGAAGCTTTCTGAGAAACTTCTTTGTTTTCTGTGAAATCATCTCACAGAGTTAAAGCTTTCCACTCAAGAAGTCTTTCGCTAAGACAGTTCTTGTGGAATTGGCAAAGTGATATTTGGAAGCCCATAGAGGGCTACGGTGAAAAAGGAAATATCCTCAGATGAAATCTGGAAAGAAGCTCTGAGAAACTGCTTAGTGTTCTGTTAATTCATCTCACAGAGTTACATCTGTATTTCGTGGATCTCTTTGCTAGCCTTATTTCTGTGGAATCTGAGAACAGATATTTCGGATCCCATTGAAGAACATAGGGCCAAAGGAAGTATCCTCCGATAACAAACAGAAAGAAGCTTTCCGAGAAACTTCCCTGTGTTCTGTGAAATCATCTCACAGAGTTACAGCTTTCGCCTCAAGAAGCCTTTCGCTAAGACAGTTCTTGTGGAATTGGCAAAGTGATATTTGGAAGCCCATAGAGGGCTATGGTGAAAAAGGGAATATCCTCAGATGAAATCTGGAAAGAAGCTTTCTGAGAAACTGCTTAGTGTTCTGTTAATTCATCTCACAGAGTTACATCTGTATTTCATGGATCTCTTTGCTAGCCTTATTTCTGTGGAATCTGAGAACAGATATTTCGGATCCCTTTGAAGACGATAGGGCCAAAGGAAATATCCTCCGATAACAAAGAGAAAGAAGCTTTCTGAGAAACTTCTTTGTGTTCTGTGAAATCATCTCACAGAGTTACAGATTTCCCCTCAAGAAGCCTTTCACTAAGACAGTTCTTGTGGAATTGGCAAAGTGATATTTGGAAGCCCATAGAGGGCTATGGTGAAAAAGGAAATATCCTCAGATGACATCTGGAAAGAAGCTTTCTGAGACACTGCTTAGTGTTCTGTTAATTCCTCTCACAGAATTACATCTGTATTTCGTGAATCTCTTTGCTAGCCTTATTTCTGTGGAATCTGAGAACAGATATTTCGGATCGTTCTAAGACTATAGGGCCAAAGAAATATCCTCCGATAACAAAGAGAAAGAAGCTTTCTGAGAAACTTCTTTGTGTTCTCTGAAATCAACTCACAGAGTTACATCTTTCCCCTCAAGAAGGCTTTCGCTAAGACAGTTCTTGTGGAATTGGCAAAGTGATATTTGGAAGCCTATAGAGGGCTATGGTGAAAAAAGAAATATCCTCAGATGAAATCTGGAAAGAAGCTTTCTGAGAAACTGCTTAGTGTTTTATTAATTCATCTCACAGAGTTACTTCTGTATTTCTTTTATCTCTTTGCTAGCCTTATTTCTGTGGAATCTGAGAACAGATATTTCGGATCCCTTTGAAGACTATAGGGCTAAAGGAAATATCCTCCGATTACAAAGAGAAGGAAGCTTTTTGAGAAACTTCTTTGTGTTCTGTGAAATCATCTCACAGAGTTACAGCTTTCGCCTCAAGAATCCTTTCGCTAAGACATTTCTTGCGGAATTGGCAAAGTGATATTTGGAAGCCCATAGTGGGCTTTGGTGAAAAAGGACATATCCTCAGATGAAATCTGGAAAGAAGCTTTCTGAGAAACTGCTTGGTGTTCTGTTAATTCCTCTCACAGAGTTACATCTGTATTTCGTGGATCTCTTTGCTAGCCTTATTTCTGTGGAATCTGAGAACAGATATTACGGATCGTTTTCAGACTAAAGGGCCAAAGGAAATAACCTCCGATAACAAAGAGAAAGAAGCTTTCTGAGAAACTTCTTTGTGTTCTGTGAAATCCACTCACAAAGTTACATCTTTCCCCTCAAGAAGCCTTTCGCTAAGACAGTTCTTGTGGAATTGGCAAAGTGATATTTTGAAGCTCATAGAGGGCTATGGTGAAAAAGGAAATATCCTCAGATGAAATCTGGAAAGAAGCTTTCTGAGAAAATGCTTACTGTTCTGTTAATTCATCTCACAGAGTTACATCTGTATTTCGTGGATCTCTTTGCTAGCCTTATTTCTGTGGAATCTGAGAACCGATATTTCGGATCCCTTTGAAGACTATAGGGCCAAAGGAAATATCCTCCGATAACAAAGAGAAAGAAGCTTTCTGAGAAACTTCTTTGTGTGCTGTGAAATCATCTCACAGAGTTACAGCTATCCCCTCAAGAAGCCTTTCGCTAAGACAGTTCTTGTGGAATTGGCAAAGTGATATTTGGAAGCCCATAGAGGGCTATGGTAAAAAAGGAAATATCCTCAGATCAAATCTGAAAAGAAGCTTTCTGAGAACCTGCTTAGTGTTTTGTTAATTCATCTCACAGAGTTACTTCTGTATTTCGAGGATCTCTTTGCTAGCCTTATTTCTGTGGAATCTGAGAACAGATATTTCGGATCCCTTTGAAGACTATAGGGCTAAAGGAAATATCCTCCGATTACAAAGAGAAGGAAGCTTTTTGAGAAACTTCTTTGTGTTCTGTGAAATCATTTCACAGAGTTACAGCTTTCGCCTCAAGAAGCCTTTCGCTAAGACGGTTCTTGTGGAATTGGCAAAGTGATATTTGGAAGCCCGTGGTGGGCTTTGGTGAAAATGGAAATATCCTCAGATCGAATCTGGAAAGAAGCTTTCTGAGAAACTGCTTGGTGTTCTGTTAATTCATCTCACAGAGTTACATCTGTATGTCGTGGATCTCTTTGCTAGCCTTATTTCTGTGGAATCTGAAAACAGATATTTCGGATCCCTTTGAAGAATATAGGGCCAAAGGATATATCCTCCGATAACAAAGAGAAAGAAGCTTTCTGAGAAACTTCTTTGTGTGCTGTGAAATCATCTCACAGAGCTACAGCTTTCCCCTCAAGAAGCCTTTCGCTAAGACAGTTCTTGTGGAATTGGCAAAGTGATATTTGGAAGCCCATAGAGGGCTATGGTGAAAAAGGAATGAAATCTGGAAAGAAGCTTTCTGAGAAACTGCGTGATGTTCTATTAATTCAGTTCACGAGGTTACATCTGTATTTCTTGGATCTCTTTGCTAGCCTAATTTCTGTGGAATCTGAAAACAGATATTTCGGATCCCTTTGAAGACTATTGGGCCAAAGGAAAAATCCTCCGATAACAAAGAGAAAGAAGCTTTCTGAGAAACTTCTTTGCGTTATGTGAAATCATCTCACAGAATGACACCTTTCACCTCAAGAAGCCATTCGCTAAGACAGTTCTTGGGGAATTGGCAACGTGATATTTGGAAGCCCATACAGGGCTATGGTGAAAAAGGAAATATCCTCATATGAAATCTGGAAAGAAGCCTTCTGAGAAACTGCTTGGTGTTCTGTTACTTCATCTCAGAGGTTTACATCTGTATTTCGTGGATCTTTTTGCTATCCTTATTTCTGTGGAATCTGAGAACAGATATTTCGGATCCCTATGAAGAGTATAGGGCCAAAGGAAATACCCTCGGATAACAAAGAGAAAGAAGCTTTCTGAGAAACTACTTTGTGTGCTGTGAAATCATCTCACAGAGTTACAGCTTTCCCCTCAGGAAGGCTTTCGCTAAGACAGTTCTTGTGGAATTGGCAAAGTGATATTTGGAAGCCCATAGAGGGCTATGGTGAAAAAGGAATGAAATCTGGAAAGAAGCTTTCTGAGAAACTGGTTAGTGTTCTGTTAATTCATCTCACAGAGTTACATCTGTATTTCGTGGATCGCTTTCATATCCTTATTTATGTGGAATCTGAGAACAGATATTTCGGATCCCTTTGAAGACTATAGGGCCAAAGGAAATATCCTCAAATGACAAAGAGAAAGAAGCTTTCTGAGAAACTTCTTGGTGTTCTGTGAAATCATCTCACAGAGTTACAGGTTTCCCCTCAAGAAGCCTTTCGCTGAGACAGTTCTTGTGGAATTGGCAAAGTAATATTTGGAATCCCATAGAGGGCTATGGTGAAAAAGGAAATATCCTCAGATGAAATCTGGAAAGAAGCTTTCAGAGACACTGCTTAGTGTTCTGTAAATTCCTCTCACAGAGTTACTTCTGTATTTCGTGAATCTCTTTGCTAGCCTTATTTCTGTGGAATCTGAGAACAGATATTTCGGATCGTTTTAAGACTATAGGGCCAATGGAATTATGCTCCGATAACAAATAGAAGGAAGCTTTCTGAGAAACTTCTTTGTGTTCTGTGAAATCATCTCACAGGGTTACAGCTTTCCCCTCAAGAAGCCTTTCGCTAAGACAGTTCTTGTGGAATTGGCAAAGTGATATTTGGAAGCCCATAGTGGGCTATGGTGAAAAAGGAAATATCATCAGATGAAATCTGGAAAGAAGCTTTCTGAGAAACTGCTTAGTGTTCTGTTAATTCATCTCACAGAGTTACATCTGTATTTCTTGGATCTCTTTGCTAGCCTTGTTTCTGTGGAATCTGAGAACAGATATTTCGGATCACTTTGAAGACTATAGTGCCAAAGGAAATATCCTCCGATAACAAAGAGAAAGAATCTTTTGGAGAAACTTCTTTGTGTTCTGTGAAATCATCTCGCAGAGTTACAGCTTTCCCCTCAAGAAGCCTTTCGCTAAGACAGTTCTTGTAAAATTAGCGAAGTGATATTTGGAAGCCCATAGAGGGCTAAGGTGAAAAAGGAAATATCCTCAGATAAAATCTGGAAAGAAGATTTCTGAGAAACTGCTTAGTGTTCTGTTAATTCATCTCACACAGTTACATCTGTATTTCGTGGATCTCTTTGCTAGCCTTATTTCTGTGGAATCTGAGAACAGATATTTCGGACCCCTTTGAAGACTATAGGGCCAAAGGTAATATCCTCCGATAACAAAGAGAAAGAATCTTTTGGATAAACTTCTTTGTGTTCTGTGAAATCATCTCGCAGAGTTACAGCTTTCCCCTCAAGAAGCCTTTCGCTAAGACAGTTCTTGTGGATTTCGCACAGTGATATTTGGAAGCCCATAGAGGGATATGGTGAAAAAGGAAATATCCTCAGATGAAATCTGGAAAGAAGCTTTCTGAGACACTGCTTAGTGTTCTGTTAATTCCTCTCACAGAGTTACATCTGTATTTCGTGGATCTCTTTGCTAGCCTTATTTCTGTGGAATCTGAGAACAGATATTTCGGATCGTTTTAAGACTATAGGGCCAAAGGAAATATTCTCCAATAACAAAGAGAAAGAAGCTTTCTGAGAAACTTCTTTGTGTGCTGTGAAATCATCCCACAGAGTTACAGCTTTTCCCTCAAGAAGCCTTTCGCTAAGACAGTTCTTGTGGAATTGGCAAAGTGATATTTGGAAGCCCATACAGGGATATGGTGAAAAAGGAAATATCCTCAGATGAAATCTGGAAAGAAGCTTTCTGAGAGCCTGCTTAGTGTTCTGTTAATTCATCTCAGAGAGTTACATCTGTATTTCGTGGATCTCTTTGCTAGCCTTATTTCTGTGGAATTTGAGAACAGATATTTCGGATGCCTTTGAAGACTATAGGGCCAAAGGAAATATCCTCCGATTACAAAGAGAAGGAAGCATTTTGAGAAACTTCTTTGTGTTCTGTTAAATCATCTCACAGAGTTACAGCTTTCGCCTCAAGAAGCCTTTCGCTAAGACAGTTCTTGTGGAATTGGCAAAGTGATATTTGGAAGCCCATAGTGGGCTTTGGTGAAAAAGGAAATATCCTCAGATGAAATCTGGAAAGAAGCTTTCTGACAAACTGCTTAGTGTTCTGTTAATTCATCACACAGAGTTACATCTGTATTTCGTGGATCTCTTTGCTAGCCTTATTTCTGTGGAATCTGAGAACAGATATTTCGGATCCCTTTGAAGACTATTGGGCCAAAGGAAATATCCTCCGATAACAAAGAGAAAGAATCATTTTGAGAAACTTCTTTGTGTTCTGTGAAATCATCTCGCAGAGTTACAGCTTTCCCCTCAAGAAGCCTTTCGCTAAGACAGTTCTTGTGGAATTGGCAAAGTGATATTTGGAAGCCCTTAGAGGGCTATGGTGAAAAAGGAAATATCCTCAGATGAAATCTGGAAAGAAGCTTTCTGAGAAACTGCTTAGTGTTCTGTTAATTCATCTCACAGAGTTACATCTGTATTTCATGGATCTCTTTGCTAGCCTTATTTCTGTGGAATCTGAAAACAGATATTTCGGATCCCTTTGAAGACTATTGGGCCAAAGGTAATATCCTCTGATTACAAAGAGAAAGCTTTCTGAGAAACTTCTTTTTGTTCTGTGAAATCAACTCACATAGTTACAGCTTTCCCCTCAAGAAGCCTTTCGCTAAGACAGTTCTTGTGGAATTGGCAAAGTGATATTTGGAAGCCCATAGTGGGCTATGGTGAAAAAGGAAATATCATCAGATGAAATCTGGAAAGAAGCTTTCTGAGAAACTGCTTAGTGTTCTGTTAATTCATCTCACAGAGTTACATCTGTATTTCTTGGATCTCTTTGCTAGCCTTGTTTCTGTGGAATCTGAGAACAGATATTTCGGATCACTTTGAAGACTATAGTGCCAAAGGAAATATCCTCCGATAACAAAGAGAAAGAATCTTTTGGAGAAACTTCTTTGTGTTCTGTGAAATCATCTCGCAGAGTTACAGCTTTCCCCTCAAGAAGCCTTTCGCTAAGACAGTTCTTGTAAAATTAGCGAAGTGATATTTGGAAGCCCATAGAGGGCTAAGGTGAAAAAGGAAATATCCTCAGATAAAATCTGGAAAGAAGATTTCTGAGAAACTGCTTAGTGTTCTGTTAATTCATCTCACACAGTTACATCTGTATTTCGTGGATCTCTTTGCTAGCCTTATTTCTGTGGAATCTGAGAACAGATATTTCGGACCCCTTTGAAGACTATAGGGCCAAAGGTAATATCCTCCGATAACAAAGAGAAAGAATCTTTTGGATAAACTTCTTTGTGTTCTGTGAAATCATCTCGCAGAGTTACAGCTTTCCCCTCAAGAAGCCTTTCGCTAAGACAGTTCTTGAGGATTTCGCACAGTGATATTTGGAAGCCCATAGAGGGATATGGTGAAAAAGGAAATATCCTCAGATGAAATCTGGAAAGAAGCTTTCTGAGACACTGCTTAGTGTTCTGTTAATTCCTCTCACAGAGTTACATCTGTATTTCGTGGATCTCTTTGCTAGCCTTATTTCTGTGGAATCTGAGAACAGATATTTCGGATCGTTTTAAGACTATAGGGCCAAAGGAAATATTCTCCAATAACAAAGAGAAAGAAGCTTTCTGAGAAACTTCTTTGTGTGCTGTGAAATCATCCCACAGAGTTACAGCTTTTCCCTCAAGAAGCCTTTCGCTAAGACAGTTCTTGTGGAATTGGCAAAGTGATATTTGGAAGCCCATACAGGGATATGGTGAAAAAGGAAATATCCTCAGATGAAATCTGGAAAGAAGCTTTCTGAGAGCCTGCTTAGTGTTCTGTTAATTCATCTCACAGAGTTACTTCTGTATTTCGTTTATCTCTTTGCTAGCCTTATTTCTGTGGAATCTGAGATCAGATATTTTGGATCCCTTTGAAGACTATAGGGCCAAAGGAAATATCCTCCGATTACAAAGAGAAGGAAGCATTTTGAGAAACTTCTTTGTGTTCTGTTAAATCATCTCACAGAGTTACAGCTTTCGCCTCAAGAAGCCTTTCGCTAAGACAGTTCTTGTGGAATTGGCAAAGTGATATTTGGAAGCCCATAGTGGGCTTTGGTGAAAAAGGAAATATCCTCAGATGAAATCTGGAAAGAAGCTTTCTGACAAACTGCTTAGTGTTCTGTTAATTCATCACACAGAGTTACATCTGTATTTCGTGGATCTCTTTGGTAGCCTTATTTCTGTGGAATCTGAGAACAGATATTTCGGATCCCTTTGAAGACTATTGGGCCAAAGGAAATATCCTCCGATAACAAAGAGAAAGAATCATTTTGAGAAACTTCTTTGTGTTCTGTGAAATCATCTCGCAGAGTTACAGCTTTCCCCTCAAGAAGCCTTTCGCTAAGACAGTTCTTGTGGAATTGGCAAAGTGATATTTGGAAGCCCTTAGAGGGCTATGGTGAAAAAGGAAATATCCTCAGATGAAATCTGGAAAGAAGCTTTCTGAGAAACTGCTTAGTGTTCTGTTAATTCATCTCACAGAGTTACATCTGTATTTCATGGATCTCTTTGCTAGCCTTATTTCTGTGGAATCTGAAAACAGATATTTCGGATACCTTTGAAGACTATTGGGCCAAAGGTAATATCCTCTGATTACAAAGAGAAAGCTTTCTGAGAAACTTCTTTTTGTTCTGTGAAATCAACTCACATAGTTACAGCTTTCCCCTCAAGAAGCCTTTCGCTAAGACAGTTCTTGTGGAATTGGCAAAGTGATATTTGGAAGCCCATAGTGGGCTATGGTGAAAAAGGAAATATCATCAGATGAAATCTGGAAAGAAGCTTTCTGAGAAACTGCTTAGTGTTCTGTTAATTCATCTCACAGGGTTACATCTGTATTTCGTATATCCCTTTGGTAGCCTTATTTCTGTGGAATCTGAGAACAGATAATTCGGATCCCTTTGAAGACTATAGGGCCAAAGGAAATATCCTCCGATAACAAAGAGAAAGAAGCTTTCTGAGAAACTTCTTTGTGTTCTGTGAAATCATATCACAGAGTTACAGCTTTCCCCAAAAGAAGCCTTTCGCTAAGACAGTTCTTGTGGAATTGGCAAAGTGATATTTGGAAGCCCATAGAGGGCTGCGGTGAAAAAAAAAAAATCCTCAGATGAAATCTGGAAAGAAGCTTTCTGACAAACTGCTTAGTGTTCTGTTAATTCATCTCACAGAGTTACATCTGTATTTCGTGGATCTCTTTGCTAGCCTTATTTCTGTGGAATCTGAGAACAGATATTTCGGATCCCTTTGAAGACTATAGGGCCAAAGGAAATATCCTCTGATAACAAAGAGAAAGAAGCTTTCTGAGAAACTTCTTTGTGTTCTGTGAAATCATCTCACAGAGTTACAGCTTTCCCCTCAAGAAGCCTTTCGCTAAGAGAGTTCTTGTGGAATTGGCAAAGAGATATTTGGAACCCCGTAGAGGGCTATGGTGAAAAAGGAAATATCCTCAGATGAAATCTGGAAAGAAGCTTTCTGAGAAACGGTTTAGTGTTCTGTTAATTCATCTCACAGAGTTACACCTGTATTTCGTGGATCTCTTTGCTAGCCTTATTTCTGTGGAATCTGAGAACAGATATATCGGATCCCTTTGAAGACTATAGGGCCAAAGGAAATATCCTCCGATAACAAATAGAAAGAAGCTTTCTGAGAAACCTCCTTGTGTTCTGTGAAATCATCTCACAGAGTTACAGCTTTCCCCTCAAGAAGCCTTTCCCTAAGACAGTTCTTTTGGAATTGGCAAAGTGATATTTGGCAGCCAATAGAGGGCTACGGTGAAAAAGGAAATGTCCTCAGATGAATTCTGGAAAGAAGCTTTCTAAGAAAATGCTTAGTGTTCTGTTAATTCATCTCACAGAGTTACATCTGTATTTCGTGGATCTCTTTGCTAGCCTTTTTTCTGTGGAATCTGAGAACAGATATTTCGGATCCTTTGGAAGACTATAGGGCCAAAGGAAATATCCTCCGATAACAAAGAGAAAGAAGCTTTCTGAGAAACTTCTTTGTGTTCTGTGAAATCATCTCTCAGAGTTACAGCTTTCCCCTCAAGAAGCCTTTCGCTAAGACAGTTCTTGGGGAATTGGCAAAGGGATATTTGGAAGCCCATAGAGGGCTATGGTGAAAAAGGAAATATCGTCAGATGAAATCTGGAAAGAAGCTTTCTGAGAAACTGCTTGGTGTTCTGTTACTTCATCTCAGAGGGTTACATCTGTATTTCGTGGATCTCTTTGCTAGCCTTATTTCTGTGGAATCTGAGAACAGATATTTCGGATCCCTTTGAAGACTATAGGGCCAAAGGAAATATCCTCCGATAACAAAGAGAAAGAAGCTTTTTGAGAAACTTCTTTGTGTTCTGTGAAATCATCTCACAGCGTTACAGCTTTCCCCTCAAGAAGCCTTTCGCTAAGACAGTTCTTGTGGAATTGGCAAAGTGATATTTGGAAGCCCATAGAGGGCTATGGTGAAAAGGGAAATATCCTCTGATGAAATCTGGAAAGAAGCTTTCTGAGAAACTGCTTAGGGTTCTTTTAATTCATCTCACAGAGTTTCATCTGTATTTCGTGGATCTCTTTGCTAGCCTTATTTCTGTGGAATCTGAGAACAGATATTTCGGATCGTTTTAAGACTATGGGGCCAAAGGAAATATCCTCCGATAACAAAGAGAAAGAAGCTTTCTGAGAAACTTCTTTGTGTTCTCTGAAATCATCTCACAGAGTTACAGCTTTCCCCTCAAGAAGCCTTTCGCTAAGACAGTTCTTGTGGAATTGGCAAAGTGATATTTGGAAGCCCATAGAGGGCTATGGTGAAAAAGGAAATATCCTCAGATGTAATCTGGAAAGAAGCTTTCTGTGAAACTGCTTAGTGTTCTGTTAATTCACATCACAGAGTTACATCTGTATTTCGTGGATATCTTTGCTAGCCTTACATCTGTGGAATCTGAGAACAGATATTTCGAATCCCTTTGAAGTCTATAGGGCCCAAGGAAATATCCTCCGATAACAAAGAGAAAGAAACTTTCTGAGAAACTTCTTTGTGTTCTGTCAAATCATCTCACAGAGTTACAGATTTCCCCTCAACAAGCCTTTCGCTAAGACAGTTCTTGTGGAATTGGCAAAGTGATATTTGGAAGCCCATAGAGGCCTATGGTGAAAAAGGAAATATCCTCAGATGAAATCTGGAAAGAAGCTTTCTGAGAAACTGCTTAGTGTTCTGTTAATTCATCTCACAGGGTTACATCTGTATTTCATGGATCTCTTTGCTAGCCTTATTTCTGTGGAATCTGAGAACAGATATTTCGGATCGTTTTAAGACTATAGGGTCAATGAAATTATCCTCCGATAACAAAGAAAAAGAAGCTCGAGAAACTTCTTTGTGTACTGTGAAATCATCTCACAGAGTTACAGCTTTCCCCTCAAGAAGCCTTTCGCTAAGAAAGTTCTTGTAGAATTCGGAAAGTGATATTTGGAAGCCCATAGAGGGCTATGGTGAAAAAGGAAATATCCTCAGATCAAATCTGGAAAGAAGCTTTCAGAGAAACTGCTTAGTGTTCTTTTAATTCATCTCACAGAATTACATCTGTATTTCGTGGATCTCTTTGCTAACCTCATTTCTGTGGAATCTGAGAACAGATATTTCGGATCCCTTTGAAGACTATAGGGCCAAAGGTAAAATCCTCCGATAACAAAGAGAAAGAATCTTTTGGATAAACTTCTTTGTGTTCTGTGAAATCATCTCGCAGAGTTACAGCTTTCCCCTCAAGAAGCCTTTCGCTAAGACAGTTCTTGTGGAATTCGCACAGTGATATTTGGAAGCCCGTAGAGGGATATTGTGAAAAAGGAAATATCCTCAGATGAAATCTGGAAAGAAGCTTTCTGAGACACTGCTTAGTGTTCTGTTAATTCCTCTCACAGAGTTACATCTGTATTTCGTGGGTCTCTTTGCTATCCTTACTTCTGTGGAATCTGGGAACAGATATTCCGGATCCCTTTGAAGACTATAGGGCCAAAGGAAATATCCTCCGATTTCAAAGAGAAAGAAGCTTTCTGAGAAACTTCTTTGTTTTCTGTGAAATCATCTCACAGAGTTACAGCTTTCGCCTCAAGAAGCCTTTTCCTAAGACAGTTCTTGTGCTATTGGCAAAGTGATATTTGGAAGCCCCTCTTGGGATATGGTGAAAAAGGAAATATCCTCAGATGAAATCTGGAAAGAAGCTTTCTGAGAAACTACTTGGTGTTCGGTTAATTCATCTCACAGAGTTATATCTGTATTTCGTGGATTTCCTTGCTAGCCTTATTTCTGTGGAATCTTAGAAGAGATATTTCAGATCCCTTTGAAGACTATTGGGCCAAAGGAAATATCCTCTGTTAACAAAGAGAAAGAAGCTTTCTGAGAAACTTCTTTGTGTTCTGTGAAATCATCTCACAGAGTTACAGCTTTCCCTTCAAGAAGCCTTTCGCTAAGACAGTTCTTGTGGAATTGGCAAAGTGATATTTGGAAGCCCATAGAGGGCTATGGTGAAAAAGGAAATATCCTCAGATGAAATCTGGAAAGAAGCTTCTGAGAAACTGCTTAGTGTTCTGTGAATTCATCTCACAGTGTTACATCTGTATTTCGTGGATCTCTTTGCTAGCCTTATTTCTGTGGAATCGGAGAACAGATTATTCGGATCACTTTGAATACTATAGGGCCAAAAGAAATATCCTCCGATAACAAAGAGAAAGAAGCTTTCTGAGAAACTTCTTTGTGTTCTGTGAAATCATCTCACAGAGTTACAGCTTTCCCCCCAAGAAGCCTTTCGCTAAGACAGTTCTTGTGGAATTGGCAAAGTGATATTGGAAGCCCATAGAGGGATATGGTGAAAACGGAAATTACCTCAGATGAAATCTGGAAAGAAGCTTTCTGAGAAACTGCTTAGTGTTCTGTTAATTCATCTCACAGAGTTACATCTGTATTTCGTGGATCTCTTTGCTAGCCTTATTTCTGTGGAATCTGAGAACAGATATTTCGGATCCCCTTGAAGACTATAGGTCCAAAGGAAATATCCTCCAATATCAAAGAGAAAGAAGCTTTCTGAGAAACTTCTTTGTGTTCTGTGAAATCATCTCACAGAGTTACAGCTTTCCCCTCAAGAAGCCTTTCGCTAAGACAGTTCTTGTGGAATTGGCAAAGTGATATTTGGAAGCCCATAGATGACTATGGTGAAAAAGGAAATATCCTCTGATGAAATCTGGAAAGAAGCTTTCTGAGAAACTGCTTAGTGTTCTGTTAATTCATCTCACAGGGTTACATCTGTATTTCATGGATCTCTTTGCTAGCCTTATTTCTGTGGAATCTGAGAAGAGATATTTCGGATCCCTTTGAAGACTATTGGGCCAAAGGAAATATCCTCCGATAACAAAGAGAAAGTATCATTTTGAGAAACTTCTTTGTGTTCTGTGAAATCTTCTCGCAGAGTTACAGCTTTCCCCTCAAGAAGCCTTTCGCTAAGACAGTTCTTGTGGAATTGGCAAAGTGATATTTGGAAGCCCATAGAGGGCTATGGTGAAAAAGGAAATATCCTCAGATGAAATCTGGAAAGAAGCTTTCTGAGAAACTGCTTAGTGTTCTGTTAATTCATCTCACAGAGTTACATCTGTATTTCATTGATCTCTTTGCTAGCCTTATTTCTGTGGAATCTGAAAACAGATAATTCGGATCCCTTTGAATACTATTGGGCAAAGGTAATATCCTCTGATTACAAAGAGAAAGCTTTCTGAGAAACTTCTTTTTGTTCTGTGAAATCAACTCACAGAGTTACAGCTTTCCCCTCAAGAAGCCTTTCGCTAAGACAGTTCTTGTGGAATTGGCAAAGTGATATTTGGAAGCCCATAGTGGGCAATGGTGAAAAAGGAAATATCATCAGATGAAATATGGAAAGAAGCTTTCTTAGAAACTGCTAAGTGTTCTGTTAATTCATCTCACAGTGTTACATCTGTATTTCTTGGATCTCTTTGCTAGCCTTATTTCTGTGGAATCTGAGAACACATATTTCGGATCCCTTTGAAGACTATTGGGCCAAAGGAAATATCCTCCGATTACAAAGAGAAAGAAGCTTTTTGAGAAACTTCTTAGTGTTCTGTGAAATCATCTCGCAGAGTTACAGCTTTCCCCTCAAGAAGCCTTTCACTAAGACAGTTCCTGTGGAATTGGCAAGGTGATATTTGGAAGCCCATAGAGGGCTATGGAGAAAAAGGAAATATCCTCAGATGAAATCTGGAAAGAAGCTTTCTGAGAAACTGCTTAGTGTTCTGTTAATTCATCTCACAGGGTTACATCTGTATTTCGTGGATCTCTTTGCTAGCCTTATTTCTGTGGAATCTGAGAACAGATATTTCGGATCCCTTTGAAGACTATAGGGCCAAAGGAAATATCCTGCAATAACAAAGAGAAACAAGCTTTCTGAGAAACTTCTTTGTGTTCTGTGAAATCATCTCACAGAGTTACAGCTTTCCCCTCGAGAAGCCTTTCGCTAAGACAGTTCTTGTGGAATTGGCAAAGTGATATTTGGAAGCCCATAGAGGGCTATGGTGAAAAAAAAAATCCTCAGATGAAATCTGGAAAGAAGCTTTCTGAGAAACTGGTTAGTGTTCTGTTAATTCATCTCACAGAGTTACATCCGTATTTCGTGGATCGCTTTGCTATCCTTATTTTTGAGGAATCTGAGAACAGATATTTCGGATCCCTATGAAGACTATAGGGCCAAAGGAAATATCCTCCGATAACAAAGAGAAAGAATCATTTTGAGAAACTTCTTTGTGTTCTGTGAAATCATCTCGCAGAGTTACAGCTTTCCCCTCAAGAAGCCTTTCGCTAAGACAGTTCTTGTGGAATTGGCAAAGTGATATTTGGAAGCCCTTAGAGGGCTATGGTGAAAAAGGAAATATCCTCAGATGAAATCTGGAAAGAAGTTTTCTGAGAAACTGCTTAGTGTTCTGTTAATTCATCTCACAGAGTTACATCTGTAATTCGTGGATATCTTTGCTAGCCTTGTTTCTGTGGAATCTGAGAACAGATATTTCGGATCGTTTTAAGACTATAGGGCCAATGGAATTATCCTCCGATAACAAATAGAAGGAAGCTTTCTGAGAATCTTCTTTGTGTTCTGTGAAATCATCTCACAGAGTTACAGCTTTCCCCTCAAGAAGCCTTTCACTAAGACAGTTCTTGTGGAATTGGCAAAGTGATATTTGGAAGCCCATAGAGGGCTATGGTGAAAAAGGAAATATCCTCAGATGAAATCTGGAAAGAAGCTTTCTGAGAAACTGCTTAGTGTTCTGTTAATTCATCTCACAGAGTTACATCTGTATTTCTTGGATCTCTTTGCTAGCCTTGTTTCTGTGGAATCTGAG
Organism: Macaca fascicularis; assembly: GCF_037993035.2. Lineage (NCBI taxonomy): Eukaryota > Metazoa > Chordata > Mammalia > Primates > Cercopithecidae > Macaca > Macaca fascicularis. The sequence continues at coordinate 43,099,457 of NC_088384.1, read as the reverse complement.
AACAGATATTTCGGATCACTTTGAAGACTGTAGTGCCAAAGGAAATATCCTCCGATAACAAAGAGAAAGAATCTTTTGGAGAAACTTCTTTGTGTTCTGTGAAATCATCTCGCAGAGTTACAGCTTTCCCCTCAAGAAGCCTTTCGCTAAGATAGTTCTTGCAGAATTCGCGATGTGATATTTGGAAGCCCATAGAGGGCTATGGCGAAAAAGGAAATATCCTCAGATCAAATCTGGAAAGAAGCTTTCTGAGAAACTGCTTAGTGTTCTGTTAATTCATCTCACAGAGTTACATCTGTATTTCGTGGTTGTTTTGCTAGCCTTATTTCTGTGGAATCTGAGAACAGATATTTCGGATCGTTTTAAGACTATGGGGCCAAAGGAAATATCCTCCGATAACAAAGAGAAAGAAGCTTTCTGAGAAACTTCTTTGTGTTCTCTGAAATCATCTCACAGAGTTACAGCTTTCCCCTCAAGAAGCCTTTCGCTAAGACAGTTCTTGTGGAATTGGCAAAGTGATATTTGGAAGCCCATAGAGGGCTATGGTGAAAAAGGAAATATCCTCAGATGTAATCTGGAAAGAAGCTTTCTGTGAAACTGCTTAGTGTTCTGTTAATTCACATCACAGAGTTACATCTGTATTTCGTGGATATCTTTGCTAGCCTTACATCTGTGGAATCTGAGAACAGATATTTCGAATCCCTTTGAAGTCTATAGGGCCCAAGGAAATATCCTCCGATAACAAAGAGAAAGAAACTTTCTGAGAAACTTCTTTGTGTTCTGTCAAATCATCTCACAGAGTTACAGATTTCCCCTCAACAAGCCTTTCGCTAAGACAGTTCTTGTGGAATTGGCAAAGTGATATTTGGAAGCCCATAGAGGCCTATGGTGAAAAAGGAAATATCCTCAGATGAAATCTGGAAAGAAGCTTTCTGAGAAACTGCTTAGTGTTCTGTTAATTCATCTCACAGGGTTACATCTGTATTTCATGGATCTCTTTGCTAGCCTTATTTCTGTGGAATCTGAGAACAGATATTTCGGATCGTTTTAAGACTATAGGGTCAATGAAATTATCCTCCGATAACAAAGATAAAGAAGCTCGAGAAACTTCTTTGTGTACTGTGAAATCATCTCACAGAGTTACAGCTTTCCCCTCAAGAAGCCTTTCGCTAAGAAAGTTCTTGTAGAATTCGGAAAGTGATATTTGGAAGCCCATAGAGGGCTATGGTGAAAAAGGAAATATCCTCAGATCAAATCTGGAAAGAAGCTTTCAGAGAAACTGCTTAGTGTTCTTTTAATTCATCTCACAGAATTACATCTGTATTTCGTGGATCTCTTTGCTAGCCTTATTTCTGTGGAATCTGAGAACAGATATTTCGGATCCCTTTGAAGACTATAGGGCCAAAGGTAAAATCCTCCGATAACAAAGAGAAAGAATCTTTTGGATAAACTTCTTTGTGTTCTGTGAAATCATCTCGCAGAGTTACAGCTTTCCCCTCAAGAAGCCTTTCGCTAAGACAGTTCTTGTGGAATTCGCACAGTGATATTTGGAAGCCCGTAGAGGGATATTGTGAAAAAGGAAATATCCTCAGATGAAATCTGGAAAGAAGCTTTCTGAGACACTGCTTAGTGTTCTGTTAATTCCTCTCACAGAGTTACATCTGTATTTCGTGGGTCTCTTTGCTATCCTTACTTCTGTGGAATCTGAGAACAGATATTCCGGATCCCTTTGAAGACTATAGGGCCAAAGGAAATATCCTCCGATTTCAAAGAGAAAGAAGCTTTCTGAGAAACTTCTTTGTTTTCTGTGAAATCATCTCACAGAGTTACAGCTTTCGCCTCAAGAAGCCTTTTTCTAAGACAGTTCTTGTGCTATTGGCAAAGTGATATTTGGAAGCCCCTCTTGGGATATGGTGAAAAAGGAAATATCCTCAGATGAAATCTGGAAAGAAGCTTTCTGAGAAACCACTTGGTGTTCGGTTAATTCATCTCACAGAGTTATATCTGTATTTCGTGGATTTCCTTGCTAGCCTTATTTCTGTGGAATCTTAGAAGAGATATTTCAGATCCCTTTGAAGACTATTGGGCCAAAGGAAATATCCTCTGTTAACAAAGAGAAAGAAGCTTTCTGAGAAACTTCTTTGTGTTCTGTGAAATCATCTCACAGAGTTACAGCTTTCCCTTCAAGAAGCCTTTCGCTAAGACAGTTCTTGTGGAATTGGCAAAGTGATATTTGGAAGCCCATAGAGGGCTATGGTGAAAAAGGAAATATCCTCAGATGAAATCTGGAAAGAAGCTTCTGAGAAACTGCTTAGTGTTCTGTTAATTCATCTCACAGTGTTACATCTGTATTTCGTGGATGTCTTTGCTAGCCTTATTTCTGTGGAATCGGAGAACAGATTATTCGGATCACTTTGAATACTATAGGGCCAAAAGAAATATCCTCCGATAACAAAGAGAAAGAAGCTTTCTGAGAAACTTCTTTGTGTTCTGTGAAATCATCTCACAGAGTTACAGCTTTCCCCTCAAGAAGCCTTTCGCTAAGACAGTTTTTGTGGAATTGGCAAAGTGATATTTGGAAGCCCATAGAGGGCTATGGTGAAAACGGAAATTACCTCAGATGAAATCTGGAAAGAAGCTTTCTGAGAAACTGCTTAGTGTTCTGTTAATTCATCTCACAGAGTTACATCTGTATTTCGTGGATCTCTTTGCTAGCCTTATTTCTGTGGAATCTGAGAACAGATATTTCGGATCCCCTTGAAGACTATAGGTCCAAAGGAAATATCCTCCAATATCAAAGAGAAAGAAGCTTTCTGAGAAACTTCTTTGTGTTCTGTGAAATCATCTCACAGAGTTACATCTTTCCCCTCAAGAAGCCTTTCGCTAAGACAGTTCTTGTGGAATTGGCAAAGTGATATTTGGAAGCCCATAGATGACTATGGTGAAAAAGGAAATATCCTCTGATGAAATCTGGAAAGAAGCTTTCTGAGAAACTGCTTAGTGTTCTGTTAATTCATCTCACAGGGTTACATCTGTATTTCATGGATCTCTTTGCTAGCCTTATTTCTGTGGAATCTGAGAAGAGATATTTCGGATCCCTTTGAAGACTATTGGGCCAAAGGAAATATCCTCCGATAACAAAGAGAAAGTATCATTTTGAGAAACTTCTTTGTGTTCTGTGAAATCTTCTCGCAGAGTTACAGCTTTCCCCTCAAGAAGCCTTTCGCTAAGACAGTTCTTGTGGAATTGGCAAAGTGATATTTGGAAGCCCATAGAGGGCTATGGTGAAAAAGGAAATATCCTCAGATGAAATCTGGAAAGAAGCTTTCTGAGAAACTGCTTAGTGTTCTGTTAATTCATCTCACAGAGTTACATCTGTATTTCATTGATCTCTTTGCTAGCCTTATTTCTGTGGAATCTGAAAACAGATAATTCGGATCCCTTTGAATACTATTGGGCAAAGGTAATATCCTCTGATTGCAAAGAGAAAGCTTTCTGAGAAACTTCTTTTTGTTCTGTGAAATCAACTCACAGAGTTACAGCTTTCCCCTCAAGAAGCCTTTCGCTAAGACAGTTCTTGTGGAATTGGCAAAGTGATATTTGGAAGCCCATAGTGGGCAATGGTGAAAAAGGAAATATCATCAGATGAAATATGGAAAGAAGCTTTCTTAGAAACTGCTAAGTGTTCTGTTAATTCATCTCACAGTGTTACATCTGTATTTCTTGGATCTCTTTGCTAGCCTTATTTCTGTGGAATCTGAGAACACATATTTCGGATCCCTTTGAAGACTATTGGGCCAAAGGAAATATCCTCCGATTACAAAGAGAAAGAAGCTTTTTGAGAAACTTCTTAGTGTTCTGTGAAATCATCTCGCAGAGTTACAGCTTTCCCCTCAAGAAGCCTTTCACTAAGACAGTTCCTGTGGAATTGGCAAGGTGATATTTGGAAGCCCATAGAGGGCTATGGAGAAAAAGGAAATATCCTCAGATGAAATCTGGAAAGAAGCTTTCTGAGAAACTGCTTAGTGTTCTGTTAATTCATCTCACAGGGTTACATCTGTATTTCGTGGATCTCTTTGCTAGCCTTATTTCTGTGGAATCTGAGAACAGATATTTCGGATCCCTTTGAAGACTATAGGGCCAAAGGAAATATCCTGCAATAACAAAGAGAAACAAGCTTTCTGAGAAACTTCTTTGTGTTCTGTGAAATCATCTCACAGAGTTACAGCTTTCCCCTCGAGAAGCCTTTCGCTAAGACAGTTCTTGTGGAATTGGCAAAGTGATATTTGGAAGCCCATAGAGGGCTATGGTGAAAAAAAAAATCCTCAGATGAAATCTGGAAAGAAGCTTTCTGAGAAACTGGTTAGTGTTCTGTTAATTCATCTCACAGAGTTACATCCGTATTTCGTGGATCGCTTTGCTATCCTTATTTTTGAGGAATCTGAGAACAGATATTTCGGATCCCTATGAAGACTATAGGGCCAAAGGAAATATCCTCCGATAACAAAGAGAAAGAATCATTTTGAGAAACTTCTTTGTGTTCTGTGAAATCATCTCGCAGAGTTACAGCTTTCCCCTCAAGAAGCCTTTCGCTAAGACAGTTCTTGTGGAATTGGCAAAGTGATATTTGGAAGCCCTTAGAGGGCTATGGTGAAAAAGGAAATATCCTCAGATGAAATCTGGAAAGAAGTTTTCTGAGAAACTGCTTAGTGTTCTGTTAATTCATCTCACAGAGTTACATCTGTAATTCGTGGATATCTTTGCTAGCCTTGTTTCTGTGGAATCTGAGAACAGATATTTCGGATCGTTTTAAGACTATAGGGCCAATGGAATTATCCTCCGATAACAAATAGAAGGAAGCTTTCTGAGAATCTTCTTTGTGTTCTGTGAAATCATCTCACAGAGTTACAGCTTTCCCCTCAAGAAGCCTTTCACTAAGACAGTTCTTGTGGAATTGGCAAAGTGATATTTGGAAGCCCATAGAGGGCTATGGTGAAAAAGGAAATATCCTCAGATGAAATCTGGAAAGAAGCTTTCTGAGAAACTGCTTAGTGTTCTGTTAATTCATCTCACAGAGTTACATCTGTATTTCTTGGATCTCTTTGCTAGCCTTGTTTCTGTGGAATCTGAGAACAGATATTTCGGATCACTTTGAAGACTGTAGTGCCAAAGGAAATATCCTCCGATAACAAAGAGAAAGAATCTTTTGGAGAAACTTCTTTGTGTTCTGTGAAATCATCTCGCAGAGTTACAGCTTTCCCCTCAAGAAGCCTTTCGCTAAGACAGTTCTTGCAGAATTCGCGATGTGATATTTGGAAGCCCATAGAGGGCTATGGTGAAAAAGGAAATATCCTCAGATCAAATCTGGAAAGAAGCTTTCTGAGAAACTGCTTAGTGTTCTGTTAATTCATCTCACAGAGTTACATCTGTATTTCGTGGTTGTTTTGCTAGCCTTATTTCTGTGGAATCTGAGAACAGATATTTCGGATCGTTTTAAGACTATGGGGCCAAAGGAAATATCCTCCGATAACAAAGAGAAAGAAGCTTTCTGAGAAACTTCTTTGTGTTCTCTGAAATCATCTCACAGAGTTACAGCTTTCCCCTCAAGAAGCCTTTCGCTAAGACAGTTCTTGTGGAATTGGCAAAGTGATATTTGGAAGCCCATAGAGGGCTATGGTGAAAAAGGAAATATCCTCAGATGTAATCTGGAAAGAAGCTTTCTGTGAAACTGCTTAGTGTTCTGTTAATTCACATCACAGAGTTACATCTGTATTTCGTGGATATCTTTGCTAGCCTTACATCTGTGGAATCTGAGAACAGATATTTCGAATCCCTTTGAAGTCTATAGGGCCCAAGGAAATATCCTCCGATAACAAAGAGAAAGAAACTTTCTGAGAAACTTCTTTGTGTTCTGTCAAATCATCTCACAGAGTTACAGATTTCCCCTCAAGAAGCCTTTCGCTAAGACAGTTCTTGTGGAATTGGCAAAGTGATATTTGGAAGCCCATAGAGGCCTATGGTGAAAAAGGAAATATCCTCAGATGAAATCTGGAAAGAAGCTTTCTGAGAAACTGCTTAGTGTTCTGTTAATTCATCTCACAGGGTTACATCTGTATTTCATGGATCTCTTTGCTAGCCTTATTTCTGTGGAATCTGAGAACAGATATTTCGGATCGTTTTAAGACTATAGGGTCAATGAAATTATCCTCCGATAACAAAGATAAAGAAGCTCGAGAAACTTCTTTGTGTACTGTGAAATCATCTCACAGAGTTACAGCTTTCCCCTCAAGAAGCCTTTCGCTAAGAAAGTTCTTGTAGAATTCGGAAAGTGATATTTGGAAGCCCATAGAGGGCTATGGTGAAAAAGGAAATATCCTCAGATCAAATCTGGAAAGAAGCTTTCAGAGAAACTGCTTAGTGTTCTTTTAATTCATCTCACAGAATTACATCTGTATTTCGTGGATCTCTTTGCTAGCCTTATTTCTGTGGAATCTGAGAACAGATATTTCGGATCCCTTTGAAGACTATAGGGCCAAAGGTAAAATCCTCCGATAACAAAGAGAAAGAATCTTTTGGATAAACTTCTTTGTGTTCTGTGAAATCATCTCGCAGAGTTACAGCTTTCCCCTCAAGAAGCCTTTCGCTAAGACAGTTCTTGTGGAATTCGCACAGTGATATTTGGAAGCCCGTAGAGGGATATTGTGAAAAAGGAAATATCCTCAGATGAAATCTGGAAAGAAGCTTTCTGAGACACTGCTTAGTGTTCTGTTAATTCCTCTCACAGAGTTACATCTGTATTTCGTGGGTCTCTTTGCTATCCTTACTTCTGTGGAATCTGAGAACAGATATTCCGGATCCCTTTGAAGACTATAGGGCCAAAGGAAATATCCTCCGATTTCAAAGAGAAAGAAGCTTTCTGAGAAACTTCTTTGTTTTCTGTGAAATCATCTCACAGAGTTACAGCTTTCGCCTCAAGAAGCCTTTTTCTAAGACAGTTCTTGTGCTATTGGCAAAGTGATATTTGGAAGCCCCTCTTGGGATATGGTGAAAAAGGAAATATCCTCAGATGAAATCTGGAAAGAAGCTTTCTGAGAAACCACTTGGTGTTCGGTTAATTCATCTCACAGAGTTATATCTGTATTTCGTGGATTTCCTTGCTAGCCTTATTTCTGTGGAATCTTAGAAGAGATATTTCAGATCCCTTTGAAGACTATTGGGCCAAAGGAAATATCCTCTGTTAACAAAGAGAAAGAAGCTTTCTGAGAAACTTCTTTGTGTTCTGTGAAATCATCTCACAGAGTTACAGCTTTCCCTTCAAGAAGCCTTTCGCTAAGACAGTTCTTGTGGAATTGGCAAAGTGATATTTGGAAGCCCATAGAGGGCTATGGTGAAAAAGGAAATATCCTCAGATGAAATCTGGAAAGAAGCTTCTGAGAAACTGCTTAGTGTTCTGTTAATTCATCTCACAGTGTTACATCTGTATTTCGTGGATCTCTTTGCTAGCCTTATTTCTGTGGAATCGGAGAACAGATTATTCGGATCACTTTGAATACTATAGGGCCAAAAGAAATATCCTCCGATAACAAAGAGAAAGAAGCTTTCTGAGAAACTTCTTTGTGTTCTGTGAAATCATCTCACAGAGTTACAGCTTTCCCCTCAAGAAGCCTTTCGCTAAGACAGTTTTTGTGGAATTGGCAAAGTGATATTTGGAAGCCCATAGAGGGCTATGGTGAAAACGGAAATTACCTCAGATGAAATCTGGAAAGAAGCTTTCTGAGAAACTGCTTAGTGTTCTGTTAATTCATCTCACAGAGTTACATCTGTATTTCGTGGATCTCTTTGCTAGCCTTATTTCTGTGGAATCTGAGAACAGATATTTCGGATCCCCTTGAAGACTATAGGTCCAAAGGAAATATCCTCCAATATCAAAGAGAAAGAAGCTTTCTGAGAAACTTCTTTGTGTTCTGTGAAATCATCTCACAGAGTTACAGCTTTCCCCTCAAGAAGCCTTTTCTAAGACAGTTCTTGTGGAATTGGCAAAGTGATATTTGGAAGCCCATAGATGACTATGGTGAAAAAGGAAATATCCTCTGATGAAATCTGGAAAGAAGCTTTCTGAGAAACTGCTTAGTGTTCTGTTAATTCATCTCACAGGGTTACATCTGTATTTCATGGATCTCTTTGCTAGCCTTATTTCTGTGGAATCTGAGAACAGATATTTCGTATCCCTTTGAGACTATGGGGCCAAAGGAAATATCCTCCGATAACAAAGAGAAAGTATCATTTTGAGAAACTTCTTTGTGTTCTGTGAAATCTTCTCGCAGAGTTACAGCTTTCCCCTCAAGAAGCCTTTCGCTAAGACAGTTCTTGTGGAATTGGCAAAGTGATATTTGGAAGCCCATAGAGGGCTATGGTGAAAAAGGAAATATCCTCAGATGAAATCTGGAAAGAAGCTTTCTGAGAAACTGCTTAGTGTTCTGTTAATTCATCTCACAGAGTTACATCTGTATTTCATTGATCTCTTTGCTAGCCTTATTTCTGTGGAATCTGAAAACAGATAATTCGGATCCCTTTGAATACTATTGGGCAAAGGTAATATCCTCTGATTACAAAGAGAAAGCTTTCTGAGAAACTTCTTTTTGTTCTGTGAAATCAACTCACAGAGTTACAGCTTTCCCCTCAAGAAGCCTTTCGCTAAGACAGTTCTTGTGGAATTGGCAAAGTGATATTTGGAAGCCCATAGTGGGCAATGGTGAAAAAGGAAATATCATCAGATGAAATATGGAAAGAAGCTTTCTTAGAAACTGCTAAGTGTTCTGTTAATTCATCTCACAGTGTTACATCTGTATTTCTTGGATCTCTTTGCTAGCCTTATTTCTGTGGAATCTGAGAACACATATTTCGGATCCCTTTGAAGACTACTGGGCCAAAGGAAATATCCTCCGATTACAAAGAGAAAGAAGCTTTTTGAGAAACTTCTTAGTGTTCTGTGAAATCATCTCGCAGAGTTACAGCTTTCCCCTCAAGAAGCCTTTCACTAAGACAGTTCCTGTGGAATTGGCAAGGTGATATTTGGAAGCCCATAGAGGGCTATGGAGAAAAAGGAAATATCCTCAGATGAAATCTGGAAAGAAGCTTTCTGAGAAACTGCTTAGTGTTCTGTTAATTCATCTCACAGGGTTACATCTGTATTTCGTGGATCTCTTTGCTAGCCTTATTTCTGTGGAATCTGAGAACAGATATTTCGGATCCCTTTGAAGACTATAGGGCCAAAGGAAATATCCTGCAATAACAAAGAGAAACAAGCTTTCTGAGAAACTTCTTTGTGTTCTGTTAAATCATCTCACAGAGTTACAGCTTTCCCCTCGAGAAGCCTTTCGCTAAGACAGTTCTTGTGGAATTGGCAAAGTGATATTTGGAAGCCCATAGAGGGCTATGGTGAAAAAAAAAAATCCTCAGATGAAATCTGGAAAGAAGCTTTCTGAGAAACTGGTTAGTGTTCTGTTAATTCATCTCACAGAGTTACATCTGTAATTCGTGGATCGCTTTGCTATCCTTATGTTTGAGGAATCTGAGAACAGATATTTCGGATCCCTATGAAGACTATAGGGCCAAAGGAAATATCCTCCGATAACAAAGAGAAAGAATCATTTTGAGAAACTTCTTTGTGTTCTGTGAAGTCATCTCGCAGAGTTACAGCTTTCCCCTCAAGAAGCCTTTCGCTAAGACAGTTCTTGTGGAATTGGCAAAGTGATATTTGGAAGCCCTTAGAGGGCTATGGTGAAAAAGGAAATATCCTCAGATGAAATCTGGAAAGAAGTTTTCTGAGAAACTGCTTAGTGTTCTGTTAATTCATCTCACAGAGTTACATCTGTAATTCGTGGATCGCTTTGCTAGCCTTGTTTCTGTGGAATCTGAGAACAGATATTTCGGATCGTTTTAAGACTATAGGGCCAATGGAATTATCCTCCGATAACAAATAGAAGGAAGCTTTCTGAGAATCTTCTTTGTGTTCTGTGAAATCATCTCACAGAGTTACAGCTTTCCCCTCAAGAAGCCTTTCACTAAGACAGTTCTTGTGGAATTGGCAAAGTGATATTTGGAAGCCCATAGAGGGCTATGGTGAAAAAGGAAATATCCTCAGATGAAATCTGGAAAGAAGCTCTCTGAGAAACTGCTTAGTGTTCTGTTAATTCATCTCACAGAGTTACATCTGTATTTCTTGGATCTCTTTGCTAGCCTTGTTTCTGTGGAATCTGAGAACAGATATTTCGGATCACTTTGAAGACTGTAGTGCCAAAGGAAATATCCTCCGATAACAAAGAGAAAGAATCTTTTGGATAAACTTCTTTGTGTTCTGTGAAATCATCTCGCAGAGTTACAGCTTTCCCCTCAAGAAGCCTTTCGCTAAGACAGTTCTTGTAGAATTCGCGATGTGATATTTGGAAGCCCATAGAGGGCTATGGTGAAAAAGGAAATATCCTCAGATCAAATCTGGAAAGAAGCTTTCTGAGAAACTGCTTAGTGTTCTGTTAATTCATCTCACAGAGTTACATCTGTATTTCGTGGTTGTTTTGCTAGCCTTATTTCTGTGGAATCTGAGAACAGATATTTCGGATCCCTTTGAAGACTATAGGGCCAAAGGAAATATCCTCCGATTACAAAGAGAAAGCTTTCTGAGAAACTTCTTTGTGTTCTGTGAAATCAACTCACAGAGTTACAGCTTTCGCCTCCAAACGCCTTTTGCTAAGACAGTTCTTGTGGAATTGGCAAAGTGATATTTGGAAGCCCATAGAGGGCTATGGTGAAAAAGGAAATATCCTCAGATGAAATCTGGAAAGAAGCTTTCTTAGAAACTGCTAAGTGTTCTGTTAATTCATCTCACAGTGTTACATCTGTATTTCGTGGATCTCTTTGCTAGCCTTGTTTCTGTGGAATCTGAGAACAGATATTTCGGATGCTTTTGAAGACTATAGGGCCAAAGGAAATATCCTCCGATAACAAAGAGAAAGAATCTTTCTGAGAAATTTCTTTGTGTTCTGTGAAATCATCTCGCAGAGTTACAGCTTTACCCTCAAGAAACCTTTCGCTAAGACAGTTCTTGTGGAATTGGCAAAGTGATATTTGGAGGCCCATAGACGACTATGGTGAAAAGGGAAATATCCTCTGATGAAATCTGGAAAGAAGCTTTCTGAGAAACTGCTTAGTGTTGTGTTAATTCATCTCACAGGGTTACATCTGTATTTCATGGATCTCTTTGCTAACCTTATTTCTGTGGAATCTGAGAACAGATATTTCGGATCCCTTTGAAGACTATTGGGCCAAAGGAAATATCCTCCGATAACAAAGAGAAAGTATCATTTTGAGAAACTTCTTTGTGTTCTGTGAAATCTTCTCGCAGAGTTACTGCTTTCCCCTCAAGAAGCCTTTCGCTAAGACAGTTCTTGTGGAATTGGCAAAGTGATATTTGGAAGCCCATAGAGGGCTATGGTGAAAAACGAAATATCCTCAGATGAAATCTGGAAAGAAGCTTTCTGAGAAACTGCTTAGTGTTCTGTTAATTCATCTGACAGAGTTACATCTGTATTTCATTGATCTCTTTGCTAGCCTTATTTCTGTGGAATCTGAAAACAGATAATTCGGATCCCTTTGAATACTATTGGGCAAAGGTAATATCCTCTGATTACAAAGAGAAAGCTTTCTGAGAATCTTCTTTTTGTTCTGTGAAATCAACTCACAGAGTTACAGCTTTCCCCTCAAGAAGCCTTTCGCTAAGACAGTTCTTGTGGAATTGGCAAAGTGATATTTGGAAGCCCATAGTGGGCAATGGTGAAAAAGGAAATGTCATCAGATGAAATATGGAAAGAAGCTTTCTTAGAAACTGCTAAGTGTTCTGTTAATTCATCTCACAGTGTTACATCTGTATTTCATGGATCTCTTTGCTAGCCTTATTTCTGTGGAATCTGAGAACAGATATTTCGGTTCCCTTGAAGACTATAGGGCCAAAGGAAATATCCTCTGATAACAAAGAGAAAGAAGCTTTCTGAGAAACTTCTTTGTGTTCTGTGAAATCATCTCACAGAGTTACAGCTTTCCCCTCAAGAAGCCTTTCGCTAAGAGAGTTCTTGTGGAATTGGCAAAGAGATATTTGGAAGCCCATAGATGTCTATGGTGAAAAAGGAAATATCCTCAGATGAAATCTGGAAAGAATCTTTCTGAGAAACTGTTTAGTGTTCTGTTAATTCATCTCACAGAGTTACACCTGCATTTCGTGGATCTCTTTGCTAACCTTATATCTGTGGAATCTGAGAACAGATATTTCGGATCCCTTTGAAGACTATAAGGCCAAAGGAAATATCCTCCGATAACAAACAGAAAGAAGCTTTCTGAGAAACTTCCTTGTGTTCTGTGAAATCATCTCACCGAGTTACAGCTTTCCCCTCAAGAAGCCTTTCGCTAAGACACTTCTTGTGGAATTGGCAAAGTGATATTTGGAAGCCAATAGAGGGCTACGGTGAAAAAGGAAATGTCCTCAGATGAAATCTGGAAAGAAGCTTTCTGAGAAAATGCTTAGTGTTCTGTTAATTCATCTCACAGAGCTACATCTGTATTTCGTGGATCTCTTTGCTAGCCTTATTTCTCTGGAATCTGAGAACAGATATTTCGGATCCCTTTGAAGACTATAGGGCCAAAGGAAATATCCTCCGATAACAAAGAGAAAGAAGATTTCTGAGAAACTTCTTGGTGTTCTGTGAAATCATCTCACAGAGTTACAGGTTTCCCCTCAAGAAGCCTTTCGCTGAGACAGTTCTTGTGGAATTGGCAAAGTAATATTTGGAATCCCATAGAGGGCAATGGTGAAAAAGGAAATATACTCAGATGAAATCTGGAAAGAAGCTTTCTGAGACACTGTTTAGTGTTCTGTAAATTCCTCTCACAGAGTTACTTCTGTATTTCGTGAATCTCTTTGCTAGCCTTATTTCTGTGGAATCTGAGAACAGATATTTAGGATCGTTTTAAGACTATAGGGCCAATGGAATTATCCTCCGATAACAAATTGAAGGAAGCTTTCTGAGAAACTTCTTTGTGTTCTGTGAAATCATCTCACAGAGTTACAGCTTTCCCCTCAAGAAGCCTTTCACTAAGACAGTTCTTGTGGAATTGGCAAAGTGATATTTGGAAGCCCATAGAGGGGTATGGTGAAAAAGGAAATATCCTCAGATGAAATCTGGAAAGAAGCTTTCTGAGAAACTGCTTAGTGTTCTGTTAATTCATCTCACAGAGTTACATCTGTATTTCTTGGATCTCTTTGCTAGCCTTATTTCTGTGGAATCTGAAAACAGATATTTCGGATCCCTTTGAAGACTATTGGACAAAGGTAATATCCTCTGATTACAAAGAGAAAGCTTTCTGAGAAACTTCTTTTTGTTCTGTGAAATCAACTCAAAGAGTTACAGCTTTCCCCTCAAGAAGCCTTTCGCTAAGACAGTTCTTGTGGGGTTGGCAAAGTGATATTTGGAAGCCCATAGTGGGCAATGGTGAAAAAGGAAATGTCATCAGATGAAATATGGAAAGAAGCTTTCTTAGAAACTGCTAAGTGTTCTGTTAATTCATCTCACAGTGTTACATCTGTATTTCATGGATCTCTTTGCTAGCCTTATTTCTGTGGAATCTGAGAACAGATATTTCGGATCCCTTGAAGACTATAGGGCCAAAGGAAATATCCTCTGATAACAAAGAGAAAGAAGCTTTCTGAGAAACTTCTTTGTGTTCTGTGAAATCATCTCACAGAGTTACAGCTTTCCCCTCAAGAAGCCTTTCGCTAAGAGAGTTCTTGTGGAATTGGCAAAGAGATATTTGGAAGCCCATAGAGGTCTATGGTGAAAAAGGAAATATCCTCAGATGAAATCTGGAAAGAATCTTTCTGAGAAACTGTTTAGTGTTCTGTTAATTCATCTCACAGAGTTACACCTGCATTTCGTGGATCTCTTTGCTAACCTTATATCTGTGGAATCTGAGAACAGATATTTCGGATCCCTTTGAAGACTATAAGGCCAAAGGAAATATCCTCCGATAACAAACAGAAAGAAGCTTTCTGAGAAACTTCCTTGTGTTCTGTGAAATCATCTCACCGAGTTACAGCTTTCCCCTCAAGAAGCCTTTCGCTAAGACACTTCTTGTGGAATTGGCAAAGTGATATTTGGAAGCCAATAGAGGGCTACGGTGAAAAAGGAAATGTCCTCAGATGAAATCTGGAAAGAAGCTTTCTGAGAAAATGCTTAGTGTTCTGTTAATTCATCTCACAGAGCTACATCTGTATTTCGTGGATCTCTTTGCTAGCCTTATTTCTCTGGAATCTGAGAACAGATATTTCGGATCCCTTTGAAGACTATAGGGCCAAAGGAAATATCCTCCGATAACAAAGAGAAAGAAGATTTCTGAGAAACTTCTTGGTGTTCTGTGAAATCATCTCACAGAGTTACAGGTTTCCCCTCAAGAAGCCTTTCGCTGAGACAGTTCTTGTGGAATTGGCAAAGTAATATTTGGAATCCCATAGAGGGCTATGGTGAAAAAGGAAATATACTCAGATGAAATCTGGAAAGAAGCTTTCTGAGACACTGCTTAGTGTTCTGTAAATTCCTCTCACAGAGTTACTTCTGTATTTCGTGAATCTCTTTGCTAGCCTTATTTCTGTGGAATCTGAGAACAGATATTTAGGATCGTTTTAAGACTATAGGGCCAATGGAATTATCCTCCGATAACAAATTGAAGGAAGCTTTCTGAGAAACTTCTTTGTGTTCTGTGAAATCATCTCACAGAGTTACAGCTTTCCCCTCAAGAAGCCTTTCACTAAGACAGTTCTTGTGGAATTGGCAAAGTGATATTTGGAAGCCCATAGAGGGGTATGGTGAAAAAGGAAATATCCTCAGATGAAATCTGGAAAGAAGCTTTCTGAGAGACTGCTTAGTGTTCTGTTAATTCATCTCACAGAGTTACATCTGTATTTCTTGGATCTCTTTGCTAGCCTTATTTCTGTGGAATCTGAGAACAGATATTTCGGATCCCTTTGAAGACTATAGGGCCAAAGGAAATATCCTCTGATAACAAAGAGAAAGAAGCTTTCTGAGAAACTTCTTTGTGTTCTGTGAAATCATCTCACAGAGTTACAGCTTTCCCCTCAAGAAGCCTTTCGCTAAGAGAGTTCTTGTGGAATTGGCAAAGAGATATTTGGAAGCCCATAGAGGGCTATGGTGAAAAAGGAAATATCCTCAGATGAAATCTGGAAAGAATCTTTCTGAGAATCTGTTTAGTGTTCTGTTAATTCATCTCACAGAGTTACACCTGTATTTCGTGGATCTCTTTGCTAGCCTTATTTCTGTGGAATCTGAGAACAGATATATCGGATCCCTTTGAAGACTATAGGGCCAAAGGAAATATCCTCCGATAACAAAGAGAAAGAAGCTTTCTGAGAAACCTCCTTGTGTTCTGTGAAATCATCTCACAGAGTTACAGCTTTCCCCTCAAGAAGCCTTTCGCTAAGACAGTTCTTTTGGAATTGGCAAAGTGATATTTGGAAGCCAATAGAGGGCTACGGTGAAAAAGGAAATGTCCTCAGATGAAATCTGGAAAGAAGCTTTCTGAGAAAATGCTTAGTGTTCTGTTAATTCATCTCACAGAGTTACATCTGTATTTCGTGGATCTCTTTGCTAGCCTTTTTTCTGTGGAATCTGAGAACAGATATTTCGGATCCTTTGGAAGACTATAGGGCCAAAGGAAAT
This sequence comes from Macaca fascicularis, assembly GCF_037993035.2. Lineage (NCBI taxonomy): Eukaryota > Metazoa > Chordata > Mammalia > Primates > Cercopithecidae > Macaca > Macaca fascicularis. Next base: position 43,083,678 of record NC_088384.1, on the reverse strand, counting down.
ATCCTCCGATAAAAAAGAGAAAGAAGCATTCTGAGAAACTTCTTTGTGTTCTGTGAAATCATCTCTCAGAGTTACAGCTTTCCCCTCAAGAAGCCTTTCGCTAAGACAGTTCTTGGGGAATTGGCAAAGTGATATTTGGAAGCCCATAGAGGGCTTTGGTGAAAAGGGAAATATCCTCTGATGAAATCTGGAAAGAAGCTTTATGAGAAACTGCTTAGGGTTCTTTTAATTCATCTCACAGAGTTTCATCTGTACTTCGTGGATCTCTTTGCTAGCCTTATTTCTGTGGAATCTGAGAACAGATATTTCGGATCGTTTTAAGACTATGGGGCCAAAGGAAATATCCTCCGATAACAAAGACAAAGAAGCTTTCTGAGAAACTTCTTTGTGTTCTGTGAAATCATCTCACAGAGTTACAGCTTTCCCCTCAAGAAGCCTTTCGCTAAGACAGTTCTTGTGGAATTGGCAAAGTGATATTTGAAAGCCCATAGAGGCCTATGGTGAAAAAGGAAATATCCTCAGATGAAATCTGGAAAGAAGCTTTCTGAGAAACTGCTTAGTGTTCTGTTAATTCATCTCACAGGGTTACATCTGTATTTCATGGATCTGTTTGCTAGCCTTATTTCTGTGGAATCTGAGAACAGATATTTCGGATCGTTTTAAGACTATAGGGTCAATGAAATTATCCTACGATAACAAAGATAAAGAAGCTCGAGAAACTTCTTTGTGTACTGTGAAATCATCTCACAGAGTTACAGCTTTCCCCTCAAGAAGCCTTTTGCTAAGAAAGTTCTTGTAGAATTCGGAAAGTGATATATGGAAGCCCATAGAGGGCTATGGTGAAAAAGGAAATATCCTCAGATCAAATCTGGAAAGAAGCTTTCAGAGAAACTGCTTAGTGTTCTGTTAATTCATCTCACAGAATTACATCTGTATTTCGTGGATCTCTTTGCTAGCCTTATTTCTGTGGAATCTGAGAACAGATATTTCGGATCCCTTTGAAGACTATAGGGCCAAAGGTAAAATCCTCCAATAACAAAGAGAAAGAATCTTTTGGATAAACTTCTTTGTGTTCTGTGAAATCATCTCGCAGAGTTACAGCTTTCCCCTCAAGAAGCCTTTCGCTAAGACAGTTCTTGTGGAATTGGCAAAGTGATATTTGGAAGCCCATAGTGGGCTATGGTGAAAAAGGAAATATCATCAGATGAAATATGGAAAGGGGCTTTATTAGAAACTGCTAAGTGTTCTTTTAATTCATCTCACTGTGTTACATCTGTATTTCGTGGATCTCTTTGCTAGCCTTATTTCTGTGTAATCTGAGAACAGATATTTCGGATCCCTTTGAAGACTATAGGGCCAAAGGAAATATCCTCCGATTACAAAGAGAAAGAATGTTTCTGAGAAATTTCTTTGTGTTCTGTGAAATCATCTCGCCGAGTTACAGATTTCCCCTCAAGAAGCCTTTCGCTAAGACAGTTCTTGGGGAATTGGCAAAGTGATATTTGGAAGCCCATAGAGGGCTATGGAGAAAAAGGAAATATTCTCAGATGAAATATGGAAAGAAGCTTTCTGAGAAACTGCTTAGTGTTGTGTTAATTCATCTCACAGAGTTACATCAGTATTTCGTGGATGTCTTTGCTAGCCTAATATCTGTGGAATCTGAGAACAGATATATCGAATCCCTTTGAAGACAAAATGGCCAAAGGAAATATCCTCCGACAACAAAGAGAAAGAAGCTTTCTGAGAAACTTCTTTGTGTTCTGTGAAATCATCTCACAGAGTTACAGCTTTCTCCTAAAGAAGCCTTTCGCTAAGACAGTTCTTGTGGAATTGGCAAAGTGATATTTGGAAGCCCATACAGGGCTATTTTGAAAAAGGAAATATCCTCAGATGAAATCTGGAAAGAAGCTTTCTGAGAACCTGCTTAGTGTTCTGTTAATTCATCTCACAGAGTTACTTCTGTATTTCGTTTATCCCTTTGCTAGCCTTATTTCTGTGTAATCTGAGAACAGATATTTCGAATCCCTTTGAAGACTATAGGACTAAAGGAAATATCCTCCGATTACAAAGAGAAGGAATCTTTTTGAGAAACTTCTTTGTGTTCTGTGAAATCATCTCACAGAGTTACAGCTTTCCCCTCAAGAAGCCTTTCGCTAAGACAGTTCTTGTGGAATTGGCAAAGTGATATTTGGAAGCCCATAGAGGGCTATGGTGAAAAAGGAAATATCCTCAGATGAAATCTGGAAAGAAGCTTCTGAAAAACTGCTTAGTGTTCTGTTAATTCATCTCACAGAGTTACATCTGCATTTCGTGGATCTCTTTGCTAGCCTTATTTCTGTGGAATCTGAGAACAGATAATTCGGATCACTTTGAAGTCTATAGTGCCAAAAGAAATATCCTCCGATAACAAAGAGAAAGAAGGTTTCTGAGAAACTTCTTTGTATTCTCTGAAATCATCTCACAGAGTTAAAGCTTTCCCCTCAAGAAGCCTTTCGCTAAGACAGTTCTTGGGGAATTGGCAAAGTGATATTTAGAAGCCCATAGAGGGCTATGGTGAAAAAGGAAATATCCTCAGATGAAATCTGGAAAGAAGCTTTCTGAGAAACTGCTTGGTGTTCTGTTACTTGATCTCAGAGGGTTATATCTGTGTTTCGCGGATCTCTTTGCTAGCCTTATTTCTGTGGAATCTGAGAACAGATATTTCGGATCCCTTTGAAGACTATAGGGCCAAAGGAAATATCCTCCGATAACAAAGAGAAAAAAGCTTTTTGAGAAACTTCTTTTTGTTCTGTGAAATCATCTCACAGAGTTACAGCTTTCCCCTCAAGAAGCCTTTCGCTAAGACAGTTCTTGGGGAATTGGCAAAGTGATATTTGGAAGCCCATAGAGGGCTAGGGTGAAAAAGGAAATATCCTGAGATGAAACCTGGAAAGAAGCTTTCTGAGAAACTGCTTGGTGTTCTGTTAATTCATATCACAGAGTTACATCTGTATTTCGTGGATCTCTTTGCTAGCCTTATTTCTGTGGAATCTGAGAACTGATATTTAGGATCCCTTTGAAGACTATAGGGCCAAAGGAAATATCCTCCGATTACAAAGAGATAGAAGCTTTCTGAGAAATTTCTTTGTGTTCTTTGAAATCATCTCACAGAGTTACAGCTTTCCCCGCAAGAAGCCTTTCGCTAAGACAGTTCTTGTGGAATTGGAAAGGTGATATTTGGAAGCCCATAGAGGGCTACGGTGAAAAAGGAAATATCCTCAGATGAAATCTGGAAAGAAGCTTTCTGAGAAACTACTTGGTGTTCTGTTAATTCATCTCAAAGAGTTACATCTGTATTTCGTGGATCTATTTGCTAGCCTTATTTCTGAGGAATCTGAGAAGAGATATTTTGGATCCCTTTGAAGACTACAGGGCCAAAGGAAATATCCTCCGATAACAAAGAGAAAGAACCTCTCTGAGAAACTTCTTGGTGTTCTGTGAAATCATCTCACAGAGTTACAGCTTTCCCCTCAAGAAGCCTTTCGGTAAGACACTTCTTTTGGAATTGGCAAAGTGATATTTGGAAGCCCATAGAGGGCTAAGGTGAAAAAAGGAAATATCCTCAGATGAAATCTGGAAAGAAGCTTTCTGAGAAACTGCTTAGTGTTCTGTTAATTCATCTCACAGTGTTACATCTGTATTTCGTGGATCTCTTTGCTAGCCTTATTTCTGTGGAATCTGAGAACAGATATTTAGGATCCCTTTGAAGACTATAGGGCCAAAGGAAATATCCTCCGATAACAAAGAGAAAGAAGCTTTCTGAGAAACTTCTTTCTGTTCTGTGAAATCATCTCACAGAGTTACAGCTCTCCCCTCAAGAAGCCTTTCGCTAAGACAGTTCTTGTGGAATTAGCAAAGTGATATTTGGAAGCCCATATTTGGCTATGGTGAAAAAGGAAATATCCTCAGATGAAATCTGGAAAGAAGCTTTCTGAGAAACTGCTTGGTGTTCTGTTAATTCATCTCACAGAGTTACATCTGTATTTCGTGGATCTCTTCGCTAGCCTTATTTCTGTGGAATCTGAGAACAGATATTTCGGATCCCTTTGAAGACTACAGGGCCAAAGGAAATATCCTCCGATTACAAAGAGATAGAAGCTTTCGGAGAAATTTCTTTGTGTTCTTTGAAATCATCTCACAGAGTTACAGCTTTCCTCTCAAGAAGCCTTTCGCTAAGACAGTTCTTGTGGAATTGGCAAAGTGATATTTGGAAGCCCATAGAGGGCTATGGTGAAAAAGGAAATATCCTCAGATGAAATCTGGAAAGAAGCCTTCTGAGAAACTGCTTGGTGTTCTCTTAATTCATCTCTCAGTGTTACATCTGTATTTCCTGGACCTCTTTGCTAGCCTTGTTTCAGTGGAATCTGAGAACAGATATTTCGGATACCTTTGAAGACTATAGGGCCCAAGGAAATATCCTCCGATAACAAAGAGAAAGAAGCTTTCTGAGAAACTTCTTTGTGTTCTGTGAAATCATCTCACAGAGTTACAGCTTTACCCTCAATAAGCCGTTCGATAAGACAGTTCTTGTGGAATTGGCAAAGTAATATTTCAAATCCCATAGAGGGCTATGTTGAAAAGGGAAATATCCTCAGATGAAATCAGGAAAGAAGCTTTCTGAGAAACTGCTTGGTGTTCTGTTTATTCATCTCACAGAGTTACATCTGTATTTCGTGGATCTCTTTGCTAGCCTTATTTCTGTGGAATCTGAGAACAGATATTTCGGATCCCTTTGAAGACTATAGGGCCAAAGGAAATATCCTCCGATAACAAAGACAAAGAAGCTTTCTGAGAAATTTCTTTGTGTTCTGTGAAATCATCTCACAGAGTTACAGCTTTCCCCTCAAGAAGCCTTTCGCTAAGACAGTTCTTGTGGAATTGGCAAAGTGATATTTGGAAGCCCATAGAGGGCTATGGTGAAAAAGGAAATATCCTCAGATGAAATCTGGAAAGAAGCTTTCTATGAAACTGCTTGGTGTTCTGTTAATTCATCTCACAGAGTTACATCTGTATTTCGTGGATCTCTTCACTAGCCTTATTTCTGTGGAATCTGAGAACAGATATTTCGGATCCCTTTGAAGACTACAGGGCCAAAGGAAATATCCTCATATTACAAAGAGATAGAAGCTTTCAGAGAAATTTCTTTGTGTTCTTTGAAATCATCTCACAGAGTTACAGCTTTCCTCTCAAGAAGCCTTTCGCTAAGACAGTTCTTGTGGAATTGGCAAAGTGATATTTGGAAGCCCATAGAGGGCTATGGTGAAAAAGGAAATATCCTCAGATGAAATCTGGAAAGAAGCCTTCTGAGAAACTGCTTGGTGTTCTCTTAATTCATTTCTCAGTGTTACATCTGTATTTCCTGGACCTCTTTGCTAGCCTTGTTTCTGTGGAATCTGAGAACAGATATTTCGGATACCTTTGAAGACTATAGGGCCCAAGGAAATATCCTCCGATAACAAAGAGAAAGAAGCTTTCTGAGAAACTTCTTTGTGTTCTGTGAAATCATCTCACCGAGTTACAGCTTTACCCTCAAGAAGCCGTTCGATAAGACAGTTCTTGTGGAATTGGCAAAGTAATATTTCAAATCCCATAGAGGGCTATGTTGAAAAGGGAAATATCCTCAGTTGAAATCAGGAAAGAAGCTTTCTGAGAAACTGCTTGGTGTTCTGTTAATTCATCTCACAGAGTTACATCTGTATTTCGTGGATCTCTTCACTAGCCTTATTTCTGTAGAATCTGAGAACAGATATTTCGGATCCCTTTGAAGACTATAGGGACAAAGTAAATATCCTCCGATAACAAAGAGAAAGAAGCTTTCTGAGAAACTTCTTTGTGTTCTCTGCAATCATCTCACAGAGTTACAGCTTTCCCCTCAAGAAGCCTTTCTCTAAGACAATTCTTGTGGATTTGGCAAAGTGATATTTGGAAGCCCACAGAGGGCTACGGTGAATAAGGAAATATCCTCAGATGAAATCTGGAAAGAAGCTTTCTGAGAAACTGCTTGGTGGTCTGTTAATTCATCTCACAGAGTTACATCTGTGTTTAGTGGATCTCTTTGCTAGCCTTATTTCTGTGGATTCTGAGAACAGATATTTCGGATCCCTTTGAAGACGATAGGGCCAAAGGAAATATCATCTGATAACAAAGAGAAAGAAGCTTTCTGAGAAACTACTTTGTGTTCTGTGAAATCATCTCACAGAGTTACTGCTTTCCACTCAAGAAGCCTTTCGCTAAGACATTTCTTGTGGAATTGGTAAAGTGATATTTGGAAGCCCATAGAGGGCTATGGTGAAAAAGGAAATATCCTCAGATGAAATCTGGAAAGAAGCTTTCTGAGAAACTGCTTGGTGTTTTGTTAATTCATTTCTCAGAGTTACATCTGTATTTCGTGGATCTCTTTGCTAGCCTTATTTCTCTGGAATCTGAGAACAGATATTTCGGATTCCTTTTTTAGACTATAGGGCTAAAGAAATATCCTTCGATAACAAAGAGAATGAAGCTTTCCTAGGAACTTCTTTGATTTCCGTGAAATCAACTCACAAAGTTACAGCTTTCCTTTAAGAAGCCTTTCGCTAAGGCACTTCTTGTGGAATTGGCAAAGTGACATTTGGAAGCCCATAGAGGGCTATGGTGAAAAAGGAAATATCCTCAGATGAAATCTGGAAAGAAGCTTTCTGAGAAACTGCTTGGTGTTCTGTTAATTCATCTCTCAGAGTTACATCGGTATTTCGTGGATCTCTTTGCTAGCCTTATTTTTGTGGAATCTGAGAACAGATATTTCGGATCCCTTTGAAGACTATAGGGCCAAAGGAAATATCCTCCGATAACAAAGAGAAAGAAGCTTTCTGAGAAACTTCTTTGTGTTCTGTGAAATCATCTCACAGAGTTACAGCTTTCCCCCAAGAAGCCTTTCGCTAAGACAGTTCTTTTGGATTTGGCAAAGTGATATTGGGAAGGGCATAGTGGTCAATGGTGAAAAAGGGAATATCCTCAGATGATTTCTGGAAAGAAACATTCTGAGAATCTGCTTGGTGTTGTGTTAATAAATCTCCCAGAGTTACATATGTATTTCATGGATCTCTTTGCTAGCCTTATTTCTGTGGAATCTGAGAACAGATATTTCGGATCCCTTTGAAGACTATAGGGCCAAAGGAAATATCTTCCGATAACAACGAGAAAGAAGCTTTCTGAGAAACTTCTTTGTGTTCTGTGAAATCATGTCACAGAGTTACAGCTTTCTCCTCAAGAAGACTTTCGCTAAGACAGTTCTTGTGGAATTGGCAAAGTGATATTTTGAAGCCCTTACAGGGCTATGGTGAAAAAGGATATATCCTGAGATGAAATCTAGAAAGAAGCTTTCTGATAAACTGCTTAGTGTTCTGTTAATTCATCTCCCAGAGTTACATCTGTATTTCGTGGATCTCTTTCCTAGCCTTATTTCTGTGGAATCTGAGAACAGATATTTCGGATCCCTTTGAAGACTATAGGGCCAAAGGAAATATCCTCCGATTACAAAGAGAAAGAAGCTTTCTGAGAATCTTCTTTGTGTTCTGTGAAATCAACTCACAGAGCTACAGCTTTCCCCTCAAGAAGCCTTTTGCTAAGACAGTTCTTGTGGAATTGGCAAAGTGATATTTGGAATCCCATAGAGGGCTATGTTGAAAAAGGAAATATCCTCAGATGAAATCTGGAAAGAAGCTTTCTGAAAAACTGCTTGGTGTTCTGTTAATTCATTTCACGGAGTTACATCTGTATTTCGTGGATCTCTTTGCTAGCCTTATTTCTGTGGAATCTGAGAACAGATATTTCGGATCCCTTTGAAGACTATAGGTCCAAAGGAAATATCCTCCGATAAAAAGAGAAAGAAGATTTCTGAGGAACTTCTTTGTGTTCTGTGAAATCATCTCACAGAGTTACAGCTTTCCCTTCAAGATGTCTTTCTCTAAGACAGTTCTTGTGGAATTGTAAAAGTGATATTTGTAAGCCCATAGAGGGCTATGGTGAAAAAGGAAATATCCTCAGATGAAAACTGGAAAAAAGCTTTCTGAGAAACTGCTCAGGGTTCTGTTAATTCATCTCACAGAGTTACATCTGTATTTCGTGGATCTCTTTGCTAGCCTTATTTCTGTGGGATCTGAGAACAGATATTTCTTATAACTTTGAAGACTACAGGGCCAAAGGAACTATCCTCCGATAAAAAGAGAAAGAAGATTTCTTAGAAGCTTCTTTGTGTTCTGTGAAATCATCTCACAGATTTACAGCTTTTCCTCAAGAAGCCTTTCCCTAAGACAGTTCTTGTGGAATTGGCAAAGTGATATTTGGAAGCCCATAGAGGGCTATGGTGAAAAGGGAAATATCCTCAGATGAAATCTGGAAAGAAGCTTACTGAGAAACTGCTTGGTGTTCTGTTAATTCATTTCACGGAGTTACATCTGTATTTCGTGTATCTCTTCGCTAGCCTTATTTCTGTGGAATCTGAGAACAGATATTTCGGATCCCTTTTAAGCCTATAGGACCCAAGGAAATATCCTCTGATAACAAAGAGAAAGAAGCTTTCAGAGAAACTACTTTGTGTTCTGTGAAATCATCTAACAGAGTTACAGCTTTTCCCTCAAGAAACCTTTCGCTAAGACAGTTCTTGTGGAATTGGCAAAGTGATATTTGGAAGCCAATGGAGGGCTATGATGAAAAAGGAAATATCCTCAGATGAATTCTGGAAAGAAGCTTTCTGAGAAACTGCTTGGTGTTCTGTTAATTCATTTCACAGATTACATCTGTATTTCGTGTATCTCTTCGCTAGCCTTATTTCTGTGGAAACTGAGAACAGATATTTCGGATCCCTTTGAAGACTATAGGGCCAAAGGAAATATCCTCCGATAACAAAGAGAAAGAAGCTTTCTGAGAAACTTCTTTGTGTTCTGTGAATTCATCTCACAGAGTTACAGCTTTCCCCCAAGAAGCCTTTCGCTAAGTCAGTTCTTGTGGAATTGGCAAAGTGATATTGGGAAGCCCATAGTGGGCAATGGTGAAAAAGGGAATATCCTCAGATGATTTCTGGAAAGAAACATTCTGAGAATCTGCTTGGTGTTGTGTTAATAAATCTCCCAGAGTTACTTATGTATTTCGTGGATCTCTTTGCTAGCCTTATTTCTGTGGAATCTGAGAACAGATATTTCGGATCCCTTTGAAGACTATAGGGCCAAAGGAAATATCTTCCGATAACAAAGAGAAAGAAGCTTTCTGAGAAACTTCTTTGTGTTCTGTGAAATCATGTCACAGAGTTACAGCTTTCTCCTCAAGAAGATTTTCGCTAAGACAGTACTTGTGGAATTGGCAAAGTGATATTTTGAAGCCCTTACAGGGCTATGGGGAAAAAGGAAATATCCTGAGATGAAATCTAGAAAGAAGCTTTCTGATAAACTCCTTAGTGTTCTGTTAATTCATCTCACAGAGTTACATCTGTATTTCGTGGATCTCTTTCCTAGCCTTATTTCTGTGGAATCTGAGAACAGATATTTCGGATCCCTTTGAAGACTATAGGGCCAAGGAAATATCTTCCGATTACAAAGAGAAAGAAGCTTTCTGAGAATCTTCTTTGTGTTCTGTGAAATCAACTCACAGAGTTACAGCTTTCCCCTCAAGAAGCCTTTTGCTAAGACAGTTCTTGTGGAATTGGCAAAGTGATATTTGGAAGCCCATAGAGGGCTATGGTGAAAAAGGAAATATCCTCAGATGAAATCTGGAAAGAAACTTTCTGAAAAACTGCTTGGTGTTCTGTTAATTCATTTCACGGAGTTACATCTGTATTTCGTGGATCTCTTTGCTAGCCTTATTTCTGTGGAATCTGAGAACAGATATTTCGGATCCCTTTGAAGACTATAGGGCCAAGGAAATACCCTCCGATTACAAAGAGAAAGAAGCTTTCTGAGAATCTTCTTTGTGTTCTGTGAAATCAACTCACAGAGTTACAGCTTTCCCCTCAAGAAGCCTTTTGCTAAGACAGTTCTTCTGGAATTGGCAAAGTGATATTTGGAATCCCATAGAGGGCTATGGTGAAAAAGGAAATATCCTCAGATGAAATCTGGAAAGAAGCTTTCTGAGAAACTGCTTGGTGTTCTGTTAATTCATCTCTCAGAGTTACATCGGTGTTTCGTGGATCTCTTTGCTAGCCTTATTTCTGTGGAATCTGAGAACAGATATTTCGGATCCCTTTGAAGACTATAGGGCCAAAGGAAATATCCTCCGATAACAAAGAGAAAGAAGCTTTCGGAGAAACTTGTTTGTGTTCTGTGAAATCATCTCACAGAGTTACAGCTTTCCCCCAAGACGCCTTTCGCTAAGACAGTTCTTGTGGATTTGGCAAAGTGATATTGGGAAGCCCATAGTGGGCAATGGTGAAAAAGCGAATATCCTCAGATGATTTCTGGAAAGAAACATTCTGAGAATCTGCTTGATGTTGTGTTAATAAATCTCCCAGAGTTACATATGTATTTCATGGATCTCTTTGCTAGCCTTATTTCTGTGGAATCTGAGAACAGATATTTCGGATGCCTTTGAAGACTACAGGGCCAAAGGAAATATCCTCCGATAACAAAGAGAAAGAAGCTTTCGGAGAAACTTGTTTGTGTTCTGTGAAATCATCTCACAGAATTACAGCTTTCCCCTCAAGAAGCCTTTCGCTAAGACAGTTCTTGTGGAATTGGCAGTGATATTTGGAAACCCATAGAGGGCTATGATGAAAAAGGAAATATACTCAGATGAAATCTGGAAAGAAGCTTTCTGAGAAACTGCTTGGTGTTCTGTTAATTCATCTCACAGAGTTACATCTGGATTTCGTGGACCACTTTGCTAGCCTTATTTCTCTGGAATCTGAGAACAGATATTTCGGATCCCTTTGAAGACTATAGGGCCAAAGGAAATATCCTCCGATAACAAAGAGAAAGAAGCTTTCAGAAAAACTTCTTTGTGTTCTGTGAAATCATCTCACCGAGTTACAGCTTTCCCCTCAAGAAACCTTTCGCTAAGACAGTTCTTGTGGAATTGGCAAAGTGATATTTGGTAGCCCGTAGAGGTCTATGGTGTAAAGGGAAATATCCTCAGATGAAATCTGGAAAAAAGCTTTCTGAGAAACTGGTCAGGGTTCAGTTAGTTCATCTCACAGAGTTACATCTGTATTTCGTGGATCTCTTTGCTAGCCTTATTTCTGTGGAATCTGAGAACAGATATTTCGGATCCCTTTGAGGACTATAGGGCCAAAGGAAATATCCTCCGATAAAAAGAGAAAGAAGATTTCTGAGGAACTTCTTTGTGTTCTTTGAAATCATCTCACAGAGTTACAGCTTTCCCCTCAAGAAGCCTTTCGCTAAGACACTTCTTGCGGAATTGGCAAAGTGATATTTGGAAGCCCATAGTGGGCATGGTGAAAAATGAAATATCCTCAGATGAAATCTGGAAAGAAGCTTTCTGAGAAACTTCTTGGTGTTCTGATAATTCATCTCACAGAGTTACATCTGTATTTCGTGGATCTCTTCCCTAGCCTTATTTCTGTGGAATCTGAGAACAGATATTTCGGATCCCTTTGAAGACTATAGGGCCAAAGTAAATATTCTCCGATAACAAAGAGAAAGAAGCTTTCTGAGAAACTTCTTTGTGTTCTGTGAAATCATCTCACAGAGTTACAGCTTTCCCTTCAAGATGCCTTTCTCTAAGACAGTTCTTGTGGAATTGGAAAACAGATATTTGGAAGCCCATAGAGGGCTATGGTGAAAAAGGAAATATCTTCAGATGAAATCTGGAAAAAAGCTTTCTGAGAAACTGCTCAGGGTTCTGTTAATTCATCTCATAGAGTTACATCTGTATTTCGTGGATCTCTTTGCTAGCCTTATTTCTGTGGGATCTGAGAACAGATATTTCTTATAACTTTGAAGACTAGAGGGCCAAAGGAACTATCCTCCGATAAAAAGGGAAAGAAGATTTCTGAGAAACTTCTTTGTGTTCTGTGAAATCATCTCACAGATTTACAGCTTTTCCTCAAGAAGCCTTTCCCTAAGACAGTTCTTGTGGAATTGGCAAAGTGATATTTGGAAGCCCATAGAGGGCTATGGTGAAAAGGGAAATATCCTCAGATGAAATCTGGAAAGAAGCTTTCTGAGAAACTGCTTGGTGTTCTGTTAATTCATTTCACGGAGTTACATTTGTATTTCGTGTATCTCTTCGCTAGCCTTATTTCTGTGGAATCTGAGAACAGATATTTCGGATCCCTTTTAAGACTATAGGACCAAAGGAAATATCCTCTGATAACAAAGACAAAGAAGCTTTCAGAGAAACTACTTTGTGTTCTGTGAAATCATCTCACAGAGTTACAGCTTTTCCCTCAAGAAACCTTTCGCTAAGACAGTTCTTCTGGAATTGGCAAAGTGATATTTGGAAGCCAATGGAGGGCTATGATGAAAAAGGAAATATCCTCAGATGAAATCTGGAAAGAAGCTTTCTGAGAAACTGCTTGGTGTTCTGTTAATTCATTTCACAGATTACATCTGTATTTCGTGGATCTCTTTGCTAGCCTTATTTCTTTGGAATCTGAGAACAGATATTTCGGATCCCTTTGAAGACTACAGGGCCAAAGGAAATATCCTCCGATAACAAAGAGAAAGTAGCTTTCTGAGAAACTTCTTTGTGTTCTGTGAAATCATCTCACAGAGTTACAGCTTTCCCCTCAAGAAGCCTTTCGCTAAGACACTTCTTGTGCAATTGGCAAAGTGATATTTGGAAGCCCTTAGAGGGCTATGGTGAAAAAGGAAATATCCTCAGATGAAATCTGGAAAGAAGCTTTCTGAGAAACTGCTTGGTGTTCTGTTAATTCATCTCTCAGAGTTACATCTGTATTTCGTGGATCTCTTTGCTAGCCTTATTTCTGTGGAAACTGAGAACAGATATTTCGGATCCCTTTGAAGACTATAGGGCCAAAGGAAATATCCTCTGATAACAAAGAGAAAGAAGCTTTCTGAGAAACTTCTTTGTGTTCTGTGAATTCATCTCACAGAGTTACAGCTTTCCCCCAAGAAGCCTTTCGCTAAGAAAGTTCTTGTGGAATTGGCAAAGTGATATTGGGAAGCCCATAGTGGGCAACGGTGAAAAAGGGAATATCCTCAGATGATTTCTGGAAAGAAACATTCTGAGAATCTGCTTGGGGTTGTGTTAATAAATCTCCCAGAGTTACTTATGTATTTCGTGGATCTCTTTGCTAGCCTTATTTCTGTGAAATCTGAGAACAGATATTTCGGATCCCTTTGAAGACTATAGGGCCAAAGGAAATATCTTCCGATAACAAAGAGAAAGAAGCTTTCTGAGAAACTTCTTTGTGTTCTGTGAAATCATGTCACAGAGTTACAGCTTTCTCCTCAAGAAGATTTTCGCTAAGACAGTTCTTGTGGAATTGGCAAAGTGATATTTTGAAGCCCTTACAGGGCTATGGGGAAAAAGGAAATATCCTGAGATGAAATCTAGAAAGAAGCTTTCTGATAAACTGCTTAGTGTTCTGTTAATTCATCTCACAGAGTTACATCTGTATTTCGTGGATCTCTTTCCTAGCCTTATTTCTGTGGAATCTGAGAACAGATATTTCGGATCCCTTTGAAGACTATAGGGCCAAGGAAATATCCTCCGATTACAAAGAGAAAGAAGCTTTCTGAGAATCTTCTTTGTGTTCTGTGAAATCAACTCACAGAGTTACAGCTTTCCCCTCAAGAAGCCTTTTGCTAAGACAGTTCTTGTGGAATTGGCAAAGTGATATTTGGAAGCCCATAGAGGGCTATGGTGAAAACGGAAATATCCTCAGATGAAATCTGGAAAGAAGCTTTCTGAGAAACTGATTGGTGTTCTGTTAATTCATCTCTCAGAGTTACATCGGTATTTCGTGGATCTCTTTGCTAGCCTTATTTCTGTGGAATCTGAGAACAGATATTTCGGAACCCTTTGAAGACTATAGGGCCAAAGGAAATATCCTCCGATAACAAAGAGAAAGAAGCTTTCTGAGAAACTTCTTTGTGTTCTGTGAAATCATCTCACAGAGTTACAGCTTTCCCCCAAGACGCCTTTCGCTAAGACAGTTCTTGTGGATTTGGCAAAGTGATATTGGGAAGCCCATAGTGGGCAATGGTGAAAAAGGGAATATCCTCAGATGATTTCTGGAAAGAAACATTCTGAGAATCTGCTTGGTGTTGTGTTAATAAATCTCCCAGAGTTACATATGTATTTCATGGATCTCTTTGCTAGCCTTATTTCTGTGGAATCTGAGAACAGATATTTCGGATCCCTTTGAAGACTGTAGGGCCAAAGGAAATATCTTCCGATAACAAAGAGAAAGAAGCTTTCTGAGAATCTTCTTTGTGTTCTGTGAAATCAACTCACAGAGTTACAGCTTTCCCCTCAAGAAGCCTTTTGCTAAGACAGTTCTTGTGGAATTGGCAAAGTGATATTTGGAATCCCATAGAGGGCTATGTTGAAAAAGGAAATATCCTCAGATGAAATCTGGAAAGAAGCTTTCTGAAAAACTGCTTGGTGTTCTGTTAATTCATTTCTCAGAGTTACATCTGTATTTCGTGGATCTCTTTGCTAGCCTTATTTCTCTGGAATCTGAGAACAGATATTTCGGATTCCTTTTTTAGACTATAGGGCTAAAGAAATATCCTTCGATAACAAAGAGAAAGAAGCTTTCCTAGAAACTTCTTTGATTTCCGTGAAATCAACTCACAGAGTTACAGCTTTCCTTTAAGAAGCCTTTCGCTAAGGCACTTCTTGTGGAATTGGCAAAGTGATATTTGGAAGCCCATAGTGGGCTATGGTGAAAAAGGAAATATCGTCAGATGAAATATGGAAAGAAGCTTTCTGAGAAACTGCTTGGTGTTCTGTTAATTCATCTCACAGAGTTACATCTGTATTTCGTTGATCTCTTCCCTAGCCTTATTTCTGTGGAATCTCAGAACAGATATTTCGGATCCCTTTGAAGACTATAGGGCCAAAGGAAATATTCTCCGATAACAAAGAGAAAGAAGCTTTCTGAGAAACTTCTTTGTGTTCTGTGAAATCATCTCACAGAGTTACAGCTTTCCCTTCAAGATGCCTTTCTCTAAGACAGTTCTTGTGGAATTGGAAAAGTGATATTTGGAAGCCCATAGAGGGCTATGGTGAAAAAGGAAATATCCTCAGATGAAATCTGGAAAAAAGCTTTCTGAGAAACTGCTCAGGGTTCTGTTAATTCATCTCACAGAGTTACATCTGTATTTCGTGGATCTCTTTGCTAGCCTTATTTCTGTGGGATCTGAGAACAGATATTTCTTATAACTTTGAAGACTAGAGGGCCAAAGGAACTATCCTCCGATAAAAAGAGAAAGAAGATTTCTGAGAAACTTCTTTGTGTTCTGTGAAATCATCTCACAGATTTACAGCTTTTCCTCAAGAAGCCTTTCCCTAAGACAGTTCTTGTGGAATTGGCAAAGTGATATTTGGAAGCCCATAGAGGGCTATGGTGAAAAGGGAAATATCCTCAGATGAAATCTGGAAAGAAGCTTTCTGAGAAACTGCTTGGTGTTCTGTTAATTCATTTCACGGAGTTACATCTGTATTTCGTGTATCTCTTCGCTAGCCTTATTTCTGTGGAATCTGAGAACAGATATTTCGGATCCCTTTTAAGACTATAGGACCAAAGGAAATATCCTCTGATAACAAAGAGAAAGAAGCTTTCAGAGAAACTACTTTGTGTTCTGTGAAATCATCTAACAGAGTTACAGCTTTTCCCTCAAGAAACCTTTCGCTAAGACAGTTCTTGTGGAATTGGCAAAGTGATATTTGGAAGCCAATGGAGGGCTATGATGAAAAAGGAAATATCCTCAGATGAATTCTGGAAAGAAGCTTTCTGAGAAACTGCTTGGTGTTCTGTTAATTCATTTCACAGATTACATCTGTATTTCGTGTATCTCTTCGCTAGCCTTATTTCTGTGGAAACTGAGAACAGATATTTCGTATCCCTTTGAAGACAATAGGGCCAAAGGAAATATCCTCCGATAAGAAAGAGAAAGAAGCTTTCTGAGAAACTTCTTTGTGTTCTGTGAATTCATCTCACAGAGTTACAGCTTTCCCCCAAGAAGCCTTTCGCTAAGACAGTTCTTGTGGAATTGGCAAAGTGATATTGGGAAGCCCATAGTGGGCAATGGTGAAAAAGGGAATATCCTCAGATGATTTCTGGAAAGAAACATTCTGAGAATCTGCTTGGTGTTGTGTTAATAAATCTCCCAGAGTTACTTATGTATTTCGTGGATCTCTTTGCTAGCCTTATTTCTGTGGAATCTGAGAACAGATATTTCGGATCCCTTTGAAGACTGTAGGGCCAAAGGGAATATCTTCCGATAACAAAGAGAAAGAAGCTTTCTGAGAAACTTCTTTGTGTTCTGTGAAATCATGTCACAGAGTTACAGTTTTCTCCTCAAGAAGATTTTCGCTAAGACAGTTCTTGTGGAATTGGCAAAGTGATATTTTGAAGCCCTTACAGGGCTATGGGGAAAAAGGAAATATCCTGAGATGAAATCTAGAAAGAAGCTTTCTGATAAACTGCTTACTGTTCTGTTAATTCATCTCACAGAGTTACATCTGTATTTCGTGGATCTCTTTCCTAGCCTTATTTCTGTGGAATCTGAGAACAGATATTTCGGATCCCTTTGAAGACTATAGGGCCAAGGAAATATCCTCCGATTACAAAGAGAAAGAAGCTTTCTGAGAATCTTCTTTGTGTTCTGTGAAATCAACTCACAGAGTTACAGCTTTCCCCTCAAGAAGCCTTTTGCTAAGACAGTTCTTGTGGAATTGGCAAAGTGATATTTGGAAGCCCATAGAGGGCTATGGTGAAAAAGGAAATATCCTCAGATGAAATCTGGAAAGAAGCTTTCTGAGAAACTGCTTGGTGTTCTGTTAATTCATCTCTCAGAGTTACATCGGTATTTCGTGGATCTCTTTGCTAGCCTTATTTTTGTGGAATCTGAGAACAGATATTTCGGATCCCTTTGAAGACTATAGGGCCAAAGGAAATATCCTCCGATAACAAAGAGAAAGAAGCTTTCTGAGAAACTTCTTTGTGTTCTGTGAAATCATCTCACAGAGTTACAGCTTTCCCCCAAGAAGCCTTTCGCTAAGACAGTTCTTGTGGATTTGGCAAAGTGATATTGGGAAGCCCATAGTGGGCAATGGTGAAAAAGGGAATATCCTCAGATGATTTCTGGAAAGAAACATTCTGAGAATCTGCTTGTTGTTGTGTTAATAAATCTCCCAGAGTTACATATGTATTTCATGGATCTCTTTGCTAGCCTTATTTCTGTGGAATCTGAGAACAGATATTTCGGATCCCTTTGAAGACTATAGGGCCAAAGGAAATATCTTCCGATAACAACGAGAAAGAAGCTTTCTGAGAAACTTCTTTGTGTTCTGTGAAATCATGTCACAGAGTTACAGCTTTCTCCTCAAGAAGACTTTCGCTAAGACAGTTCTCGTGGAATTGGCAAAGTGATATTTTGAAGCCCTTACAGGGCTATGGTGAAAAAGGATATATCCTGAGATGAAATCTAGAAAGAAGCTTTCTGATAAACTGCTTAGTGTTCTTTTAATTCATCTCCCAGAGTTACATCTGTATTTCGTGGATCTCTTTCCTAGCCTT
The DNA here is from genome assembly GCF_037993035.2 of Macaca fascicularis. NCBI lineage: Eukaryota > Metazoa > Chordata > Mammalia > Primates > Cercopithecidae > Macaca > Macaca fascicularis. The sequence goes on along the minus strand of NC_088384.1, from coordinate 43,065,938 downwards.
ATTTCTGTGGAATCTGAGAACAGATATTTCGGATCCCTTTGAAGACTATAGGGCCAAAGGAAATATCCTCCGATTACAAAGAAAAAGAAGCTTTCTGAGAATCTTCTTTGTGTTCTGTGAAATCAACTCACAGAGTTACAGCTTTCCCCTCAAGAAGCCTTTTGCTAAGACAGTTCTTGTGGAATTGGCAAAGTGATATTTGGAATCCCATAGAGGGCTATGTTGAAAAAGGAAATATCCTCAGATGAAATCTGGAAAGAAGCTTTCTGAAAAACTGCTTGGTGTTCTGTTAATTCATTTCACGGAGTTACATCTGTATTTCGTGGATCTCTTAGCTAGCCTTATTTCTCTGGAATCTGAGAACAGATATTTCGGATACCTTTGAAGACTATAGGGCCAAGGAAATATCCTCCGATTACAAAGAGAAAGAAGCTTTCTGAGAATCTTCTTTGTGTTCTGTGAAATCAACTCACAGAGTTACAGCTTTCCCCTCAAGAAGCCTTTTGCTAAGACAGTTCTTGTGGAATTGGCAAAGTGATATTTGGAATCCCATAGAGGGCTATGGTGAAAAAGGAAATATCCTCAGATGAAATCTGGAAAGAAGGTTTCTGAGAAACTGCTTGGTGTTCTGTTAATTCATCTCTCAGAGTTACATCGGTATTTCGTGGATCTCTTTGCTAGCCTTATTTCTGTGGAATCTGAGAACAGATATTTCGGATCCCTTTGAAGACTATAGGGCCAAAGGAAATATCCTCCGATAACAAAGAGAAAGAAGCTTTCTGAGAAACTTCTTTGTGTTCTGTGAAATCATCTCACAGAGTTACAGCTTTCCCCCAAGAAGCCTTTCGCTAAGACAGTTCTTGTGGATTTGGCAAAGTGATATTGGGAAGCCATAGTGGGCAATGGTGAAAAAGGGAATATCCTCAGATGATTTCTGGAAAGAAACATTCTGAGAATCTGCTTGGTGTTGTGTTAATAAATCTCCCAGAGTAACATATGTATTTCATGGATCTCTTTGCTAGCCTTATTTCTGTGGAATCTGAGAACAGATATTTCGGATGCCTTTGAAGACTACAGGGCCAAAGAAAATATCCTCTGATAACAAAGAGAAAGAAGCTTTCTGAGAAACTTGTTTGTGTTCTGTGAAATCATCTCACAGAATTACAGCTTTCCCCTCAAGAAGCCTTTCGCTAAGACAGTTCTTGTGGAATTGGCAGTGATATTTGGAAACCCATAGAGGGCTATGGTGAAAAAGGAAATATCCTCAGATGAAATCTGGAAAGAAGCTTTCTGAGAAACTGCTTGGTGTTCTGTTAATTCATCTCACAGAGTTACATCTGGATTTCGTGGACCACTTTGCTAGCCTTATTTCTCTGGAATCTGAGAACAGATATTTCGGATCCCTTTGAAGACTATAGGGCCAAAGGAAATATCCTCCGATAACAAAGAGAAAGAAGCTTTCTGAGAAACTTCTTTGTGTTCTGTGAAATCATCTCACAGAGTTACAGCTTTCCCTTCAAGATGCCTTTCTCTAAGACAGTTCTTGTGGAATTGGAAAACAGATATTTGGAAGCCCATAGAGGGCTATGGTGAAAAAGGAAATATCTTCAGATGAAATCTGGAAAAAAGCTTTCTGAGAAACTGCTCAGGGTTCTGTTAATTCATCTCATAGAGTTACATCTGTATTTCGTGGATCTCTTTGCTAGCCTTATTTCTGTGGGATCTGAGAACAGATATTTCTTATAACTTTGAAGACTAGAGGGCCAAAGGAACTATCCTCCGATAAAAAGAGAAAGAAGATTTCTGAGAAACTTCTTTGTGTTCTGTGAAATCATCTCACAGATTTACAGCTTTTCCTCAAGAAGCCTTTCCCTAAGACAGTTCTTGTGGAATTGGCAAAGTGATATTTGGAAGCCCATAGAGGGCTATGGTGAAAAGGGAAATATCCTCAGATGAAATCTTGAAAGAAGCTTTCTGAGAAACTGCTTGGTGTTCTGTTAATTCATTTCACGGAGTTACATTTGTATTTCGTGTATCTCTTCGCTAGCCTTATTTCTGTGGAATCTGAGAACAGATATTTCGGATCCCTTTTAAGACTATAGGACCAAAGGAAATATCCTCTGATAACAAAGACAAAGAAGCTTTCAGAGAAACTACTTTGTGTTCTGTGAAATCATCTCACAGAGTTACAGCTTTTCCCTCAAGAAACCTTTCGCTAAGACAGTTCTTCTGGAATTGGCAAAGTGATATTTGGAAGCCAATGGAGGGCTATGATGAAAAAGGAAATATCCTCAGATGAAATCTGGAAAGAAGCTTTCTGAGAAACTGCTTGGTGTTCTGTTAATTCATTTCACAGATTACATCTGTATTTCGTGGATCTCTTTGCTAGCCTTATTTCTTTGGAATCTGAGAACAGATATTTCGGATCCCTTTGAAGACTACAGGGCCAAAGGAAATATCCTCCGATAACAAAGAGAAAGTAGCTTTCTGAGAAACTTCTTTGTGTTCTGTGAAATCATCTCACAGAGTTACAGCTTTCCCCTCAAGAAGCCTTTCGCTAAGACACTTCTTGTGCAATTGGCAAAGTGATATTTGGAAGCCCTTAGAGGGCTATGGTGAAAAAGGAAATATCCTCAGATGAAATCTGGAAAGAAGCTTTCTGAGAAACTGCTTGGTGTTCTGTTAATTCATCTCTCAGAGTTACATCTGTATTTCGTGGATCTCTTTGCTAGCCTTATTTCTGTGGAAACTGAGAACAGATATTTCGGATCCCTTTGAAGACTATAGGGCCAAAGGAAATATCCTCTGATAACAAAGAGAAAGAAGCTTTCTGAGAAACTTCTTTGTGTTCTGTGAATTCATCTCACAGAGTTACAGCTTTCCCCCAAGAAGCCTTTCGCTAAGAAAGTTCTTGTGGAATTGGCAAAGTGATATTGGGAAGCCCATAGTGGGCAACGGTGAAAAAGGGAATATCCTCAGATGATTTCTGGAAAGAAACATTCTGAGAATCTGCTTGGGGTTGTGTTAATAAATCTCCCAGAGTTACTTATGTATTTCGTGGATCTCTTTGCTAGCCTTATTTCTGTGAAATCTGAGAACAGATATTTCGGATCCCTTTGAAGACTATAGGGCCAAAGGAAATATCTTCCGATAACAAAGAGAAAGAAGCTTTCTGAGAAACTTCTTTGTGTTCTGTGAAATCATGTCACAGAGTTACAGCTTTCTCCTCAAGAAGATTTTCGCTAAGACAGTTCTTGTGGAATTGGCAAAGTGATATTTTGAAGCCCTTACAGGGCTATGGGGAAAAAGGAAATATCCTGAGATGAAATCTAGAAAGAAGCTTTCTGATAAACTGCTTAGTGTTCTGTTAATTCATCTCACAGAGTTACATCTGTATTTCGTGGATCTCTTTCCTAGCCTTATTTCTGTGGAATCTGAGAACAGATATTTCGGATCCCTTTGAAGACTATAGGGCCAAGGAAATATCCTCCGATTACAAAGAGAAAGAAGCTTTCTGAGAATCTTCTTTGTGTTCTGTGAAATCAACTCACAGAGTTACAGCTTTCCCCTCAAGAAGCCTTTTGCTAAGACAGTTCTTGTGGAATTGGCAAAGTGATATTTGGAAGCCCATAGAGGGCTATGGTGAAAACGGAAATATCCTCAGATGAAATCTGGAAAGAAGCTTTCTGAGAAACTGATTGGTGTTCTGTTAATTCATCTCTCAGAGTTACATCGGTATTTCGTGGATCTCTTTGCTAGCCTTATTTCTGTGGAATCTGAGAACAGATATTTCGGAACCCTTTGAAGACTATAGGGCCAAAGGAAATATCCTCCGATAACAAAGAGAAAGAAGCTTTCTGAGAAACTTCTTTGTGTTCTGTGAAATCATCTCACAGAGTTACAGCTTTCCCCCAAGACGCCTTTCGCTAAGACAGTTCTTGTGGATTTGGCAAAGTGATATTGGGAAGCCCATAGTGGGCAATGGTGAAAAAGGGAATATCCTCAGATGATTTCTGGAAAGAAACATTCTGAGAATCTGCTTGGTGTTGTGTTAATAAATCTCCCAGAGTTACATATGTATTTCATGGATCTCTTTGCTAGCCTTATTTCTGTGGAATCTGAGAACAGATATTTCGGATCCCTTTGAAGACTGTAGGGCCAAAGGAAATATCTTCCGATAACAAAGAGAAAGAAGCTTTCTGAGAATCTTCTTTGTGTTCTGTGAAATCAACTCACAGAGTTACAGCTTTCCCCTCAAGAAGCCTTTTGCTAAGACAGTTCTTGTGGAATTGGCAAAGTGATATTTGGAATCCCATAGAGGGCTATGTTGAAAAAGGAAATATCCTCAGATGAAATCTGGAAAGAAGCTTTCTGAAAAACTGCTTGGTGTTCTGTTAATTCATTTCTCAGAGTTACATCTGTATTTCGTGGATCTCTTTGCTAGCCTTATTTCTCTGGAATCTGAGAACAGATATTTCGGATTCCTTTTTTAGACTATAGGGCTAAAGAAATATCCTTCGATAACAAAGAGAAAGAAGCTTTCCTAGAAACTTCTTTGATTTCCGTGAAATCAACTCACAGAGTTACAGCTTTCCTTTAAGAAGCCTTTCGCTAAGGCACTTCTTGTGGAATTGGCAAAGTGATATTTGGAAGCCCATAGTGGGCTATGGTGAAAAAGGAAATATCGTCAGATGAAATATGGAAAGAAGCTTTCTGAGAAACTGCTTGGTGTTCTGTTAATTCATCTCACAGAGTTACATCTGTATTTCGTTGATCTCTTCCCTAGCCTTATTTCTGTGGAATCTCAGAACAGATATTTCGGATCCCTTTGAAGACTATAGGGCCAAAGGAAATATTCTCCGATAACAAAGAGAAAGAAGCTTTCTGAGAAACTTCTTTGTGTTCTGTGAAATCATCTCACAGAGTTACAGCTTTCCCTTCAAGATGCCTTTCTCTAAGACAGTTCTTGTGGAATTGGAAAAGTGATATTTGGAAGCCCATAGAGGGCTATGGTGAAAAAGGAAATATCCTCAGATGAAATCTGGAAAAAAGCTTTCTGAGAAACTGCTCAGGGTTCTGTTAATTCATCTCACAGAGTTACATCTGTATTTCGTGGATCTCTTTGCTAGCCTTATTTCTGTGGGATCTGAGAACAGATATTTCTTATAACTTTGAAGACTAGAGGGCCAAAGGAACTATCCTCCGATAAAAAGAGAAAGAAGATTTCTGAGAAACTTCTTTGTGTTCTGTGAAATCATCTCACAGATTTACAGCTTTTCCTCAAGAAGCCTTTCCCTAAGACAGTTCTTGTGGAATTGGCAAAGTGATATTTGGAAGCCCATAGAGGGCTATGGTGAAAAGGGAAATATCCTCAGATGAAATCTGGAAAGTAGCTTTCTGAGAAACTGCTTGGTGTTCTGTTAATTCATTTCACGGAGTTACATCTGTATTTCGTGTATCTCTTCGCTAGCCTTATTTCTGTGGAATCTGAGAACAGATATTTCGGATCCCTTTTAAGACTATAGGACCAAAGGAAATATCCTCTGATAACAAAGAGAAAGAAGCTTTCAGAGAAACTACTTTGTGTTCTGTGAAATCATCTAACAGAGTTACAGCTTTTCCCTCAAGAAACCTTTCGCTAAGACAGTTCTTGTGGAATTGGCAAAGTGATATTTGGAAGCCAATGGAGGGCTATGATGAAAAAGGAAATATCCTCAGATGAATTCTGGAAAGAAGCTTTCTGAGAAACTGCTTGGTGTTCTGTTAATTCATTTCACAGATTACATCTGTATTTCGTGTATCTCTTCGCTAGCCTTATTTCTGTGGAAACTGAGAACAGATATTTCGTATCCCTTTGAAGACAATAGGGCCAAAGGAAATATCCTCCGATAAGAAAGAGAAAGAAGCTTTCTGAGAAACTTCTTTGTGTTCTGTGAATTCATCTCACAGAGTTACAGCTTTCCCCCAAGAAGCCTTTCGCTAAGACAGTTCTTGTGGAATTGGCAAAGTGATATTGGGAAGCCCATAGTGGGCAATGGTGAAAAAGGGAATATCCTCAGATGATTTCTGGAAAGAAACATTCTGAGAATCTGCTTGGTGTTGTGTTAATAAATCTCCCAGAGTTACTTATGTATTTCGTGGATCTCTTTGCTAGCCTTATTTCTGTGGAATCTGAGAACAGATATTTCGGATCCCTTTGAAGACTGTAGGGCCAAAGGGAATATCTTCCGATAACAAAGAGAAAGAAGCTTTCTGAGAAACTTCTTTGTGTTCTGTGAAATCATGTCACAGAGTTACAGTTTTCTCCTCAAGAAGATTTTCGCTAAGACAGTTCTTGTGGAATTGGCAAAGTGATATTTTGAAGCCGTTACAGGGCTATGGGGAAAAAGGAAATATCCTGAGATGAAATCTAGAAAGAAGCTTTCTGATAAACTGCTTACTGTTCTGTTAATTCATCTCACAGAGTTACATCTGTATTTCGTGGATCTCTTTCCTAGCCTTATTTCTGTGGAATCTGAGAACAGATATTTCGGATCCCTTTGAAGACTATAGGGCCAAGGAAATATCCTCCGATTACAAAGAGAAAGAAGCTTTCTGAGAATCTTCTTTGTGTTCTGTGAAATCAACTCACAGAGTTACAGCTTTCCCCTCAAGAAGCCTTTTGCTAAGACAGTTCTTGTGGAATTGGCAAAGTGATATTTGGAAGCCCATAGAGGGCTATGGTGAAAAAGGAAATATCCTCAGATGAAATCTGGAAAGAAGCTTTCTGAGAAACTGCTTGGTGTTCTGTTAATTCATCTCTCAGAGTTACATCGGTATTTCGTGGATCTCTTTGCTAGCCTTATTTTTGTGGAATCTGAGAACAGATATTTCGGATCCCTTTGAAGACTATAGGGCCAAAGGAAATATCCTCCGATAACAAAGAGAAAGAAGCTTTCTGAGAAACTTCTTTGTGTTCTGTGAAATCATCTCACAGAGTTACAGCTTTCCCCCAAGAAGCCTTTCGCTAAGACAGTTCTTGTGGATTTGGCAAAGTGATATTGGGAAGCCCATAGTGGGCAATGGTGAAAAAGGGAATATCCTCAGATGATTTCTGGAAAGAAACATTCTGAGAATCTGCTTGTTGTTGTGTTAATAAATCTCCCAGAGTTACATATGTATTTCATGGATCTCTTTGCTAGCCTTATTTCTGTGGAATCTGAGAACAGATATTTCGGATCCCTTTGAAGACTATAGGGCCAAAGGAAATATCTTCCGATAACAACGAGAAAGAAGCTTTCTGAGAAACTTCTTTGTGTTCTGTGAAATCATGTCACAGAGTTACAGCTTTCTCCTCAAGAAGACTTTCGCTAAGACAGTTCTCGTGGAATTGGCAAAGTGATATTTTGAAGCCCTTACAGGGCTATGGTGAAAAAGGATATATCCTGAGATGAAATCTAGAAAGAAGCTTTCTGATAAACTGCTTAGTGTTCTTTTAATTCATCTCCCAGAGTTACATCTGTATTTCGTGGATCTCTTTCCTAGCCTTATTTCTGTGGAATCTGAGAACAGATATTTCGGATCCCTTTGAAGACTATAGGGCCAAAGGAAATATCCTCCGATTACAAAGAAAAAGAAGCTTTCTGAGAATCTTCTTTGTGTTCTGTGAAATCAACTCACAGAGTTACAGCTTTCCCCTCAAGAAGCCTTTTGCTAAGACAGTTCTTGTGGAATTGGCAAAGTGATATTTGGAATCCCATAGAGGGCTATGTTGAAAAAGGAAATATCCTCAGATGAAATCTGGAAAGAAGCTTTCTGAAAAACTGCTTGGTGTTCTGTTAATTCATTTCACGGAGTTACATCTGTATTTCGTGGATCTCTTAGCTAGCCTTATTTCTCTGGAATCTGAGAACAGATATTTCGGATACCTTTGAAGACTATAGGGCCAAGGAAATATCCTCCGATTACAAAGAGAAAGAAGCTTTCTGAGAATCTTCTTTGTGTTCTGTGAAATCAACTCACAGAGTTACAGCTTTCCCCTCAAGAAGCCTTTTGCTAAGACAGTTCTTGTGGAATTGGCAAAGTGATATTTGGAATCCCATAGAGGGCTATGGTGAAAAAGGAAATATCCTCAGATGAAATCTGGAAAGAAGGTTTCTGAGAAACTGCTTGGTGTTCTGTTAATTCATCTCTCAGAGTTACATCGGTATTTCGTAGATCTCTTTGCTAGCCTTATTTCTGTGGAATCTGAGAACAGATATTTCGGATCCCTTTGAAGACTATAGGGCCAAAGGAAATATCCTCCGATAACAAAGAGAAAGAAGCTTTCTGAGAAACTTCTTTGTGTTCTGTGAAATCATCTCACAGAGTTACAGCTTTCCCCCAAGAAGCCTTTCGCTAAGACAGTTCTTGTGGATTTGGCAAAGTGATATTGGGAAGCCATAGTGGGCAATGGTGAAAAAGGGAATATCCTCAGATGATTTCTGGAAAGAAACATTCTGAGAATCTGCTTGGTGTTGTGTTAATAAATCTCCCAGAGTAACATATGTATTTCATGGATCTCTTTGCTAGCCTTATTTCTGTGGAATCTGAGAACAGATATTTCGGATGCCTTTGAAGACTACAGGGCCAAAGAAAATATCCTCTGATAACAAAGAGAAAGAAGCTTTCTGAGAAACTTGTTTGTGTTCTGTGAAATCATCTCACAGAATTACAGCTTTCCCCTCAAGAAGCCTTTCGCTAAGACAGTTCTTGTGGAATTGGCAGTGATATTTGGAAACCCATAGAGGGCTATGGTGAAAAAGGAAATATCCTCAGATGAAATCTGGAAAGAAGCTTTCTGAGAAACTGCTTGGTGTTCTGTTAATTCATCTCACAGAGTTACATCTGGATTTCGTGGACCACTTTGCTAGCCTTATTTCTCTGGAATCTGAGAACAGATATTTCGGATCCCTTTGAAGACTATAGGGCCAAAGGAAATATCCTCCGATAACAAAGAGAAGAAGCTTTCAGAAAAACTTCTTTGTGTTCTGTGAAATCATCTCACCGAGTTACAGCTTTCCCCTCAAGAAACCTTTCGCAAAGACAGTTCTTGGGGAATTGGCAAAGTGATATTTGGTAGCCCGTAGAGGTCTATGGTGTAAAGGGAAATATCCTCAGATGAAATCTGGAAAAAAGCTTTCTGAGAAACTGCTCAGGGTTCAGTTAGTTCATCTCACAGAGTTACATCTGTATTTCGTGGATCTCTTTGCTAGCCTCATTTCTGTGGAATCTGAGAACAGATATTTCGGATCCCTTTGAAGACTATAGGGCCAAAGGAAATATTCTCCGATAACAAAGAGAAAGAAGCTTTCTGAGAAACTTCTTTGTGTTCTGTGAAATCATCTCACAGAGTTACAGCTTTCCCTTCAAGATGCCTTTCTCTAAGACAGTTCTTGTGGAATTGGAAAAGTGATATTTGGAAGCCCATAGAGGGCTATGGTGAAAAAGGAAATATCTTCAGATGAAATCTGGAAAAAAGCTTTCTGAGAAACTGCTCAGGGTTCTGTTAATTCATCTCACAGAGTTACATCTGTATTTCGTGGATCTCTTTGCTAGCCTTATTTCTGTGGGATCTGAGAACAGATATTTCTTATAACTTTGAAGACTAGAGGGCCAAAGGAACTATCCTCCGATAAAAAGAGAAAGAAGATTTCTGAGAAACTTCTTTGTGTTCTGTGAAATCATCTCACAGATTTACAGCTTTTTCTCAAGAAGCCTTTCCCTAAGACAGTTCTTGTGGAATTGGCAAAGTGATATTTGGAAGCCCATAGAGGGCTATGGTGAAAAGGGAAATATCCTCAGATGAAATCTGGAAAGAAGCTTTCTGAGAAACTGCTTGGTGTTCTGTTAATTCATTTCACGGAGTTACATCTGTATTTCGTGTATCTCTTCGCTAGCCTTATTTCTGTGGAATCTGAGAACAGATATTTCGGATCCCTTTTAAGACTATAGGACCAAAAGAAATATCCTCTGATAACAAAGAGAAAGAAGCTTTCAGAGAAACTACTTTGTGTTCTGTGAAATCATCTAACAGAGTTACAGCTTTTCCCTCAAGAAACCTTTCGCTAAGACAGTTCTTGTGGAATTGGCAAAGTGATATTTGGAAGCCAATGGAGGGCTATGATGAAAAAGGAAATATCCTCAGATGAAATCTGGAAAAAAGCTTTCTGAGAAACTGCTTGGTGTTCTGTTAATTCATTTCACAGATTACATCTGTATTTCGTGGATCTCTTTGCTAGCCTTATTTCTTTGGAATCTGAGAACAGATATTTCAGATCCCTTTGAAGACTATAGGGCCAAAGGAAATATCCTCCGATAACAAAGAGAAAGAAGCTTTCTGAGAAACTTCTTTGTGTTCTGTGAAATCATCTCACAGAGTTACAGCTTTCCCCTCAAGAAGCCTTTCGCTAAGACACTTCTTGTGGAATTGGCAAAGTGATATTTGGAAGCCCTTAGAGGGCTATGGTGAAAAAGGAAATATCCTCAGATGAAATCTGGAAAGAAGCTTTCTGAGAAACTGCTTGGTGTTCTGTTAATTCATCTCTCAGAGTTACATCTGTATTTCGTGGATCTCTTTGCTAGCCTTATTTCTGTGGAAACTGAGAACAGATATTTCGGAACCCTTTGAAGACTATAGGGCCAAAGGAAATATCCTCCGATAACAAAGAGAAAGAAGCTTTCTGAGAAACTTCTTTGTGGTCTGTGAATTCATCTCACAGAGTTACAGCTTTCCCCCAAGAAGCCTTTCGCTAAGACAGTTCTTGTGGAATTGGCAAAGTGATATTGGGAAGCCCATAGTGGGCAACGGTGAAAAAGGGAATATCCTCAGATGATTTCTGGAAAGAAACATTCTGAGAATCTGCTTGGGGTTGTGTTAATAAAGCTCCCAGAGTTACCTATGTATTTCGTGGATCTCTTTGCTAGCCTTATTTCTGTGGAATCTGAGAACAGATATTTCGGATCCCTTTGAAGACTATAGGGCCAAAGGAAATATCTTCCGATAACAACGAGAAAGAAGCTTTCTGAGAAACTTCTTTGTGTTCTGTGAAATCATGTCACAGAGTTACAGCTTTCTCCTCAAGAAGATTTTCGCTAAGACAGTTCTTGTGGAATTGGCAAAGTGATATTTTGAAGCCCTTACAGGGCTATGGGGAAAAAGGAAATATCCTGAGATGAAACCTAGAAAGAAGCTTTCTGATAAACTGCTTAGTGTTCTGTTAATTCATCTCACAGAGTTACATCTGTATTTCGTGGATCTCTTTCCTAGCCTTATTTCTGTGGAATCTGAGAACAGATATTTCGGATCCCTTTGAAGACTATAGGGCCAAGGAAATATCCTCCGATTACAAAGAGAAAGAAGCTTTCTGAGAATCTTCTTTGTGTTCTGTGAAATCAACTCACAGAGTTACAGCTTTCCCCTCAAGAAGCCTTTTGCTAAGACAGTTCTTGTGGAATTGGCAAAGTGATATTTGGAAGCCCATAGAGGGCTATGGTGAAAACGGAAATATCCTCAGATGAAATCTGGAAAGAAGCTTTCTGAGAAACTGATTGGTGGTCTGTTAATTCATCTCTCAGAGTTACATCGGTATTTCGTGGATCTCTTTGCTAGCCTTATTTGTGTGGAATCTGAGAACAGATATTTCGGAACCCTTTGAAGACTATAGGGCCAAAGGAAATATCCTCCGATAACAAAGAGAAAGAAGCTTTCTGAGAAACTTCTTTGTGTTCTGTGAAATCATCTCACAGAGTTACAGCTTTCCCCCAAGACGCCTTTCGCTAAGACAGTTCTTGTGGATTTGGCAAAGTGATATTGGGAAGCCCATAGTGGGCAATGGTGAAAAAGGGAATATCCTCAGATGATTTCTGGAAAGAAACATTCTGAGAATCTGCTTGGTGTTGTGTTAATAAATCTCCCAGAGTTACATATGTATTTCATGGATCTCTTTGCTAGCCTTATTTCTGTGGAATCTGAGAACAGATATTTCGGATCCCTTTGAAGACTGTAGGGCCAAAGGAAATATCTTCCGATAACAAAGAGAAAGAAGCTTTCTGAGAAACTTCTTTGTGTTCTGTGAAATCATGTCACAGAGTTACAGCTTTCTCCTCAAGAAGACTTTCGCTAAGACAGTTCTTGTGGAATTGGCAAAGTGATATTTTGAAGCCCTTACAGGGCTATGGTGAAAAAGGATATATCCTGAGATGAAATCTAGAAAGAAGCTTTCTGATAAACTGCTTAGTGTTCTGTTAATTCATCTCACAGAGTTACATCTGTATTTCGTGGATCTCTTTCCTAGCCTTATTTCTGTGGAATCTGAGAACAGATATTTCGGATCCCTTTGAAGGCTATAGGGCCAAAGGAAATATCCTCCGATTACAAAGAGAAAGAAGCTTTCTGAGAAACTTCTTTGTGTTCTGTGAAATCAACTCACAGAGTTACAGCTTTCCCCTCAAGAAGCCTTTTGCTAAGACAGTTCTTGTGGAATTGGCAAAGTGATATTTGGAATCCCATAGAGGGCTATGTTGAAAAAGGAAATATCCTCAGATGAAATCTGGAAAGAAGCTTTCTGAAAAACTGCTTGGTGTTCTGTTAATTCATTTCACGGAGTTACAACTGTATTTCGTGGATCTCTTTGCTAGCCTTATTTCTGTGGAATCTGAGAACAGATATTTCGGATCCCTTTGAAGACGATAGGGCCAAAGGAAATATCCTCCGATAACAAAGAGAAAGAAGCTTTCTGAGAAACTACTTTGTGTTCTGTGAAATCATCTCACAGAGTTACTGCTTTCCCCTCAAGAAGCCTTTCGCTAAGACATTTCTTGTGGAATTGGCAAAGTGATATTTGGAAGCCCACAGAGGGCTATGGTGAAAAAGGAAATATCCTCAGATGAAATCTGGAAAGAAGCTTTCTGAGAAACTGCTTGGTGTTCTGTTAATTCATTTCTCAGAGTTACATCTGTATTTCGTGGATCTCTTTGCTAGCCTTATTTCTCTGGAATCTGAGAACAGATATTTCGGATTCCTTTTTTAGACTATAGGGCTAAAGAAATATCCTTCGATAACAAAGAGAAAGAAGCTTTCCTAGAAACTTCTTTGATTTCCGTGAAATCAACTCACAGAGTTACAGCTTTCCTTTAAGAAGCCTTTCGCTAAGGCACTTCTTGTGGAATTGGCAAAGTGATATTTGGAAGCCCATAGTGGGCTATGGTGAAAAAGGAAATATCGTCAGATGAAATATGGAAAGAAGCTTTCTGAGAAACTGCTTGGTGTTCTGTTAATTCATCTCACAGAGTTACATCTGTATTTCGTTGATCTCTTCCCTAGCCTTATTTCTGTGGAATCTCAGAACAGATATTTCGGATCCCTTTGAAGACTATAGGGCCAAAGGAAATATTCTCCGATAACAAAGAGAAAGAAGCTTTCTGAGAAACTTCTTTGTGTTCTGTGAAATCATCTCACAGAGTTACAGCTTTCCCTTCAAGATGCCTTTCTCTAAGACAGTTCTTGTGGAATTGGAAAAGTGATATTTGGAAGCCCATAGAGGGCTATGGTGAAAAAGGAAATATCCTCAGATGAAATCTGGAAAAAAGCTTTCTGAGAAACTGCTCAGGGTTCTGTTAATTCATCTCACAGAGTTACATCTGTATTTCGTGGATCTCTTTGCTAGCCTTATTTCTGTGGGATCTGAGAACAGATATTTCTTATAACTTTGAAGACTAGAGGGCCAAAGGAACTATCCTCCGATAAAAAGAGAAAGAAGATTTCTGAGATACTTCTTTGTGTTCTGTGAAATCATCTCACAGATTTACAGCTTTTCCTCAAGAAGCCTTTCCCTAAGACAGTTCTTGTGGAATTGGCAAAGTGATATTTGGAAGCCCATAGAGGGCTATGGTGAAAAGGGAAATATCCTCAGATGAAATCTGGAAAGAAGCTTTCTGAGAAACTGCTTGGTGTTCTGTTAATTCATTTCACGGAGTTACATCTGTATTTCGTGTATCTCTTCGCTAGCCTTATTTCTGTGGAATCTGAGAACAGATATTTCGGATCCCTTTTAAGACTATAGGACCAAAGGAAATATCCTCTGATAACAAAGAGAAAGAAGCTTTCAGAGAAACTACTTTGTGTTCTGTGAAATCATCTAACAGAGTTACAGCGTTTCCCTCAAGAAACCTTTCGCTAAGACAGTTCTTGTGGAATTGGCAAAGTGATATTTGGAAGCCAATGGAGGGCTATGATGAAAAAGGAAATATCCTCAGATGAATTCTGGAAAGAAGCTTTCTGAGAAACTGCTTGGTGTTCTGTTAATTCATTTCACAGATTACATCTGTATTTCGTGTATCTCTTCGCTAGCCTTATTTCTGTGGAAACTGAGAACAGATATTTCGGATCCCTTTGAAGACAATAGGGCCAAAGGAAATATCCTCCGATAAGAAAGAGAAAGAAGCTTTCTGAGAAACTTCTTTGTGTTCTGTGAATTCATCTCACAGAGTTACAGCTTTCCCCCAAGAAGCCTTTCGCTAAGACAGTTCTTGTGGAATTGGCAAAGTGATATTGGGAAGCCCATAGTGGGCAATGGTGAAAAAGGGAATATCCTCAGATGATTTCTGGAAAGAAACATTCTGAGAATCTGCTTGGTGTTGTGTTAATAAATCTCCCAGAGTTACTTATGTATTTCGTGGATCTCTTTGCTAGCCTTATTTCTGTGGAATCTGAGAACAGATATTTCGGATCCCTTTGAAGACTATAGGGCCAAAGGGAATATCTTCCGATAACAAAGAGAAAGAAGCTTTCTGAGAAACTTCTTTGTGTTCTGTGAAATCATGTCACAGAGTTACAGTTTTCTCCTCAAGAAGATTTTCGCTAAGACAGTTCTTGTGGAATTGGCAAAGTGATATTTTGAAGCCCTTACAGGGCTATGGGGAAAAAGGAAATATCCTGAGATGAAATCTAGAAAGAAGCTTTCTGATAAACTGCTTAGTGTTCTGTTAATTCATCTCACAGAGTTACATCTGTATTTCGTGGATCTCTTTCCTAGCCTTATTTCTGTGGAATCTGAGAACAGATATTTCGGATCCCTTTGAAGACTATAGGGCCAAGGAAATATCCTCCGATTACAAAGAGAAAGAAGCTTTCTGAGAATCTTCTTTGTGTTCTGTGAAATCAACTCACAGAGTTACAGCTTTCCCCTCAAGAAGCCTTTTGCTAAGACAGTTCTTGTGGAATTGGCAAAGTGATATTTGGAAGCCCATAGAGGGCTATGGTGAAAAAGGAAATATCCTCAGATGAAATCTGGAAAGAAGCTTTCTGAGAAACTGCTTGGTGTTCTGTTAATTCATCTCTCAGAGTTACATCGGTATTTCGTGGATCTCTTTGCTAGCCTTATTTTTGTGGAATCTGAGAACAGATATTTCGGATCCCTTTGAAGACTATAGGGCCAAAGGAAATATCCTCCGATAACAAAGAGAAAGAAGCTTTCTGAGAAACTTCTTTGTGTTCTGTGAAATCATCTCACAGAGTTACAGCTTTCCCCCAAGAAGCCTTTCGCTAAGACAGTTCTTGTGGATTTGGCAAAGTGATATTGGGAAGCCCATAGTGGGCAATGGTGAAAAAGGGAATATCCTCAGATGATTTCTGGAAAGAAACATTCTGAGAATCTGCTTGTTGTTGTGTTAATAAATCTCCCAGAGTTACATATGTATTTCATGGATCTCTTTGCTAGCCTTATTTCTGTGGAATCTGAGAACAGATATTTCGGATCCCTTTGAAGACTATAGGGCCAAAGGAAATATCTTCCGATAACAACGAGAAAGAAGCTTTCTGAGAAACTTCTTTGTGTTCTGTGAAATCATGTCACAGAGTTACAGCTTTCTCCTCAAGAAGACTTTCGCTATGACAGTTCTCGTGGAATTGGCAAAGTGATATTTTGAAGCCCTTACAGGGCTATGGTGAAAAAGGATATATCCTGAGATGAAATCTAGAAAGAACCTTTCTGATAAACTGCTTAGTGTTCTTTTAATTCATCTCCCAGAGTTACATCTGTATTTCGTGGATCTCTTTCCTAGCCTTATTTCTGTGGAATCTGAGAACAGATATTTCGGTTCCCTTTGAAGACTATAGGGCCAAAGGAAATATCCTCCGATTACAAAGAAAAAGAAGCTTTCTGAGAATCTTCTTTGTGTTCTGTGAAATCAACTCACAGAGTTACAGCTTTCCCCTCAAGAAGCCTTTTGCTAAGACAGTTCTTGTGGAATTGGCAAAGTGATATTTGGAATCCCATAGAGGGCTATGTTGAAAAAGGAAATATCCTCAGATGAAATCTGGAAAGAAGCTTTCTGAAAAACTGCTTGGTGTTCTGTTAATTCATTTCACGGAGTTACATCTGTATTTCGTGGATCTCTTAGGTAGCCTTATTTCTCTGGAATCTGAGAACAGATATTTCGGATACCTTTGAAGACTATAGGGCCAAGGAAATATCCTCCGATTACAAAGAGAAAGAAGCTTTCTGAGAATCTTCTTTGTGTTCTGTGAAATCAACTCACAGAGTTACAGCTTTCCCCTCAAGAAGCCTTTTGCTAAGACAGTTCTTGTGGAATTGGCAAAGTGATATTTGGAATCCCATAGAGGGCTATGGTGAAAAAGGAAATATCCTCAGATGAAATCTGGAAAGAAGGTTTCTGAGAAACTGCTTGGTGTTCTGTTAATTCATCTCTCAGAGTTACATCGGTATTTCGTGGATCTCTTTGCTAGCCTTATTTCTGTGGAATCTGAGAACAGATATTTCGGATCCCTTTGAAGACAATAGGGCCAAAGGAAATATCCTCCGATAACAAAGAGAAAGAAGCTTTCTGAGAAACTTCTTTGTGTTCTGTGAAATCATCTCACAGAGTTACAGCTTTCCCCCAAGAAGCCTTTCGCTAAGACAGTTCTTGTGGATTTGGCAAAGTGATATTGGGAAGCCATAGTGGGCAATGGTGAAAAAGGGAATATCCTCAGATGATTTCTGGAAAGAAACATTCTGAGAATCTGCTTGGTGTTGTGTTAATAAATCTCCCAGAGTAACATATGTATTTCATGGATCTCTTTGCTAGCCTTATTTCTGTGGAATCTGAGAACAGATATTTCGGATGCCTTTGAAGACTACAGGGCCAAAGAAAATATCCTCTGATAACAAAGAGAAAGAAGCTTTCTGAGAAACTTGTTTGTGTTCTGTGAAATCATCTCACAGAATTACAGCTTTCCCCTCAAGAAGCCTTTCGCTAAGACAGTTCTTGTGGAATTGGCAGTGATATTTGGAAACCCATAGAGGGCTATGGTAAAAAAGGAAATATCCTCAGATGAAATCTGGAAAGAAGCTTTCTGAGAAACTGCTTGGTGTTCTGTTAATTCATCTCACAGAGTTACATCTGGATTTCGTGGACCACTTTGCTAGCCTTATTTCTCTGGAATCTGAGAACAGATATTTCGGATCCCTTTGAAGACTATAGGGCCAAAGGAAATATCCTCCGATAACAAAGAGAAAGAAGCTTTCAGAAAAACTTCTTTGTGTTCTGTGAAATCATCTCACCGAGTTACAGCTTTCCCCTCAAGAAACCTTTCGCAAAGACAGTTCTTGGGGAATTGGCAAAGTGATATTTGGTAGCCCGTAGAGGTC
Organism: Macaca fascicularis; assembly: GCF_037993035.2. Taxonomy (NCBI): domain Eukaryota; kingdom Metazoa; phylum Chordata; class Mammalia; order Primates; family Cercopithecidae; genus Macaca; species Macaca fascicularis. The sequence continues at coordinate 43,048,269 of NC_088384.1, read as the reverse complement.
TATGGTGTAAAGGGAAATATCCTCAGATGAAATCTGGAAAAAAGCTTTCTGAGAAACTGCTCAGGGTTCAGTTAGTTCATCTCACAGAGTTACATCTGTATTTCGTGGATCTCTTTGCTAGCCTCATTTCTGTGGAATCTGAGAACAGATATTTCGGATCCCTTTGAAGACTATAGGGCCAAAGGAAATATTCTCCGATAACAAAGAGAAAGAAGCTTTCTGAGAAACTTCTTTGTGTTCTGTGAAATCATCTCACAGAGTTACAGCTTTCCCTTCAAGATGCCTTTCTCTAAGACAGTTCTTGTGGAATTGGAAAAGTGATATTTGGAAGCCCATAGAGGGCTATGGTGAAAAAGGAAATATCTTCAGATGAAATCTGGAAAAAAGCTTTCTGAGAAACTGCTCAGGGTTCTGTTAATTCATCTCACAGAGTTACATCTGTATTTCGTGGATCTCTTTGCTAGCCTTATTTCTGTGGGATCTGAGAACAGATATTTCTTATAACTTTGAAGACTAGAGGGCCAAAGGAACTATCCTCCGATAAAAAGAGAAAGAAGATTTCTGAGAAACTTCTTTGTGTTCTGTGAAATCATCTCACAGATTTACAGCTTTTTCTCAAGAAGCCTTTCCCTAAGACAGTTCTTGTGGAATTGGCAAAGTGATATTTGGAAGCCCATAGAGGGCTATGGTGAAAAGGGAAATATCCTCAGATGAAATCTGGAAAGAAGCTTTCTGAGAAACTGCTTGGTGTTCTGTTAATTCATTTCACGGAGTTACATCTGTATTTCGTGTATCTCTTCGCTAGCCTTATTTCTGTGGAATCTGAGAACAGATATTTCGGATCCCTTTTAAGACTATAGGACCAAAAGAAATATCCTCCGATAACAAAGAGAAAGAAGCTTTCTGAGAAATTTCTTTGTGTTCTTTGAAATCATCTAACAGAGTTACAGCTTTCCCCTCAAGAAGCCTTTCGCTAAGACAGTTCTTGTGGAATTGGCAAAGTGATATTTGGAAGCCCGTAGAGGTCTTTGGTGAAAAAGGAAATATCCTCAGATGAAATCTGGAAAGAAGCTTTCTGAGAAACTGCCCGGTGTTCTGTTAATTCATCTCACAGAGTTACATCTGTATTTTGTGGATCTCCTTGCTAGCCTTATGTCTGAGGAATCTGAGAAGAGATATTTCGGATCCCTTTGAAGACTATAGGGCCAAAGGAAATATCCTCCGATAACAAAGAGAAAGAAGCTTTCTCAGAAACGTCCTTGTGTTCGGTAAAATCATCTCACAGAGTTACAGCTTTCCCCTCAAGAAGCCTTTCGCTAAGACACTTCTTGTGCAATTGGCAAAGTGATATTTGGAAGCCCATAGTGGGCTATGGTGAAAAATTAAATATCCTCAGATGAAATCTGGAAAGAAGCTTTCTGAGAAACTGCTTGGTGTTCTGTTAATTCATCTCACAGAGTTACATCTGTATTTCGTGGATCTCTTCCTTAGCCTTATTTCTGTGGAATCTGAGAACAGATATTTCGGATCCATTTGATGACTATAGGGCCAAAGGAAATATCCTCCGATAACAAAGAGAAAGAAGCTTTCTGAGAAACTTCTTTGTGTTCTGTGAAATCATCTCACAGAGTTACAGGATTCCCGTCAATAAGCCTTTCGCTAAGACACTTATTTTGGAATTGGCAAAGTGATATTTGGAAGCCCATAGAGGGCTATGGTGAAAAAGGAAATATCCTCAGATGAAATATGGAAAGAAGCTTTCTGAGAAACTGCTTGGTGTTCTGTTAATTCATCTCTCAGAGTTACATCTGTATTTCGTGGATCTCTTTGCTAGCCTTATTTCTGTGGAATCTGAGAGCAGATATTTCGGATCCCTTTGAAGACTATAGGGCCAAAGGAAATATCCTCCGATAACAAAGAGAAAGAAGCTTTCTGAGAAACTTCTTTGTGTTCTGTGAAATCATCTCACAGAGTTACAGCTTTCCCCCAAGAAGCCTTTCGCTAAGACAGTTCTTGTGGAATTGGCAAAGTGATATTGGGAAGCCCATAGTGGGCAATGGTGAAAAAGGGAATATCCTCAGATGATTTCTGGAAAGAAACATTCTGAGAATCTGCTTGGTGTTGTGTTAATAAATCTCCCAGAGTTACATATGTATTTCGTGGATCACTTTGCTAGCCTTATTTCTGTGGAATCTGAGAACAGATATTTCGGATCCCTTTGAAGACTACAGGGCCAAAGGAAATATCTTCCGATAACAAAGAGAAAGAAGCTTTCTGAGAAACTTCTTTGTGTTCTGTGAAATCATCTCACAGAGTTACAGCTTTCTCCTCAAGAAGACTGTCGCTAAGACAGTTCTTGTGGAATTGGCAAAGTGATATTTTGAAGCACTTACAGGGCTATAGGGAAAAAGGAAATATCCTGAGATGAAATCTAGAAAGAAGCTTTCTGATAAACTGCTTAGTGTTCTGTTTATTCATCTCACAGAGTTACATCTGTATTTCGTGGATCTCTTTGCGAGCCTTATTTCTGTGCAATCTGAGAACAGATATTTCGGATCCCTTTGAAGACTACAGGGCCAAAGGAAATATCCTCCGATTACAAAGAGAAAGAAGCTTTCTGAGAAACTTCTTTGTGTTCTGTGAAATCGACTCACAGAGTTACAGCTTTCCCCTCAAGAAGCCTTTTGCTAAGACAGTTCTTGTGGAATTGGCAAAGTGATATTTGGAATCCCATAGAGGGCTATGGTGAAAAAGGAAATATGCTCAGATGAAATCTGGAAAGAAGCTTTCTGAAAAACTGCTTGTTGTTCTGTTAACTCACTTCACGGAGTTACATCTGTATTTCGCGGATCTCTTTGCTTGCCTTATTTTTGTGGAATCTGAGAACAGATATTTCGGATCCCTTTGAAGACTATAGGGCCAAAGGAAATATCCTCCGATTACAAATAGAAAGAAGCATTCTGAGAAACTTCTTCGTGTTCTGTGAAATCAACTCACAGAGTTACAGCTTTCCCCTCAAGCAGACTTTCGATAAGACAGTTCTTGTGGAATTGGCAAAGTGATATTTGGAAGTCCATAGAGGGCTATGGTGAAAAAGGAACTATCCTCAGATGAAATCTGGGAAGAAGCTTCCTGAGAAACTACTTGGTGTTCTGTTAATTCATCTCAGAGAGTTACATCTGGATTTCGTGTACCTCTTTGCTAGCCTTATATCTGTGGAATCTGAGATCAGATAATTCGGATCCTTTGAAGACTATAGGGCCAAAGGAAATATCCTCCGATAACAAAGAGAAAGAAGCTTTCCGAGAAACTGCTTTGTGTTCTGTGAAATCATCTCACAGAGTTACAGCATTCCCCTCAAGAAACCTTTCGCTAAGACAGTTCTTGTGGAATTGGCAAAGTGATATTTGGTAGCCCGTGGAGGTCTATGGTGTAAAGGGAAATATCCTCAGATGAAATCTGGAAAGAAGCTTTCTGAGAAACTGCTTGGTGTTCTGTTAATTCATCTCTCAGTGTTACATCTGTATTGCGTGGACCTCTTTGCTAGCCTTATTTCTGTGGAATCTGAGAACTGAAAATTCGGATCCCTTTGAAGACTATAGGGCCAAAGGAAATATCCTCCAATTACAAAGAGATAGAAGCTTTCTGCGAAATTTCTTTGTGTTCTGTGAAATCATCTCACAGAGTTACAGCTTTCCCCTCAAGAAGCCTTTCGCTAAGACACTTCTTGTGGAATTGGCAAAGTGATATTTGGAAGCCCATAGAGGGCTATGGTGAAAAAGGAAATATCCTCAGATGAAATCTGGAAAGAAGCTTTCTGAGAAACTGCTTGGTGTTCTATTAATTCATCTCAAAGAGTTACATCTGTATTTCCTGAATCTCTTTCCTAGCCTTATTTCTGGGGAATCGGAGAACAGATATTTCGGATCCCTTTGAAGACTATAGGGCCAAAGGAATTCTCCTCCGATAACAAAGAGAAAGAAGCTTTCTGAGAAACTTCTTTGTGTTCTGTGAAATCATCTCACAGAGTTACAGCTTTCCCCTCAAGAAGCCTTTCGCTAAGACAGTTCTTGTGGAATTGGCAAACTGATATTTGGAAGCCCATAGAGGGCTATGGTGAAAAAGGAAATATCGTCAGATGAAATCTGGAAACAAGCTTTCTGAGAAACTGCTTAGTGTTCTGTTAATTCATCTCACAGAGTTACATCTGTATTTCGTGGATCTCTTTGCTAGCCTAATTTCTGTGGAATCTGAGAACAGAAATTTCGGATCCCTTTGAAGACTTTAGGGCCAAAGGAAATATCCTCCAATTACAAAGAGATAGAAGCTTTCTGAGAAATTTCTTTGTGTTCTTTGAAATCATCTCACAGAGTTACAGCTTTCCCCTCAAGAAGCCTTTCTTTAAGACAGTTTTTGTGGAATTGGCAAAGTGATATTTGGAAGCCCTAGAGGGCTATGGTGAAAAAGGAAATATCCTCAGATGAAATCTGGAAAGAAGCTTTCTGAGAAACTGCTTGTTGTTCTGTTAATTCATCTATTAGTGTTACATCTGTGTTTCCTGGACCTCTTTGCTAGCCTTATTTCTGTGGAATCTGAGAACAGATATTTCGGATCCATTTGAAGACTATAGGGCCCAAGGAAATATCCTCCGATAACAAAGAGAAAGAAGCTTTCTGAGAAACTTCTTTGTGTTCTGTGAAATCATCTCACAGAGGTACAGCATTCCCCTCAAGAAGCCGTTCGCTAAGACGGTTCTTGTGGAATTGGCAAAGTGATATTTGGAAGCCCATAGAGGGCTATGGTGAAAAGGGAAATATCCTCAGATGAAATCTGGAAAGAAGCTTTCTGAGTAACTGCTCAGTGTTCTGTTTATTCATCTCACAGAGTTACATCTGTATTTCGAGGATCTCTTTGCTAGCCTTATTTCTGTGGAATCTGAGAACAGATATTTCGGATCCCTTTGAAGACTATAGGGCCAAAGGAAATATCCACCGATAACAAAGAGAAAGAAGCTTTCTGAGAAACTTCTTTCTGTTCTGTGAAATCATCTGACAGAGTTACAGCTTTCCCTCAAGAAGCCTTTCGCTAAGACAGTTTTTGTGGAATTGGCAAAGTGATATTTGGAAGCCCACAGAGGGCTATGGTGAAAAAGGAAATATCCTCAGATGAAATCTGGAAAGAAGATTTCTGAGAGACTGCTCAGTGTTCTGTTAATTCATCTCACAGAGTTACATCAGTATTTCGTGGATCTCTTTGCTAGCCTTATTTCTGTGGAATCTGAGAACTGAAAATTCGTATCCCTTTGAAGACTATAGGGCCAAAGGAAATATTCTCCAATTACAAAGAGATCGAAGCTTTCTGAGAAATTTCTTTGTGTTCTGTGAAATCATCTCTCAGAGTTACAGCTTTCCCCTCAAGAAGCCTTTCGCTAAGACACTTCTTGTGGAATTGGCAAAGTGATATTTGGAAGCCCATAGAGGGCTATGGTGAAAAAGGAAATATCCTCAGATGAAATCTGGAAAGAAGCTTTCTGAGAAACTGCTTGGTGTTCTATTAATTCATCTCAAAGAGTTACATCTGTATTTCCTGAATCTCTTTCCTAGCCTTATTTCTGGGGAATCGGAGAACAGATAATTCGGATCCCTTTGAAGACTATAGGGCCAAAGGAATTCTCCTCCGATAACAAAGAGAAAGAAGCTTTCTGAGAAACTTCTTTGTGTTCTGTGAAATCATCTCACAGAGTTACAGCATTCCCCTCAATAAGCCTTTCGCTAAGACACTTATTGTGGAATTGGCAAAGTGATATTTGGAAGCCCATAGAGGGCTTCGGTGAAAAACGAAATATCGTCAGATGAAATCTGGAAAGAAGCTTTCTGAGAAACTGCTTAGTGTTCTGTTAATTCATCTCACAGAGTTACATCTGTATTTCGTGGATCTCTTTGCGAGCCTTATTTCTGTGGAATCTGAGAACAGAAATTTCGGATCCCTTTGAAGACTATAGGGCCAAAGGTAATATCCACCGATTACAAAGAGAAAGCTTTCTGAGAAACTTCTTTGTGTTCTGTGAAATCAACTCACACAGTTACAGCTTTCCCCTGAAGAAGCCTTTCGCTAAGACAGTTCTTGTGGAATTGGCGAAGTGATATTTGGAAGCCGATAGAGGGCTATGGTGAAAAAGGAAATACCCTCAGATGAAATGTGGAAAGAAGATTTATGAGAAACTGCTTACTGTTCTGTTAATTCATCTCACAGAGTTACATCTGTATTTCGTGGATCTCTTTGCTAGCCTTATATCTGTGGAATCTGAGAACAGATATTTCGGTAACATTTGAAGACTATAGGGCCAAAGGAAATATCCTCCGATAACAAAGAGAAAGAAGCTTTCTGAGAAACTTCTTTGTATGCTGTGAAATCATCTCACAGAGTTACAGATTTCCCCTCAAGAAGCCTTTCGCTAAGACAGTTCTTGTGGAATTGGCAAAGTGATATTTGGAAGCCCATAGAGGGCTACGGTGAAAAAGGAAATATCCTCAGATGAAATCTGGAAAGAAGCTTTCTGAGAAACTGCTTAATATTCTGTTGATTCATCTCACAGAGTTACATCTGTATTTCGTGGATCTCTTTGCTAGCCTTATTTCTTTGTAATCTGAGAACAGATATTTCGGATCCCTTTGAAGACTATTGGGCCAAAGGAAATATCCTCCGATAAAAAAGAGAAAGAATCTTTTTGAGAAACTTCTTTGTGTTCTGTGAAATCATCTCGCAGGGTTACAGCTTTCCCATCAAGAAGCCTTTCGCTAAGACAGTTCTTGTGGAATTGGCGAAGTGATATTTGGAAGCCCGTAGAGCGCTATGGTGAAAAAGGATATATCCTCAGATGAAATCTGGAAAGAAGCTTTCTGAGAAACTGCTTAGTGTTCTGTTAATTCATCTCACAGAGTTACATCTGTATTTCGTGGATCTCTTTGCTAGCCTTATATCTGTGAAATCTGAGAACAGATATTTCGGATCCCTTTGAAGACTATAGGGCCAAAGGAAATATCCTCTGATAACAAAGAGAAAGAAGTTTTCTGAGAAACTTCTTTGTGATCTCTGAAATCATCTCACAGAGTTACAGCTTTCCCCTCAAGAAGCCTTTCGCTAAGACAGTTCTTGTGGAATTGGCAAAGAGATATTTGGAAGCCCATAGAGGGCTACGGTGAAAAAGTAAATATCCTCAGATGAAATCTGGAAAGAAGCTTTCTGAGAAACTGCTTAATATTCTGTTGATTCATCTCACAGATTTACATCTGTATTTCATGGATCTCTTTGCTAGCCTTATTTCTGTGGAATCTGAGAACAGATATTTCGGATCCCTTTTAAGACTATAGGGCCAAAGGAAATATCGTCTGATAACAAAGAGAAATAAGCTTTCTGAGAAACTTCTATGTGTTCTGAGAAATCATCTCACAGAGTTACAGCTTTCCCCTCAAGAAGCCTTTCGCTAAGACAGTTCTTGTGGAATTGGCAAAGAGATATTTGGAAGCCCATAGAGGGCTATGGTGAAAAAGGAAATATCCTCAGATGAAATCTGGAAAGAAGCTTTCTGAGAAACAGCTTAGTGTTCTGTTAATTCATCTCACAGATTTACATCTGTATTTCGTGGATGTCTTTGCTAGCCTTATTTCTGTGGAGTCTGAGAACAGATATTTCGGATCCCTTTGAAGACTATAGGGCCAAAGGAAATATCCTAAGATAACAAAGAGAAAGAAGCTTTCTGAGAAACTTCTTTGTGTTCTGTGAAATCATCTCGTAGAGTTACAGCTTTCCCCTCAAGAAGCCTTTCGCTAAGACAGTTCTTGTGGAATTGGCAAAGTGATATTTGGAAGCCCATAGAGGGCTATGGTGAAAAAGGAAATATCCTCAGATGAAATCTGGAAAGATGCTTTCATAGAAACTGCTAAGTGTTCTCTTAATTCATCTCACAGTCTTACATCTGTATTTCGTGGATCTCCTTGCTAGCCTTATTTCTGTGGAATCTGTGAACAAATATTTCGGATCCCTTTGAAGAATATAGGGCCAAAGGAAATATCCTCCGATAACAAAGAGAAAGAATCTTTTTGAGAATCTTCTTTGTGTTCTGTGAATTCATCTCACAGTGTTACAGCTTTCCCCTTAAGAAGCCTTTCGCTTAGACAGTTCTTGTGGTATTTGCAAAGTGATATTTGGAAGCCCATAGAGCGCTATGGTGAAAAAGGAATGAAATCTGGAAAGTAGCTTTCTGAGAAACTGCTTGGTGTTCGATTAATTCAGCTCACAGAGTTACATCTGTATTTCGTGGATCTCTTTGCTAGCCTTATTTCTGTGGAATCTGCAAACAGATATTTCGGATCCCTTTGAAGACTATAAGGCCAAAGGAAATATCCTCCGATAACAAAGAGAAAGAAGCTTTCTGAGAAACTTCTTATTGTGCAGTGAAATCTTCTCACAGAGGTACAGCTTTCCCCTCAAGAAGCCTTTTGCTAAGACAGTTCTTGTGGAATTGGCAAAGTGATATTTGGAAGCCCATAAAGCGCTATGGTGAAAAAGGAAATATCCTCAGATGAAATCTGGAAAGAAGCCTTCTGAGAAACTGCTTAGTGTTCTGTTAATTCATCTCACAGAGTTACATCTGTATTTCGTGGATCTCTTTGCTAGCCTTATTTCTGTGGAATCTGAGAACAGATATTTCGTATCCCTTTGAAGACTATAGGGCCAAAGGAAATATCCTCCGATAACAAAGAGAAAGCTTTCTGAGAAACTCTTTTGTGTTCTTTGAAATCAACTCACAGAGTTACAGCTTTCCCCTCAAGAAGCATTTCGCTCAGACAGTTCTTGTGGAATTGGCAAAGTGATATTTGGAAGCCCATAGAAGACTATGGTGAAAAAGGAAATATCCTCAGATGAAATCTGGAAAGAAGTTTTCTGAGAAACTACTTGGTGTTCTGTTAATTTATCTCACAGAGTTACATCAGTATTTCGTGGATCTCTTTGCTATCCTTATTTCTGTGGAATCTGAGAACAGATATTTCGGATCCTTTTGAGGACTATATGGCCAAAGGAAATATCCTCAGATAACAAAGAGAAAGAAGCTTTCTGAGAAACGTCTTTGTGTTCTTTGAAATCATGTCACAGAGTTACAGCTTTCCCCTCAAGAAGCCTTTCGCTAAGACAGCTCTTGTGGAATTGGAAAAGTGATATTTGGAAGCCCATAGAGGGCTATGGTGAAAAAGGAAATATCCTCAGATGAAATCTGGAAAGAAGCTTTCTGAGAAACTGCTTGGTGTTCTGTTAATTCATCTCTCAGAGTTACATTTGTATTTCGTGGATCTCTTTGCTAGCCTTATTTCTGTGGAATCTGGGAACAGATATTTCGGATCCCTTTGAAGACTAGAGGGCCAAAGGAATATCCTCCGATAACAAATAGAAAGAAGGTTTCTGAGAAACTGCTTCGTGTTCTGTGAAATCATCTCACAGAGTTACAGCTTTCTTCTCAAGAAGCCTTTCGCTAAGACGATTCTTGTGGAATTGGAAAAGTGATATTTGGAAGCCCATAGAGGGCTATGGTGAAAAAGGAAATATCCTCACATGAAATCTGGAAAGAAGCTTTCAGAGAAACTGCTTGGTGTTCTATTAATTCAGCTCACAGAGTTACATCTGTATTTCGTGGATCTCTTTGCTAGCCTTATTTCTGTGGAATCTGAAAACAGATATTTCGGATCCCTTTGAAGACAATAGGGCCAAAGGAAATATCCTCCGATAAGAAAGAGAAAGAAGCTTTCTGAGAAACTTCTTTGTGTTCTGTGAAATCATCTCACAGAGTTACAGCTTTCCCCTCAAGAAGCCTTTCGCTAAGACAGTTCTTGTGGAATTGGCAAAGTGATATTTGGAAGCCCATAGAGGGCTATGGTGAAAAAGGAATGTAATCTGGAAAGAAGCTTTCTGAGAAACTGCGTGTGGTTCTATTAGTTCAGCTCACAGAGTTACATCTGTATTTCGTGGATCTCTTTGCTAGCCTTATTTCTGTGGAATCTGAAAACAGATATTTCGGATCCCTTTGAAGACTATAGGGCCAAAGGAAAAATCCTCCGATAACAAAGAGAAAGAAGCTTTCTGAGAAACTTCTTTGCGTTCTATGAAATCATCTCACAGAGTTACAGCTTTCAACTCAAGAAGCCTTTCGCTAAGACAGTTCTTGTGGAATTGGAAAAGTGATATTTGGAAGCCCATAGAGGGCTATGGTGAAAAAGGAAATATCCTCAGATGAAATCTGGAAAGAAGCTTTCTGAGAAACTGCTTGGTGTTCGATTAATTCAGCTCACAGAGTTACATCTGTATTTCGTGAATCTCTTTGCTAGCCTTATTTCTGTGGAATCTGAAAACAGATATTTCGGATCCCTTTGAAGACTATAGGGCCAAAGGAAAAATCCTCCGATAACAAAGAGAAAGAAGCTTTCTGAGAAACTTCTTTGTGTGCTGTGAAATCATCTCACAGAGTGACAGGTTTCCCCTCAAGAAGTCATTTGATAAGACAGTTCTTGTGGCATTGGCAAACTGATATTTGGAAGCCCATAGAGGGCTATGGTGAAAAAGGAAATATCCTCAGATGAAATCTGGAAAGATGCTTTCTGAGAAACTGCTTGGTGTTCTGTTAATTCATCTCACAGAGTTACATCTGTATTTCGTGGATCTCTTTGCTACCCTTATTTCTGTGGAATCTGAGAACAGATATTTCGGATCCCTTTGAAGATTATAGGGCCAAAGGAAATATCCTCCGATAACAAAGAGAAAGAAGCTTTCTGAGAAACTTCTTATTGTGCAGTGAAATCTTCTCACAGAGGTACAGCTTTCCCCTCAAGAAGCCTTTTGCTAAGACAGTTCTTGTGGAATTGGCAAAGTGATATTTGGAAGCCCATAGAGCGCTATGGTGAAAAAGGAAATATCCTCAGATGAAATCTGGAAAGAAGCCTTCTGAGAAACTGCTTAGTGTTCTGTTAATTCATCTCACAGAGTTACATCTGTATTTCGTGGATCTCTTTGCTAGCCTTATTTCTGTGGAATCTGAGAACAGAGATTTCGTATCCCTTTGAAGACTATAGGGCCAAAGGAAATATCCTCCGATTACAAAGAGAAAGCTTTCTGAGAAACTCTTTTGTGTTCTTTGAAATCAACTCACAGAGTTACAGCTTTCCCCTCAAGAAGCATTTCGCTCAGACAGTTCTTGTGGAATTGGCAAAGTGATATTTGGAAGCCCATAGAAGACTATGGTGAAAAAGGAAATATCCTCAGATGAAATCTGGAAAGAAGCGTTCTTAGAAATTGCTAAGTGTTCTTTTTATTCATCTCACAGTGTTACATCTGTATTTCGTGGATCTCTTTGCTGGCCTTATTTCTGTGGAATCTGAGAACAGATATTTCTTATCCCTTTGAAGACTAGAGGGCCAAAGGAAATATCCTCCGATAACAAAGAGAAAGAAGCTTTCTGAGAAACTTCTTTGTGTTCTGTGAAATCATCTCACAGAGTTACAGCTTTCCCCTCAAGAAGCCTTTCGCTAAGACAGTTCTTGTGGAATTGGCAAAGTGATATTTGGAAGCCCATAGAGGCCTAAGGTGAAAAAGGAATGAAATCTGGAAAGAAGCTTTCTGAGAAACTGCGTGTGGTTCTATTAATTCCGCTCACAGAGTTACATCTGTATTTCGTGGATCTCTTTGCTAGCCTTATTTCTGTGGAATCTGAAAACAGATATTTCGGATCCCTTTGAAGACTATGGGGCCAAAGGAAAAATCCTCCGATTACAAAGAGAAAGAAGCTTTCTGAGAAACTTCTTTGCATTCTGTGAAATCATCTCACAGAGTGACACCTTTCCCCTCAAGAAGCCATTCGCTAAGACAGGTCTTGTGGCATTGGCAAAGTGATATTTGGTAGCCCATAGAGGGCTATGGTGAAAAAGGAAATATCCTCAGATGAAATCTGGAAAGAAGCTTTCTGAGATACTGCTTAGTGTTCTGTTAATTCATCTCACAGAGTTACATCTGTATTTCGTGGATCTCTTTGCTAGCCTTATTTCTGTGGAATCTGAGAACAGATATTTCGGATCCCTATGAAGACTATAGGGCCAAAGGAAATATCCTCTGATAACAAAGAGAAAGAAGCTTTCTGAGAAACTTCTTTGTGTTCTGCGAAATCATCTCACAGAGTTACAGCTTTCGCCTCAAGAAGCCATTCGCTAAGAGAGTTCTTGTGGAATTGGCAAAGTGATATTTGGAAGCCCATAGAGGGCTATGGTGAAAAAGGAAATATCCTCAGATGAAATCTGGAAAGAAGCTTTCTGAGATACTGCTTAGTGTTCTGCTAATTCATCTCACAGAGTTACATCTGTATTTCGTGGATCTCTTTGCTAGCCTTATTTCTGTGGAATCTGAGAACAGATATTTCGGATCCCTTTGAAGACTATAGGGCCAAAGGAAATGTCCTCCGATAACAAAGAGAAAGAAGCTTTCTGAGAAACTTCTTTGTGTTCTGTGAAATCATCTCACAGAGTTACAGCTTTCCCCTCAAGAAGACTTTCGCTAAGACAGTTCTTGTGGAATTGGCAAAGTGATATTTGGAAGCCCATAGAGGGCTATGGTGAAAAAGGAATGAAATCTGGAAAGAAGCTTTCTGAGAAACTGCGTGTGGTTCTATTAATTCAGCTCACAGAGTTACATCTGTATTTCGTGGATCTCTTTGCTAGCCTTATTTCTGTGGAATCTGAAAAGAGATATTTCGGATCCCTTTGAATAATATAGGGCCAAAGGAAAAATCCTCCGATAACAAAGAGAAAGAAGCTTTCTGAGAAACTTCTTTGTGTTCTGAGAAATCATCTCACAGAGTTACAGCTCTCCCCTCAAGGAGCCTTTCGCTAAGACAGCTCTTCTGGAATTGGCAAAGTGATATTTGGAAGCCCATAGAGGGCAATGCTGAAAAAGGAAATATCCTCAGATGAAATCTGGAAAGAAGCTTTCTGAGAAACTGCTTAGTGTTCTGTTAATTCATCTCACTGTGTTACATCTGTATTTCGTGGATCTCTTTGCTAGCCTTATATCTGTGGAATCTGAGAACAGATATATCGGATCCATTTGAAGACTATAGGGCCAAAGGAAATATCCTCCGATAACAAAGAGAAAGAAGCTTTCTGAGAAACTTCTTTGTATGCTGTGAAATCATCTCACAGAGTTACAGGTTTCCCCTCAAGAAGCCTTTCGCTAAGACAGTTCTTGTGGAATTGGCAAAGTGATATTTGGAAGCCCTTAGTGGGCTACGGTGAAAAAGGAAATATCCTCAGATGAAATCTGGAAAGAAGCTTTCTGAGAAACTGCTTGGTGTACTGTTAATTCATCTCACGGAGTTACATCTTCATTTCGTGGATCTCTTTGCTAGCCTTATTTCTGTGGAATCTGAGAACGGATATTTCGGATCACTTTGAAGGCTATAGGGCCAAAGGAAATATCCTCCGATAATAAAGAGAAAGAAGCTTTCTGAGAAACTTCTTTGTGTTCTGTGAAATCAGCTCACAGAGTTACAGCTTTCCCCTCAAGAAGCCTTTCGCTAAGACACTTCTTGTGGAATTGGTAAAGTGATATTTGGAAGCCCATAGAAGGCTACGGTGAAAAAGGAAATATCCTCAGATGAAATCTGGAAAGAAGTTTTCTGAGACTGCTTGGTGTTCTGTTAATTCATCTCAAAGGGTTAGATCTGTATTTCGTGGATCTCTTTGCTAGCCTTATTTCTGTGGAATCTGTGAAGAGATATTTCGGATCCCTTTGAAGACCAAAGGCCCAAGGAATTTTCCTCCGATAACAAAGAGAAAGAAGCTTTCTGAGAAAGTTCTTTGTGTTCTTTGAAATCATCTCACAGAGTTACAGCTTTCTCCTCAAGAAGCCTTTCGCTAAGACACTTCTTGTGGAATTGGCAAAGTGATATTTGGAAGCCCATAGTGGGCTATGGTGAAAAAGGAAATATCCTCAGATGAAATCTGGAAAGAAGCTTTCTGAGAAACTGCTTGGTGTTCTGTTAATTCATCTCACAGAGTTACATCTGTATTTCGTGGATCTCTTTGCTAGCCTTATTTCTGAGGAATCTGAGAATAGATATTTCGGATCCCTTTGAAGACTACAGGGCCAAAGGAAATATCCTTCGATAACAAAGAACAAGAAGCTTTCTGAGAAACTTCAATGTGTTCTGTGAAATCAGCTCACAAAGTTACAGCTTTCCCCTCAAGAAGCCTTTCGCTAAGACAATTCTTGTGGAATTGGCAAAGTGATATTTGGAAGCCCATATAGGGCTACGGTGAAAAAGGAAATATCCTCAGATGAAATCTGGAAAGAAGTTTTCTGAGAAACTGCTTGGTGTTCTGTTAATTCATCTCAAAGAGTTACATCTGTATTTCGTGGATATCTTTGCTAGCCTTATTTCTGTGGAATCTGAGAACAGATATTTCGGATCCCTTTGAAGACTATAGGGCCCAAGGAAATATCCTCCGATAACAAAGAGAAAGAAGCTTTCTGAGAAAGTTCTTTGTGTTCTGTGAAATCATCTCACAGAGTTACAGCTTTCCCCTCAAGATGCCTTTCGCTAAGACACTTCTTGTGGAATTGGTAAAGTGATATTTGGAAGCCCATAGAGGCACTGGTGAAAAAGGAAATATCCTCAGATGAAATCTGGAAAGAAGCTTTCTGAGAAACTGCTTGGTGTTCTGTTAATTCATCTCACAGAGTTACATCTGTATTTCGTGGATCTCTTCGCTAGCCTTATTTCTGTGGAATCTGAGAACAGATATTTCGGATCCCTTTGAAGGCTATAGGGCCAAAGGAAATATCCTCCGATAACAAAGAGAAAGAAGCTTTCTGAGAAACTTCTTTGTGTTCTGTGAAATCATCTCACAGAGTTACAGCTTTCCTCTCTTGAAGCCTTTCGCTAAGACAGTTCTTGTGGAATTCGAAAAGTGATATTTGAATGCCCATAGAGGGCTATGGTGAAAAAGGAAATATCCTCAGATGAAATCTGGAAAGAAGCTTTCTGAGAAACTGCTTGGTGTTCTGTTAATTCATCTCACAGAGTTACATCTGTATTTCGTGGATCTCTTTGCTAGCCTTATTTCTGTGGAATCTGAGAACAGATATTTCGGATCCCTTTGAAGACTATAGGGCCAAAGGAAATATCCTCCGATAACAAATAGAAGGAAGCTTTCTGAGAAACTTCTTTGTGTTCTGTGAAATCATCTCACAGAGTTACAGCTTCCCCTCAAGAAGCCTTTCGCTAAGAGAGTTCTTGTGGAATTGGCAAAGTGATATTTGGAAGCCCATAGTGGGCTATGGTGAAAAAGGAAATATCCTCAGATGAAATCTGGAAAGAAGCTTTCTGAGAAACTACTTGGTGTTCTGTTAATTCATCTCTCAGTGTTACATCTGTATTTCGTGGATCTCTTTGCTAGCCTTATTTCTGTGGAATCTGAGAACAGATATTTCGGATCCCTTTGAAGACGATAGGGCCAAAGGAAATATCCAGCGATATCAAAGAGAAAGAAGCTTTCTGAGAAACTTCTTTGTGTTCTGTGAAATCATCTCACAGAGTTACAACTTTCCCCAAAAGAAGCCGTTCGCTAAGACAGTTCTTGTGGAATTGGTAAAGTGATATTTTGGAGCCCATAGAGGGCTATTGTGAAAAAGGAAATATCCTCAGATGAAATCTGGAAAGAAGCTTTCTGAGAAACTGCTCAGTGTTCTGTTAATTCATCTCACAGAGTTACATCTGTATTTCGTGGATCTCTTTGCTAGGCTTATTTCTGAGGAATCTGAGAACAGATATTTCGGATCCCTTTGAAGACTATAGGGCCAAAGTAAATATCCTCCGATAACAAAGAAAAAGAAGCTTTCTGAGAAACTTCTTTGTGTTCTGTGAAATCATCTCACAGAGTTACAGCTTTCCCCTCAAGAATCCTTTCGCTAAGACACTTCTTGTGGAATTGGCAAAGTGATATTTGAAGCCCATAGAGGGCTATGGTGAAAAAGGAAATATCCTCAGATGAAATCTGGAAAGAAGCTTTCTGAGAAATTGCTTGGTGTTCTGTTAATTCATCTCACAGAGTTACATCAGTATTTCGTGGATCTCTTTGCAACCCTTATTTCTGAGGAATCTGAGAACAGATATTTCGGATCCCTTTGAAGACTACAGGGCCAAAGGAAATATCCTCCGATAACAAAGAGAAAGAAGCTTTCTGAGAAACTTCTTTGTGTTCTGTGAAATCAGCTCACAGAGTTACAGCTTTCCCCTCAAGAAGCCTTTCGCTAAGACACTTCTTGTGGAATTGGTAAAGTGATATTTGGAAGCCCATAGAAGGCTACGGTGAAAAAGGAAATATCCTCAGATGAAATCTGGAAAGAAGTTTTCTGAGAAACTGCTTGGTGTTCTGTTAATTCTTCTCAAAGAGTTACATCTGTATTTCGTGGATCTCTTTGCTAGCCTTATTTCTGTGGAATCTGTGAACAGATATTTCGGATCCCTTCGAAGACCAAAGGCCCAAGGAATTATATTCCGATAACAAAGATAAAGAAGCTTTCTGAGAAAGTTCTTTGTGTTCTGTGAAATCATCTCACAGAGTTACAGCATTCCCCTCAAGATGCCTTTCGCTAAGACACTTCTTGTGGAATTGGCAAAGTGATATTTGGAAGCCCATAGTGGGCTACGGTGAAAAAGGAAATATCCTCAGATGAAATCTGGAAAGAAGCTTTCTGAGAAACTGCTTGGTGTTCTGTTAATTCATCTCACAGAGTTACATCTGTATTTCGTGGATCTCTTCGCTAGCCTTATTTCTGTGGAATCTGAGAACAGATATTTCGGATCCCTTTGAAGACTATAGGGCCAAAGGAAATATCCTCCGATAACAAAGAGAAAGAAGCTTTCTGAGAAACTTCTTTGTGTTCTGTGAAATCATCTCACAGAGTTACAGCTTTCCCCTCAAGAAGCCTTTCGCTAAGACAGTTCTTGTGGAATTGGCAAAGTGATATTTGGAAGCCCATAGAGGGCTATGGTGAAAAAGGAAATATCCACAGATGAAACCTGGAAAGAAGCTTTCTGAGAAACTGCTTGGTGTTCTTTTAATTCATCTCACAGAGTTACATCTGTATTTCGTGGATCTCTTTGCTAGCCTTATTTCTGAGGAATCTGAGAATAGATATTTCGGATCCCTTTGAAGACTACAGGGCCAAAGGAAATATCCTCCGATAACAAAGAGAAAGAAGCTTTCTGAGAAACTTCTTTGTGTTCTGTGAAATCAGCTCACAAAGTTACAGCTTTCCCCTCAAGAAGCCTTTCGCTAAGACACTTCTTGTGGAATTTGCAAAGTGATATTTGGAAGCCCATATAGGGCTATGGTGAAAAAGGAAATATCCTCAGATGAAATCTGGAAAGAAGTTTTATGAGAAACTGCTTGGTGTTCTGTTAATTCATCTCAAAGAGTTACATCTGTATTTCGTGGATCTCTTTGCTAGCCTTATTTCTGTGGAATCTGAGAACAGATATTTCGGATCCCTTTGAAGACTATAGGGCCAAAGGAAATATCCACCGATAACAAAGAGAAAGAAGCTTTCTGAGAAACTTCTTTGTGTTCTGTGAAATCATCTCACAGAGTTACAACTTTCCCCACAAGAAGACGTTCGTTAAGTCAGTTCTTGTGGAATTGGCAAAGTGATATTTGGAAGCCCATAGAGGGCTATTTTGAAAAAGGAAAGATCCTCAGATGAAATCAGGAAAGAAGCTTTCTGAGAAACTGCTCAGTGTTCTGTTAATTCATCTCACAGAGTTACATCTGCATTTCGTCGATCTCTTTGCTAGCCTTGTTTCTGAGGAATCTGAGAACAGATTTCGGATCCCTTTGAAGACTATAGGGCCAAAGGAAATATCCTCTTATAACAAAGAAAAAGAAGCTTTCTGAGAAACTTCTTTGTGTTCTGTGAAATCATGTCACAGAGTTACAGCTTTCCCCTCAAGAAGCCTTTCGCTAAGACACTTCTTGTGGAACTGGTAAAGTGATATTTGGAAGCCCATAGAGGGCTATGGTGAAAAAGGAAATATCCTCAGATGAAATCTGGAAAGAAGCTTTCTGAGAAACTGCTTGGTGTTCTGTTAATTCATCTCACAGAGTTACATCTGTATTTCGTGGATCTCTTCGCTAGCCTTATTTCTGTGGAATCTGAGAACAGATATTTCGGATCCCTTTGAAGGCTATAGGGCCAAAGGAAATATCCTCCGATTACAAAGAGAAAGAAGCTTTCTGAGAAACTTCTTTGTGTTCTGTGAAATCATCTCACAGAGTTACAGCTTTCCCCTCAAGAAGCCTTTCGCTAAGACACTTCTTGTGGAATTGGTAAAGTGATATTTGGAAGCCCATAGAGGGCAATGGTGAAAAAGGAAATATCCTCAGATGAAATCTGGAAAGAAGCTTTCTGAGAAACTGCTTGGTGTTCTGTTAATTCATCTCACAGAGTTACATCTGTATTTCGTGGATCTCTTCGCTAGCCTTATTTCTGTGGAATCTGAGAACAGATATTTCGGATCCCTTTGAAGGCTATAGGGCCAAAGGAAATATCCTCCGATAACAAAGAGAAAGAAGCTTTCTGAGAAACTTCTTTGTGTTCTGTGAAATCATCTCACAGAGTTACAGCTTTCCTCTCTTGAAGTCTTTCGCTAAGACAGTTCTTGTGGAATTCGAAAAGTGATATTTGAGTGCCCATAGAGGGCTATGGTGAAAAAGGAAATATCCTCAGATGAAATCTGGAAAGAAGCTTTCTGAGAAACTGGTTGGTGTT
The DNA here is from genome assembly GCF_037993035.2 of Macaca fascicularis. Taxonomy (NCBI): domain Eukaryota; kingdom Metazoa; phylum Chordata; class Mammalia; order Primates; family Cercopithecidae; genus Macaca; species Macaca fascicularis. The sequence continues at coordinate 43,029,405 of NC_088384.1, read as the reverse complement.
CTGTTAATTCATCTCACAAAGTTACATCTGTATTTCGTGGATCTCTTGGCTACCCTTATTTCTGTGGAATCTGAGAACAGATATTTCGGATCCCTTTGAAGACCAGAGGCCCAAGGAAATATCCTCCGATAACAAAGAGAAAGAAGCTTTCTGAGAAAGTTCTTTGTGCTCTGTGAAATCATCTCACAGAGTTACAGCTTTCCCCTCAAGAAGCCTTTCGCTAAGACACTTCTTGTGGAATTGGCACAGTGATATTTGGAAGCCCATAGTGGGCTATGGTGAAAAAGGAAATATCCTCAGATGAAATCTGGAAAGAAGCTTCCTGAGAAACTGCTTGGTGTCCTGTTAATTCATCTCACAGAGTTACATCTGTATTTCGTGGATCTCTTCGCTAACCTTATTTCTGTGGAATCTGAGAACATATAATTCGGATCCCTTTGAGGCTATAGGGCCAAAGGAAATATCCTCCGATAACAAAGAGAAAGAAGCTTTCTGAGAAACTTCTTTGTGTTCTGTGAAATCATCTCACAGAGTTACACCTTTCCACTCAAGAAGCCTTTCGCTAAGACAGTTCTTGTGGAATTGGCAAAGTGATATTTGGAAGCCCATAGAGGGCTATGGTGAAAAAGGAAATATGCTCAGATGAAATATGGAAAGAAACTTTCTGAGAAACTGCTTGGTGTTCTGTTAATTCATCTCTCAGATTTACATCTGCATTTCCTGGATCTCTTTGCTAGCCTTATTTCTGTGGAATCTGAGAACAGATATTTCGGATCCCTTTGAAGACTATAGGGCCAAAGGAAATATCTTCCGATAACAAATAGAAAGAAGCTTTCTGAGAAAATTCTTTGTCTTCTGTGAAATCATCTCACAGAGTTACAGCTTTCCTATCAAGAAGCCTTTCGCTAAGACAGTTCTTGTGGAGTTGGCAAAGTGATATTTGGAAGCCCATAGAGGGCTATGGTGAAAAAGGAAATATCCTCAGATGAAATCTGCAAAGAAGCTTTCTGAGAAACTGCTTGGTGTTCTGTTAATTCATCTCACAGAGTTACATCTGTATTTCGTGGATCTCTATGCTAGCCTTATTTCTGTGGAATCTGAGAACATATATTTCGTATCCCTTTGAAGACTACAGGGCCAAAGGAAATATCTTCTGATAACAAAGAGAAAGAAGCTTTCTGAGAAACTTCTTTGTGTTCTGTGAAATCATCTCACAGAGTTACAGCTTTCCCCTCAAGAAGCCTTTCGCTAAGAAAGTTCTTGTGGAATTGGCAAAGTGATATTTGGAAGCCCATAGAGGGCTACAGTGAAAAAGGAATTATCCTCAGATGAAATCTGGTAAGAAGTTTTCTGAGAAACTGCTTGGTGTTCTGTTAATTCATCTCAAAGAGTTACATCTGTATTTCGTGGATCTCTTTGCTAGCCTTATTTCTGTGGAATCTGAGAACAGATATTTGGGATCCCTTTGAAGACCAAAGGCCCAAGGAAATATCCTCCGATAACAAAGAGAAAGAAGCTTTCTGAGAAAGTTATTTGTGTTCTGTGAAATCATCTCACAGAGTTACAGCTTTCCCCTCAAGAAGCCTTTCGCTAAGACACTTCTTGTGGAATTGGCAAAGTGATATTTGGAAGCCCATAGTGGGCTATGGTGAAAAAGGAAATATCCTCAGATGACATCTGGAAAGAAGCTTTCTGAGAAACTGCTTGGTGTTCTGTTAATTCATCTCTCAGAGTTACATCTGTATTTCGTGGATCTCTAAGCTAGCCTTATTTCTCTGGAATCTGAGAACAGATATTTCGGATCCCTTTGAAGACTATAGGGCCAAAGGAAATATCCTCCAATTACAAAGAGATAAAAGCTTTCTGAGAAATTACTTTGTGTTCTTTGAAATCATCTCACAGAGTTACAGCTTTCCCCTCAAGAAGCCTATCGCTAAGACAGTCTTGTGGAATTGGCAAAGTGATATTTGGAAGCCCATAGTGGGCTATGGTGAAAAAGGAAATATCCTCAGATGAAATCTGGAAAGAAGCTTTCTGAGAAACTCCTTGGTGTTCTGTTAATTCATCTCACAGAGTTACATGTGTATTTCGTGGATCTCTTTGCTAGCCTTATTTCTGTGGAAACGGAGAACAGATATTTCGGATCCCGTTGAAGACCATAGGGCCAAAGGAAATATCCTCCGATAACAAAGAGAAAGAAGCTTTCTGAGAAACTTCTTTGTGTTCTGTGAAATCATTTCACAGAGTTACAGCTTTCCCCTCAAGAAGCCTTTCGCTAAGACAGTTCTTGTGGAATTTGCAAAGTGATATTCGGAAGCCCGTAGAGGGCTATGGTGAAAAAGGAAATATCCTCAGATGAAATCTGGAAAGAAGCTTTCTGAGAAACTGCTTGGTGTTCTGTTAATTCATCTCTCAGAGTTACATCTGTATTTCGTGGATCTCTTTGCCAGCCTTATTTCTGTGGAATCTCAGAACAGATATTTCGGATCCCTTTGAAGACTATAGGGCAAAAGGAAATATCCACCGATAACAAAGAGAAAGAAGCTTTCTGAGAAACTACTTTGTGTTCTGTGAAATCGTCTCACACAGTTACAACTTTCCCCACAAGAAGCCGTTGGCTAAGACAGTTCTTGTGGAATTGGCAAAGTGATATTTGGAAGCCCATAGAGGGCTATTGTGAAAAAGGAAATATCCTCAGATGAAATCTGGAAAGAAGCTTTCTGAGAAACTGCTCAGTGTTCTGTTAATTCAACTCACAGAGTTTCATCTGTATTTCGTGGATCTCTTTGCTAGCCTTATTTCTGAGGAATCTGAGAACAGATATTTCGGATCCCTTTGAGGACTATAGGGCCAAAGTAAATATCCTCCGATAACAAAGAAAAAGAAGTTTTCTGAGAAACTTCTTTGTGTTATGTGAAATCATCTCACAGAGTTACAGCTTTCCCCTCAAGAAGCCTTTCGCTAAGACACTTTTTGTGGAATTGGCAAAGTGATATTTGGAAGCCCATAGAGGGCTATGGTGAAAAAGGAAATATCCTCAGATGAAATCTGCAAAGAAGCTTTCTGAGAAACTGCTTGGTGTTCTGTTAATTCATCTCACAGAGTTACATCTGTATTTCGTGGATCTCTTTGCTAGCCTTATTTCTGTGGAAACTGAGAACAGACATTTCGGATCCCTTTGAAGTCTATAGGTCCAAAGGAAATATCCTTCGATAACAAAGAGAAAGAAGCTTTCTGAGAAACTACTTTGTGTTCTGTGAAATCATCTCACAGAGTTACAGCTTTCCCCTCAAGAAGCCTTTCGCTAAGACAGTTCTTGTGGAATTGGCAAAGTGATATTTGGAAGCCCATAGTGGGCTATGGTGAAAAAGGAAATATCCTCAGATGAAATCTGGAAAGAAGCTTTCTGAGAAACTACTTGGTGTTCTGTTAATTCATCTCTCAGAGTTACATCTGTATTTCGTGGATCTCTTTGCTAGCCTTATTTCTGTGGAATCTGAGAACAGATATTTCGGATCCCTTTGAAGACTATAGGGCCAAAGGAAATATCCACCGATAACAAAGAGAAAGAAGATTTCTGAGAAACTTCTTTGTGTTCTGTGAAATCATCTCACAGAGTTACAGCTTTCCCCTCAAGATGCCTTTCGCTAAGACACTTCTTGTGGAATTGGTAAAGTGATATTTGGAAGCCCATAGAGGGCAATGGTGAAAAAGGAAATATCCTCAGATGAAATCTGGAAAGAAGCTTTCTGAGAAACTGCTTGGTGTTCTGTTAATTCATCTCACAGAGTTACATCTGTATTTCGTGGATCTCTTCGCTAGCCTTATTTCTGTGGAATCTGAGAACAGATATTTCGGATCCCTTTGAAGGCTATAGGGCCAAAGGAAATATCCTCCGATAACAAAGAGAAAGAAGCTTTCTGAGAAACTTCTTTGTGTTCTGTGAAATCATCTCACAGAGTTACAGCTTTCCTCTCTTGAAGCCTTTCGCTAAGACAGTTCTTGTGGAATTCGAAAAGTGATATTTGAATGCCCATAGAAGGCTATGGTGAAAAAGGAAATATCCTCAGATGAAATCTGGAAAGAAGCTTTCTGAGAAACTGCTTGGTGTTCTGTTAATTCATCTCACAGAGTTACATCTGTATTTCGTGGATCTCTTTGCTAGCCTTATTTCTGTGGAATCTGAGAACAGATATTTCGGATCCCTTTGAAGACGATAGGGCCAAAGGAAATATCCACCGATATCAAAGAGAAAGAAGCTTTCTGAGAAACTTCTTTGTGTTCTGTGAAATCATCTCACAGAGTTACAACTTTCCCCAAAAGAAGCCGTTCGCTAAGACAGTTCTTGTGGAATTGGTAAAGTGATATTTTGGAGCCCATAGAGGGCTATTGTGAAAAAGGAAATATCCTCAGATGAAATCTGGAAAGAAGCTTTCTGAGAAACTGCTCAGTGTTCTGTTAATTCATCTCACAGAGTTACATCTGTATTTCGTGGATCTCTTTGCTAGCCTTATTTCTGAGGAATCTGAGAACAGATATTTCGGATCCCTTTGAAGACTATAGGGCCAAAGTAAATATCCTCCGATAACAAAGAAAAAGAAGCTTTCTGAGAAACTTCTTTGTGTTCTGTGAAATCATCTCACAGAGTTACAGCTTTCCCCTCAAGAATCCTTTCGCTAAGACACTTCTTGTGGAATTGGCAAAGTGATATTTGAAGCCCATAGAGGGCTATGGTGAAAAAGGAAATATCCTCAGATGAAATCTGGAAAGAAGCTTTCTGAGAAATTGCTTGGTGTTCTGTTAATTCATCTCACAGAGTTACATCAGTGCTTCGTGGATCTCTTTGCAACCCTTATTTCTGAGGAATCTGAGAACAGATATTTCGGATCCCTTTGAAGACTACAGGGCCAAAGGAAATATCCTCCGATAACAAAGAGAAAGAAGCTTTCTGAGAAACTTCTTTGTGTTCTGTGAAATCAGCTCACAGAGTTACAGCTTTCCCCTCAAGAAGCCTTTCGCTAAGACACTTCTTATGGAATTGGTAAAGTGATATTTGGAAGCCCATAGAAGGCTACGGTGAAAAAGGAAATATCCTCAGATGAAATCTAGAAAGAAGTTTTCTGAGAAACTGCTTGGTGTTCTGTTAATTCTTCTCAAAGAGTTACATCTGTATTTCGTGGATCTCTTTGCTAGCCTTATTTCTGTGGAATCTGTGAAGAGATATTTCGGATCCCTTTGAAGACCAAAGGCCCAAGGAATTATCCTCCGATAACAAAGAGAAAGAAGCTTTCTGAGAAAGTTCTTTGTGTTCTGTGAAATCATCTCACAGAGTTACAGCATTCCCCTCAAGATGCCTTTCGCTAAGACACTTCTTGTGGAATTGGCAAAGTGATATTTGGAAGCCCATAGTGGGCTACGGTGAAAAAGGAAATATCCTCAGATGAAATCTGGAAAGAAGCTTTCTGAGAAACTGCTTGGTGTTCTGTTAATTCATCTCACAGAGTTACATCTGTATTTCGTGGATCTCTTCGCTAGCCTTATTTCTGTGGAATCTGAGAACAGATATTTCGGATCCCTTTGAAGACTATAGGGCCAAAGGAAATATCCTCCGATAACAAAGAGAAAGAAGCTTTCTGAGAAACTTCTTTGTGTTCTGTGAAATCATCTCACAGAGTTACAGCTTTCCCCTCAAGAAGCCTTTCGCTACGACAGTTCTTGTGGAATTGGCAAAGTGATATTTGGAATCCCATAGAGGGCTATGGTGAAAAAGGAAATATCCACAGATGAAACCTGGAAAGAAGCTTTCTGAGAAACTGCTTGGTGTTCTTTTAATTCATCTCACAGAGTTACATCTGTATTTCGTGGATCTCTTTGCTAGCCTTATTTCTGAGGAATCTGAGAATAGATATTTCGGATCCCTTTGAAGACTACAGGGCCAAAGGTAATATCCTCCGATAACAAAGAGAAAGAAGCTTTCTGAGAAACTTCTTTGTGTTCTGTGAAATCATCTCACAGAGTTACAACTTTCCCCACAAGAAGACGTTCGTTAAGTCAGTTCTTGTGGAATTGGCAAAGTGATATTTTGAAGCCCATAGAGGGCTATTTAGAAAAAGGAAATATCCTCAGATGAAATCAGGAAAGAAGCTTTCTGAGAAACTGCTCAGTGTTCTGTTAATTCATCTCACAGAGTTACATCTGTATTTCGTGGATCTCTTCGCTAGCCTTATTTCTGTGGAATCTGAGAACAGATATTTCGGATCCCTTTGAAGGCTATAGGGCCAAAGGAAATATCCTCCGATAACAAAGAGAAAGAAGCTTTCTGAGAAACTTCTTTGTGTTCTGTGAAATCATCTCACAGAGTTACAGCTTTCCTCTCTTGAAGCCTTTCGCTAAGACAGTTCTTGTGGAATTCGAAAAGTGATATTTGAGTGCCCATAGAGGGCTATGGTGAAAAAGGAAATATCCTCAGATGAAATCTGGAAAGAAGCTTTCTGAGAAACTGCTTGGTGTTCTGTTAATTCATCTCACAGAGTTACATCTGTATTTCGTGGATCTCTTTGCTAGCCTTATTTCTGTGGAATCTGAGAACAGATATTTCGGATCCCTTTGAAGACTATAGGGCCAAAGGAAATATCCTCCGATAACAAATAGAAGGAAGCTTTCTGAGAAACTTCTTTGTGTTCTGTGAAATCATCTCACAGAGTTACAGCTTCCCCTCAAGAAGCCTTTCACTAAGAGAGTTCTTGTGGAATTGGCAAAGTGATATTTGGAAGCCCATAGTGGGCTATGGTGAAAAAGGAAATATCCTCAGAAGAAATCTGGAAAGAAGCTTTCTGAGAAACTACTTGGTGTTCTGTTAATTCATCTCTCAGTGTTACATCTGTATTTCGTGGATCTCTTTGCTAGCCTTATTTCTGTGGAATCTGAGAACAGATATTTCGGATCCCTTTGAAGACTATAGGGCCAAAGGAAATATCCACCGATATCAAAGAGAAAGAAGTTTTCTGAGAAACTTCTTTGTGTTCTGTGAAATCATCTCACAGAGTTACAACTTTCCCCAAAAGAAGCCGTTCGCTAAGACAGTTCTTGTGGAATTGGCAAAGTGATATTTTGGAGCCCATTGAGGGCTATGGTGAAAAAGGAAATATCCTCAGATGAAATCTGGAAAGAAGCTTCCTGAGAAACTGCTTGGTGTCCTGTTAATTCATCTCACAGAGTTACATCTGTATTTCGTGGATCTCTTCGCTAACCTTATTTCTGTGGAATCTGAGAACATATAATTCGGATCCCTTTGAGGCTATAGGGCCAAAGGAAATATCCTCCGATAACAAAGAGAAAGAAGCTTTCTGAGAAACTTCTTTGTGTTCTGTGAAATCATCTCACAGAGTTACACCTTTCCACTCAAGAAGCCTTTCGCTAAGACAGTTCTTGTGGAATTGGCAAAGTGATATTTGGAAGCCCATAGAGGGCTATGGTGAAAAAGGAAATATGCTCAGATGAAATATGGAAAGAAACTTTCTGAGAAACTGCTTGGTGTTCTGTTAATTCATCTCTCAGATTTACATCTGCATTTCCTGGATCTCTTTGCTAGCCTTATTTCTGTGGAATCTGAGAACAGATATTTCGGATCCCTTTGAAGACTATAGGGCCAAAGGAAATATCTTCCGATAACAAATAGAAAGAAGCTTTCTGAGAAAATTCTTTGTCTTCTGTGAAATCATCTCACAGAGTTACAGCTTTCCTATCAAGAAGCCTTTCGCTAAGACAGTTCTTGTGGAGTTGGCAAAGTGATATTTGGAAGCCCATAGAGGGCTATGGTGAAAAAGGAAATATCCTCAGATGAAATCTGCAAAGAAGCTTTCTGAGAAACTGCTTGGTGTTCTGTTAATTAATCTCACAGAGTTACATCTGTATTTCGTGGATCTCTTTGCTAGCCTTATTTCTGTGGAATCTGAGAACATATATTTCGTATCCCTTTGAAGACTACACGGCCAAAGGAAATATCTTCTGATAACAAAGAGAAAGAAGCTTTCTGAGAAACTTCTTTGTGTTCTGTGAAATCATCTCACAGAGTTACAGCTTTCCCCTCAAGAAGCCTTTCGCTAAGAAAGTTCTTGTGGAATTGGCAAAGTGATATTTGGAAGCCCATAGAGGGCTACAGTGAAAAAGGAATTATCCTCAGATGAAATCTGGTAAGAAGTTTTCTGAGAAACTGCTTGGTGTTCTGTTAATTCATCTCAAAGAGTTACATCTGTATTTCGTGGATCTCTTTGCTAGCCTTATTTCTGTGGAATCTGAGAACAGATATTTGGGATCCCTTTGAAGACCAAAGGCCCAAGGAAATATCCTCCGATAACAAAGAGAAAGAAGCTTTCTGAGAAAGTTATTTGTGTTCTGTGAAATCATCTCACAGAGTTACAGCTTTCCCCTCAAGAAGCCTTTCGCTAAGACACTTCTTGTGGAATTGGCAAAGTGATATTTGGAAGCCCATAGTGGGCTATGGTGAAAAAGGAAATATCCTCAGATGACATCTGGAAAGAAGCTTTCTGAGAAACTGCTTGGTGTTCTGTTAATTCATCTCTCAGAGTTACATCTGTATTTCGTGGATCTCTAAGCTAGCCTTATTTCTCTGGAATCTGAGAACAGATATTTCGGATCCCTTTGAAGACTATAGGGCCAAAGGAAATATCCTCCAATTACAAAGAGATAAAAGCTTTCTGAGAAATTACTTTGTGTTCTTTGAAATCATCTCACAGAGTTACAGCTTTCCCCTCAAGAAGCCTATCGCTAAGACAGTCTTGTGGAATTGGCAAAGTGATATTTGGAAGCCCATAGTGGGCTATGGTGAAAAAGGAAATATCCTCAGATGAAATCTGGAAAGAAGCTTTCTGAGAAACTCCTTGGTGTTCTGTTAATTCATCTCACAGAGTTACATGTGTATTTCGTGGATCTCTTTGCTAGCCTTATTTCTGTGGAAACGGAGAACAGATATTTCGGATCCCGTTGAAGACCATAGGGCCAAAGGAAATATCCTCCGATAACAAAGAGAAAGAAGCTTTCTGAGAAACTTCTTTGTGTTCTGTGAAATCATTTCACAGAGTTACAGCTTTCCCCTCAAGAAGCCTTTCGCTAAGACAGTTCTTGTGGAATTTGCAAAGTGATATTTGGAAGCCCGTAGAGGGCTATGGTGAAAAAGGAAATATCCTCAGATGAAATCTGGAAAGAAGCTTTCTGAGAAACTGCTTGGTGTTCTGTTAATTCATCTCTCAGAGTTACATCTGTATTTCGTGGATCTCTTTGCCAGCCTTATTTCTGTGGAATCTCAGAACAGATATTTCGGATCCCTTTGAAGACTATAGGGCAAAAGGAAATATCCACCGATAACAAAGAGAAAGAAGCTTTCTGAGAAACTACTTTGTGTTCTGTGAAATCGTCTCACACAGTTACAACTTTCCCCACAAGAAGCCGTTGGCTAAGACAGTTCTTGTGGAATTGGCAAAGTGATATTTGGAAGCCCATAGAGGGCTATTGTGAAAAAGGAAATATCCTCAGATGAAATCTGGAAAGAAGCTTTCTGAGAAACTGCTCAGTGTTCTGTTAATTCAACTCACAGAGTTTCATCTGTATTTCGTGGATCTCTTTGCTAGCCTTATTTCTGAGGAATCTGAGAACAGATATTTCGGATCCCTTTGAGGACTATAGGGCCAAAGTAAATATCCTCCGATAACAAAGAAAAAGAAGTTTTCTGAGAAACTTCTTTGTGTTATGTGAAATCATCTCACAGAGTTACAGCTTTCCCCTCAAGAAGCCTTTCTCTAAGACACTTTTTGTGGAATTGGCAAAGTGATATTTGGAAGCCCATAGAGGGCTATGGTGAAAAAGGAAATATCCTCAGATGAAATCTGCAAAGAAGCTTTCTGAGAAACTGCTTGGTGTTCTGTTAATTCATCTCACAGAGTTACATCTGTATTTCGTGGATCTCTTTGCTAGCCTTATTTCTGTGGAAACTGAGAACAGACATTTCGGATCCCTTTGAAGTCTATAGGTCCAAAGGAAATATCCTTCGATAACAAAGAGAAAGAAGCTTTCTGAGAAACTACTTTGTGTTCTGTGAAATCATCTCACAGAGTTACAGCTTTCCCCTCAAGAAGCCTTTCGCTAAGACAGTTCTTGTGGAATTGGCAAAGTGATATTTGGAAGCCCATAGTGGGCTATGGTGAAAAAGGAAATATCCTCAGATGAAATCTGGAAAGAAGCTTTCTGAGAAACTACTTGGTGTTCTGTTAATTCATCTCTCAGAGTTACATCTGTATTTCGTGGATCTCTTTGCTAGCCTTATTTCTGTGGAATCTGAGAACAGATATTTCGGATCCCTTTGAAGACTATAGGGCCAAAGGAAATATCCACCGATAACAAAGAGAAAGAAGATTTCTGAGAAACTTCTTTGTGTTCTGTGAAATCATCTCACAGAGTTACAGCTTTCCCCTCAAGATGCCTTTCGCTAAGACACTTCTTGTGGAATTGGTAAAGTGATATTTGGAAGCCCATAGAGGGCAATGGTGAAAAAGGAAATATCCTCAGATGAAATCTGGAAAGAAGCTTTCTGAGAAACTGCTTGGTGTTCTGTTAATTCATCTCACAGAGTTACATCTGTATTTCGTGGATCTCTTCGCTAGCCTTATTTCTGTGGAATCTGAGAACAGATATTTCGGATCCCTTTGAAGGCTATAGGGCCAAAGGAAATATCCTCCGATAAGAAAGAGAAAGAAGCTTTCTGAGAAACTTCTTTGTGTTCTGTGAAATCATCTCACAGAGTTACAGCTTTCCTCTCTTGAAGCCTTTCGCTAAGACAGTTCTTGTGGAATTCGAAAAGTGATATTTGAATGCCCATAGAAGGCTATGGTGAAAAAGGAAATATCCTCAGATGAAATCTGGAAAGAAGCTTTCTGAGAAACTGCTTGGTGTTCTGTTAATTCATCTCACAGAGTTACATCTGTATTTCGTGGATCTCTTTGCTAGCCTTATTTCTGTGGAATCTGAGAACAGATATTTCGGATCCCTTTGAAGACGATAGGGCCAAAGGAAATATCCACCGATATCAAAGAGAAAGAAGCTTTCTGAGAAACTTCTTTGTGTTCTGTGAAATCATCTCACAGAGTTACAACTTTCCCCAAAAGAAGCCGTTCGCTAAGACAGTTCTTGTGGAATTGGTAAAGTGATATTTTGGAGCCCATAGAGGGCTATTGTGAAAAAGGAAATATCCTCAGATGAAATCTGGAAAGAAGCTTTCTGAGAAACTGCTCAGTGTTCTGTTAATTCATCTCACAGAGTTACATCTGTATTTCGTGGATCTCTTTGCTAGCCTTATTTCTGAGGAATCTGAGAACAGATATTTCGGATCCCTTTGAAGACTATAGGGCCAAAGTAAATATCCTCCGATAACAAAGAAAAAGAAGCTTTCTGAGAAACTTCTTTGTGTTCTGTGAAATCATCTCACAGAGTTACAGCTTTCCCCTCAAGAATCCTTTCGCTAAGACACTTCTTGTGGAATTGGCAAAGTGATATTTGAAGCCCATAGAGGGCTATGGTGAAAAAGGAAATATCCTCAGATGAAATCGGAAAGAAGCTTTCTGAGAAATTGCTTGGTGTTCTGTTAATTCATCTCACAGAGTTACATCAGTGCTTCGTGGATCTCTTTGCAACCCTTATTTCTGAGGAATCTGAGAACAGATATTTCGGATCCCTTTGAAGACTACAGGGCCAAAGGAAATATCCTCCGATAACAAAGAGAAAGAAGCTTTCTGAGAAACTTCTTTGTGTTCTGTGAAATCAGCTCACAGAGTTACAGCTTTCCCCTCAAGAAGCCTTTCGCTAAGACACTTCTTATGGAATTGGTAAAGTGATATTTGGAAGCCCATAGAAGGCTACGGTGAAAAAGGAAATATCCTCAGATGAAATCTAGAAAGAAGTTTTCTGAGAAACTGCTTGGTGTTCTGTTAATTCTTCTCAAAGAGTTACATCTGTATTTCGTGGATCTCTTTGCTAGCCTTATTTCTGTGGAATCTGTGAAGAGATATTTCGGATCCCTTTGAAGACCAAAGGCCCAAGGAATTATCCTCCGATAACAAAGAGAAAGAAGCTTTCTGAGAAAGTTCTTTGTGTTCTGTGAAATCATCTCACAGAGTTACAGCATTCCCCTCAAGATGCCTTTCGCTAAGACACTTCTTGTGGAATTGGCAAAGTGATATTTGGAAGCCCATAGTGGGCTACGGTGAAAAAGGAAATATCCTCAGATGAAATCTGGAAAGAAGCTTTCTGAGAAACTGCTTGGTGTTCTGTTAATTCATCTCACAGAGTTACATCTGTATTTCGTGGATCTCTTCGCTAGCCTTATTTCTGTGGAATCTGAGAACAGATATTTCGGATCCCTTTGAAGACTATAGGGCCAAAGGAAATATCCTCCGATAACAAAGAGAAAGAAGCTTTCTGAGAAACTTCTTTGTGTTCTGTGAAATCATCTCACAGAGTTACAGCTTTCCCCTCAAGAAGCCTTTCGCTACGACAGTTCTTGTGGAATTGGCAAAGTGATATTTGGAATCCCATAGAGGGCTATGGTGAAAAAGGAAATATCCACAGATGAAACCTGGAAAGAAGCTTTCTGAGAAACTGCTTGGTGTTCTGTTAATTCATCTCACAGAGTTACATCTGTATTTCGTGGATCTCTTTGCTAGCATTATTTCTGAGGAATCTGAGAATAGATATTTCGGATCCCTTTGAAGACTACAGGGCCAAAGGTAATATCCTCCGATAACAAAGAGAAAGAAGCTTTCTGAGAAACTTCTTTGTGTTCTGTGAAATCATCTCACAGAGTTACAACTTTCCCCACAAGAAGACGTTCGTTAAGTCAGTTCTTGTGGAATTGGCAAAGTGATATTTTGAAGCCCATAGAGGGCTATTTAGAAAAAGGAAATATCCTCAGATGAAATCAGGAAAGAAGCTTTCTGAGAAACTGCTCAGTGTTCTGTTAATTCATCTCACAGAGTTACATCTGTATTTCGTGGATCTCTTCGCTAGCCTTATTTCTGTGGAATCTGAGAACAGATATTTCGGATCCCTTTGAAGGCTATAGGGCCAAAGGAAATATCCTCCGATAACAAAGAGAAAGAAGCTTTCTGAGAAACTTCTTTGTGTTCTGTGAAATCATCTCACAGAGTTACAGCTTTCCTCTCTTGAAGCCTTTCGCTAAGACAGTTCTTGTGGAATTCGAAAAGTGATATTTGAGTGCCCATAGAGGGCTATGGTGAAAAAGGAAATATCCTCAGATGAAATCTGGAAAGAAGCTTTCTGAGAAACTGCTTGGTGTTCTGTTAATTCATCTCACAGAGTTACATCTGTATTTCGTGGATCTCTTTGCTAGCCTTATTTCTGTGGAATCTGAGAACAGATATTTCGGATCCCTTTGAAGACTATAGGGCCAAAGGAAATATCCTCCGATAACAAATAGAAGGAAGCTTTCTGAGAAACTTCTTTGTGTTCTGTGAAATCATCTCACAGAGTTACAGCTTCCCCTCAAGAAGCCTTTCACTAAGAGAGTTCTTGTGGAATTGGCAAAGTGATATTTGGAAGCCCATAGTGGGCTATGGTGAAAAAGGAAATATCCTCAGAAGAAATCTGGAAAGAAGCTTTCTGAGAAACTACTTGGTGTTCTGTTAATTCATCTCTCAGTGTTACATCTGTATTTCGTGGATCTCTTTGCTAGCCTTATTTCTGTGGAATCTGAGAACAGATATTTCGGATCCCTTTGAAGACTATAGGGCCAAAGGAAATATCCACCGATATCAAAGAGAAAGAAGCTTTCTGAGAAACTTCTTTGTGTTCTGTGAAATCATCTCACAGAGTTACAACTTTCCCCAAAAGAAGCCGTTCGCTAAGACAGTTCTTGTGGAATTGGCAAAGTGATATTTTGGAGCCCATTGAGGGCTATTGTGAAAAAGGAAATATCCTCAGATGAAATCTGGAAAGAAGCTTTCTGAGAAACTGCTTCGTGTTCTGTTAATTCATCTCAAAGAGTTACTTCTGTATTTCGTGGATCTCTTTGCTAGCCTTATTTCTGAGGAATCTGAGAACAGATATTTCGGATCCCTTTGAAGACTATAGGGCCAAAGTAAATATCCTCCGATAACAAAGAGAAAGAAGCTTTCTGAGAAACTTCTTTGTGTTCTGTGAAATCATCTCACAGAGTTACAGATTTCCCCTCAAGAATCCTTTCGCTAAGACACTTCTTGTGGATTGGCAAAGTGATATTTGAAGCCCATAGAGGGCTATGGTGAAAAAGGAAATATCCTCAGATGAAATCTGGAAAGAAGCTTTCTGAGAAATTGCTTGGTGTTCTGTTAATTCATCTCACAGAGTTACATCAGTATTTCGTGGATCACTTTGCAACCCTTATTTCTGAGGAATCTGAGAACAGATATTTCGGATCCCTTTGAAGACTACAGGGCCAAAGGAAATATCCTCCGATAACAAAGAGAAAGAAGCTTTCTGAGAAACTTCTTTGTGTTCTGTGAAATCAGCTCACAGAGTTACAGCTTTCCCCTCAAGAAGCCTTTCGCTAAGACACTTCTTGTGGAATTGGTAAAGTGATATTTGGAAGCCCATAGAAGGCTACGGTGAAAAATGAAATATCCTCAGATGAAATCTGGAAAGAAGTTTTCTGAGAAACTGCTTGGTGTTCTGTTAATTCTTCTCACAGAGTAACATCTGTATTTCGTGGATCTCTTTGCTAGCCTTATTTCTGTGGAATCTGAGAACAGATAATTCGGATCCCTTTGAAGCTATAGGGCCAAAGGAAATATCCTCCGATAACAAAGAGAAAGAAGCTTTCTGAGAAACTTCTTTATGTTCTGTGAAATCATCTCAAAGAGGTACAGCTTTCCCCTCAAGAAGCCTTTCGCTAAGACACTTCTTGTGGAATTGGCAAAGTGATATTTGGAAGCCCATAGAGGGCTATGGGCTCAAGAAGCCTTTCGCTAAGACACTTCTTGTGGAATTGGCAAAGTGATATTTGGAAGCCCATAGAGGGCTATGGTGAAAAAGGAAATATCCTCAGATGAAATCTGGAAAGAAGCTTTCTGAGAAACTGCTCGGTGTTCTGTTAATTCATCTCACAAAGTTACATCTGTATTTCGTGGATCTCTTGGCTACCCTTATTTCTGTGGAATCTGAGAACAGATATTTCGGATCCCTTTGAAGACCAGAGGCCCAAGGAAATATCCTCCGATAACAAAGAGAAAGAAGCTTTCTGAGAAAGTTCTTTGTGCTCTGTGAAATCATCTCACAGAGTTACAGCTTTCCCCTCAAGAAGCCTTTCGCTAAGACACTTCTTGTGGAATTGGCACAGTGATATTTGGAAGCCCATAGTGGGCTATGGTGAAAAAGGAAATATCCTCAGATGAAATCTGGAAAGAAGCTTTCTGAGAAACTGCTTGGTGTCCTGTTAATTCATCTCACAGAGTTACATCTGTATTTCGTGGATCTCTTCGCTAACCTTATTTCTGTGGAATCTGAGAACATATAATTCGGATCCCTTTGAGGCTATAGGGCCAAAGGAAATATCCTCCGATAACAAAGAGAAAGAAGCTTTCTGAGAAACTTCTTTGTGTTCTGTGAAATCATCTCACAGAGTTACACCTTTCCACTCAAGAAGCCTTTCGCTAAGACAGTTCTTGTGGAATTGGCAAAGTGATATTTGGAAGCCCATAGAGGGCTATGGTGAAAAAGGAAATATGCTCAGATGAAATATGGAAAGAAACTTTCTGAGAAACTGCTTGGTGTTCTGTTAATTCATCTCTCAGATTTACATCTGCATTTCCTGGATCTCTTTGCTAGCCTTATTTCTGTGGAATCTGAGAACAGATATTTCGGATCCCTTTGAAGACTATAAGGCCAAAGGAAATATCTTCCGATAACAAATAGAAAGAAGCTTTCTGAGAAAATTCTTTGTCTTCTGTGAAATCGTCTCACAGAGTTACAGCTTTCCTATCAAGAAGCCTTTCGCTAAGACAGTTCTTGTGGAGTTGGCAAAGTGATATTTGGAAGCCCATAGAGGGCTATGGTGAAAAAGGAAATATCCTCAGATGAAATCTGCAAAGAAGCTTTCTGAGAAACTGCTTGGTGTTCTGTTAATTCATCTCACAGAGTTACATCTGTATTTCGTGGATCTCTTTGCTAGCCTTATTTCTGTGGAAACTGAGAACATACATTTCGGATCCCTTTGAAGTCTATAGGTCCAAAGGAAATATCCTTCGATAACAAAGAGAAAGAAGCTTTCTGAGAAACGTCTTTGTGTTCTGTGAAATCATCTCACAGAGTTACAGCTTTCCCCTCAAGAAGCCTTTCGCTAAGACAGTTCTTGTGGAATTGGCAAAGTGATATTTGGAAGCCCATAGTGGGCTATGGTGAAAAAGGAAATATCCTCAGATGAAATCTGGAAAGAAGCTTTCTGAGAAACTACTTGGTTTTCTGTTAATTCATCTCTCAGAGTTACA
This sequence comes from Macaca fascicularis, assembly GCF_037993035.2. NCBI lineage: Eukaryota > Metazoa > Chordata > Mammalia > Primates > Cercopithecidae > Macaca > Macaca fascicularis. The sequence continues at coordinate 43,012,858 of NC_088384.1, read as the reverse complement.
TCTGTATTTCGTGGATCTCTTTGCTAGCCTTATTTCTGTGGAATCTGAGAACAGATATTTCGGATCCCTTTGAAGACTATAGGGCCAAAGGAAATATCCACCGATAACAAAGAGAAAGAAGATTTCTGAGAAACTTCTTTGTGTTCTGTGAAATCATCTCACAGAGTTACAGCTTTCCCCTCAAGAAGCCTTTCGCTAAGACACTTCTTGTGGAATTGGTAAAGTGATATTTGGAAGCCCATAGAGGGCTATGGTGAAAAAGGAAATATCCTCAGATGACATCTGGAAAGAAGCTTTCTGAGAAACTGCTTGGTGTTCTGTTAATTGATCTCACAGAGTTACATCTGTATTTCGTGGATCTCTTTGCTAGCCTTATTTCTGTGGAATCTGAGAACATATATTTCGTATCCCTTTGAAGACTACAGGGCCAAAGGAAATATCTTCTGATAACAAAGAGAAAGAAGCTTTCTGAGAAACTTCTTTGTGTTCTGTGAAATCATCTCACAGAGTTACAGCTTTCCCCTCAAGAAGCCTTTCGCTAAGAAAGTTCTTGTGGAATTGGCAAAGTGATATTTGGAAGCCCATAGAGGGCTACAGTGAAAAAGGAATTATCCTCAGATGAAATCTGGTAAGAAGTTTTCTGAGAAACTGCTTGGTGTTCTGTTAATTCATCTCAAAGAGTTACATCTGTATTTCGTGGATCTCTTTGCTAGCCTTATTTCTGTGGAATCTGAGAACAGATATTTGGGATCCCTTTGAAGACCAAAGGCCCAAGGAAATATCCTCCGATAACAAAGAGAAAGAAGCTTTCTGAGAAAGTTATTTGTGTTCTGTGAAATCATCTCACAGAGTTACAGCTTTCCCCTCAAGAAGCCTTTCGCTAAGACACTTCTTGTGGAATTGGCAAAGTGATATTTGGAAGCCCATAGTGGGCTATGGTGAAAAAGGAAATATCCTCAGATGACATCTGGAAAGAAGCTTTCTGAGAAACTGCTTGGTGTTCTGTTAATTCATCTCTCAGAGTTACATCTGTATTTCGTGGATCTCTAAGCTAGCCTTATTTCTCTGGAATCTGAGAACAGATATTTCGGATCCCTTTGAAGACTATAGGGGCAATGGAAATATCCTCCAATTACAAAGAGATAAAAGCTTTCTGAGAAATTACTTTGTGTTCTTTGAAATCATCTCACAGAGTTACAGCTTTCCCCTCAAGAAGCCTATCGCTAAGACAGTCTTGTGGAATTGGCAAAGTGATATTTGGAAGCCCATAGTGGGCTATGGTGAAAAAGGAAATATCCTCAGATGAAATCTGGAAAGAAGCCTTCTGAGAAACTCCTTGGTGTTCTGTTAATTCATCTCACAGAGTTACATGTGTATTTCGTGGATCTCTTTGCTAGCCTTATTTCTGAGGAATCTGAGAACAGATATTTCGGATCCCTTTGAGGACTATAGGGCCAAAGGAAATATCCTCCGATAACAAAGAAAAAGAAGCTTTCTGAGAAACTTCTTTGTGTTCTGAGAAATCAGCTCACAGAGTTACAGCTTTCCCCTCAAGAAGCCTTTCGCTAAGACACTTCTTGTGGAATTGGCAAAGTGATATTTGGAAGCCCATAGAGGGCTATGGTGAAAAAGGAAATATCCTCAGATGAAATCTGGAAAGAAGCTTTCTGAGAAACTGCTCAGTGTTCTGTTTATTCATCTCACAGAGTTACATCTATACTTCTTGGATCTCTTCGCTAGCCTTATTTCTGTGGAATCTGAGAACAGATATTTCGGATCCCTTTGAAGACTATATGGGAAAAGGAAATATCCTCCAATTACAAAGAGATAGAAGCTTTCTGAGAAATTACTTTGTGTTCTTTGAAATCATCTCACAGAGTTACAGCTTTCCCCTCAAGAAGCCTTTCGCTAAGACACTTCTTGTGGAATTGGCAAACTGATATTTGGAAGCCCATAGAGGGCTATGGTGAAAAAGAAAATATCCACAGATGAAATCTGGAAAGAAGCTTTTTGAGAAACTACTTGGTGTTCTGTTAATTCATCTCTCAGAGTTACATCTGTATTTCGTGGATCTCTTTGCTAGCCTTATTTCTGTGGAATCTGAGAACAGATATTTCGGATCCCTTTGAAGACTATAGAGCCAAAGGAAATATCCTCCGATAACAAAGAGAAAGAAGCTTTCTGAGAAACTTCTTTGTGTTCTGTGAAATCATCTCACAGAGTTACAGCTTTCCTCTCAAGAAGCCGTTCGTTAAGACCGTTATTGTGGAATTGGCAAAGTGATATTTGGAAGCCCTTAGAGGGCTATGGTGAAAAAGGGAATATCCTCAGACGAAATCTGGAAAGAAGCTTTCTGAGAACCTGCTTGGTGTTCTGTTAATTCATCTCTCAGAGTTACATCTGCATTTCCTGGATCTCTTTGCTAGCCTTATTTCTGTGGAATCTGGGAACAGATATTTCGGATCCATTTGAAGACTATAGGGCCAAAGGAAATATCCTCCTATAACAAAGAAAAAGAAGCTTTCTGAGAAACTTCTTTGTGTTCTGTGAAATCATCTCACAGAGTTACAGCTTTCCCCTCAAGAAGCCTTTCGCTAAGACACTTCTTGTGGAATGGGCAAAGTGATATTTGGAAGCCCATAGAGGGCTATAGTGAAAAAGGAAATATCCTCAGATGAAATCTGGAAAGAAGCTTTCTGAGAAACTGCTTGGTGTTCTGTTAATTCATCTCACAGAGTTACATCTGTATTTCGTGGATATCTTTGCTAGTCTTATTTCTGAGGAATCTGAGAACAGATAATTCGGATCCCTTTGAAGACTATAGGGCCGAAGGAAATATCCTCCGATAACAAAGAAAAAGAAGCTTTCTGAGAAACTTTTTTGTGTTCTGTGAAATCAGCTCACAGAGTTACAGCTTTCCCCTCAAGAAGCCTTTCGCTAAGACACTTCTTGTGGAGTTGGCAAAGTGATATTTGGAAGCCCATAGAGGGCTACGGTGAAAAAGGAAATATCCTCAGATGAAATCTGGAAAGAAGCTTTCTGAGAAACTGCTTGGTGTTCTGTTAATTCATCTCACAGAGTTACATCTGTATTTCGTGGATCTCTTTGCTAGCCTTATTTCTGTGGAATCTGAGAACAGATATTTCGGATCCCTTTGAAGACCAAAGGACCATGGAAATATCCTCCGATAAGAAAGAGAAAGAAGCTTTCTGAGAAACTTCTTTGTGTTCTGTGAAATCATCTCACAGAGTTACAGCTTTGCCCTCAAGAAGCCTTTCGCTAAGACACTTCTTGTGGAATTGGCAAAGTGATATTTGGAAGCCCATAGAGGGCTATGGTGAAAAAGGAAATATCCTCAGATGAAATCTGGAAAAAAGCTTTCTGAGAAACTACTTGGTGTTCTGTTAATTCATCTCTCAGAGTTACATCTGTATTTCGTGGATCTCTTTGCTAGCCTTATTTCTGTGGTATCTGAGAACAGATATTTCGGATCCCTTTGAAGACTATAGGGCCAAAGGAAATATCCTCCGATAACAAAGAGAAAGAAGCTTTCTGAGAAACTTCTTTGTGTTCTCTGAAATCATCTCACAGAGTTACAGCTTTCCTCTCAAGAAGCCGTTCGCTAAGACAGTTCTTGTGGAATTGGCAAAGTGATATTTGGAAGCCCATAGAGGGCTATGGTGAAAAAGGGAATATCCTCAGACGAAATCTGGAAAGAAGCTTTCTGAGAAACTTCTTGGTGTTCTGTTAATTCATCTCACAGAGTTACATCAGTATTTTCTGGATCTCTTTGCTAGCCTTATTTCTGTGGAATCTGAGAACAGATATTTCGGATCCCTTTGAAGCCTATAGGGCCAAAGGAAATATCCTCCGATAACAAATAGAAAGAAGCTTTCTGAGAAACTTCTTTGTGTTCTGTGGAATCATCTCACAGAGTTACAGCTTTCCCCTCAAGAAGCCTTTCGCTAAGACAGTCTTGTGGAATTGGAAAAGTGATATTTGGAAGCCCATTGAGGGCTACGCTGAAAAAGGAAATATCCTCAGATGAAATCTGGAAAGAAGCTTTCTGAGAAACTGCTTGGTGTTCTGTTAATTCATCTCTCAGAGTTACATCTGCATTTCCTGGATCTCTTTGCTAGCCTTATTTCTGTGGAATCTGAGAACAGATATTTACGATCCCTTTGAGGACTCTAGGGCCAAAGGAAATATTCTCCGATAACAAAGAGAAAGAAGCTTTCTGAGAAACTTCTTTGTGTTCTGTGAAATCATCTCACAGAGTTACAGCTTTCCCCTCAAGAAGCCGTTCGCTAAGACAGTTCTTGTGGAATTGGTAAAGTGATATTTGGAAGCCCGTAGAGGGCTATGTTGAAAAAGGAAATATCCTCAGATGAAATCTGGAAAGAAGCTTTCTGAGAAACTGCTCAGTGTTTTGTTAATTCATCTCACAGAGTTACATCTGTATTTCGTGTATCTCTTTGCTAGCCTTATTTCTGAGGAATCTGAGAACAGATATTTCGGATCCCTTTGAAGACTATAGGGCCGAAGGAAATATCCTCCGATAACAAAGAGAAAGAAGCATTCTGAGAAACTTCTTTGTGTTCTGTGAAATAATCTCACACAGTTACAGCTTTTCCCTCAAGAAGCCTTTCGCAAAGACACTTCTTGTGAAATTGGCAAAGTGATATTTGGAAGCCCATTGAGGGCTATGGTGAAAAAGGAAATATCCTCAGATGAAATCTGGAAAGAAGCTTCCTGAGAAACTGCTCGGTTTTCTGTTAATTCATCTCAAAGAGTTACATCTGTATTTCGTGGATCTCTTTGCATGCCTTATTTCTGTGGAATCTGAGAACAGATATTTCGGATCCCTTTGAAGACTATAGGGTCAAAGGAAATATCCTCCGATAACCAAGAGAAAGAAGCTTTCTGAGAAACTTCTTTGTGTTCTGTGAAATCATCTCACAGAGTTACAGCTTTTCCCTCAGGAAGCCTTTCGCTAAGACACTTCTTTGGAATTGGCAAAGTGATATTTGGAAGCCCATAGAGGGCTATGGTGAAAAGAAATATCCTCAGATGAAATCTGGAAAGAAGCTTTCTGAGAAACTGCTTGGTGTTCTGTTAATTCATCCCTCAGAGTTACATCTGTATTTCGTGGATCTCTTTGCTAGCCTTATTTCTGTGGAATCTGAGAACAGATATTGCGGATCCCTTTGAAGACTATAGGGCCAAAGGAAATATCCTCCGATAACAAAGAGAAAGAAGCTTTCTGAGAAACTTCTCTGTGTTCTCTGAAATCATCTCAGGGAGTTACAGCTTTCCCCTCAAGAAGCCGTTCGCTAAGACAGTTCTTGTGGAATTGGCAAAGTGATATTTGGAAGCCCATAGAGGGCTATGGTGAAAAGAGAAATATCCTCAGATGAAATCTGGAAAGAAGCTTTCTGAGAAACTGCTTGGTGTTCTGTTAATTCATCTCACAGAGTTACATCTGTATTTCGTGGATATCTTTGCTAGTCTTATTTCTGAGGAATCTGAGAACAGATAATTCGGATCCCCTGAAGACTATAGGGCCGAAGGAAATATCCTCCGATAACAAAGAAAAAGAAGCTTTCTGAGAAACTTCTTTGTGTTCTGTGAAATCATCTCACAGAGTTACAGCTTTCCCCTCAAGAAGCCTTTCGCTGAGACACTTCTTGTGGAATTGGCAAAGTGATATTTGGAAGCCCATAGAGGGCTATGTAGAAAAAGGAAATATCCTCAGATGAAATCTGGAAAGAAGCTTTCTGAGAAACTGCTCAGTGTTTTGTTAATTCATCTCACAGAGTTACATCTGTATTTCGTGTATCTCTTTGCTAGCCTTATTTCTGAGGAATCTGAGAACAGATATTTCGGATCCCTTTGAAGACTATAGGGCCGAAGGAAATATCCTCCGATAGCAAAGAGAAAGAAGCATTCTGAGAAACTTCTTTGTGTTCTGTGAAATAATCTCACACAGTTACAGCTTTTCCCTCAAGAAGCCTTTCGCAAAGACACTTCTTGTGAAATTGGCAAAGTGATATTTGGAAGCCCATTGAGGGCTATGGTGAAAAAGGAAATATCCTCAGATGAAATCTGGAAAGAAGCTTCCTGAGAAACTGCTCGGTTTTCTGTTAATTCATCTCAAAGAGTTACATCTGTATTTCGTGGATCTCTTTGCATGCCTTATTTCTGTGGAATCTGAGAACAGATATTTCGGATCCCTTTGAAGACTATAGGGTCAAAGGAAATATCCTCCGATAACCAAGAGAAAGAAGCTTTCTGAGAAACTTCTTTGTGTTCTGTGAAATCATCTCACAGAGTTACAGCTTTTCCCTCAGGAAGCCTTTCGCTAAGACACTTCTTTGGAATTGGCAAAGTGATATTTGGAAGCCCATAGAGGGCTATGGTGAAAAAGGAAATATCCTCAGATGAAATCTGGAAAGAAGCTTTCTGAGAAACTGCTTGGTGTTCTGTTAATTCATCCCTCAGAGTTACATCTGTATTTCGTGGATCTCTTTGCTAGCCTTATTTCTGTGGAATCTGAGAACAGATATTTCGGATCCCTTTGAAGACTATAGGGCCAAAGGAAATATCCTCCGATAACAAAGAGAAAGAAGCTTTCTGAGAAACTTCTCTGTGTTCTCTGAAATCATCTCAGGGAGTTACAGCTTTCCCCTCAAGAAGCCGTTCGCTAAGACAGTTCTTGTGGAATTGGCAAAGTGATATTTGGAAGCCCATAGAGGGCTATGGTGAAAAGAGAAATATCCTCAGATGAAATCTGGAAAGAAGCTTTCTGAGAAACTGCTTGGTGTTCTGTTAATTCATCTCACAGAGTTACATCTGTATTTCGTGGATATCTTTGCTAGTCTTATTTCTGAGGAATCTGAGAACAGATAATTCGGATCCCCTGAAGACTATAGGGCCGAAGGAAATATCCTCCGATAACAAAGAAAAAGAAGCTTTCTGAGAAACTTCTTTGTGTTCTGTGAAATCATCTCACAGAGTTACAGCTTTCCCCTCAAGAAGCCTTTCGCTGAGACACTTCTTGTGGAATTGGCAAAGTGATATTTGGAAGCCCATAGAGGGCTATGTAGAAAAAGGAAATATCCTCAGATGAAATCTGGAAAGAAGCTTTCTGAGAAACTGCTCAGTGTTTTGTTAATTCATCTCACAGAGTTACATCTGCATTTCGTGTATCTCTTTGCTAGCCTTATTTCTGAGGAATCTGAGAACAGATATTTCGGATCCCTTTGAAGACTATAGGGCCGAAGGAAATATCCTCCGATAACAAAGAGAAAGAAGCATTCTGAGAAACTTCTTTGTGTTCTGTGAAATAATCTCACACAGTTACAGCTTTTCCCTCAAGAAGCCTTTCGCAAAGACACTTCTTGTGAAATTGGCAAAGTGATATTTGGAAGCCCATTGAGGGCTATGGTGAAAAAGGAAATATCCTCAGATGAAATCTGGAAAGAAGCTTCCTGAGAAACTGCTCGGTTTTCAGTTAATTCATCTCAAAGAGTTACATCTGTATTTCGTGGATCTCTTTGCATGCCTTATTTCTGTGGAATCTGAGAACAGATATTTCGGATCCCTTTGAAGTCTATAGGGTCAAAGGAAATATCCTCCGATAACCAAGAGAAAGAAGCTTTCTGAGAAACTTCTTTGTGTTCTGTGAAATCATCTCACAGAGTTACAGCTTTTCCCTCAGGAAGCCTTTCACTAAGACACTTCTTTGGAATTGGCAAAGTGATATTTGGAAGCCCATAGAGGGCTATGGTGAAAAAGGAAATATCCTCAGATGAAATCTGGAAAGAAGCTTTCTGAGAAACTGCTTGGTGTTCTGTTAATTCATCCCTCAGAGTTACATCTGTATTTCGTGGATCTCTTTGCTAGCCTTATTTCTGTGGAATCTGAGAACAGATATTTCGGATCCCTTTGAAGACTATAGGGCCAAAGGAAATATCCTCCGATAACAAAGAGAAAGAAGCTTTCTGAGAAACTTCTCTGTGTTCTCTGAAATCATCTCAGGGAGTTACAGCTTTCCCCTCAAGAAGCCGTTCGCTAAGACAGTTCTTGTGGAATTGGCAAAGTGATATTTGGAAGCCCATAGAGGGCTATGGTGAAAAGAGAAATATCCTCAGATGAAATCTGGAAAGAAGCTTTCTGAGAAACTGCTTGGTGTTCTGTTAATTCATCTCACAGAGTTACATCTGTATTTCGTGGATATCTTTGCTAGTCTTATTTCTGAGGAATCTGAGAACAGATAATTCGGATCCCCTGAAGACTATAGGGCCGAAGGAAATATCCTCCGATAACAAAGAAAAAGAAGCTTTCTGAGAAACTTCTTTGTGTTCTGTGAAATCAGCTCACAGAGTTACAGCTTTCCCCTCAAGAAGCCTTTCGCTGAGACACTTCTTGTGGAATTGGCAAAGTGATATTTGGAAGCCCATAGAGGGCTACGGTGAAAAAGGAAATATCCTCAGATGAAATCTGGAAAGAAGCTTTCTGAGAAACTGCTTGGTGTTCTGTTAAATCATCTCACAGAGTTACATCTGTATTTCGTGGATCTCTTTGCCAGCCTTATTTCTGTGGAATCTGAGAACAGATATTTCGGATCCCTTTGAAGACCAAAGGTCCATGGAAATATCCTCCGGTAAGAAAGAGAAAGAAGCTTTCTGAGAAACTTCTTTGTTTTCTGTGAAATCATCTCACAGAGTTACAGCTTTGCCCTCAAGAAGCCTTTCGCTAAGACACTTCTTGTGGAATTGGCAAAGTGATATTTGGAAGCCCATAGAGGGCTATGTAGAAAAAGGAAATATCCTCAGATGAAATCTGGAAAGAAGCTTTCTGAGAAACTGCTTGGTGTTCTCTTAATTCATCTCACAGAGTTACATCTATATTTCGTGGATCTCTTTGCTAGCCTTATTTCTGTGGAATCTGAGAACAGATAATTCGGATCCCTTTGAAGACTATAGGGCCGAAGGAAATATCCTCCGATAACAAAGAAAAAGAAGCTTTCTGAGAAACTTCTTTGTGTTATGTGAAATCATCTCACAGAGTTACAGCTTTCCCCTCAAGAAGCCTTTCGCTAAGACACTTCTTGTGGAATTGGCAAAGTGATATTTGGAAGCCCATAGAGGGCTACGGTGAAAAAGGAAATATCCTCAGATGAAATCTGGAAAGAAGCTTTCTGAGAAACTGCTTGGTGTTCTGTTAATTCATCTCACAGAGTTACATCTGTATTTCGTGGATCTCTTTGCTAGCCTTATTTCTGTGGAATCTGAGAACAGATATTTCGGATCCCTTTGAAGACCAAAGGACCATGGAAATATCCTCCGATAAGAAAGAGAAAGAAGCTTTCTGAGAAACTTCTTTGTGTTCTGTGAAATCATCTCACAGAGTTACAGCTTTGCCCTCAAGAAGCCTTTCGCTAAGACACTTCTTGTGGAATTGGCAAAGTGATATTTGGAAGCCCATAGAGGGCTATGGTGAAAAAGGAAATATCCTGAGATGAAATCTGGAAAAAAGCTTTCTGAGAAACTACTTGGTGTTCTGTTAATTCATCTCTCAGAGTTACATCTGTATTTCGTGGATCTCTTTGCTAGCCTTATTTCTGTGGTATCTGAAAACAGATATTTCGGATCCCTTTGAAGACTATAGGGTCAAAGGAAATATCCTCCGATAACAAAGAGAAAGAAGCTTTCTGAGAAACTTCTTTGTGTTCTCTGAAATCATCTCACAGAGTTACAGCTTTCCTCTCAAGAAGCCGTTCGCTAATACAGTTCTTGTGGAATTGGCAAAGTGATATTTGGAAGCCCATAGACGGCTCTGATGAAAAAGGGAATATCCTCAGACGAAATCTGGAAAGAAGCTTTCTGAGAAACTTCTTGGTGTTCTGTTAATTCATCTCACAGAGTTACATCAGTATTTTCTGGATCTCTTTGCTAGCCTTATTTCTGTGGAATCTGAGAACAGATATTTCGGATCCCTTTGAAGCCTATAGTGCCAAAGGAAATATCCTCCGATAACAAATAGAAAGAAGCTTTCTGAGAAACTTCTTTGTGTTCTGTGGAATCATCTCACAGAGTTACAGCTTTCCCCTCAAGAAGCCTTTCGCTAAGACAGTCTTGTGGAATTGGAAAAGTGATATTTGGAAGCCCATTGAGGGCTATGCTGAAAAAGGAAATATCCTCAGATGAAATCTGGAAAGAAGCTTTCTGAGAAACTGCTTGGTGTTCTGTTAATTCATCTCTCAGAGTTACATCTGCATTTCCTGGATCTCTTTGCTAGCCTTATTTCTGTGGAATCTGAGAACAGATATTTACGATCCCTTTGAGGACTCTAGGGCCAAAGGAAATATTCTCCGATAACAAAGAGAAAGAAGCTTTCTGAGAAACTTCTTTGTGTTCTGTGAAATCATCTCACAGAGTTACAGCTTTCCCCTCAAGAAGCCGTTCGCTAAGACAGTTCTTGTGGAATTGGTAAAGTGATATTTGGAAGCCCATAGAGGGCTATGTTGAAAAAGGAAATATCCTCAGATGAAATCTGGAAAGAAGCTTTCTGAGAAACTGCTCAGTGTTTTGTTAATTCATCTCACAGAGTTACATCTGTATTTCGTGTATCTCTTTGCTAGCCTTATTTCTGAGGAATCTGAGAACAGATATTTCGGATCCCTTTGAAGACTATAGGGCCGAAGGAAATATCCTCCGATAACAAAGAGAAAGAAGCATTCTGAGAAACTTCTTTGTGTTCTGTGAAATCATCTCACACAGTTACAGCTTTTCCCTCAAGAAGCCTTTCGCTAAGACACTTCTTGTGGAATTGGCAAAGTGATATTTGGAAGCCCATTGAGGGCTATGGTGAAAAAGGAAATATCCTCAGATGAAATCTGGAAAGAAGCTTCCTGAGAAACTGCTTGGTTTTCTGTTAATTCATCTCAAAGAGTTACATCTGTATTTCGTGGATGTCTTTGCTAGTCTTATTTCTGAGGAATCTGAGAACACATAATTCGGATCCCCTGAAGACTATAGGGCCGAAGGACATATCCTCCGATAACAAAGAAAAAGAAGCTTTCTGAGAAACTTCTTTGTGTTCTGTGAAATCAGCTCACAGAGTTACAGCTTTCCCCTCAAGAAGCCTTTCGCTGAGACACTTCTTGTGGAATTGGCAAAGTGATATTTGGAAGCCCATAGAGGGCTACGGTGAAAAAGGAAATATCCTCAGATGAAATCTGGAAAGAAGCTTTCTGAGAAACTGCTTGGTGTTCTGTTAATTCATCTCACAGTGTTACATCTGTATTTCGTGGATCTCTTTGCTAGCCTTATTTCTGTGGAATGTGAGAACAGATATTTCGGATCCCTTTGAAGACCAAAGGTCCATGGAAATATCCTCCGATAAGAAAGAGAAAGAAGCTTTCCGAGAAACTTCTTTGTTTTCTGTGAAATCATCTCACAGAGTTACAGCTTTGCCCTCAAGAAGCCTTTCGCTAAGACACTTCTTGTGGAATTGGCAAAGTGATATTTGGAAGCCCCTAGAGGGCTATGTAGAAAAAGGAAATATCCTCAGATGAAATCTGGAAAGAAGCTTTCTGAGAAACTACTTGGTGTTCTCTTAATTCATCTCACAGAGTTATATCTCTATTTCGTGGATCTCTTTGCTAGCCTTATTTCTGTGGAAACTGAGAACAGATATTTCGGATCCCTTTGAAATATATAGGGCCAAAGGAAATATCCTCCGATTACAAAGAGAAAGAAGCTTTCTGAGAAACTTCTTTGTGTTATGTGAAATCATCTCACAGAGTTACAGCTTTCCCCTCAAGAAGCCTTTCACTAAGACAGTTCTTGTGGAATTGGCAAAGTGATACTTGGAAGCCCATAGTGGGCTATGGTGAAAAAGGAAATATCCTCAGATGAAATCTGGAAAGAAGCATTCTGAGAAACTGCTTGGTGTTCTGTTAATTCATCTCCCAGAGTTACATCTGTATTTCGTGGATATCTTTGCTAGTCTTATTTCTGAGGAATCTGAGAACACATAATTCGGATCCCCTGAAGACTATAGGGCCGAAGGAAATATCCTCCGATAACAAAGAAAAAGAAGCTTTCTGAGAAACTTCTTTGTGTTCTGTGAAATCAGCTCACAGAGTTACAGCTTTCCCCTCAAGAAGCCTTTCGCTGAGACACTTCTTGTGGAATTGGCAAAGTGATATTTGGAAGCCCATAGAGGGCTACGGTGAAAAAGGAAATATCCTCAGATGAAATCTGGAAAGAAGCTTTCTGAGAAACTGCTTGGTGTTCTGTTAATTCATCTCACAGAGTTACATCTGTATTTCGTGGATCTCTTTGCTAGCCTTATTTCTGTGGAATCTGAGAACAGATATTTCGGATCCCTTTGAAGACCAAAGGTCCATGGAAATATCCTCCGATAAGAAAGAGAAAGAAGCTTTCTGAGAAACTTCTTTGTTTTCTGTGAAATCATCTCACAGAGTTACAGCTTTGCCCTCAAGAAGCCTTTCGCTAAGACACTTCTTGTGGAATTGGCAAAGTGATATTTGGAAGCCCATAGAGGGCTATGTAGAAAAAGGAAATATCCTCAGATGAAATCTGGAAAGATGCTTTCTGAGAAACTGCTTGGTGTTCTCTTAATTCATCTCACAGAGTTACATCTATATTTCGTGGATCTCTTTGCTAGCCTTATTTCTGTGGAATCTGAGAACAGATAATTCGGATCCCTTTGAAGACTATAGGGCCGAAGGTAATATCCTCCGATAACAAAGAAAAAGAAGCTTTCTGAGAAACTTCTTTGTGTTATGTGAAATCATCTCACAGAGTTACAGCTTTCCCCTCAAGAAGCCTTTCGCTAAGACATTTCTTGTGGAATTGGCAAAGTGATATTTGGAAGCCCATAGAGGGCTACGGTGAAAAAGGAAATATCCTCAGATGAAATCTGGAAAGAAGCTTTCTGAGAAACTGCTTGGTGTTCTGTTAATTCATCTCACAGAGTTACATCTGTATTTCGTGGATCTCTTTGCTAGCCTTATTTCTGTGGAATCTGAGAACAGATATTTCGGATCCCTTTGAAGACCAAAGGACCATGGAAATATCCTCCGATAAGAAAGAGAAAGAAGCTTTCTGAGAAACTTCTTTGTGTTCTGTGAAATCATCTCACAGAGTTACAGCTTTGCCCTCAAGAAGCCTTTCGCTAAGACACTTCTTGTGGAATTGGCAAAGTGATATTTGGAAGCCCATAGAGGGCTATGGTGAAAAAGGAAATATCCTGAGATGAAATCTGGAAAAAAGCTTTCTGAGAAACTACTTGGTGTTCTGTTAATTCATCTCTCAGAGTTACATCTGTATTTCGTGGATCTCTTTGGTAGCCTTATTTCTGTGGTATCTGAAAACAGATATTTCGGATCCCTTTGAAGACTATAGGGCCAAAGGAAATATCCTCCGATAACAAAGAGTAGGAAGCTTTCTGAGAAACTTCTTTGTGTTCTGTGAAACCATCTCACAGAGTTACAGATTTCCCCTCAAGAAGCCGTTCGCTAAGACAGTTCTTGTGGAATTGGCAAAGTGATATTTGGAAGCCCATAGAGGGCTCTGATGAAAAAGGGTATATCCTCAGACGAAATCTGGAAAGAAGCTTTCTGAGAAACTTCTTGGTGTTCTGTTAATTCATCTCACAGAGTTACATCAGTATTTTCTGGATCTCTTTGCTAGCCTTATTTCTGTGGAGTCTGAGAACAGATATTTCGGATCCCTTTGAAGCCTATAGGGCCAAAGGAAATATCCTCCGATAACAAATAGAAAGAAGCTTTCTGAGAAACTTCTTTGTGTTCTGTGGAATCATCTCACAGAGTTACAGCTTTCCCCTCAGGAAGCCTTTCGCTAAGACAGTCTTGTGGAATTGGAAAAGTGATATTTGGAAGCCCATTGAGGGCTATGCTGAAAAAGGAAATATCCTCAGATGAAATCTGGAAAGAAGCTTTCTGAGAAACTGCTTGGTGTTCTGTTAATTCATCTCTCAGAGTTACATCTGCATTTCCTGGATCTCTTTGCTAGCCTTATTTCTGTGGAATCTGAGAACAGATATTTACGATCCCTTTGAGGACTCTAGGGCCAAAGGAAATATTCTCCGATAACAAAGAGAAAGAAGCTTTCTGAGAAACTTCTTTGTGTTCTGTGAAATCATCTCACAGAGTTACAGCTTTCCCCTCAAGAAGCCGTTCGCTAAGACAGTTCTTGTGGAATTGGTAAAGTGATATTTGGAAGCCCATAGAGGGCTATGGTGAAAAAGGAAATATCCTCAGATGAAATCTGGAAAGAAGCTTTCTGAGAAACTGCTCAGTGTTTTGTTAATTCATCTCACAGAGTTACATCTGTATTTCGTGTATCTCTTTGCTAGCCTTATTTCTGAGGAATCTGAGAACAGATATTTCGGATCCCTTTGAAGACTATAGGGCCGAAGGAAATATCCTCCGATAACAAAGAGAAAGAAGCATTCTGAGAAACTTCTTTGTGTTCTGTGAAATCATCTCACACAGTTACAGCTTTTCCCTCAAGAAGCCTTTCGCTAAGACACTTCTTGTGGAATTGGCAAAGTGATATTTGGAAGCCCATTGAGGGCTATGGTGAAAAAGGAAATATCCTCAGATGAAATCTGGAAAGAAGCTTCCTGAGAAACTGCTTGGTTTTCTGTTAATTCATCTCAAAGAGTTACATCTGTATTTCGTGGATCTCTTTGCTTGCCTTATTTCTGTGGAATCTGAGAACAGATATTTCGGATCCCTTTGAAGACTATAGGGCCAAAGGAAATATCCTCCGATAACCAAGAGAAAGAAGCTTTCTGAGAAACTTCTTTGTGTTCTGTGAAATCATCTCACAGAGTTACAGCTTTTCCCTCAGGAAGCCTTTCGCTAAGACACTTCTTTGGAATTGGCAAAGTGATATTTGGAAGCCCATAGAGGGCTATGGTGAAAAAGGAAATATCCTCAGATGAAATCTGGAAAGAAGCTTTCTGAGAAACTGCTTGGTGTTCTGTTAATTCATCCCTCAGAGTTACATCTGTATTTCGTGGATCTCTTTGCTAGCCTTATTTCTGTGGAATCTGAGAACAGATATTTCGGATCCCTTTGAAGACTATAGGGCCAATGGAAATATCCTCTGATAACAAAGAGAAAGAAGCTTTCTGAGAAACTTCTCTGTGTTCTCTGAAATCATCTCACAGAGTTACAGCTTTCCCCTCAAGAAGCCGTTCGCTAAGACAGTTCTTGTGGAATTGGCAAAGTGATATTTGGAAGCCCATAGATGGCTATGGTGAAAAGGGAAATATCCTCAGATGAAATCTGGAAAGAAGCTTTCTGAGAAACTGCTTGGTGTTCTGTTAATTCATCTCACAGAGTTACATCTCTATTTCGTGGATATCTTTGCTAGTCTTATTTCTGAGGAATCTGAGAACAGATAATTCGGATAACCTGAACATTATAGGGCCGAAGGAAATATCCTCCGATAACAAAGAAAAAGAAGCTTTCTGAGAAATTTCTTTGTGTTCTGTGAAATCAGCTCACAGAGTTACAGCTTTCCCCTCAGGAAGCCTTTCGCTGAGACACTTCTTGTGGAATTGGCAAAGTGATATTTGGAAGCCCATAGAGGGCTTCGGTGAAAAAGGAAATATCCTCAGATGAAATCTGGAAAGAAGCTTTCTGAGAAACTGCTTGGTGTTCTGTTAATTCATCTCACAGAGTTACATCTGTATTTCGTGGATCTCTTTGCTAGCCTTATTTCTGTGGAATCTGAGAACAGATATTTCGGATCCCTTTGAAGACCAAAGGTCCATGGAAATATCCTCCGATAAGAAAGAGAAAGAAGTTTTCTGAGAAACTTCTTTGTTTTCTGTGAAATCATCTCACAGAGTTACAGCTTTGCCCTCAAGAAGCCTTTCGCTAAGACACTTCTTGTGGAATTGGCAAAGTGATATTTGGAAGCCCATAGAGGGCTATGTAGAAAAAGGAAATATCCTCAGATGAAATCTGGACAGAAGCTTTCTGAGAAACTGCTTGGTGTTCTCTTAATTCATCTCACAGAGTTACATCAATATTTCGTGGATCTCTTTGCTAGCCTTATTTCTGTGGAAACTGAGAACAGATTTTTCGGATCCCTTTGAAATATATAGGGCCAAAGGAAATATCCTCTGATAACAAAGAGAAAGAAGCTTTCTGAGAAACTTCTTTGTGTTCTGTGAAATCATCTCACAGAGTTACAGCTTTTCCCTCAAGAAGCCTTCGGCTAGGACACTTCTTGTGGAATTGGCAAAGTGATATTTGGAAGCACAGAGAGAGCTATGGTGAAAAAGGAAATATCCTCAGATGAAATCTGGAAAGAAGCTTTCTGAGAAACTGCTTGGTGTTCTGTTAATTCATCTCAAAGAGTAACATCTGTATTTCGTTGATGTCTTTGCTAGCCTTATTTCTGTGGAATCTGAGAACAGATATTTCAAATCCCTTTGAAGACTATAGGGCCAAAGGAAATATCCTCCGATAACAAAGAGAAAGAAGCTTTCTGAGAAACTTCTTTGTGTTCTGTGAAATCATCTCACAGAGTTACAGCTTTCCCCTCAAAAAGCCTTTCGCTAAGACACTTCTTGTGGAATTGCCAAAGAGATATCTGAAAGCCCATAGTGGGCTATGGTGAAAAAAGAAATATCCTCAGATGAAATATGGAAAGAATCTTACTGAGAAACTGCTCAGTGTTCTGTTAATTCATCTCACCGAGTTACATCTGTATTTCGTGGATCTCTTCGCTAGCCTTATTTCTGTGGAATCTGAGAACAGTTATTTCGGATCCCTTTGAAGACTATAGGGCCAAAGGAAATATCCTCTGATAACAAAGAGAAAGAAGCTTTCTGAGAAACTTCTTTGTGTTCTGAGAAATCAGCTCACAGAGTTACAGCTTTCCCCTCAAGAAGCCTTTCGCTAAGACACTTCTTGTGGAATTGGCAAAGTGATATTTGGAAGCCCATAGAGGGCTATGGTGAAAAAGGAAATATCCTCAGATGAAATCTGGAAAGAAGCTTTCTGAGAAACTGCTTGGTGTTCTGTTAATTCATCTCACAGTGTTACATCTGTATTTCGTGGATCTCTTTGCTAGCCTTATTTCTGTGGAATGTGAGAACAGATATTTCGGATCCCTTTGAAGACCAAAGGTCCATGGAAATATCCTCCGATAAGAAAGAGAAAGAAGCTTTCTGAGAAACTTCTTTGTTTTCTGTGAAATCATCTCACAGAGTTACAGCTTTGCCCTCAAGAAGCCTTTCGCTAAGACACTTCTTGTGGAATTGGCAAAGTGATATTTGGAAGCCCCTAGAGGGCTATGTAGAAAAAGGAAATATCCTCAGATGAAATCTGGAAAGAAGCTTTCTGAGAAACTACTTGGTGTTCTCTTAATTCATCTCACAGAGTTATATCTCTATTTCGTGGATCTCTTTGCTAGCCTTATTTCTGTGGAAACTGAGAACAGATATTTCGGATCCCTTTGAAATATATAGGGCCAAAGGAAATATCCTCCGATTACAAAGAGAAAGAAGCTTTCTGAGAAACTTCTTTGTGTTATGTGAAATCATCTCACAGAGTTACAGCTTTCCCCTCAAGAAGCCTTTCACTAAGACAGTTCTTGTGGAATTGGCAAAGTGATACTTGGAAGCCCATAGTGGGCTATGGTGAAAAAGGAAATATCCTCAGATGAAATCTGGAAAGAAGCATTCTGAGAAACTGCTTGGTGTTCTGTTAATTCATCTCCCAGAGTTACATCTGTATTTCGTGGATATCTTTGCTAGTCTTATTTCTGAGGAATCTGAGAACACATAATTCGGATCCCCTGAAGACTATAGGGCCGAAGGAAATATCCTCCGATAACAAAGAAAAAGAAGCTTTCTGAGAAACTTCTTTGTGTTCTGTGAAATCAGCTCACAGAGTTACAGCTTTCCCCTCAAGAAGCCTTTCGCTGAGACACTTCTTGTGGAATTGGCAAAGTGATATTTGGAAGCCCATAGAGGGCTACGGTGAAAAAGGAAATATCCTCAGATGAAATCTGGAAAGAAGCTTTCTGAGAAACTGCTTGGTGTTCTGTTAATTCATCTCACAGAGTTACATCTGTATTTCGTGGATCTCTTTGCTAGCCTTATTTCTGTGGAATCTGAGAACAGATATTTCGGATCCCTTTGAAGACCAAAGGTCCATGGAAATATCCTCCGATAAGAAAGAGAAAGAAGCTTTCTGAGAAACTTCTTTGTTTTCTGTGAAATCATCTCACAGAGTTACAGCTTTGCCCTCAAGAAGCCTTTCGCTAAGACACTTCTTGTGGAATTGGCAAAGTGATATTTGGAAGCCCATAGAGGGCTATGTAGAAAAAGGAAATATCCTCAGATGAAATCTGGAAAGATGCTTTCTGAGAAACTGCTTGGTGTTCTCTTAATTCATCTCACAGAGTTACATCTATATTTCGTGGATCTCTTTGCTAGCCTTATTTCTGTGGAATCTGAGAACAGATAATTCGGATCCCTTTGAAGACTATAGGGCCGAAGGTAATATCCTCCGATAACAAAGAAAAAGAAGCTTTCTGAGAAACTTCTTTGTGTTATGTGAAATCATCTCACAGAGTTACAGCTTTCCCCTCAAGAAGCCTTTCGCTAAGACATTTCTTGTGGAATTGGCAAAGTGATATTTGGAAGCCCATAGAGGGCTACGGTGAAAAAGGAAATATCCTCAGATGAAATCTGGAAAGAAGCTTTCTGAGAAACTGCTTGGTGTTCTGTTAATTCATCTCACAGAGTTACATCTGTATTTCGTGGATCTCTTTGCTAGCCTTATTTCTGTGGAATCTGAGAACAGATATTTCGGATCCCTTTGAAGACCAAAGGACCATGGAAATATCCTCCGATAAGAAAGAGAAAGAAGCTTTCTGAGAAACTTCTTTGTGTTCTGTGAAATCATCTCACAGAGTTACAGCTTTGCCCTCAAGAAGCCTTTCGCTAAGACACTTCTTGTGGAATTGGCAAAGTGATATTTGGAAGCCCATAGAGGGCTATGGTGAAAAAGGAAATATCCTGAGATGAAATCTGGAAAAAAGCTTTCTGAGAAACTACTTGGTGTTCTGTTAATTCATCTCTCAGAGTTACATCTGTATTTCGTGGATCTCTTTGGTAGCCTTATTTCTGTGGTATCTGAAAACAGATATTTCGGATCCCTTTGAAGACTATAGGGCCAAAGGAAATATCCTCCGATAACAAAGAGTAGGAAGCTTTCTGAGAAACTTCTTTGTGTTCTGTGAAACCATCTCACAGAGTTACAGATTTCCCCTCAAGAAGCCGTTCGCTAAGACAGTTCTTGTGGAATTGGCAAAGTGATATTTGGAAGCCCATAGAGGGCTCTGATGAAAAAGGGTATATCCTCAGACGAAATCTGGAAAGAAGCTTTCTGAGAAACTTCTTGGTGTTCTGTTAATTCATCTCACAGAGTTACATCAGTATTTTCTGGATCTCTTTGCTAGCCTTATTTCTGTGGAGTCTGAGAACAGATATTTCGGATCCCTTTGAAGCCTATAGGGCCAAAGGAAATATCCTCCGATAACAAATAGAAAGAAGCTTTCTGAGAAACTTCTTTGTGTTCTGTGGAATCATCTCACAGAGTTACAGCTTTCCCCTCAGGAAGCCTTTCGCTAAGACAGTCTTGTGGAATTGGAAAAGTGATATTTGGAAGCCCATTGAGGGCTATGCTGAAAAAGGAAATATCCTCAGATGAAATCTGGAAAGAAGCTTTCTGAGAAACTGCTTGGTGTTCTGTTAATTCATCTCTCAGAGTTACATCTGCATTTCCTGGATCTCTTTGCTAGCCTTATTTCTGTGGAATCTGAGAACAGATATTTACGATCCCTTTGAGGACTCTAGGGCCAAAGGAAATATTCTCCGATAACAAAGAGAAAGAAGCTTTCTGAGAAACTTCTTTGTGTTCTGTGAAATCATCTCACAGAGTTACAGCTTTCCCCTCAAGAAGCCGTTCGCTAAGACAGTTCTTGTGGAATTGGTAAAGTGATATTTGGAAGCCCATAGAGGGCTATGGTGAAAAAGGAAATATCCTCAGATGAAATCTGGAAAGAAGCTTTCTGAGAAACTGCTCAGTGTTTTGTTAATTCATCTCACAGAGTTACATCTGTATTTCGTGTATCTCTTTGCTAGCCTTATTTCTGAGGAATCTGAGAACAGATATTTCGGATCCCTTTGAAGACTATAGGGCCGAAGGAAATATCCTCCGATAACAAAGAGAAAGAAGCATTCTGAGAAACTTCTTTGTGTTCTGTGAAATCATCTCACACAGTTACAGCTTTTCCCTCAAGAAGCCTTTCGCTAAGACACTTCTTGTGGAATTGGCAAAGTGATATTTGGAAGCCCATTGAGGGCTATGGTGAAAAAGGAAATATCCTCAGATGAAATCTGGAAAGAAGCTTCCTGAGAAACTGCTTGGTTTTCTGTTAATTCATCTCAAAGAGTTACATCTGTATTTCGTGGATCTCTTTGCTTGCCTTATTTCTGTGGAATCTGAGAACAGATATTTCAGATCCCTTTGAAGACTATAGGGCCAAAGGAAATATCCTCCGATAACCAAGAGAAAGAAGCTTTCTGAGAAACTTCTTTGTGTTCTGTGAAATCATCTCACAGAGTTACAGCTTTTCCCTCAGGAAGCCTTTCGCTAAGACACTTCTTTGGAATTGGCAAAGTGATATTTGGAAGCCCATAGAGGGCTATGGTGAAAAAGGAAATATCCTCAGATGAAATCTGGAAAGAAGCTTTCTGAGAAACTGCTTGGTGTTCTGTTAATTCATCCCTCAGAGTTACATCTGTATTTCGTGGATCTCTTTGCTAGCCTTATTTCTGTGGAATCTGAGAACAGATATTTCGGATCCCTTTGAAGACTATAGGGCCAATGGAAATATCCTCTGATAACAAAGAGAAAGAAGCTTTCTGAGAAACTTCTCTGTGTTCTCTGAAATCATCTCACAGAGTTACAGCTTTCCCCTCAAGAAGCCGTTCGCTAAGACAGTTCTTGTGGAATTGGCAAAGTGATATTTGGAAGCCCATAGATGGCTATGGTGAAAAGGGAAATATCCTCAGATGAAATCTGGAAAGAAGCTTTCTGAGAAACTGCTTGGTGTTCTGTTAATTCATCTCACAGAGTTACATCTCTATTTCGTGGATATCTTTGCTAGTCTTATTTCTGAGGAATCTGAGAACAGATAATTCGGATAACCTGAACATTATAGGGCCGAAGGAAATATCCTCCGATAACAAAGAAAAAGAAGCTTTCTGAGAAATTTCTTTGTGTTCTGTGAAATCAGCTCACAGAGTTACAGCTTTCCCCTCAGGAAGCCTTTCGCTGAGACACTTCTTGTGGAATTGGCAAAGTGATATTTGGAAGCCCATAGAGGGCTTCGGTGAAAAAGGAAATATCCTCAGATGAAATCTGGAAAGAAGCTTTCTGAGAAACTGCTTGGTGTTCTGTTAATTCATCTCACAGAGTTACATCTGTATTTCGTGGATCTCTTTGCTAGCCTTATTTCTGTGGAATCTGAGAACAGATATTTCGGATCCCTTTGAAGACCAAAGGTCCATGGAAATATCCTCCGATAAGAAAGAGAAAGAAGTTTTCTGAGAAACTTCTTTGTTTTCTGTGAAATCATCTCACAGAGTTACAGCTTTGCCCTCAAGAAGCCTTTCGCTAAGACACTTCTTGTGGAATTGGCAAAGTGATATTTGGAAGCCCATAGAGGGCTATGTAGAAAAAGGAAATATCCTCAGATGAAATCTGGACAGAAGCTTTCTGAGAAACTGCTTGGTGTTCTCTTAATTCATCTCACAGAGTTACATCAATATTTCGTGGATCTCTTTGCTAGCCTTATTTCTGTGGAAACTGAGAACAGATTTTTCGGATCCCTTTGAAATATATAGGGCCAAAGGAAATATCCTCTGATAACAAAGAGAAAGAAGCTTTCTGAGAAACTTCTTTGTGTTCTGTGAAATCATCTCACAGAGTTACAGCTTTTCCCTCAAGAAGCCTTCGGCTAGGACACTTCTTGTGGAATTGGCAAAGTGATATTTGGAAGCACAGAGAGAGCTATGGTGAAAAAGGAAATATCCTCAGATGAAATCTGGAAA
Organism: Macaca fascicularis; assembly: GCF_037993035.2. NCBI lineage: Eukaryota > Metazoa > Chordata > Mammalia > Primates > Cercopithecidae > Macaca > Macaca fascicularis. Next base: position 42,990,649 of record NC_088384.1, on the reverse strand, counting down.
GAAGCTTTCTGAGAAACTGCTTGGTGTTCTGTTAATTCATCTCAAAGAGTAACATCTGTATTTCGTTGATGTCTTTGCTAGCCTTATTTCTGTGGAATCTGAGAACAGATATTTCAAATCCCTTTGAAGACTATAGGGCCAAAGGAAATATCCTCCGATAACAAAGAGAAAGAAGCTTTCTGAGAAACTTCTTTGTGTTCTGTGAAATCATCTCACAGAGTTACAGCTTTCCCCTCAAAAAGCCTTTCGCTAAGACACTTCTTGTGGAATTGCCAAAGAGATATCTGAAAGCCCATAGTGGGCTATGGTGAAAAAAGAAATATCCTCAGATGAAATATGGAAAGAATCTTACTGAGAAACTGCTCAGTGTTCTGTTAATTCATCTCACCGAGTTACATCTGTATTTCGTGGATCTCTTCGCTAGCCTTATTTCTGTGGAATCTGAGAACAGTTATTTCGGATCCCTTTGAAGACTATAGGGCCAAAGGAAATATCCTCTGATAACAAAGAGAAAGAAGCTTTCTGAGAAACTTCTTTGTGTTCTGAGAAATCAGCTCACAGAGTTACAGCTTTCCCCTCAAGAAGCCTTTCGCTAAGACACTTCTTGTGGAATTGGCAAAGTGATATTTGGAAGCCCATAGAGGGCTATGGTGAAAAAGGAAATATCCTCAGATGAAATCTGGAAAGAAGCTTTCTGAGAAACTGCTCAGTGTTCTGTTTATTCATCTCACAGAGTTACATCTGTATTTCTTGGATCTCTTCGCTAGCCTTATTTCTGTGGAATCTGAGAACAGATATTTCGGATCCCTTTGAAGACTATACGGGCAAAGGAAATATCCTCCAATTACAAAGAGATAGAAGCTTTCTGAGAAATTACTTTGTGTTCTTTGAAATCATCTCACCGAGTTACAGCTTTCCCCTCAAGAAGCCTTTCGCTAAGACACTTCTTGTGGAATTGGCAACCTGATATTTGGAAGCCCATAGAGGGCTATGGTGAAAAAGGAAATATCCTCAGATGAAATCTGGAAAGAAGCTTTTTGAGAAACTACTTGGTGTTCTGTTAATTCGTCTCTCAGAGTTACATCTGTATTTCGTGGATCTCTTTGCTAGCCTTATTTCTGTGGAATCTGAGAACAGATATTTCGGATCCCTTTGAAGACTATAGAGCCAAAGGAAATATCCTCCGATAACAAAGAGAAAGAAGCTTTCTGAGAAACTTCTTTGTGTTCTGTGAAATCATCTCACAGAGTTACAGCTTTCCTCTCAAGAAGCCGTTCGCTAAGACAGTTATTGTGGAATTGGCAAAGTGATATTTGGAAGCCCATAGAGGGCTATGGTTAAAAAGGGAATATCCTCAGACGAAATCTGGAAAGAAGCTTTCTGAGAACCTGCTTGGTGTTCTGTTAATTCATCTCTCAGAGTTACATCTGTATTTCGTGGATCTCTTTGCTAGCCTTATTTCTGTGGAATCTGAGAACAGATATTTCGGATCCCTTTGAAGACTATAGGGCCAAAGGAAATATCCTCCTATAACAAAGAAAAAGAAGCTTTCTGAGAAACTTCTTTGTGTTCTGTGAAATCATCTCACAGAGTTACAGCTTTCCCCTCAAGAAGCCTTTCGCTAAGACACTTCTTGTGGAATGGGCAAAGTGATATTTGGAAGCCCATAGAGGGCTATAGTGAAAAAGGAAATATCCTCAGATGAAATCTGGAAAGAAGCTTTCTGAGAAACTGCTTGGTGTTCTGTTAATTCATCTCACAGAGTTACATCTGTATTTCGTGGATCTCTTTGCTAGCCTTATTTCTGTGGAATCTGAGAACAGATATTTCGGATCCCTTTGAAGACCAAAGGTCCATGGAAATATCCTCCGAGAAGAAAGAGAAAGAAGCTTTCTGAGAAACTTCTTTGTTTTCTGTGAAATCATCTCACAGAGTTACAGCTTTCCCCTCAAGAAGCCTTTCGCTAAGACACTTCTTGTGGAATTGGCAAAGTGATATTTGGAAGCCCATAGAGGGCTATGTAGAAAAAGGAAATATCCTCAGATGAAATCTGGAAAGAAGCTTTCTGAGAAACTGCTTGGTGTTCTCTTAATTCATCTCACAGAGTTACATCAATATTTCGTGGATCTCTTTGCTAGCCTTATTTCTGTGGAAACTGAGAACAGATTTTTCGGATCCCTTTGAAATATATAGGGCCAAAGGAAATATCCTCTGATAACAAAGAGAAAGAAGCTTTCTGAGAAACTTCTTTGTGTTCTGTGAAATCATCTCACAGAGTTACAGCTTTTCCCTCAAGAAGCCTTCGGCTAGGACACTTCTTGTGGAATTGGCAAAGTGATATTTGGAAGCACAGAGAGAGCTATGGTGAAAAAGGAAATATCCTCAGATGAAATCTGGAAAGAAGCTTTCTGAGAAACTGCTTGGTGTTCTGTTAATTCATCTCAAAGAGTAACATCTGTATTTCGTTGATGTCTTTGCTAGCCTTATTTCTGTGGAATCTGAGAACAGATATTTCAAATCCCTTTGAAGACTATAGGGCCAAAGGAAATATCCTCCGATAACAAAGAGAAAGAAGCTTTCTGAGAAACTTCTTTGTGTTCTGTGAAATCATCTCACAGAGTTACAGCTTTCCCCTCAAAAAGCCTTTCGCTAAGACACTTCTTGTGGAATTGCCAAAGAGATATCTGAAAGCCCATAGTGGGCTATGGTGAAAAAAGAAATATCCTCAGATGAAATATGGAAAGAATCTTACTGAGAAACTGCTCAGTGTTCTGTTAATTCATCTCACCGAGTTACATCTGTATTTCGTGGATCTCTTCGCTAGCCTTATTTCTGTGGAATCTGAGAACAGTTATTTCGGATCCCTTTGAAGACTATAGGGCCAAAGGAAATATCCTCTGATAACAAAGAGAAAGAAGCTTTCTGAGAAACTTCTTTGTGTTCTGAGAAATCAGCTCACAGAGTTACAGCTTTCCCCTCAAGAAGCCTTTCGCTAAGACACTTCTTGTGGAATTGGCAAAGTGATATTTGGAAGCCCATAGAGGGCTATGGTGAAAAAGGAAATATCCTCAGATGAAATCTGGAAAGAAGCTTTCTGAGAAACTGCTCAGTGTTCTGTTTATTCATCTCACAGAGTTACATCTGTATTTCTTGGATCTCTTCGCTAGCCTTATTTCTGTGGAATCTGAGAACAGATATTTCGGATCCCTTTGAAGACTATACGGGCAAAGGAAATATCCTCCAATTACAAAGAGATAGAAGCTTTCTGAGAAATTACTTTGTGTTCTTTGAAATCATCTCACCGAGTTACAGCTTTCCCCTCAAGAAGCCTTTCGCTAAGACACTTCTTGTGGAATTGGCAACCTGATATTTGGAAGCCCATAGAGGGCTATGGTGAAAAAGGAAATATCCTCAGATGAAATCTGGAAAGAAGCTTTTTGAGAAACTACTTGGTGTTCTGTTAATTCGTCTCTCAGAGTTACATCTGTATTTCGTGGATCTCTTTGCTAGCCTTATTTCTGTGGAATCTGAGAACAGATATTTCGGATCCCTTTGAAGACTATAGAGCCAAAGGAAATATCCTCCGATAACAAAGAGAAAGAAGCTTTCTGAGAAACTTCTTTGTGTTCTGTGAAATCATCTCACAGAGTTACAGCTTTCCTCTCAAGAAGCCGTTCGCTAAGACAGTTATTGTGGAATTGGCAAAGTGATATTTGGAAGCCCATAGAGGGCTATGGTTAAAAAGGGAATATCCTCAGACGAAATCTGGAAAGAAGCTTTCTGAGAACCTGCTTGGTGTTCTGTTAATTCATCTCTCAGAGTTACATCTGTATTTCGTGGATCTCTTTGCTAGCCTTATTTCTGTGGAATCTGAGAACAGATATTTCGGATCCCTTTGAAGACTATAGGGCCAAAGGAAATATCCTCCTATAACAAAGAAAAAGAAGCTTTCTGAGAAACTTCTTTGTGTTCTGTGAAATCATCTCACAGAGTTACAGCTTTCCCCTCAAGAAGCCTTTCGCTAAGACACTTCTTGTGGAATGGGCAAAGTGATATTTGGAAGCCCATAGAGGGCTATAGTGAAAAAGGAAATATCCTCAGATGAAATCTGGAAAGAAGCTTTCTGAGAAACTGCTTGGTGTTCTGTTAATTCATCTCACAGAGTTACATCTGTATTTCGTGGATATCTTTGCTAGCCTTATTTCTGTGGAATCTGAGAACAGATATTTCGGATCCCTTTGAAGACTATAGGGCCAAAGGAAATATCCTCCTATAACAAAGAAAAAGAAGCTTTCTGAGAAACTTCTTTGTGTTCTGTGAAATCATCTCACAGAGTTACAGCTTTCCCCTCAAGAAGCCTTTTGCTAAGACACTTCTTCGGGAGTTGGCAAAGTGATATTTGGAAGCCCATAGAGGGCTATGGTGAAAAAGGAAATATCCTCAGATGAAATCGGGAAAGAAGCTTTCTGAGAAACTGCTTGGTGTTCTGTTAATTCATCTCAGAGAGGTACATCAGTATTTCGTGGATCTCTTTGCTAGCCTTATTTCTGAGGATTCTGAGAACAGATATTTCGGATCCCTTTGAAGACTATGGGGCCGAAGGAAATATCCTCTGATAACAAAGAGAAAGAAGCTTTCTGAGAAACTTCTTTGTGTTCTGTGAAATCAGCTCACAGAGATACAGCTTTCCCCTCTAGAAGCCTTTCGCTAAGACACTTCTTGTGGAATTGGCAAAGTGATATTTGGAAGCCCATAGAGGGCTACGGTGAAAAAGGAAATATCTTCAGATGAAATCTGGAAAGAAGCTTTCTGAGAAACTGCTTGGTGTTCTGTTAATTCATCTCAAAGAGTTACATCTGTATTTCGTGGATCTCTTTGCTAGCCTTATTTCTTTGGAATCTGAGAACAGATATTTCGGATCCGTTTGAAGACCAAAGGCCCAAGGAAATATCCTCCGATAACAAAGAGAAAGAAGCTTTCTGAGAAACTTCTTTTTGTTCTCTGAAATCATCTCACAGAGTTACAGCTTTCCCCTCAAGACGCCGTTCGCTAAGACAGTTCTTGTGGAATTGGCAAAGTGATATTTGGAAGCCCATAGAGGGCTATAGTGAAAAGGGAAATATCCTCAGATGAAATCTGGAAAGAAGCTTTCTGAGAAACTGCTTGGTGTTCTGTAAATTCATCTCACAGAGATACATCTGTATTTCGTGGGTCTCTTTTCTAGCCTTATTTCTGTGGATTCTGAGAACAGATATTTCGGATCCCTTTAAAGACTATAGGGCCAAAGTAAATATCCTCCGATAACAAAGAGAAAGAAGCTTTCTGAGAAAATTCTTTGTTTTCTGTGAAATCATCTCACAGATTTACAGCTTTCACCTCAAGAAGCCTTTCGCTAAGACAGTTCTTGTGGAATTGGAAAAGTGATATTTGGAAGCCCATAGAGGGCTATGGTGAAAAAGGAAATATCCTCAGATGAAATCTGGAAATAAGCTTTCTGAGAAACTGCTCGGTGTTCTGTTAATTCATCTCTCAGAGTTATATCTGTATTTCATGGATTTCTTTGCTAGCATTATTTCTGTGGAATCTGAGAACAGATATTTACGATCCCTTTGAAGACTCTAGGGCCAAAGGAAATATTCTCCGATAACAAAGAGAAAGAAGCTTTCTGAGAAACTTCTTTGTGTTCTGTGAAATCATCTCACAGAGTTACAGCTTTCCCCTCAAGAAGCCGTTCGCTAAGACAGTTCTTGTGGAATTGGTAAAGTGATATTTGGAAGCCCATAGAGGGCTATGTTGAAAAAGGAAATATCCTCAGATGAAATCTGGAAAGAAGCTTTCTGAGAAACTGCTCAGTGTTTTGTTAATTCATCTCACAGAGTTACATCTGTATTTCATGCATCTCTTTGCTAGCCTTATTTCTGAGGAATCTGAGAACAGATATTTCGGATCCCTTTGAAGACTATAGGGCCGAAGGAAATATCCTCCGATAACAAAGAGAAAGAAGCTTTCTGAGAAACTTCTTTGTGTCTGTGAAATCATCTCACAGAGTTACAGCTTTTCCCTCAAGAAGCCTTTCGCTAAGACACTTCTTGTGGAATTGGCAAAGTGATATTTGGAAGCCCATTGAGGGCTATGGTGAAAAAGGAAATATCCTCAGATGAAATCTGGAAAGAAGCTTTCTGAGAAACTGCTTGGTTTTCTGTTAATTCATCTCAAAGAGTTACATCTGTATTTCGTGGATGTCTTTGCTTGCCTTATTTCTGTGGAATCTGAAAACAGATATTTCGGATGCCTTTGAAGACTACAGGGCCAAAGGAAATATCCTCCGATAACAAAGAGAAAGAAGATTTCTGAGAAACTTCTTTGTGTTCTGTGAAATCATCTCACAGATTTACAGCTTTCCCCTCAGCAAGCCTTTCGCTAAGACACTTCTTGTGGAATTGCCAAAGTGATATTTGAAAGCCCATAGTGGGCTATGGTGAAAAAGGAAATATACTCAGATGAAATCTGGAAAGAAGCTTTCTGAGAAACTGCTTGGTGTTCTGTTAATTCATCTCACAGAGTTACACCTGTATTTCGTGGATCTCTTTGCTAGCCTTATTTCTGTGGAATCTGAGAACAGATATTTCCGATCCCTTTGAAGACTCTAGGGCCAAAGGAAATATTCTCCAATAACAAAGAGAAAGAAGCTTTCTGAGAAACTTCTTTGTGTTCTTTGAAATCTTCTCACAGAGTTACAGCTTTCCCCTCAAGAAGCCGTTCGCTAAGACATTTCTTGTGGAATTGGTAAAGTGATATTTGGAAGCCCATAGAGGGCTATGTTGAAAAAGGAAATATCCTCAGATGAAATCTGGAAAGAAGCTTTATGAGAAACTGCTCAGTGTTCTGTTAATTCATCTCACAGAGTTACATCTGTATTTCGTGGATCTCTTTGCTAGCCTTATTTCTGAGGAATCTGAGAACAGATATTTCGGATCCCTTTAAAGACTATAGGGCCAAAGGAAATATCCTCTGATAACAAAGAGAAAGAAGTTTTCTGAGAAACTTCTTTGTGTTATGTGAAATCATCTCACAGAGTTACAGCTTTCCCCTCAAGAAGCCTTTCGCTAAGACAGTTCTTGTGGAATTGGCAAAGTGATATTTGGAAGCCCATAGAGGGCTATGGTGAAACAGGAAATATCCTCAGATGAAATCTGGAAAGAAGCTTTCTGAGAAACTTCTTAGTGTTCTGTTAATTCATCTCTCAGAGTTACATCTGTGTTTCGTGGATCTCTTTGCTAGCCTTATTTCTGTGGAATCTGAGAACAGATATTTCGGATCCCTTTGAAGACTATAGGGGCAAAGGAAATATCCTCCAATTACAAAGAGATAGAAGCTTTCTGAGAAATTATTTTGTGTTCTTTGAAATCATCTCAAAGAGTTACAGCTTTCCCCTCAAGAAGCCTTTCGCTAAGACACTTCTTGTGGAATTGGCAAACTGATATTTGGAAGCCCATAGAGGGCTATGGTGAAAAAGGAAATATCCTCAGATGAAATCTGGAAAGAAGCTTTCTGAGAAACTGCTTGGTGTTCTGTTAATTCATCTCACAGAGTTACATCTGTATTTCGTGGATCTCTTTGCTAGCCTTATTTCTGAGGAATCTGAGAACAGATATTTCGGAACCATTTGAAGACTACAGGGCCAAAGGAAATATCCTCCGATAACAAAGAAAAAGAAGCTTTCAGAGAAACTTCTTTATGTTCTGTGAAATCATCTCACAGAGTTACAGCTTTCCCCTCAAGAAGCCTTTCGCTAAGACACTTCTTGTGGATTTGGCAAAGTGATATTTGGAAGCCCATAGGGGGCTATGGTGAAAAAGGAAATATCCTCAGATGAAATCTGGAAAGAAGCTTTCTGAGAAACTGCTTGGTGTTCTGTTAATTCATCTCACAAAGTTGCATCTGTATTTCGTGGATCTCCTTTCTAGCCTTATTTCTGTGGATTCTGAGAACAGATATTTCGGATCCCTTTAAAGACTATAGGGCCAAAGTAAATATCCTCCGATAACAAAGAGAAAGAAGCTTTCTGAGAAAATTCTTTGTTTTCTGTGAAATCATCTCACAGATTTACAGCTTTCACCTCAAGAAGCCTTTCGCTAAGACAGTTCTTGTGGAATTGGAAAAGTGATATTTGGAAGCCCATAGAGGGCTATGGTGAAAAAGGAAATATCCTCAGATGAAATCTGGAAATAAGCTTTCTGAGAAACTGCTCGGTGTTCTGTTAATTCATCTCTCAGAGTTATATCTGTATTTCATGGATTTCTTTGCTAGCATTATTTCTGTGGAATCTGAGAACAGATATTTACGATCCCTTTGAAGACTCTAGGGCCAAAGGAAATATTCTCCGATAACAAAGAGAAAGAAGCTTTCTGAGAAACTTCTTTGTGTTCTGTGAAATCATCTCACAGAGTTACAGCTTTCCCCTCAAGAAGCCGTTCGCTAACACAGTTCTTGTGGAATTGGTAAAGTGATATTTGGAAGCCCATAGAGGGCTATGTTGAAAAAGGAAATATCCTCAGATGAAATCTGGAAAGAAGCTTTCTGAGAAACTGCTCAGTGTTTTGTTAATTCATCTCACAGAGTTACATCTGTATTTCATGCATCTCTTTGCTAGCCTTATTTCTGAGGAATCTGAGAACAGATATTTCGGATCCCTTTGAAGACTATAGGGCCGAAGGAAATATCCTCCGATAACAAAGAGAAAGAAGCTTTCTGAGAAACTTCTTTGTGTTCTGTGAAATCATCTCACAGAGTTACAGCTTTTCCCTCAAGAAGCCTTTCGCTAAGACACTTCTTGTGGAATTGGCAAAGTGATATTTGGAAGCCCATTGAGGGCTATGGTGAAAAAGGAAATATCCTCAGATGAAATCTGGAAAGAAGCTTTCTGAGAAACTGCTTGGTTTTCTGTTAATTCATCTCAAAGAGTTACATCTGTATTTCGTGGATGTCTTTGCTTGCCTTATTTCTGTGGAATCTGAGAACAGATATTTCGGATGCCTTTGAAGACTACAGGGCCAAAGGAAATATCCTCCGATAACAAAGAGAAAGAAGCTTTCTGAGAAACTTCTTTGTGTTCTGTGAAATCATCTCACAGATTTACAGCTTTCCCCTCAGCAAGCCTTTCGCTAAGACACTTCTTGTGGAATTGCCAAAGTGATATTTGAAAGCCCATAGTGGGCTATGGTGAAAAAGGAAATATACTCAGATGAAATCTGGAAAGAAGCTTTCTGAGAAACTGCTTGGTGTTCTGTTAATTCATCTCACAGAGTTACACCTGTATTTCGTGGATCTCTTTGCTAGCCTTATTTCTGTGGAATCTGAGAACAGATATTTCCGATCCCTTTGAAGACTCTAGGGCCAAAGGAAATATTCTCCAATAACAAAGAGAAAGAAGCTTTCTGAGAAACTTCTTTGTGTTCTTTGAAATCTTCTCACAGAGTTACAGCTTTCCCCTCAAGAAGCCGTTCGCTAAGACATTTATTGTGGAATTGGTAAAGTGATATTTGGAAGCCCATAGAGGGCTATGTTGAAAAAGGAAATATCCTCAGATGAAATCTGGAAAGAAGCTTTCTGAGAAACTGCTCAGTGTTCTGTTAATTCATCTCACAGAGTTACATCTGTATTTCGTGGATCTCTTTGCTAGCCTTATTTCTGAGGAATCTGAGAACAGATATTTCGGATCCCTTTAAAGACTATAGGGCCAAAGGAAATATCCTCTGATAACAAAGAGAAAGAAGTTTTCTGAGAAACTTCTTTGTGTTATGTGAAATCATCTCACAGAGTTACAGCTTTCCCCTCAAGAAGCCTTTCGCTAAGACAGTTCTTGTGGAATTGGCAAAGTGATATTTGGAAGCCCATAGAGGGCTATGGTGAAACAGGAAATATCCTCAGATGAAATCTGGAAAGAAGCTTTCTGAGAAACTTCTTAGTGTTCTGTTAATTCATCTCTCAGAGTTACATCTGTGTTTCGTGGATCTCTTTGCTAGCCTTATTTCTGTGGAATCTGAGAACAGATATTTCGGATCCCTTTGAAGACTATAGGGGCAAAGGAAATATCCTCCAATTACAAAGAGATAGAAGCTTTCTGAGAAATTATTTTGTGTTCTTTGAAATCATCTCAAAGAGTTACAGCTTTCCCCTCAAGAAGCCTTTCGCTAAGACACTTCTTGTGGAATTGGCAAACTGATATTTGGAAGCCCATAGAGGGCTATGGTGAAAAAGGAAATATCCTCAGATGAAATCTGGAAAGAAGCTTTCTGAGAAACTGCTTGGTGTTCTGTTAATTCATCTCACAGAGTTACATCTGTATTTCGTGGATCTCTTTGCTAGCCTTATTTCTGAGGAATCTGAGAACAGATATTTCGGAACCATTTGAAGACTACAGGGCCAAAGGAAATATCCTCCGATAACAAAGAAAAAGAAGCTTTCAGAGAAACTTCTTTATGTTCTGTGAAATCATCTCACAGAGTTACAGCTTTCCCCTCAAGAAGCCTTTCGCTAAGACACTTCTTGTGGATTTGGCAAAGTGATATTTGGAAGCCCATAGGGGGCTATGGTGAAAAAGGAAATATCCTCAGATGAAATCTGGAAAGAAGCTTTCTGAGAAACTGCTTGGTGTTCTGTTAATTCATCTCACAAAGTTGCATCTGTATTTCGTGGATCTCCTTTCTAGCCTTATTTCTGTGGAATCTGAGAACAGATATTTCGGATCCCTTTGAAGACCAAAGGCCCAAGGAAATATCTTCCGATAAAAAAAGAGAAAGAAGCTTTCCGAGAAAGTTCTTTGTGTTCTGTGAAATCATCTCACAGAGTTACAGCTTTCCCCTCAAGAAGCCTTTCGCTAAGACACTTCTTGTGCAATTGGCAAAGTGATATTTGGAAGCCCATAGTGGGCTATGGTGAAAAAGGAAATATCCTCAGATGAAATCTGGAAAGAAGCTTTCTGAGAAACTGCTTGGTGTTCTGTTAATTCATCTCACAGAGTTACATCTGTATTTCGTGGATCTCTTCGCTAAGCTTATTTCTGTGGAATCTGAGAACAGATAATTCGGATCCCTTTGAGGCTATAGGGCCAAAGGAAATATCCTCCGATAACAAAGAGAAAGAAGCTTTCTGAGAAACTTCTTTGTGTTCTGTGAAACCATCTCACAGAGTTACAGCTTTCCCCTCAAGAAGCCTTTCGCTAAGACACTTCTTGTGGAATTGGCAAAGTGATATTTGGAAGCCCATAGTGGGCTATGTTAAAAAAGGATATATCCTCAGATGAAATCTGGAAAGAAGCTTTCTGAGAAACTACTTGGTGTTCTGTTATTTCATCTCTCAGAGTTACATCTGTATTTCTTGGATCTCTTTGCTAGCCTTATTTCTGTGGAATCTGAGAACAGATATTTCGGATCCCTTTGAAGACTATAGGGCCAAAGGAAATATCCACCGATAACAAAGAGAAAGAAGCTTTCTGAGAAACTTCTTTGTGTTCTGTGAAATCATCTCTCAGAGTTACAACTTTCCCCACAAGAAGCTGTTCGCTAAGACAGTTCTTGTCGAATTGGTAAAGTGATATTTGGAAGCCCGTAGAGGGCTACGGTGAAAAAGGAAATATCCTCAGATGAAATCTGGAAAGAAGCTTTCTGAGAAACTGCTTGGTGTTCTGTTAATTCATCTCAAAGAGTTACATCTGTATTTCGTGGATCTCTTTGCTAGCCTTATTTCTGAGGAATCTGAGAACAGATATTTCGGAAACATTTGAAGACTACAGGGCCAAAGGAAATATCCTCCGATAACAAAGAAAAAGAAGCTTTCAGAGAAACTTCTTTATGTTCTGTGAAATCATCTCACAGAGTTACAGCTTTCCCCTCAAGAAGCCTTTCGCTAAGACACTTCTTGTGGATTTGGCAAAGTGATATTTGGAAGCCCATAGAGGGCTATGGTGAAAAAGGAAATATCCTCAGATGATATCTGGAAAGAAGCTTTCTGGGAAACTGCTTGGTGTTCTGTTAATTCATCTCACAAAGTTGCATCTGTATTTCGTGGATCTCCTTTCTAGCCTTATTTCTGTGGAATCTGAGAACAGATATTTCGGATCCCTTTGAAGACCAAAGGACCAAGGAAATATCCTCCGATAACAAAGAGAAAGAAGCTTTCTGAGAAACTTCTTTGTGTTCTGTGAAATCATCTCACAGACTAACAGCTTTCCCCTCAAGAAGCCTTTCGCTAAGACACTTCTTGTGCAATTGGCAAAGTGATATTTGGAAGCCCATAGTGGGCTATGGTGAAAAAGGAAATATCCTCAGATGAAATCTGGAAAGAAGCTTTCTGAGAAACTGCTTGGTGTTCTGTTAATTCATCTCACAGAGTTACATCTGTATTTCGTGGATCTCTTCGCTACCCTTATTTCTGTGGAATCTGAGAACAGATATTTCGGATCCCTTTGAAGACTATAGGGCCAAAGGAAATATCCTCCGATAACAAAGAGAAAGAAGCTTTCTGAGAAACTTCTTTGTGTTCTGTGAAATCATCTCAAAGAGTTACAGCTTTCCCCTAAGAAGCCTTTCGTTAAGACACTTCTTGTGGAATTGGCAAAGTGATATTTGGAAGCCCATAGAGGGCTATGGTGAAAAAGGAAATATCCTCAGATTAAATCTGGAAAGAAGCTTTTTGAGAAACTACTTGGTGTTCTGTTAATTCATCTCCCAGAGTTACATCTGTATTTCGTGGATCTCTTTGCTAGCCTTATTTCTGTGGAATCTGAGAACAGATATTTCGGATCCCTTTGAAGACTATAGAGCCAAAGTAAATATCCTCCGATAACAAAGAGAAAGAAGCTTTCTGAGAAAATTCTTTGTTTTCTGTGAAATCATCGCACAGAGTTACAGCTTTCCCCTAAAGAAGCCTTTCGCTAAGACAGTTCTTGTGGAATTGGCAAAGTGATATTTGGAAGCCCTTAGAGGGCTATGGTGAAAAAGGAAGTATCCTCAGATGAAATCTGGAAAGAAGCTTTCTGAGAAACTGCTTAGTGTTCTGTTAATTCATCTCACAGAGTTACATCTGTATTTCCTGGATCTCTTTGCTAGCCTTCTTTCTGTGGAATCTGAGAACAGATATTTCGGATCCCTTTGAAGACTATAGGGCCAAAGGAAATATCCTCCGATAAGAAAGAGAAAGAAGCTTTCTGAGAAACTTCGTTGTGTTCTGTGAAATCATCTCACAGAGTTACAGCTTTCCCCTCAAGAATCCTTTCGCTAAGACATTTATTTTGGAATTGGCAAAGTGATATTTGAAAGCCCATAGAGGGCTATGGTGAAAAATGAAATATCCTCAGATGAAATCTGGAAAGAAGCTTTCTGAGAAACTGCTTGGTGTTCTGTAAATTCATCTCACAGAGATACATCTGTATTTCGTGGATCTCTTTGCTAGCCTTATTTCTGTGGATTCTGAGAACAGATATTTCGGATCCCTTTAAAGACTATAGGGCCAAAGGAAATATCCTCCGATAACAAAGAGAAAGAATCTTTCTGAGAAACTTCTTTGCGTTCTGAGAAATCATCTCACAGAGTTACAGCTTTCCCCTCAAGAAGCCTTTCGCTAAGACAGTTCTTGTGGAATTGGAAAAGTGATATTTGGAAGCCCATAGAGGGCTATAGTGAAAAAGGAAATATCCTCAGATGAAATCTGGAAAGAAGCTTTCTGAGAAACTGCTTATGGTTCGGTTAATTCATCTCACAGAGTTACATGTGTATTTCGTGGATCTCTTTGCTAGCATTATTTCTGTGGAATCTGAAAACAGATATTTTGGATCCCTTTTAAGACTATAGGGCCAAAGGAAATATCCTCCGATAACAAAGAGAAAGAAGCTTTCTGAGAAATTTCTTTGTGTTCTGTGGAATCATCTCACAGAGTTACAGCTTTCCCCTCAAGAAGCCTTTCGCTAAGACAGTTCTTGTGGAATTGGCAAAGTGATATTTGGAAGCCCATAGAGGGCTATGGTGAAAAAGGAAATATCCTCAGATGAAATCTGGAAAGAAGCTTTCTGAGAAACTGCTTAGTGTTCTCTTCATTCATCTCACAGTTACATCTGTTTTTCGTGGATCTCTTTGCTAGCCTTATTTCTGAGGAATCTGAGAACAGGTATTTCAGATCCCATTGAAGACTATAGGGCCAAAGGAAATATCCTCCTATAACAAAGAGAAAGAAGCTTTCTAAGAAACTTCTTTGTGTTCTGTGAAATCATCTCACAGAGTTACAGCTTTCCCCTCAAGAAGCCTTTCGCTAAGACAGTTCTTGTGGAATTGGCAAAGTGATATTTGGAAGCCCATAGAGGGCTATGGTGAAAAAGGAAATATCCTCAGATGAAATCTGGAAAGAAGCTTTCTGAGAAACTGCTTGGTGTTCTGTTAATTCATCCCTCAGAGTTACATCTGTATTTCCTGGATCTCTTTGCTAGCCTTCTTTCTGTGGAATCTGAGAACAGATATTTCGGATCCCTTTGAAGACTATAGGGCCAATGGAAATATCCTCCGATAACAAAGAGAAAGAAGCTTTCTGAGAAACTTCTTTGTGATCTGTGAAATCATCTCACAGAGTTACAGCTTTCCCCTCAAGAAGCCGTTCGCTAAGACAGTTCTTGTGGAATTGGCAAAGTGATATTTGGAAGCCCTTAGAGGGCTATGGTGAAAAAGGAAGTATCCTCAGATGAAATCTGGAAAGAAGCTTTCTGAGAAACTGCTTAGTGTTCTGTTAATTCATCTCACAGAGTTACATCTGTATTTCCTGGATCTCTTTGCTAGCCTTCTTTCTGTGGAATCTGAGAACAGATATTTCGGATCCCTTTGAAGACTATAGGGCCAAAGGAAATATCCTCCGATAAGAAAGAGAAAGAAGCTTTCTGAGAAACTTCGTTGTGTTCTGTGAAATCATCTCACAGAGTTACAGCTTTCCCCTCAAGAATCCTTTCGCTAAGACATTTATTTTGGAATTGGCAAAGTGATATTTGAAAGCCCATAGAGGGCTATGGTGAAAAATGAAATATCCTCAGATGAAATCTGGAAAGAAGCTTTCTGAGAAACTGCTTGGTGTTCTGTAAATTCATCTCACAGAGATACATCTGTATTTCGTGGATCTCTTTGCTAGCCTTATTTCTGTGGATTCTGAGAACAGATATTTCGGATCCCTTTAAAGACTATAGGGCCAAAGGAAATATCCTCCGATAACAAAGAGAAAGAATCTTTCTGAGAAACTTCTTTGCGTTCTGAGAAATCATCTCACAGAGTTACAGGTTTCCCCTCAAGAAGCCTTTCGCTAAGACAGTTCTTGTGGAATTGGAAAAGTGATATTTGGAAGCCCATAGAGGGCTATAGTGAAAAAGGAAATATCCTCAGATGAAATCTGGAAAGAAGCTTTCTGAGAAACTGCTTATGGTTCGGTTAATTCATCTCACAGAGTTACATGTGTATTTCGTGGATCTCTTTGCTAGCATTATTTCTGTGGAATCTGAAAACAGATATTTTGGATCCCTTTTAAGACTATAGGGCCAAAGGAAATATCCTCCGATAACAAAGAGAAAGAAGCTTTCTGAGAAATTTCTTTGTGTTCTGTGGAATCATCTCACAGAGTTACAGCTTTCCCCTCAAGAAGCCTTTCGCTAAGACAGTTCTTGTGGAATTGGCAAAGTGATATTTGGAAGCCCATAGAGGGCTATGGTGAAAAAGGAAATATCCTCAGATGAAATCTGGAAAGAAGCTTTCTGAGAAACTGCTTAGTGTTCTCTTCATTCATCTCACAGTTACATCTGTTTTTCGTGGATCTCTTTGCTAGCCTTATTTCTGAGGAATCTGAGAACAGGTATTTCAGATCCCATTGAAGACTATAGGGCCAAAGGAAATATCCTCCTATAACAAAGAGAAAGAAGCTTTCTAAGAAACTTCTTTGTGTTCTGTGAAATCATCTCACAGAGTTACAGCTTTCCCCTCAAGAAGCCTTTCGCTAAGACAGTTCTTGTGGAATTGGCAAAGTGATATTTGGAAGCCCATAGAGGGCTATGGTGAAAAAGGAAATATCCTCAGATGAAATCTGGAAAGAAGCTTTCTGAGAAACTGCTTGGTGTTCTGTTAATTCATCCCTCAGAGTTACATCTGTATTTCCCGGATCTCTTTGCTAGCCTTCTTTCTGTGGAATCTGAGAACAGATATTTCGGATCCCTTTGAAGACTATAGGGCCAATGGAAATATCCTCCGATAACAAAGAGAAAGAAGCTTTCTGAGAAACTTCTTTGTGATCTGTGAAATCATCTCACAGAGTTACAGCTTTCCCCTCAAGAAGCCGTTCGCTAAGACAGTTCTTGTGGAATTGGCAAAGTGATATTTGGAATGCCGTAGAGGGCTATGATGAAAAGGGAAATATCCTCAGATGAAATCTGGAAAGAAGCTTTCTGAGAAACTGCTCAGTGTTCTGATTATTCTTCTAACAGAGTTACATCTGTATTTCGGGGATCTCTTTGCTAGCCTTATTTCTGTGGAATCTGAGAACATATATTTCGGATCCCTTTGAAGGCTATAGGGCCAAAGGAAATATCCTCCGATAAAAAAGAGAAAGAAGCTTTCTGAGAAACTTCTTTGTGTTCTGTGAAATCATCTCAGAGAATTACAGCTTTCCCCTCAAGAAGCCTTTCGCTAAGACACTTCTTGTGGAATTGGCAAAGTGATATTTGGAAGCCCATAGAGGGCTGTGGTGAAAAAGGAAATATCCTCAGATGGAATCTGGAAAGAAGCTTTCTGAAAAATTGCTTGGTGTTCTGTTAGTTCATCTCACAGAGTTACATCTGTACTTCGTGGATCTCTTTGCTAGCCTTATTTCTGTGGAGTCTGAGAACAGATATTTAGGATCCCTTTGAAGACTATAGGGCCAAAGGAAATATCCTCCGATAACAAAGAGAAAGAAGCTTTCTCAGAAAATTCTTTGTGTCCTGTGAAATCATCTCACAGAGTTACAGCTTTCCCCTCAAGAAGCCTTTCGCGAAGACAGTTCTTGTGGAATTGGAAAAGTGATATTTGGAAGCGCATAGAGGGCTATGGTGAAAAAGGAAATATCCTCAGATGAAATCTGGAAAGAAGCTTTCTGAGAAACTGCTCGGTGTTCTGTTAATTCACCTCTTTGAGTTACATCTGTATTTCATGGATTTCTTTGCTAGCCTTATTTCTGTGGAATCTGAGAACAGATATTTCTGATCCCTTTGAAGACTGTTGGGCCAAAGGAAATATTCTCCGATAACAAAGAGAAAGAATCTTTCTGAGAAACTTCTATGTGTTCTGTGAAATCATCTCAAAGAGTTACAGCTTTCCCCTCAAGAAGCCGTTGCGCTAAGACAGTTCTTGTGGAATTGGCAAAGTGATATTTCGAAGCCCATAGAGGGCTATGGTGAAAAAGGAAATATCCTCAGATGAAATCTGGAAAGAAGCTTTCTGAGAAACTGCTCAGTGTTCTGTTAATTCATCTCACAGAGTTACATCTGTATTTCGTGGATCTCTTTGCTAGCCTTATTTCTGAGTAATCTGAGAACAGATATTTCGGATCCCTTTGAAGAGTATAGGGCCAAAGGAAATATCCTCCGATAACAAAGAGAAAGAAGCTTTCTGAGAAACTTCTTTGTGTTCGGTGAAACATCTCACAAAGTTACAGCTTTCCCCTCAAGAAGCCTTTCGCTAAGACACTTCTTGTGGAATTGGCAAAGTGATATTTGGAAGCCCATAGAGGGCTATGGTGAAAAAGGAAATATCCTCAGATGAAATCTGGAAAGAAGCTTTCTGAGAAACTGCTTGGTGTTCTGTTAATTCATCTCAAAGAGTTACATCTGTATTTCGTGGATCTCTTTGCTAGCCTTATCTGTGGAATCTGAGAACAGATATTTCAGATCCCTTTGAAGACTATAGGGCCAAAGGAAATATCCTCCGATAACAAAGAGAAAGAAGCTTTCTGAGAAACTTCTTTGTGATCTGTGAAATCATCTCACAGAGTTACAGCTTTCCCCTCAAGAAGCCGTTCGCTAAGACACTTCTTGTGGAATTGGCAAAGTGATATTTGGGAGCCCATAGAGGGCTATGTTGAAAAAGGAAATATCCTCAGATGAAATCTGGAAAGAAGCTTTCTGAGAAACTGCTTGGTGTTCTGTTAATTCATCTCACAGAGTTACATCTGTATTTCGTGGATCTCTTTGCTAGCCTTATTTCTGTGGAATCTGAGAACAGATATTTAGGATCCCTTTGAAGACAATAGGGCCAAAGGAAATATCCTCCGATAACAAAGAGAAAGAAGCTTTCTGAGAAACTTCTTTGTGTTCTGTGAAATCATCTCACAGAGTTACAGCTTTCCCCTCAAGAAGCCTTTCGCTAAGACAGTTCTTGTGGAATTGGAAAAGTGATATTTGGAAGCCCATAGAGGGCTACGGTGAAAATGGAAATATCCTCAGATGAAATATGGAAAGAAGCTTTCTGAGAAACTGCTCGGTGTTGTGTTAATTCACCTCTCAGAGTTATATCTGTATTTCATGGATTTCTTTGCTAGCCTTATTTCTGTGGAATCTGAGAACAGATATTTCAGATCCCTTTGAAGACTGTAGGGCCAAAGGAAATATCCTCCGATAACAAAGAGAAAGAAGCTTTCTGAGAAACTTCTTTGTGTTCTGTGAAATCATCTCACAGAGTTACAGCTTTCCCCTCAAGAAGCCTTTCGCTAAGACAGTTCTTGTGGAATTGGAAAAGTGATATTTGGAAGCCCATAGAGGGCTATGGTGAAAATGGAAATATCCTCAGATGAAATCTGGAAAGAAGCTTTCTGAGAAACTGCTCGCTGTTCTGTTAATTCACCTCTCAGTGTTATATCTGTATTTCATGGATTTCTTTGCTAGCCTTATTTCTGTGGAATCTGAGAACAGATATTTCAGATCCCTTTGAAGACTGTAGGGCCAAAGGAAATATACTCCGATAACAAAGAGAAAGAAGCTTTCTGAGAAACTTCTTTGTGTTCTGTGAAATCATCTCACAGATTTACAGCTTTCCCCTCAAGAAGCCGTTAGCTAAGACAGTTCTTGTGCTATTGGCAAAGTGATATTTGGAAGCCCATAGAGGGCTATGTTGAAAAAGGAAATATCCTCAGAAGAAATCGATGAAAAAGCTTTCTGAGAAACTGCTCAGTGTTCTGTTAATTCATCTCACAGAGTTACATCTGTATTTCGTGGATCTCTTTGCTAGGCTTATTTCTGAGGAATCTGAGAACCGACTTTCGGATCCGTTTGAAGAGTATAGGGCCAAAGGAAATATCCTCCGATAACAAAGAGAAAGAAGCTTTCTGAGAAACTTCTTTGTGTTCGGTGAAATCATCTCACAGAGTCACAGCTTTCGCCTTAAGAAGCCTTTCGCTAAGACACTTCTTGTGGAATTGGCAAAGTGATATTTAGAAGCCCATAGAGGGCTATGGTGAAAAAGGAAATATCCTCAGATGAAATCTGGAAAGAAGCTTTCTGAGAAACTGATTGGTGTTCTGTTAATTCATCTCAAAGAGTTACATCTGTATTTGGTGGATCTCTTTGCTAGCCTTATCTGTGGAATCTGAGAACAGATATTTCGGATCCCTTTGAAGACTATAGGGCCAAAGGAAATATCCTCCGATAACAAAGAGAAAGAAGCTTTCTGAGAAACTTCTTTGTGTTCTGTGAAATCATCTCACAGAGTTACATCTTTCCCCTCAAGAAGCCTTTCGCTAAGACAGTTCTTGTGGAATTGGCAAAGTGATATTTGGAAGCCCATAGAGGGCTATAGTGAAAAAGGAAATATCCTCATATGAAATCTGGAAAGAAGCTTTCTGAGAATCTGCTTATGGTTCGGTTAATTCATCTCACAGAGTTACATCTGTGTTTCGTGGATCTCTTTGCTAGCATTATTTCTGTGGAATCTGAGAACAGATATTTTGGATCCCTTTGAAGACTATAGGGCCAAAGGAAATATCCTCCGATAACAAAGAGAAAGAAGCTTTCTGAGAAACTACTTTGTGTTCTGTGGAATCATCTCACAGAGTAACAGCTTTCCCCTCAAGAAGCCTTTCGCTAAGACAGTTCTTGTGGAATTGGCAAAGTGATATTTGGAAACCCATAGAGGGCTATGGTGAAAAAGGAAATATCCTCAGATGAAATCTGGAAAGAAGCTTTCTGAGAAACTGCTCAGTGTTCTGTTCATTCATCTCACAGTTACATCTGTTTTTCGTGGATCTCTTTGCTAGCCTTATTTCTGAGGAATCTGAGAACAGGTATTTCAGATCCCATTTAAGACTATAGGGCCAAAGGAAATATCCTCCTATAACAAAGAGAAAGAAGCTTTCTAAGAAACTTCTTTGTGTTCTGTGAAATCATCTCACAGAGTTACAGCTTTCCCCTCAAGAAGCCATTCGCTAAGACAGTTCTTGTGGAATTGGCAAAGTGATATCTGGAATGCCGTAGAGGCCTATGATGAAAAGGGAAATATCCTCAGATGAAATCTGGAAAGAAGCTTTCTGAGAAACTGCTCAGTATTCTGATTATTCATCTAACAGAGTTACATCTGTATTTCGGGGATCTCTTTGCTAGCCTTATTTCTGTGGAATCTGAGAACAGATATTTCGCATCCCTTTGAAGGCTATAGGGCCAAAGAAAATATCCTCCGATAACAAAGAGAAAGAAGCTTTCTGAGAAACTTCTTTGTGTTCTGTGAAATCATCTCACAGAATTACAGCTTTCCCCTCAAGAAGCCTTTCGCTAAGACACTTCTTGTGGAATTGGCAAAGTGATATTTGGAAGCCCAGAGAGGGCTATGGTGAAAAAGGAAATATCCTCAGATGAAATCTGGAAAGAAGCTTTCTGAGAAACTGCTTGGTGTTCTGTTAGTTCATCTCACAGAGTTACATCTATACTTCGTGGATCTCTTTGCTAGCCTTATTTCTGTGGAGTCTGAGAACAGATATTTCGGATCCCTTTGAAGACTATAGGGCCAAAGGAAATATCCTCCGATAACAAAGAGAAAGAAGCTTTCTGAGAAAATTCTTTGTGTTCTGTGAAATCATCTCACAGAGTTACAGCTTTCCCCTCAAGAAGCCTTTCGCTAAGACAGTTCTTGTGGAATTGGCAAAGTGATATTTGGAAGCGCATAGAGGGCTATGGTGAAAAAGGAAATATCCTCAGATGAAATCTGGAAAGAAGCTTTCTGAGAAACTGCTCGGTGTTCTGTTAATTCACCTCTTTGAGTTACATCTGTATTTCATGGATTTATTTGCTAGCCTTATTTCTGTGGAATCTGAGAACAGATATTTCTGATCCCTTTGAAGACTGTAGGGCCAAAGGAAATATTCTCCGATAACAAAGAGAAAGAATCTTTCTGAGAAACTTCTATGTGTTCTGTGAAATCATCTCAAAGAGTTACAGCTTTCCCCTCAAAAAGCCGTTGCGCTAAGACAGTTCTTGTGGAATTGGCAAAGTGATATTTCGAAGCCCATAGAGGGCTATGGTGAAAAAGGAAATATCCTCAGATGAAATCTGGAAAGAAGCTTTCTGAGAAACTGCTTGGTGTTCTGTTAATTCATCTCACAGAGTTACATCTGTATTTCGTGGATCTTTTTGCTAGACTTATATCTGTGGAATCTGAGAACAGATATTTCGGATCCCTTTGAAGACGATAGGTCCAAAGAAATATCCTCCGATAACAAAGAGAAAGAAGCTTTCTGCGAAACTTCTTTGTGTTCTGTGAAATCATCTCACAGAGTTACAGCTTTCCCCTCAAGAAGCCTTTCGCTAAGACAGTTCTTGTGGAATTGGAAAAGTGATATTTGGAAGCCCATAGAGGGCTATGGTGAAAAAGGAAATATCCTCAGATGAAATCTGGAAAGAAGCTTTCTGAGAAACTGCTCGGTGTTCTGCTAATTCACCTCTCAGAGTTATATCTGTATTTCATGGATTTCTTTGCTAGCCTTATTTCAGTGGAATCTGAGAACAGATATTTCTGATCCCTTTGAAGACTGAAGGGCCAAAAGAAATATTCTCCGATAACAAAGAGAAAGAAGCTTTCTGAGAAACTTCTTTGTGTTCTGTGAAATCATCTCACAGAGTTACAGCTTTCCCCTCAAGAAGCCGTTCGCTAAGACAGTTCTTGTGCTACTGGCAAAGAGATATTTGGAAGCCCATAGAGGGCTATGTTGAAAAAGGAAATATCCTCAGATGAAATCTGGAAAAAAGCTTTCTGAGAAACTGCTCAGTGTTCTGTTAATTCATCTCACAGAGTTACATCTGTATTTCGTGGATTTCTTTGCTAGGCTTATTTCTGAGGAATCTGAGAACAGATATTTCGGATCCCTTTAAAGAGTATAGGGCCAAAGGAAATATCCTCCGATAACAAAGAGTAAGAAGCTTTCTGAGAAACTTCTTTGTGTTCCGTGAAATCATCTCACAGAGTTACAGCTTTCCCCTTAAGAAGCCTTTCGCTAAGACACTTCTTGTGGAATTGGCAAAGTGATATTTGGAAGCCCATAGAGGGCTATGGTGAAAAAGGAAATATCCTCAGATGAAATCTGGAAAGAAGCTTTCTGAGAAACTGATTGGTGTTCTGTTAATTCATCTCAAAGATTTACATCTGTATTTCAGGGATCTCTTTGGTAGCCTTCTTTCTGTGGAATCTGAGAACAGATATTTCGGATCCCTTTGAAGACTATAGGCCAAAGGAAATATCATCCGATAAGAAAGAGAAAGAAGCTTTCTGAGAAAATTCTTTGTGATCTGTGAAATCATCTCACAGAGTTACAGCTTTCCCCTCAAGAAGCCGTTCGCTAAGACAGTTCTTGTGGAATTGGCAAAGTGATATCTGGAATGCCGTAGAGGCCTATGATGAAAAGGGAAATATCCTCAGATGAAATCTGGAAAGAAGCTTTCTGAGAAACTGCTCAGTATTCTGATTATTCATCTAACAGAGTTACATCTGTATTTCGGGGATCTCTTTGCTAGCCTTATTTCTGTGGAATCTGAGAACAGATATTTCGCATCCCTTTGAAGGCTATAGGGCCAAAGAAAATATCCTCCGATAACAAAGAGAAAGAAGCTTTCTGAGAAACTTCTTTGTGTTCTGTGAAATCATGTCACAGAATTACAGCTTTCCCCTCAAGAAGCCTTTCGCTAAGACACTTCTTGTGGAATTGGCAAAGTGATATTTGGAAGCCCATAGAGGGCTATGGTGAAAAAGGAAATATCCTCAGATGAAATCTGGAAAGAAGCTTTCTGAGAAACTGCTTGGTGTTCTGTTAGTTCATCTCACAGAGTTACATCTATACTTCGTGGATCTCTTTGCTAGCCTTATTTCTGTGGAGTCTGAGAACAGATATTTCGGATCCCTTTGAAGACTATAGGGCCATAGGAAATATCCTCCGATAACAAAGAGAAAGAAGCTTTCTGAGAAAATTCTTTGTGTTCTGTGAAATCATCTCACAGAGTTACAGCTTTCCCCTCAAGAAGCCTTTCGCTAAGACAGTTCTTGTGGAATTGGCAAAGTGATATTTGGAAGCGCATAGAGGGCTATGGTGAAAAAGGAAATATCCTCAGATGAAATCTGGAAAGAAGCTTTCTGAGAAACTGCTCGGTGTTCTGTTAATTCACCTCTTTGAGTTACATCTGTATTTCATGGATTTATTTGCTAGCCTTATTTCTGTGGAATCTGAGAACAGATATTTCTGATCCCTTTGAAGACTGTAGGGCCAAAGGAAATATTCTCCGATAACAAAGAGAAAGAATCTTTCTGAGAAACTTCTATGTGTTCTGTGAAATCATCTCAAAGAGTTACAGCTTTCCCCTCAAAAAGCCGTTGCGCTAAGACAGTTCTTGTGGAATTGGCAAAGTGATATTTCGAAGCCCATAGAGGGCTATGGTGAAAAAGGAAATATCCTCAGATGAAATCTGGAAAGAAGCTTTCTGAGAAACTGCTTGGTGTTCTGTTAATTCATCTCACAGAGTTACATCTGTATTTCGTGGATCTTTTTGCTAGACTTATATCTGTGGAATCTGAGAACAGATATTTCGGATCCCTTTGAAGACGATAGGTCCAAAGGAAATATCCTCCGATAACAAAGAGAAAGAAGCTTTCTGAGAAACTTCTTTGTGTTCTGTGAAATCATCTCACAGAGTTACAGCTTTCCCCTCAAGAAGCCTTTCGCTAAGACAGTTCTTGTGGAATTGGAAAAGTGATATTTGGAAGCCCATAGAGGGCTATGGTGAAAAAGGAAATATCCTCAGATGAAATCTGGAAAGAAGCTTTCTGAGAAACTGCTCGGTGTTCTGCTAATTCACCTCTCAGAGTTATATCTGTATTTCATGGATTTCTTTGCTAGCCTTATTTCAGTGGAATCTGAGAACAGATATTTCTGATCCCTTTGAAGACTGAAGGGCCGAAAGAAATATTCTCCGATAACAAAGAGAAAGAAGCTTTCTGAGAAACTTCTTTGTGTTCTGTGAAATCATCTCACAGAGTTACAGCTTTCCCCTCAAGAAGCCGTTCGCTAAGACAATTCTTGTGCTATTGGCAAAGAGATATTTGGAAGCCCATAGAGGGCTATGTTGAAAAAGGAAATATCCTCAGATGAAATCTGGAAAAAAGCTTTCTGAGAAACTGCTCAGTGTTCTGTTAATTCATCTCACAGAGTTACATCTGTATTTCGTGGATTTCTTTGCTAGGCTTATTTCTGAGGAATCTGAGAACAGATATTTCGGATCCCTTTAAAGAGTATAGGGCCAAAGGAAATATCCTCCGATAACAAAGAGTAAGAAGCTTTCTGAGAAACTTCTTTGTGTTCCGTGAAATCATCTCACAGAGTTACAGCTTTCTCCTTAAGAAGCCTTTCGCTAAGACACTTCCTGTGGAATTGGCAAAGTGATATTTGGAAGCCCATAGAGGGCTATGGTGAAAAAGGAAATATCCTCAGATGAAATCTGGAAAGAAGCTTTCTGAGAAACTGATTGGTGTTCTGTTAATTCATCTCAAAGATTTACATCTGTATTTCAGGGATCTCTTTGGTAGCCTTATCTGTGGAATCTGAGAACAGATATTTCGGATTCCTTTGAAGACTATAGGGCCAAAGGAAATATCCTCCAATAACAAAGAGAAAGAAGCTTTCTGAGAAACTTCTTTGTGTTCTGTGAAGTCATCTCACAGAGTTACAGCTTTCCCCTCAAGAAGACTTTCGCTAAGACAGTTCTTGTGGAATTTGCAAAGTGATATTTGGAAGCCCATAGTGGGCTATGGTGAAAAAGGAAATATCCTCAGATGAAATCTGGAAAGAAGCTTTCTGAGACACTGCTTGGTGTTCTGTTAATTCATCTCACAGAGTTACATCTGTATTTCGTGGATCTCTTCGCTAGCCTTATTTCTGTGGAATCTGAGAGCAGATATTTCGGATCCCTTTGAAGACTATAGGGCCAAAGGAAGTATCCTCCGATAACAAAAAGAAAGAAGCTTTCTGAGAAACTTCTTTGTGTTCTGTGAAATCATCTCACAGAATTACAGCTTTCCCCTCAAGAAGCCTTTCGTTAAGACACTTCTTGTGGAATTGGCAAAGTGATATTTGGAAGCCCATAGAGGGCTATGGTGAAAAAGGAAATATCCTCAGATGAAATCTGGAAAGAAGCTTTCTGAGAAACTGCTTGGTGTTCTGTTAATTCATCTGACAGAGTTACATCTGTATTTCGTGGATCTCTTCGCTACCCTTATTTCTGTGGAATCTGAGAACAGATATTTCGGATCCCTTTGAAGACTATAGGGCCAAAGGAGATATCCTCCGATAACAAATAGAAAGAGGCTTTCTGAGAAACTTCTTTGTGTTCTGGGGAATCATCTCACAGAGGTACAGCATTCCTATCAAGAAGTCTTTCGCTAAGATAGTTCTTGTGGAATTGGCAAAGTGATAATTGGAAACCCATAGAAGACTGTGGTGAAAAAGGAAATATCCTCAGATGAAATCTGGAAAGAAGCTTTCTGAAAAACTGCTTGGTGTTCTGTTAATTCATCTCAAAGAGTTACATCTGTATTTCGTGGATCTCTTTGCTGGCCTTATTTCTGTGGAATCTGAGAACAGATATTTCGGATCCCTTTGAAGACGATAGGTCCAAAGGAAATATCCTCCGATAACAAAGAGAAAGAAGCTTTCTGAGAAACTTCTTTGTGTTCTGTGAAATCATCTCACAGAGTTACAGCTTTCCCCTCAAGAAGCCTTTCGCTAAGACAGTTTTTGTGGAATTGTAAAAGTGATATTTGGAAGTCCATAGAGGGCTATGGTGAAAAAGGAAATATCCTCAGATGAAATCTGGAAAGAAGCTTTCTGAGAAACTGCTTGGTGTTCTGTTAATTCATCTCTCAGAGTTACATCTGTATTTCGTGGATCTTTTTGCTAGCCTTATTTCTGTGGAATCTGAGAGCAGATATTTCGGATCCCTTTGAAGACTATAGGGCCAAAGGAAATATCCTCCGATAACAAAAAGAAAGAAGCTTTCTGAGAAACTTCTTTGTGTTCTGTGAAATCATCTCACAGAGTTACAGCTTTCCCCTCAAGAAGCCGTTAGCTAAGACAGTTCTTGTGCTATTGGCAAAGTGATATTTGGAAGCCCATAGAGGGCTATTTTGAAAAAGGAAATATCCTCAGATGAAATGTGGAAAGAAGCTTGCTGAGAAACTGCTTAGTGTTCTGTTAATTCATCTCACAGAGTTACATCTGTATTTCGTGGATCTCTTTGCAAGCCTTATTTCTGTGGAATCTGAGAACAGAAATTAAGGATCCCTTTGAAGACTATAGGGCCAAAGGAAATATCCTCCGATAACAAAGAGAAATAAAATTTCTGAGAAACTTCTTTGTGTTCTGTGAAATCATCTCACAGGGTACAGCTTTCCCCTCAAGAAGCCTTTCGCTAAGACCCTTCTTGTGGAAATGGCAAAGTGATATTTTGAAGACAATAGAGGGCTATGGTGAAAAAGGAAATATCTTCAGATGAAATCTGGAAAGAAGCTTTCTGAGAAACTGCTTAGTGTTCTGTTAATTCATCTCACAGAGTTACATCTGTATTTCGTGGATCTTTTGCTAGCCTTATTTCTGTGGAATCTGAGAACAGAAATTTCGGATCCCTTTGAAGACTATAGGGCCAAAGGAAATATCCTCCAATTACAAAGAGAAAGAAGCTTTCTGAGAAATTCCTTTGTGTTCTTTGAAATAATCTCACAGAGTTACAGCTTTCCCCTCAAGAAGCGTTTCGCTAGGACACTTCTTGTGGAATTGGCAAAGTGATATTTGGAAGCCCATAGAGGGCTATGGTGAAAAAGGAAATATCCTCAGATGAAATCTGGAAAGAAGCTTTCTGAGAAACTGCTTGGTGTTCTGTTAATTCATCTCTCAGAGTTACATCTGTATTTCGTGGATCTCTTTGCTAGCCTTATTATGTAGAATCTGAGAACAGATATTTCGGATCTCTTTGAAGACTATAGGGCCAAAGGAAATATCCTCCGATAACAAAGAGTAAGAAGCTTTCTGAGAAACTTCTTTGTGTTCTGTGAAATCATCTCACAGAGTTACAGATTTCCCCTCAAGAAGCCGTTCGCTAAGACAGTTCTTGTGGAATTGGCAAAGTGACATTTGGAAGCCCATAGAGGGCTATGGTGAAAAAGGAAATATCCTCAGATGAAATCTGGAAAGAAGCTTTCTGAGAAACTGCTCAGTGTTCTGTTAATTCATCTCTCAGCGTTACATCTGTATTTCTTGGATCTCTTTGCTAGCCTTATTTCTGTGGAATCCGAGAACAGATATTTCCGATCCCTTTGAAGAATATAGGGCCAAAGGAAATATCCTACGATAACAAAGAGAAAGAAGCTTTCTGAGAAACTTCTTTGTGTTCTGTGAAATCATCTCACAGAGTTACAGCTTTACCCTCAAGAAGCCTTTCGCTAAGACACTTCTTGTGGAATTGGCAAAGTGATATTTGGAAGCCCATAGAGGGCTATGGTGAAAAAGGAAATATCCTCAGATGAAATCTAGAAAGAAGCTTTCTGAGAAACTGCTTAGTGTTCTGTTAATTCATCCCTCAGGGTTACATCTGTATTTCATGCATCTCTTTGCTAGCCTTATTTCTGTAAAATCTGAGAACAGAAATTTCGGACCCCTTTGAATACTATAGGGCCAAAGGAAATATCCTCCAATTACAAAGAGATAGAAGCTTTCTGAGAAATTTCTTTGTGTTCTTTTAAATCACCTCACAGAGTTACAGCTTTCCCCTCAAGAAGCCTTTCGCTAAGACACTTCTTGTGGAATTGGCAAAGTGATATTTGGAAGCCCCTAGAGGGCTATGGTGAAAAAGGAAATATCCTCAGATGAAATTTGGAAAGAAGCTTTCTGAGAATCTGCTTAGTTTTCTGTTAATTCATCTCACAGAGTTACATCTGTATTTCATGGATCATTTTGCTAGCCTTATTTCTGTGGAATCTGAGAACAGAAATTTCGGATCCCTTTGAAGACTATAGGGCCAAAGGAAATATCCTCAAATTACAAAGAGATAGAAGCTTTCTGAGAAATTTCTTTGTGTTCTTTTAAATCATCTCACAGATTTACAGCTTTCCCCTCAAGAAGCCTTTCGCTAAGACACTTCTTGTGGAATTGGCAAAGTGATATTTGGAAACCCCCAGAGGGCTATGGAGAAAAAGGAAATATCCTCAGATGAAATCTGGAAAGAAGCTTTCTGAGAAACTGCTTGGTGTTCTGTTAATTCATCCCTCAGAATTACATCTGTATTTCATGGATCCCTTTGCTAGCCTTATTTCTGTGGAATCTGAGAATAGATATTTCGGATCCCTTTGAAGACAATACGGCCAAAGGAAATATCCTCCGATAACAAAGAGAAAGAAGCTTTCTGAGAAACTTCTTTGTGTTCTGTGAAATCATCTCACAGAGTTACATCTTTCCCCTCAAGAAGCCGTTCGCTAAGACAGTTCTTGTGGAATTGGCAAAGTGATATTTGGAAGCCCATAGAGGGCTATGTTGAAAAGGGAAATATCCTCAGATGAAATCTGGAAAGAAGCATTCTGAGAAACTGCTCAGTGTTCTGTTTATTCATCTCACAGAGTTACATCTGTATTTCTTGGATCTCTTTGCTAGCCTTATTTCTGTGGAATCTGAGAACAGATATTTCGGATCCCTTTGAAGACTATAGGGCCAAAGGAAATATCCTCCGATAACAAAGAGAAAGAAGCTTTCTGAGAAATTTCTTTGCGTTCTGTGAAATCATCTCACAGAATTACAGCTTTCCCCTCAAGAAGCCTTTCGCTAAGACACTTCTTGTGGAATTGGCAAAGTGATATTTGGAAGCCCATAGAGGGCTATGGTGAAAAAGGAAATATCCTCAGATGAAATCTGGAAAGAAGCTTTCTCAGAAACTGCTTGGTGTTCTGTTAATTCATCTCACAGAGTTACATCTGTATTTCGTGGATCTCTTTGCTAGCCTTATTTCTGTGGAATCTGAGAACAGATATTTAGGATCCCTTTGAAGACAATAGGGCCAAAGGAAATATCCTCCGATAACAAAGAGAAAGAAGCTTTCTGAGAAACTTCTTTGTGTTCTGTGAAATCATCTCACAGAGTTACAGCTTTCCCCTCAAGAAGCCTTTCGCTAAGACAGTTCTTGTGGAATTGGAAAAGTGATATTTGGAAGCCCATAGAGGGCTACGGTGAAAATGGAAATATCCTCAGATGAAATATGGAAAGAAGCTTTCTGAGAAACTGCTCGGTGTTCTGTTAATTCACCTCTCAGAGTTATATCTGTATTTCATGGATTTCTTTGCTAGCCTTATTTCTGTGGAATCTGAGAACAGATATTTCAGATCCCTTTGAAGACTGTAGGGCCAAAGGAAATATCCTCCGATAACAAAGAGAAAGAAGCTTTCTGAGAAACTTCTTTGTGTTCTGTGAAATCATCTCACAGAGTTACAGCTTTCCCCTCAAGAAGCCTTTCGCTAAGACAGTTCTTGTGGAATTGGAAAAGTGATATTTGGAAGCCCATAGAGGGCTATGGTGAAAATGGAAATATCCTCAGATGAAATCTGGAAAGAAGCTTTCTGAGAAACTGCTCGCTGTTCTGTTAATTCACCTCTCAGTGTTATATCTGTATTTCATGGATTTCTTTGCTAGCCTTATTTCTGTGGAATCTGAGAACAGATATTTCAGATCCCTTTGAAGACTGTAGGGCCAAAGGAAATATACTCCGATAACAAAGAGAAAGAAGCTTTCTGAGAAACTTCTTTGTGTTCTGTGAAATCATCTCACAGAGTTACAGCTTTCCCCTCAAGAAGCCGTTAGCTAAGACAGTTCTTGTGCTATTGGCAAAGTGATATTTGGAAGCCCATAGAGGGCTATGTTGAAAAAGGAAATATCCTCAGAAGAAATCGATAAAAAAGCTTTCTGAGAAACTGCTCAGTGTTCTGTTAATTCATCTCACAGAGTTACATCTGTATTTCGTGGATCTCTTTGCTAGGCTTATTTCTGAGGAATCTGAGAACCGACTTTCGGATCCGTTTGAAGAGTATAGGGCCAAAGGAAATATCCTCCGATAACAAAGAGAAAGAAGCTTTCTGAGAAACTTCTTTGTGTTCGGTGAAATCATCTCACAGAGTCACAG
Source organism: Macaca fascicularis (assembly GCF_037993035.2). Taxonomy (NCBI): domain Eukaryota; kingdom Metazoa; phylum Chordata; class Mammalia; order Primates; family Cercopithecidae; genus Macaca; species Macaca fascicularis. The sequence continues at coordinate 42,959,919 of NC_088384.1, read as the reverse complement.
CTTTCGCCTTAAGAAGCCTTTCGCTAAGACACTTCTTGTGGAATTGGCAAAGTGATATTTAGAAGCCCATAGAGGGCTATGGTGAAAAAGGAAATATCCTCAGATGAAATCTGGAAAGAAGCTTTCTGAGAAACTGCTCGGTGTTCTGTTAATTCACCTCTTTGAGTTACATCTGTATTTCATGGATTTATTTGCTAGCCTTATTTCTGTGGAATCTGAGAACAGATATTTCTGATCCCTTTGAAGACTGTAGGGCCAAAGGAAATATTCTCCGATAACAAAGAGAAAGAATCTTTCTGAGAAACTTCTATGTGTTCTGTGAAATCATCTCAAAGAGTTACAGCTTTCCCCTCAAAAAGCCGTTGCGCTAAGACAGTTCTTGTGGAATTGGCAAAGTGATATTTCGAAGCCCATAGAGGGCTATGGTGAAAAAGGAAATATCCTCAGATGAAATCTGGAAAGAAGCTTTCTGAGAAGCTGCTTGGTGTTCTGTTAATTCATCTCACAGAGTTACATCTGTATTTCGTGGATCTTTTTGCTAGACTTATATCTGTGGAATCTGAGAACAGATATTTCGGATCCCTTTGAAGACTATAGGGCCAAAGGAAATATCCTCCAATTACAAAGAGATAGAAGCTTTCTGAGAAATTTCTTTGTGTTCTTTAAAATCATCTCACAGAGTTACAGCTTTCCCCTCAAGAAGCCTTTCGCTAAGACACTTCTTGTGGAATTGGCAACGTGATATTTGGAAGTCCCTAGAGGGCTATGGGAAAAAGGAAATATCCTCAGATGAAATCTGGAAAGAAACTTTCTGAGAAACTGCTTGGTGTTCTGTTAATTCATCCATCTGTGTTACATCTGTATTTCATGGATCTCTTTGCAAGCCTTATTTCTGTGGAGTCTGAGAACAGATATTTCGGATCCCTTTGAAGACTTTAGGGCCAAAGGAAATATCCTCCGATAACAAAGAGAAAGAAGCTTTCTGAGAAACTTCTTTGTGTTCTGTGAAATCACCTCACAGAGTTACAGCTTTCCCCTCAAGAAGCCTTTAACTAAGACACTTCTTGTGGAATTGGCAAAGTGATATTTGGAAGCCCATAGAGGGCTATGGTGAAAAAGGAATTATCCTCAGATGAAATCTGGAAAGAAGCTTTCTGAGAAACTGCTTGGTGTTCTGTTAATTCATCTCTCAGAGTTACATCTGTATTTCGTGGATCTCTTTGCTAGCCTTATTATGTAGAATCTGAGAACACATATTTCGGATCCCTTTGAAGACTGTAGGGACAAAGGAAATATCCTATGATAACAAAGAGAAAGAAGCTTTCTGAGAAACTTCTTTGTGTTCTGTGAAATCATCTCACAGAGTTACAGAGTTCCCCTCAAGAAGCCTTTCCCTAAGACAGTTCTTGTGGAATTGGCAAAGTGATATTTGAAAGCCCATAGTGTGCTATGGTGAAAAAGGAAATATCCTCAGATGAAATCTTCAAAGAAGCTTTCTGAGAAACTGCTTAGTGTTCTGTTAATTCATCTCACAGAGTTACATCTGTATTTCATGGATCTTTTTGCTAGCCTTATTTCTTTGAAATCTGAGAACAGAAATTTCGGATCCCTTTGAAGACTATAGGGCCAAAGGTAATATCCTGCAATACAAAGAGATAGAAGCTTTCTGAGAAATTTCTTTGTGTTCTTTTAAATCATCTCACAGAGTTACAGCTTTCCCCTCAAGAAGCCGTTCGCTAACACACTTCTTGTGGAATTGACAAAGTGATATTTGGAAGCCCCTAGAGGGCTATGGTGAAAAAGTAAATATCCTCAGATGACATCTGGAAAGAAGCTTTGTGAGAAACTGTTTAGTGTTCTGTTAATTCATCTCAGAGAGGTACATCTGTATTTCGTGGATCTCTTTACTAGCCTTATTTCTGTGGAATCTGAGAACAGAAATTTCGGATCCCTTTGAAGACTATAGGGCCAAAGGAAATATCCTCCAAATTACAAAGAGTGAGAAGCTTTCTGAGAAATTTCTTTGTGTTCTTTGAAATCATCTCACAGAGTTACAGCTTTCCCCTCAAGAAGCCTTTCGCTAACACACTTCTTGTGGAATTGGCAAAGGTATGTTTGGAAGCCCATAGAGGGCTATGGTGAAAAGGGAAATATCCTCAGATGAAATCTGGAAAGTAGCTTTCTGAGAAACTGCTCAGTGTTCTGTTTATTCATCTCACAGAGTTACAACTGTATTTCGTGGATCTCTTTGGTAGCCTTATTTCTGTGGAATCTGAGAACAGATATTTCTGATCCCTTTGAAGACAATAATGGCAAAGGAAATATCCTCCAATAAAAAAGAGAAAGAAGCTTTCTGAGAAACTTCTTTGTGTTCTGTGAAATCATCTCACAGAATTACAGCTTTCCCCTCAAGAAGCCTTTCGCTAAGAAACTTCTTGTGGAATTGGCAAAGTGATATTTGGAAGCCCACAGAGGGCTACGGTGAAAAAGGAAATATCCTCTGATGAAATATGGAAAGAAGCTTTCTGAGAAACTGCTTGGTGTTCTGTTAATTCATCTCTCAGAGTTACATCTGTATTTCGTGGAACTCTTTGCTAGCCTTATTATGTAGAATCTGAGAACAGATAGTTCGGATCCCTTTTAAGACTATAGGGCCAAATGAAATATCCTCCGATAACAAAGAGAAGGAAGCTTTCTGAGAAACTTCTTTGTGTTCTGTGAAATCATCTCACAGAGTTACAGCTTTCCCCTCAAGAAGCCTTTCGCGAAGACAGTTGTTGTGGAATTGGCAAAGTGATATTTGGAAGCCCATAGAGGGCTACGGTGAAAAAGGAAATATCCTCAGATGAAATCTGGAAAGAAGCTTTCTGAGAAACCGCTTGGTGTTCTGTTAATTCATCTCACAGAGTTACATCTGTATTTCGTGGATCTCTTTGCTAGCCTTATTTCTGTGGAATCTGAGAACAGATATTTCGGATCCCTTTGAAGACTATAGGGCCAAAGGAAATATCCTCCCATAACAAAGAGAAAGAAGTTTTCTGAGAAACTTCTTTGTGTTCTGTGAAATCATCTCACAGAGTTACAGCTTACCCCTCAAGAAGCCTTTCGCTAAGACAGTTCTTGTGGAATTGACAATGTGATATTTGGAAGCCCATAGAGGGCTATGTTGAAAAAGGAAATATCCTCAGATGACATCTGGAAAGAAGCTTTCTGAGAAACTGCTCAGTGTTCTGTTAATTCATCTCACAGAGTTACATCTGTATTTCGTGGATCTCTTTGCTAGTCTTATTTCTGTGGAATCTGAGAACAGATATTTCGAATCACTTTGAAGACTATAGGGCCAAAGGAAATATCCTCCGATAACAAAGAGAAAGAAGCTTTCTGAGAAACTTCTTTGTGTTCTGATAAATCAACTCACAGAGTTACAGCTTTCCGCTCAAGAAGCCGTTGGCTAAGACAGTTCTTGTGGAATTGGCAAAGTGATATTTGGAAGCCCATAAAGGGCTATGGTGAAAAAGGAAATATCCTCTGATGAATTATGGAAAGAAGCTTTTAGAGACTGCTTGGTGTTCTGTTAATTCATCTCACAGAGTTACATCTGGATTTCGTGGATCTCTTTGCCAGCCTTATTTCTGTGGAATCTGAGAACAGAAATTTCGGATCCCTTTGAAGACTATAGGGCCAAAGGAAATATCCTCCAATTACAAAGAGAGAGATGATTTCTGAGAAATATCTTTGTGTTCTTTAAATTATCTCACAGAGTTACAGCTTTCCCCTCAAGAAGCCTTTCGCTAAGACAGTTCTTGTGGAATTGGCAAAGTGATATTTGGAAGCCCATAGAGGGCTATGGTGAAAAAGGAAATATCCTCAGATGAAATCTGGAAAGAAGCTGTCTGAGAAACTGCTTGGTGTTCTGTTAATTCATCTCTCAGAGTTACATCTGTATTTCGTGGATCTCTTTGCTAGCCTTATCTCTGTGGAATCTGAGAATAGATATTTCGGATCCCTTTGAAGACTACAGGGCCAAAGGAAATATCCTCCGATAACAAAGAGAAAGAAGCTTTCTGAGAAACTTCTTTGTGTTCTGTGAAATCATCTCACAGAGTTACAGCCTACCCCTCAAGAAGCCTTTCACTAAGACACTTCTTGTGGAATTGGCAAAGTGATATTTGTAAGCCCATAGAGGGCTATCGTGAAAAAGGAAATATCCTCAGATGACATCTGGAAAGAAGCTTTCTGAGAAACTGCTTAGTGTTCTGTTAATTCATCTCACAGAGTTACTTCTGTATTTCGTGGATCTCTTTGCTAGCCTTATTTCTGTGGAATCTGAGAACAGAAATTTCGGATCCCTTTGAAGACTATAGGGCCAAAGGAAGTATCCTCCAATTACAAAGAGAGAGAAGATTTCTGAGAAATTTCTTTGTGTTCTTTAAATTATCTAACAGAGTTACAGCTTTCCAGTCAAGAAGCCTTTCGCTAAGACAGTTCTTGTGGAATTGGCAAAGTGATATTTGGAAGCCCATAGGGGGCTATGGTGAAAAAGGAAATATCCTCAGATGAAATTTGGAAAGAAGCTTTCTGAGAAACTGCTTGGTGTTCTGTTAATTCATCTCTCAGAGTTACATCTGTATTTCGTGGATCTCTATGCTAGCATTATTTCTGTGGAACTGAGAACAGATATTTCGGATCCCTTTGAAGACTATAGGGCCAAAGGAAATATCCTCCGACAACAAAGAGAAAGAAGCTTTCTGAGAAACTTCTTTGTGTTCTGTGAAATCATCTCACAGAGTTACAGCTTTCCTCTCAAGAAGCCTTTCGCTAAGACAGTTATTGTGGAATTGGCAAAGTGATATTTGGAAGCCCATAGAGGGCTATGTTGAAAAAGGAAATATCCTCAGATGAAATCTGGAAAGCAGCTTTCTGAGAAACTGCTTGGTGTTCAGTTAATTCATCTCACAGGGTTACATCTGTATTTTGTGGATCTCTTTGCTAGCCTTATTTCTGTGGAATCTGAGAACAGATATTTTGGATCCCTTTGAAGACGATAGGGCCAAAGGAAATATCCTCCGATAACAAAGAGAAAGAAGCTTTCTGAGAAACTTCTTTGTGTTCTGTGAAATCAACTCACAGAGTTACGGCTTTCCCCTAAAGAAGCCTTTCGCTATGACAGTTCTTGTGGAATTGGAAAAGTGATATTTGGAAGCCCATAGAGGGCTATGGTGAAAAAGGAAATATCCTTAGATGAAATCAGGAAAGAAGCTTTCTGAGAAACTGCTTGGTGTTCTGTTAATTCATCTCTCAGAGTTACATCTGTATTTCGTGGATCTCTTTGCTAGCCTTATTTCTGTGGAATCTGAGAACAGATATTTCGGATCCCTTTGAAGACTATAGGGCCAAAGGAAGTATCCTCCGATAACAAAGAGAAAGAAACTTTCTGAGAAACTTCTTTGTGTTCTGTGAAATCATCTCACAGAGTTACAGCTTTCCCTTCAAGAAGCCTTTCGCTAAGACAGTTCTTGTGGAATTGGCAAAGTGATATTTGGAAGCCCATAGAGGGCTATGGTGAAAAAGGAAATATCCTCAGATGAAATCTGGAAAGAAGCTTTCAGAGAAACTGCTTGGTGTTCTGTTAATTCATCCCTCAGAGTTACATCTGTATTTCGTGGATCTCTTTGCTAGCCTTATTTCTGTGGAATCTGAGAACAGATATTTCGGATCCCTTTGAAGACTATAGGGCCAAAGGAAATATCCTTCGATAAAAAAGAGAAAGAAGCTTTCTGAGAAACTTCTTTGGGTTCTGTGAAATCATCTCACAGAGTTACAGCTTTCCCCTCAAGAAGCCGTTCGCTAAGACAGTTCTTGTGGAATTGGCAAAGTGATATTTGGAAGCCCATAGAGGGCTATGGTGAAAAGGGAATTATCCTCAGATGAAATCTGGAAAGAAGTTTCTGAGAAACTGCTCAGTGTTCTGTTTATTCATCTCACAGAGTTACATCTGTATTTCGTGGATCTCTTTTCTAGCCTTATTTCTATGGAATCTGAGAACAGATATTTCGGATCCCTTTGAAGACTACAGGGCCAAAGGAAATATCCTACGATAACAAAGGACAGAACCTTTCTGAGAAACTTCTTTGTGTTCTGTGAAATCATGTTACAGAGTTACAGCTTTCCCCTCCAGAAGCCTTTCGCTAAGACAGTTCTAGTGGAATTGGCAAAGTGATATTTGGAATCCCATAGAGGGCAATGAAGAAAAAGGAAATATCCTCAGATGAAATCTGGAAAGAAGCTTTCTGAGAAACTGCTTGGTGTTCTGTTAATTCCTCTCACAGGGTTACATCTGTATTTCGTGGATCTCTTTGCTAGCCTTATTTCTGTGGAATCTGAGAACAGATATTTCGAATCCCTTTGAAGACTATAGGGCCAAAGGAAATATCCTCCGATAACAAAGAGAAAGAAGCTTTCTGAGAAACTTCTTTGTGTTCTGTGAAATCATCTCACAGAGTTACAGCTTTCCTCTCAAGAAGCTGTTCGCTAAGACAGTTCTTGTGGAATTGGCAAAGTGATATTTGGAAGCCCATAGAGTGCTATGGTGAAAAAGGAAATATCCTCTGATGAAATATGTAAAGAAGCTTTCTGAGAAACTGCTTGGTGTTCTGTTAATTCATCTCACAGAGTTACATCTGTATTTCATGGATCTCTTTGCTAGCCTTATTATGTAGAATCTGAGAACAGATATTTCGGATCCCTTTGAAGACTATAGGGCCAAACGGAATATCCTCCGATAACAAAGAGAAAGAAGCTTTCTGAGAAATTTCTTTGTGTTCTGTGAAATCATCTCACAGAGTTACAGCTTTCACCTCAAGAAGCCTTTCGCTAAGACAGTTCTTGTGGAATTGGCAAAGTGATATTTGGAAGCCCTTACAGGGCTATGGTGAAAAAGGAAATATCCTCAGATGAAATCTGGAAAGAAGATTTCTGAGAAACTGCTTAGTGTTCTGTTAATTCATCTCACAGAGTTATATCTGTATTTCGTGGATCTCTTTGCTAGCCTTATCTCTGTGGAATCTGAGAACAGATATTTCGGATCCCTTTGAAGACTACAGGGCCAAAGGAAATATCCTCCGATAACAAAGAGAAAGAAGCTTTCTGAGAAACTTCTTTGTGTTCTGTGAAATCATCTCACAGAGTTACAGCTTTCCCCTCAAGTAGCCTTTCGCTAAGACAGTTCTTGTGGAATTGGCAAAGTGATATTTGGAAGCCCATAGAGGGCTATGGTGAAAAAGGAAATATCCTCAGATGAAATCTGGAAAGAAGCTTTCTGAGAAACTGCTTGGTGTTCTGTTAATTCATCTCACAGAGTTACATCTGTATTTCGTGGATCTCTTTGCTAGCCTTATTTCTGTGGAATCTGAGAACAGATATTTCGGATCCCTTTGAAGACTATAGGGCCAAAGTAAATATCCTCCGATAACAAAGAGAAAGAAGCTTTCTGAGAAACTTCTTTTTGTTCTGTGAAATCATCTCACAGAGTTACAGCTTTCCCCTCAAGAAGCCGTTCGCTAAGACAGTTCTTGTGGAATTGGCATAGTGATATTTGGAAGGCCATAGCGGGCTATGGTGAAAAAGGTAATATCCTCAGATGAAATCTGGAAAGAAGCTTTCTGAGAAACTGCTTCGTGTTCTGTTAATTCATCACACAGAGTTACATCTGTATTTCGTGGATCTCTTTGCTAGCCTTATTTCTGTGGAATCTGAGAACAGATATTTCGGATCCCTTCGAAGACTATAGGGCCAAAGGAAATATCCTCGGATAACAAAGAGAAAGAAGCTTTCTGAGAAACTTCTTTGTGTACTGTGAAATCATCTCACAGAGTCACAGCTTACCCCTCAAGAAGCCTTTCGCTAAGACAGTTCTTGTGGAATTGGCAAAGTGATATTTGGAAGCCCATAGAGGGCTATGATGAAAAAGGAAATATCCTCAGATGATATCTGGAAAGAAGCTTTCTGAGAAACTGCTTAGTGTTCCGTTAATTCATCTCAGAGCGTTACATGTGTATTTCGTGGATCTCTTTGCTAGCCTTATTTCCGTGGAATCTGAGAACAGAAATTTCAGATCCCTTTGAAGACTATAGGGCCAAAGTAAATATCCTCCAATTACAAAGAGAGAGAAGCTTTCTGAGAAATTTCTTTGTGTTCTTTGAAATCATCTCACAGAGTTACAGCTCTCCCCTCAAGAAGCCTTTCGCTAAGACAGTTCTTTTGGAATTGGCAAAGTGATATTTGGAAGCCCATAGAGGGCAATGTTGAAAAAGGAAATATCCTCAGATGAAATCAGGAAAGAAGCTTTCTGAGAAACTGCTTGGTGTTCTGTTAATTCATCTCTCAGTGTTACATCTGTATTTCGTGGATCTCTTTGCTAACCTTATTTCTGTGGAATCTGAGAACAGATATTTCGGATCCCTTTGAAGACTATAGGGCCAAAGGAAATATCCTCCAATTACAAAGAGATAGAAGCTTTCTGAGAAATTTCTCTGTGTTCTTTGAAATCATCTCACAGAGTTACAGCTTTCCCCTCAAGAAACCTTTCGCTAAGACACTGCTTGTGGAATTGGCAAAGTGATATTTGGAAGCCCCTAGAGGGCTATGTTGAAAAAGGAAATATCCTCAGATGAAATCTGGAAAGAAGCTTTCTGAGAAACTGCTTGGTGTTCTGTTAATTCCTCTCACAGGGTTACATCTGTATTTCGTGGATATCTTTGCTAGCCTTATTTCTGTGGAATCTGAGAACAGATATTTCGGATCCCGTTGAAGACTATAGGGCCAAAGGAAATATCCTCCGATAACAAAGAGAAAGAAGCTTTCTGAGAAACTTCTTTGTGTTCTGTGAAATCATCTCACAGAGTTACAGCTTTCCCCTCAAGAAGCCGTTCGCTAAGACAGTTCTTGTGGAATTGGCAAAGTAATATTTGGAAGCCAATAGAGGGCTATGGTGAGAAAGGAAATATCCTCTGATGAAATTTGGAAAGAAGCTTTCTGAGAAACTGCTTAGTGTTCTGTTAATTCATCTCACAGAGTTACATCTGTATTTCATGGATCTTTTTGCTAGCCTTATTTCTGTGGAATCTGAGAACAGAAATTTCGGATCCCTTTGAAGACTATAGGGCCAAAGGAAATATCCTCCAATTACAAAGAGATAGAAGCTTTCTGAGAAATTTCTTTGTGTTCTTTTAAATCATCTCACAGAGTTACAGCGTTCCCCTCAAGAAGCCTTTCGCTAAGACACTTCTCGTGGAATTGGCAAAGTGATATTTGGAAACCCCTAGAGTGCTATGGAGAAAAAGGAAATATCCTCAGATGAAATCTGGAAAGAAGCTTTCTGAGAAACTGCTTGGTGTTCTGTTAATTCATCCCTCAGAGTTACATCTGTATTTCGTGGATCTCTTTGCTAGCCTTATTTCTGTGGATTCTGAGAATAGATATTTCGGATCCCTTTGAAGACTATAGGGCCAAAGGAAATATCCTCCGATAACAAAGAGAAAGAAGCTTTCTGAGAAACTTCTTTGTGTTCTGTGAAATCATCTCACAGAGTTACAGCTTTCCCCTCAAGAAGCCGTTCGCTAAGACACTTCTTGTGGAATTGGCAAAGTGATATTTGGAAGCCCATAGAGGGCTACGGTGAAAAGGGAAATATCCTCAGATGAAATGTGGAAAGAAGCTTTCTCAGAAACTGCTCAGTGTTCTGTTAATTCATCTCACAGAGTTACATCTGTATTTCGTGGATCTCTTAGCTAGCCTTATTTCTGTGGAATCTGAGAACAGATATGTCGGATCCCTTTGAAGACTATAGGACCAAAGGAAATATCCTCCGATAACAAAGAGAAAGAAGCTTTCTGAGAAACTTCTTTGTGTTCTGTGAAATCATCTCACAGAGTTACAGCTTTCCCCTAAAGAAGCCTTTCACTAAGAGAGTTCATGTGGAATTGCCAAAGTGATATTTGGAAGCCCATAGAGGGCTATGGTGAAAAAGGAAATATCCTCAGATGAAATCTGGAAAGAAGCTTTCTGAAAAACTGCTTGGTGTTCTGTTAATTCAACTCTCAGAGGTACATCTGTATTTCGTGGATCTCTTTGCTAGCCTTATTTCTGTGGAATCTGAGAACAGATATTTAGGATCCCTTTGAAGACTATAGGGCCAAAGGAAATATCCTCTGATAAGAAAGAGAAAGAAGCTTTCTGAGAAACTTCTTTGTGTTCTGTGAAATCATCTCACAGAGTGACAGTTTTCCTCTCAAGAAGCCGTTCGCTAAGACAGTTCTTGTGGAATTGGCAAAGTGATATTGGGAAGCCCGTAGAGGGCTATGGTGAAAAGGGAAATATCCTCAGATGAAATCTGGAAAGAAGCTTTCTGAGAAACTGCTCAGTGTTCTGTTTATTCATCTCACAGTGTTACATCTGTATTTCGTGGATCTCTTTGGTAGCCTTATTTCTGTGGAATCTGAGAACAGATATTTCGGAACCCTTTGAAGACTATAGGGCCAAAGGAAATATCCTTCGATAACAAAGAGAAAGAAGCTTTCTGAGAAACTTCTTTGTGTTCTGTGAAATCATCTCACAGAATTACAGCTTTCCCCTCAAGAAGCCTTTCGCTAAGACACTTCTTGTGGAATTGGCAAAGTGATATTTGGAAGCCCATAGAGGGCTATGGTGAAAAAGGAAATATCCTCAGATGAAATCTGGAAAGAAGCTTTCTGAGAAACTGATTGGTGTTCTGTTAATTCATCTCTCAGAGTTACATCTGTATTTCGTGGATCTCTTTGCTAGCCTTATTATGTAGAATCTGAGAACAGATATTTCGGATCCCTTTTAAGACTATAGGGCCAAAGGAAATATCCTCCGATAACAAAGAGTAGGAAGCTTTCTGAGAAACTTCTTTGTGTTCTGTGAAATCATCTCACAGAGTTAGAGATTTCCCCTCAAGAAGCCGTTCGCTAAGACAGTTCTTGTGGAATTGGCAAAGTGATATTTGGAAGCCCATAGAGGGCTATGGTGAAAAAGGAAATATCCTCAGATGAAATCTGGAAAGAAGCTTTCTGAGAAACTGCTCAGTGTTCTGTTAATTCATCTCACAGAGTTACATCTGTATTTCGTCGATCTCTTTGCTAGCCTTATTTCTGTGGAAACTGAGAACAGATATTTCGGATCCCTTTGAAGACTATAGGGCCAAAGGAAATATCCTCCGATAACAAAGAGAAAGAAGCTTTCTGAGAAACTTCTTTGTGTTCTGTGAAATCATCTCACAGAGTTACAGCTTTCCCCTCAAGAAGACTTTCGCTAAGACAGTTCTTGTGGAATTGGCAAATTGATATTTGGAAGCCCTTAGAGGGCTATGGTGAAAAAGGAAATATCCTCAGATGAAATCTAGAAAGAAGCTTTCTGAGAAACTGCTTAGTGTTCTGTTAATTCATCTCACAGAGTTACATCTGTAATTCATGGATCTCTTTGCTAGCCTTATTTCTGTGAAATCTGAGAACAGAAATTTCGGATCCCTTTGAAGACTATAGGGCCAAAGGAAATATCCTCCAATTACAAAGAGAAAGAAGCTTTCTGAGAAATTTCTTTGTGTTCTTTTAAATCATCTCACAGAGTTACAGCGTTCCCCTCAAGAAACCTTTCGCTAAGACACTTCTTGTGGAATTGGCAAAGTGATATTTGGAAGCCCATAGTGGGCTATGGTGAAAAAGGAAATATCCTCAGATGAAATGTGGAAAGAAGCTTTCTGAGAAACTGCTCAGTGTTCTGTTTATTCATCTCACAGAGTTACATCTGTATTTCGTGGATCTCTTTGCTAGCCTTATTTCTGTGGAATCTGAGAACAGATATTTCGGATCCCTTTGAAGACTATAGGGCCAAAGGAAATATCCTCCGATAACAAAGGGAAAGAAGCTTTCTGAGAAATTTCTTTGCGTTCTGTGAAATCATCTCACAGAATTACAGCTTTCCCCTCAAGAAGCCTTTCGCTAAGACACTTCATGTGGAATTGGCAAAGTGATATTTGGAAGCCCATAGAGGGCTATGGTGAAAAAGGAAATATCCTCAGATGAAATCTGGAAAGAAGCTTTCTGAGAAACTGCTTGGTGTTCTGTTAATTCAACTCTCAGAGGTACATCTGTATTTCGTGGATCTCTTTGCTAGCCTTACTATGTAGAATCTGAGAACAGATATTTCGGATCCCTTTGAAGACTATAGGGCCAAAGGAAATATCCTCCGATAACAAAGAGTAAGAAGATTTCTGAGAAACTTCTTTGTGTTCTGAAATCATCTCACAGAGTAACAGATTTCCCCTCAAGAAGCCGTTCGCTAAGACAGTTCTTGTGGAATTGGCAAAGTGATATTTGGAAGCCCATAGAGGGCTATGGTGAAAAAGGAAATATCCTCAGATGAAATCTGGAAAGAAGCTTTCTGAGAACCTGCTCAGTGTTCTGTTAATTCATCTCTCAGAGTTACATCTTATTTCGTGGATCTCTTTGCTAGCCTTATTTCTGTGGAATCTGAGAACAGATATTTAGGATCCCTTTGAAGACTATAGGGCCAAAGGAAATATCCTCTGATAAGAAAGAGAAAGAAGCTTTCTGAGAAACTTCTTTGTGTTCTGTGAAATCATCTCACAGAGTTACAGTTTTCCTCTCAAGAAGCCGTTCGCTAAGACAGTTCTTGTGGAATTGGCAAAGTGATATTGGGAAGCCCGAAGAGGGCTATGGTGAAAAGGGAAATATCCTCAGATGAAATCTGGAAAGAAGCTTTCTGAGAAACTGCTCAGTGTTCTGTTTATTCATCTCACAGTGTTACATCTGTATTTCGTGGATCTCTTTGGTAGCCTTATTTCTGTGGAATCTGAGAACAGATATTTCGGAACCCTTTGAAGACTATAGGGCCAAAGGAAATATCCTTCGATAACAAAGAGAAAGAAGCTTTCTGAGAAACTTCTTTGTGTTCTGTGAAATCATCTCACAGAGTTACAGCTTTCCCCTCAAGAAGCCTTTCGCTAAGACACTTCTTGTGGAATTGACAAAGTGATATTTGGAAGCCCATAGAGGGCTATGGTGAAAAAGGAAATATCCTCAGATGAAATCTGGAAAGAAGCTTTCTGAGAAACTGCTTGGTGTTCTGTTAATTCATCTCACAGAGTTACATCTGTATTTCGTGGATCTCTTAGCTAGCCTTATTTCTGTGGAATCTGAGAACAGATATGTCGGATCCCTTTGAAGACTATAGGACCAAAGGAAATATCCTCCGATAACAAAGAGAAAGAAGCTTTCTGAGAAACTTCTTTGTGTTCTGTGAAATCATCTCACAGAGTTACAGCTTTCCCCTAAAGAAGCCTTTCACTAAGAGAGTTCATGTGGAATTGCCAAAGTGATATTTGGAAGCCCATAGAGGGCTATGGTGAAAAAGGAAATATCCTCAGATGAAATCTGGAAAGAAGCTTTCTGAAAAACTGCTTGGTGTTCTGTTAATTCAACTCTCAGAGGTACATCTGTATTTCGTGGATCTCTTTGCTAGCCTTATTTCTGTGGAATCTGAGAACAGATATTTAGGATCCCTTTGAAGACTATAGGGCCAAAGGAAATATCCTCTGATAAGAAAGAGAAAGAAGCTTTCTGAGAAACTTCTTTGTGTTCTGTGAAATCATCTCACAGAGTGACAGTTTTCCTCTCAAGAAGCCGTTCGCTAAGACAGTTCTTGTGGAATTGGCAAAGTGATATTGGGAAGCCCGTAGAGGGCTATGGTGAAAAGGGAAATATCCTCAGATGAAATCTGGAAAGAAGCTTTCTGAGAAACTGCTCAGTGTTCTGTTTATTCATCTCACAGTGTTACATCTGTATTTCGTGGATCTCTTTGGTAGCCTTATTTCTGTGGAATCTGAGAACAGATATTTCGGAACCCTTTGAAGACTATAGGGCCAAAGGAAATATCCTTCGATAACAAAGAGAAAGAAGCTTTCTGAGAAACTTCTTTGTGTTCTGTGAAATCATCTCACAGAATTACAGCTTTCCCCTCAAGAAGCCTTTCGCTAAGACACTTCTTGTGGAATTGGCAAAGTGATATTTGGAAGCCCATAGAGGGCTATGGTGAAAAAGGAAATATCCTCAGATGAAATCTGGAAAGAAGCTTTCTGAGAAACTGATTGGTGTTCTGTTAATTCATCTCTCAGAGTTACATCTGTATTTCGTGGATCTCTTTGCTAGCCTTATTATGTAGAATCTGAGAACAGATATTTCGGATCCCTTTTAAGACTATAGGGCCAAAGGAAATATCCTCCGATAACAAAGAGTAGGAAGCTTTCTGAGAAACTTCTTTGTGTTCTGTGAAATCATCTCACAGAGTTAGAGATTTCCCCTCAAGAAGCCGTTCGCTAAGACAGTTCTTGTGGAATTGGCAAAGTGATATTTGGAAGCCCATAGAGGGCTATGGTGAAAAAGGAAATATCCTCAGATGAAATCTGGAAAGAAGCTTTCTGAGAAACTGCTCAGTGTTCTGTTAATTCATCTCACAGAGTTACATCTGTATTTCGTCGATCTCTTTGCTAGCCTTATTTCTGTGGAAACTGAGAACAGATATTTCGGATCCCTTTGAAGACTATAGGGCCAAAGGAAATATCCTCCGATAACAAAGAGAAAGAAGCTTTCTGAGAAACTTCTTTGTGTTCTGTGAAATCATCTCACAGAGTTACAGCTTTCCCCTCAAGAAGACTTTCGCTAAGACAGTTCTTGTGGAATTGGCAAATTGATATTTGGAAGCCCTTAGAGGGCTATGGTGAAAAAGGAAATATCCTCAGATGAAATCTAGAAAGAAGCTTTCTGAGAAACTGCTTAGTGTTCTGTTAATTCATCTCACAGAGTTACATCTGTAATTCATGGATCTCTTTGCTAGCCTTATTTCTGTGAAATCTGAGAACAGAAATTTCGGATCCCTTTGAAGACTATAGGGCCAAAGGAAATATCCTCCAATTACAAAGAGAAAGAAGCTTTCTGAGAAATTTCTTTGTGTTCTTTTAAATCATCTCACAGAGTTACAGCGTTCCCCTCAAGAAACCTTTCGCTAAGACACTTCTTGTGGAATTGGCAAAGTGATATTTGGAAGCCCATAGTGGGCTATGGTGAAAAAGGAAATATCCTCAGATGAAATGTGGAAAGAAGCTTTCTGAGAAACTGCTCAGTGTTCTGTTTATTCATCTCACAGAGTTACATCTGTATTTCGTGGATCTCTTTGCTAGCCTTATTTCTGTGGAATCTGAGAACAGATATTTCGGATCCCTTTGAAGACTATAGGGCCAAAGGAAATATCCTCCGATAACAAAGGGAAAGAAGCTTTCTGAGAAATTTCTTTGCGTTCTGTGAAATCATCTCACAGAATTACAGCTTTCCCCTCAAGAAGCCTTTCGCTAAGACACTTCATGTGGAATTGGCAAAGTGATATTTGGAAGCCCATAGAGGGCTATGGTGAAAAAGGAAATATCCTCAGATGAAATCTGGAAAGAAGCTTTCTGAGAAACTGCTTGGTGTTCTGTTAATTCAACTCTCAGAGGTACATCTGTATTTCGTGGATCTCTTTGCTAGCCTTACTATGTAGAATCTGAGAACAGATATTTCGGATCCCTTTGAAGACTATAGGGCCAAAGGAAATATCCTCCGATAACAAAGAGTAAGAAGATTTCTGAGAAACTTCTTTGTGTTCTGAAATCATCTCACAGAGTAACAGATTTCCCCTCAAGAAGCCGTTCGCTAAGACAGTTCTTGTGGAATTGGCAAAGTGATATTTGGAAGCCCATAGAGGGCTATGGTGAAAAAGGAAATATCCTCAGATGAAATCTGGAAAGAAGCTTTCTGAGAACCTGCTCAGTGTTCTGTTAATTCATCTCTCAGAGTTACATCTTATTTCGTGGATCTCTTTGCTAGCCTTATTTCTGTGGAATCTGAGAACAGATATTTAGGATCCCTTTGAAGACTATAGGGCCAAAGGAAATATCCTCTGATAAGAAAGAGAAAGAAGCTTTCTGAGAAACTTCTTTGTGTTCTGTGAAATCATCTCACAGAGTTACAGTTTTCCTCTCAAGAAGCCGTTCGCTAAGACAGTTCTTGTGGAATTGGCAAAGTGATATTGGGAAGCCCGAAGAGGGCTATGGTGAAAAGGGAAATATCCTCAGATGAAATCTGGAAAGAAGCTTTCTGAGAAACTGCTCAGTGTTCTGTTTATTCATCTCACAGTGTTACATCTGTATTTCGTGGATCTCTTTGGTAGCCTTATTTCTGTGGAATCTGAGAACAGATATTTCGGAACCCTTTGAAGACTATAGGGCCAAAGGAAATATCCTTCGATAACAAAGAGAAAGAAGCTTTCTGAGAAACTTCTTTGTGTTCTGTGAAATCATCTCACAGAGTTACAGCTTTCCCCTCAAGAAGCCTTTCGCTAAGACACTTCTTGTGGAATTGACAAAGTGATATTTGGAAGCCCATAGAGGGCTATGGTGAAAAAGGAAATATCCTCAGATGAAATCTGGAAAGAAGCTTTCTGAGAAACTGCTTGGTGTTCTGTTAATTCATCTCACAGAGTTACATCTGTATTTCGTGGATCTCTTAGCTAGCCTTATTTCTGTGGAATCTGAGAACAGATATGTCGGATCCCTTTGAAGACTATAGGACCAAAGGAAATATCCTCCGATAACAAAGAGAAAGAAGCTTTCTGAGAAACTTCTTTGTGTTCTGTGAAATCATCTCACAGAGTTACAGCTTTCCCCTAAAGAAGCCTTTCACTAAGAGAGTTCATGTGGAATTGCCAAAGTGATATTTGGAAGCCCATAGAGGGCTATGGTGAAAAAGGAAATATCCTCAGATGAAATCTGGAAAGAAGCTTTCTGAAAAACTGCTTGGTGTTCTGTTAATTCATCTCACAGAGTTACATCTGTATTTCGTGGATCTCTTTGCTAGCCTTATTTCTGTGGAATCTGAGAACAGATATTTCGGATCCCTTTGAAGAATATAGGGCCAAAGGAAATATCCTCCGAAAACAAAGAGAAAGAAGCTTTCTGAGAAACTTCTTTGTGTTCTGTGAAATCATCCCACAGAGTTACAGCTTTCCCCTCAAGAAGCGTTTCGCTAAGACAGTTCTTGTGGAATTGGCAAAGTGATATTTGGAAGCCCATAGAGGGCTATGGTGAAAAAGGAAATATCCTCAGATGAAATCTGGAAAGAATCTTCTGAGAAACTGCTCAGTGTTCTTTTAATTCATCTCACAGAGTTACATCTGTATTTCGTGGATCTCTTTGCTAGCCTTATTTCTGTGGAATCTGAGAACAGATATTTCGGATCCCTTTGTAGACTATAGGGCCAAAGGAAATATCCTACGATAACAAAGAGAAAGAAGCTTTCTGAGAAACTTCTTTGTGTTCTGTGAAATCATCTCACAGAGTTACAGCTTTCCCCTCAAGAAGCCTTTCGCTAAGACACTTCTTGTGGAATTGGCAAAGTGATATTTGGAAGCCCATAGTGTTCTAAGGTGAAAAAGGAAATATGATCAGATGAAATCTGGAAAGAAGCTTTCTGAGAAACTGCTTGGTGTTCTGTTAATTCACCTCACAGAGTTACATCTGTATTTCGTGGATCTCTTCGCGAGCCTTATTTCTGTGGAATCTGAGAACAGATATTTCGGATCCCTTTGAAGACTATAGGGCCAAAGGAAATATCCTCCGATAACAAAGAGAAAGAAGCTTTCTGAGAAACTTCTTTGTGTTCTGTGAAATCATCTCACAGAGTTACAGCTTTCCCCTCAAGAAGCCTTTCGCTAAGACAGTTCTTGTGGAATTGGAAAAGTGATATTTGGAAGCCCATAGAGGGCTATGGTGAAAAAGGAAATATCATCAGATGAAATCTGGAAAGAAGCTTTCTGAGAAACTGCTTGGTGTTCTGTTAATTCACCTCAGAGAGTTACATCTGTGTTTCGTGGATCTCTTTGCTAGCCTTATTTCTGTGGAATCTGAGAACAGATATTTCGGATCGCTTTGAAGATATAGGGCCAAAGGAAATATCCTCTGATAAGAAAGAGAAAGAAGCTTTCTGAGAAACTTCTTTGTGTTCTGTGAAATCATCTCACAGAGTTACAGCTTTCCCCTCAAGAAGCCGTTCGCTAAGACAGTTCTTGTGGAATTGGCAAAGTGATATTTGGAAGCCCATAGAGGGCTATGGTGAAAAAGGAGATATCCTCAGATGAAATCTGGAAAGAAGCTTTCTGAGAAACTGCTCAGTGTTCTGTTAATTCATCTCACAGAGTTACATCTGTATTTCGTGGACGTCTTTGCTAGCCTTATTTCTGTGGAAACGGAGAACAGATATTTCGGATCCCTTTGAAGACTATAGGGCCAAAGGAAATATCCTCCGATAACAAAGAGAAAGAAGCTTTCTGAGAAACTTCTTTGTGTTCTGTGAAATCATCTCACAGAGTTACAGCTTTCCCCTCAAGAAGACTTTCGCTAAGACAGTTCTTGTGGAATTGGCAAATTGATATTTGGAAGCCCTTAGAGGGCTATGGTGAAAAAGGAAATATCCTCAGATGAAATCTAGAAAGAAGCTTTCTGAGAAACTGCTTAGTGTTCTGTTAATTCATCTCACAGAGTTACATCTGTAATTCATGGATCTCTTTGCTAGCCTTATTTCTGTGAAATCTGAGAACAGAAATTTCGGATCCCTTTGAAGACTATAGGGCCAAAGGAAATATCCTCCAATTACAAAGAGAAAGAAGCTTTCTGAGAAATTTCTTTGTGTTCTTTTAAATAATCTCACAGAGTTACAGCTTTCCCCTCAAGAAGCCTTTCGCTAAGACACTTCTTGTTGAATTGGCAAAATGATATTTGGAAGCCCCTAGAGGGCTATGGTGAAAAAGGAAATATCCTCATATGAAATCTGGAAAGAAGCTTTCTGTGAAACGGCTCGGTGTTCTGTTAATTCATCCCTCAGAGTTCCATCTGTATTTCGTGGATCTCTTTGCTAGCCTTATTTCTGGAATCTGAGAACAGATATTTCGGATCCCTTTGAAGACTGTAGGGCCAAAGGAAATATCCTCCGATAACAAAGAGAAAGAAGCTTTCTGAGAAATATCTTTGCCTTCTGTGAAATCATCTCACAGAATTACAGCTTTCCCCTCAAGTAGCCTTTCGGTAAGACACTTCTTGTGGAATTGGCAAAGTGATATTTGGAAACCCTTAGAGGGCTATGGTGAAAAAGGAAATATCCTCAGATGAAATCTGGAAAGAAGCTTTCTGAGAAACTGCTTGGTGTTCTGTTAATTCATCTCACAGAGTGACATCTGTATTTCGTGGATCTCTTTGCTAGCCTTATGTCTGTGGAATCTGAGAACAGATGTTTCGGATCCCTTTGAACACTATAGGGCCAAAGGAAATATCCTCCAATTACAAAGAGAAAGAAGCTTTCTGAGAAATTTCTTTGTGTTCTTTGAAATCATCTCACAGAGTTACAGCTTTCCCCTCAAGAACCCTTTCGCTAAGACACTTCTTGTGGAATTGGCAAAGTGATATTTGGAAGTCCCTAGAGGGCTATGGTGAAAAAGGAAATATCCTCAGATGAAATCTGCAAAGAAGCTTCTGAGAAACTGCTCAGTGTTCTTTTAATTCATCTCACAGAGTTACATCTGTATTTCGTGGATCTCTTTGCTAGCCTTATTTCTGTGGAATCTGAGAACAGATATTTCAGATCCCTTTGTAGACTATAGTGCCAAAGGAAATATCCTACGATAACAAAGAGAAAGAAGCTTTCTGAGAACCTTCTTTGTGTTCTGTGAAATCATCTCACAGAGTTACAGCTTTCCCCTCAAGAAGCCTTTCGCTAAGACACTTCTTGTGGAATTGGCAAAGTGATATTTGGGAGCCCATAGTGGGCTATGGTGAAAAAGGAAATATGATCAGATGAAATCGGGAAAGAAGCTTTCTGAGAAACTGCTTGGTGTTCTGTTAATTCATCTCCCAGAGTTACATCTGTATTTCGTGGATCTCTTCGCTAGCCTTATTTCTGTGGAATCTGAGAACAGATATTTCGGATTCCTTTGAAGACTATAGGGCCAAAGGAAATATCCTCCGATAACAAAGAGAAAGAAGCTTTCTGAGAAACTTCTTTGTGTTCTGTGAAATCTTCTCACAGAGTTACAGCTTTCCCCTCAGAAGCCTTTCGCTAAGACAGTTCTTGTGGAATTGGAAAAGTGATATTTGGAAGCCCATAGAGGGCTATGGTGAAAAAGGAAATATCCTCAGATGAAATCTGGAAAGAAGCTTTCTGAGAAACTGCTTGGTGTTCTGTTAATTCACCTCACAGAGTTACATCTGTATTTCGTGGATCTCTTTGCTAGCCTTATTTCTGTGGAATCTGAGAACAGATATTTCGGATCCCTTTGAAGACTATAGGGCCAAAGGAAATATCCTCTGATAAGAAAGAGAAAGAAGCTTTCTGAGGAACTTCTTTGTGTTCTGTGAAATCATCTCACAGAGTTACAGCTTTCCCCTCAAGAAGCCGTTCGCTAAGACAGTTTTTGTGGAATTGGAAAAGTGATATTTGGAAGCCCATAGAGGGCTATGGTGAAAAGGGAAATATCTTCAGATGAAATCTGGAATGAAGCTTTCTGAGAAACTGCTCAGTGTTCTGTTTATTCATCTCACAGTGTTACATCTGTATTTCGTGGATCTCTTTGCTAGCCTTATTTCTGTGGAATCTGAGAACAGATATTTCGGATCCCTTTGAAGACTATAGGGCCAAAGGAAATATCCTTCGATAACAAAGAGAAAGAAGCTTTCTGAGAAACTTCTTTGTGTTCTGTGAAATCATCTCACAGAATTACAGCTTCCCCCTCAAGAAGCCTTTCGCTAAGACACTTCTTGTGGAATTGGCAAAGTGATATTTGGAAGCCCATAGAGGGCTATGGTGAAAAAGGAAATATCCTCAGATGAAATCTGGAAAGAAGCTTTCTGAGAAACTGCTTGGTGTTCTGTTAATTCATCTCTCAGAGTTACATCTGTATTTCGTGGATCTCTTTGCTAGCCTTATTTCTGTGGAATCTGAGAACAGATATTTCAGATCCCTTTGAAGACTCTAGGGCCAAAGGAAATATCCTCCGATAACAAAGAGAAAGAAGCTTTCTGAGAAACTTCTTTGTGTTCTGTGAAATCATCTCACAGAGTTACAGCTTTCCCGTCAAGAAGCCTTTCGCTAAGACACTTCTTGTGGAATTGACAAAGTGATATTTGGAAGCCCATAGTGGGCTATGGTGAAAAAGGAAATATCCTCAGATGAAATCTGGAAAGAAGCTTTCTGAGAAACTGCTTGGTGTTCTGTTAATTCATCTCACAGAGTTACATCTGTATTTCGTGGATCTCTTTGCTAGTCTTATTTCTGTGGAATCGGAGAACAGATATTTCGGATCCCTTTGAAGACTATAGGGCCAAAGGAAATATCCTCCGAAAACAAAGAGAAAGAAGCTTTCTGAGAAACTTCTTTGTGTTCTGTGAAATCATCCCACAGAGTTACAGCTTTCCCCTCAAGAAGCGTTTCGGTAAGACAGTTCTTGTGTAATTGGAAAAGTGATATTTGGAAGCCCATAGAGGGCTATGGTGAAAAAGGAAATATCCTCAGATGAAATCTGGAAAGAAAGTTCTGAGAAACTGCTCAGTGTTCTTTTAATTCATCTCACAGAGTTACATCTGTATTTCGTGGATCTCTTTGCTAGCCTTATTTCTGTGGAATCTGAGAACAGATATTTCAGATCCCTTTGTAGAATATAGGGCCAAAGGAAATATCCTACGATAACAAAGAGAAAGAAGCTTTCTGAGAAACTTCTTTGTGTTCGGTAAAATCATCTCACAGAGTTACAGCTTTCCCCTCAAGAAGCCTTTCGCTAAGACACTTATTGTGGAATTGGCAAAGTGATATTTGGAAGCCGATAGTGTTCTATGGTGAAAAAGGAAATATGATCAGATGAAATCTGGAAAGAAGCTTTCTGAGAAACTGCTTGGTGTTCAGTTAATTCATCTCACAGAGTTTCATCTGTATTTCGTGGATCTCTTCGCTAGCCTTATTTCTGTGGAATCTGAGAACAGATATTTTGGATCCATTTGAAGACTATAGGGCCAAAGGAAATATCCTCCGATAACAAAGAGAAAGAAGCTTTCTGAGAAACTTCTTTGTGTTCTGTGAAATCATCTCACAGAGTTACAGCTTTCCCCTCAAGAAGCCTTTCGCTAAGACATTTCTTGTGGAATTGGAAAAGTGATATTTGGAAGCCCATAGAGGGCTATGGTGAAAAAGGAAATATCCTCAGATGAAATCTGGAAAGAAGCTTTCTGAGAAACTGCTTGGTGTTCTGTTAATTCACCTCACAGAGTTACATCTGTGTTTCGTGGATCTCTTTGCTAGCCTTATTTCTGTGGAATCTGAGAACAGATATTTCGGATCGCTTTGAAGACTATAGGGCCAAAGGAAATATCCTCTGATAAGAAAGAGAAAGAAGCTTTCTGAGAAACTTCTTTGTGTTCTGTGAAATCATCTCACAGAGTTACAGCTTTCCCCTCAAGAAGCCGTTCGCTAAGACAATTCTTGTGGAATTGGAAAAGTGATATTTGGAAGCCCATAGAGGGCTATGGTGAAAACGGAAATATCCTCAGATGAAATCTGGAAAGAAGCTTTCTGAGAATCTGCTCAGTTTTCTGTTTATTCATCTCACAGAGTTACATCTGTATTTCGTGGATCTCTTTCCTAGCCTTGTTTCTGTGGAATCTGAGAACAGATATTTCGGATCCCTTTGAAGACTATAGGGCCAAAGGAAATATCCTTCGATAACAAAGAGAAAGAAGCTTTCTGAGAAACTTCTTTTGTTCTGTGAAATCATCTCAAAGAATTACAGCTTTCCCCTCAAGAAGCCTTTCGCTAAGACACTTGTTGTGGAATTGGCAAAGTGATATTTGGAAGCCCATAGAGGGCTATGGTGAAAAAGGAAATATCCTCAGGTGAAATCTGGAAAGAAGCCCTCTGAGAAACTGCTTGGTGTTCTGTTAATTCATCTCTCAGAGTTACATCTGTATTTCGTGGATCTCTTTGCTAGCCTTATTATGTAGAATCTGAGAACAGATATTTCGGATCCCTATGTAGACTATAGGGCCAAAGGAAATATCCTCCGATAACAAAGAGTAGGAAGCTTTCTGAGAAACTTCTTTGTGTTCTGTGAAATCATCTCGCAGAGTTAGAGATTTCCCCTCAAGAAGCCGTTCGCTAAGACAGTTCTTGTGGAATTGGCAAAGTGATATTTGGAAGCCCATAGAGGGCTACGGTGAAAAAGGAAATATCCTCAGATGAAATCTGGAAAGAAGCTTTCTGAGAAACTGCTCAGTGTTCTGTTAATTCATCTCACAGAGTTATATCTGTATTTCGTGGATCTCTTTGCTAGACTTATTTCTGTGGAAACTGAGAACAGATATTTCGGATCCCTTTGAAGACTATAGGGCCAAAGGAAATATCCTCCGATAACAAAGAGAAAGAAGCTTTCTGAGAAACTTCTTTGTGTTCTGTGAAATCATCTCACAGAGTTACAGCTTTCCCCTCAAGAAGCCTTTCGCTAAGACAGTTCTTGTGGAATTGGAAAAGTGATATTTGGAAGCCCATAGAGGGCTATGGTGAAAAAGGAAATATCCTCAGATGAAATCTGGAAAGAAGCTTTCTGAGAAACTGCTTGGTGTTCTGTTAATTCACCTCACAGAGTTACATCTGTATTTCGTGGATCTCTTTGCTAGCCTTATTTCTGTGGAATCTGAGAACAGATATTTCGGATCCCTTTGAAGACTATAGGGCCAAAGGAAATATCCTCTGATAAGAAAGAGAAAGAAGCTTTCTGAGGAACTTCTTTGTGTTCTGTGAAATCATCTCACAGAGTTACAGCTTTCCCCTCAAGAAGCCGTTCGCTAAGACAGTTCTTGTGGAATTGGAAAAGTGATATTTGGAAGCCCATAGAGGGCTATGCTGAAAAGGGAAATATCTTCAGATGAAATCTGGAAAGAAGCTTTCTGAGAAACTGCTCAGTGTTCTGTTTATTCATCTCACAGTGTTACATCTGTGTTTCGTGGATCTCTTTGCTAGCCTTATTTCTGTGGAATCTGAGAACAGATATTTCGGATCCCTTTGAAGACTGCAGGGCCAAAGGAAATATCCTCCGATAACAAAGAGAAAGAAGCTTTCTGAGAAACTTCTTTGTGTTCTGTGAAATCATCTCACAGAGTTACAGCTTTCCCCTCAAGAAGCCTTTCGCTAAGACACTTCTTGTGGAATTGACAAAGTGATATTTGGAAGCCCATAGTGGGCTATGGTGAAAAAGGAAATATCCTCAGATGAAATCTGGAAAGAAGCTTTCTGAGAAACTGCTTGGTGTTCTGTTAATTCATCTCACAGAGTTACATCTGTATTTCGTGGATCTCTTAGCTAGCCTTATTTCTGTGGAATCTGAGAACAGATATGTCGGATCCCTTTGAAGACTATAGGACCAAAGGAAATATCCTCCGATAACAAAGAGAAAGAAGCTTTCTGAGAAACTTCTTTGTGTTCTGTGAAATCATCTCACAGAGTTACAGCTTTGCCCTAAAGAAGCCTTTCGCTAAGACAGTTCATGTGGAATTGCCAAAGTGATATTTGGAAGCCCATAGAGGGCTATGGTGAAAAAGGAAATATCCTCAGATGAAATCTGGAAAGAAGCTTTCTGAAAAACTGCTTGGTGTTCTGTTAATTCATCTCACAGAGTTACATCTGTATTTCGTGGATCTCTTTGCTAGCCTTATTTCTGTGGAATCTGAGAACAGATATTTCGGATCCCTTTGAAGAATATAGGGCCAAAGGAAATATCCTCCGAAAACAAAGAGAAAGAAGCTTTCTGAGAAACTTCTTTGTGTTCTGTGAAATCATCCCACAGAGTTACAGCTTTCCCCTCAAGAAGCGTTTCGCTAAGACAGTTCTTGTGGAATTGGCAAAGTGATATTTGGAAGCCCATAGAGGGCTATGGTGAAAAAGGAAATATCCTCAGATGAAATCTGGAAAGAATCTTCTGAGAAACTGCTCAGTGTTCTTTTAATTCATCTTACAGAGTTACATCTGTATTTCGTGGATCTCTTTGCTAGCCTTATTTCTGTGGAATCTGAGAACAGATATTTCGGATCCCTTTGAAGACTATAGGGCCAAAGGAAATATCCTACGATAACAAAGAGAAAG
The DNA here is from genome assembly GCF_037993035.2 of Macaca fascicularis. Classification (NCBI taxonomy): domain Eukaryota; kingdom Metazoa; phylum Chordata; class Mammalia; order Primates; family Cercopithecidae; genus Macaca; species Macaca fascicularis. The sequence continues at coordinate 42,934,621 of NC_088384.1, read as the reverse complement.
AAGCTTTCTGAGAAACTTCTTTGTGTTCTGTGAAATCATCTCACAGAGTTACAGCTTTCCCCTCAAGAGTCCTTTCGCTAAGACAGTTCTTGTGGAATTGGAAAAGTGATATTTGGAAGCCCATAGAGGGCTATGGTGAAAAAGGAAATATCCTCAGATGAAATCTGGAAAGAAGCTTTCTGAGAAACTGCTTGGTGTTCTGTTAATTCACCTCACAGAGTTACATCTGTGTTTCGTGGATCTCTTTGCTAGCCTTATTTCTGTGGAATCTGAGAACAGATATTTCGGATCGCTTTGAAGACTATAGGGCCAAAGGAAATATCCTCTGATAAGAAAGAGAAAGAAGCTTTCTGAGAAACTTCTTTGTGTTCTGTGAAATCATCTCACAGAGTTACAGCTTTCCCCTCAAGAAGCCGTTCGCTAAGACAATTCTTGTGGAATTGGAAAAGTGATATTTGGAAGCCCGTAGAGGGCTATGGTGAAAACGGAAATATCCTCAGATGAAATCTGGAAAGAAGCTTTCTGAGAAACTGCTCAGTGTTCTGTTTATTCATCTCACAGAGTTACATCTGTATTTCGTGGATCTCTTTGCTAGCCTTATTTCTGTGGAATCTGAGAACAGATATTTCGGATCCCTTTGAAGACTATAGGGCCAAAGGAAATATCCTTCGATAACAAAGAGAAAGAAGCTTTCTGAGAAACTTCTTTTGTTCTGTGAAATCATCTCACAGAATTAGAGCTTTCCCCTCAAGAAGCCTTTCGCAAAGACACTTCTTGTGGAATTGGCAAAGTGATATTTGGAAGCCCATAGAGGGCTATGGTGAAAAAGGAAATATCCTCAGATGAAATCTAGAAAGAAGCTTTCTGAGAAACTGCTTGGTGTTCTGTTAATTCATCTCTCAGAGTTACATCTGTATTTCGTGGATCTCTTTGCTATCCTTATTATGTAGAATCTGAGAACAGATATTTCGGATCCCTTTGAAGACTATAGGGCCAAAGGAAATATCCTCCGATAACAAAGGGTAGGAAGCTTTCTGAGAAACTTCTTTGTGTTCTGTGAAATCATCTCACAGAGTTAGAGATTTCCCCTCAAGAAGCCGTTCGCTAAGACAGTTCTTGTGGAATTGGCAAAGTGATATTTGGAAGCCCATAGAGGGCTTCGGTGGAAAAGGAAATATCCTCAGATGAAATCTGGAAAGAAGCTTTCTGAGAAACTGCTCAGTGTTCTGTTAATTCATCTCACAGAGTTATATCTGTATTTCGTGGATCTCTTTGCTAGACTTATTTCTGTGGAAACTGAGAACAGATATTTCGGATCCCTTTGAAGACTATAGGGCCAAAGGAAATATCCTAAGATAACAAAGAGAAAGATGTTTTCTGAGAAACTTCTTTGTGTTCTGTGAAATCATCTCACAGTTACAGCTTTCCCCTCAAGAAGGCTTTCGCTAAGATAGTTCTTGTGTAATTGGAAAAGTGATATTTGGAAGCCCATAGAGGGCTATGGTGAAAAAGGAAATATCCTCAGATGAAATCTGGAAAGAAGCTTTCTGAGAAACTGCTTAGTGTTCTGTTAATTCATCTCACAGAGTTACATCTGTATTTCATGGATCTTTTTGCTAGCCTTATTTCTGTGAAATCTGAGAACAGAAATTTCGGATCCCTTTGAAGACTATAGGGCCAAGGGAAATATCCTCCAATACAAAGAGATAGAAGCTTTCTGAGAAATTTCTTTGTGTTCTTTTAAATCATCTCACAGAGTTACAGCTTTCCCCTCAAGAAGCCGTTCGCTAAGACACTTCTTGTGGAATTGACAAAGTGATATTTGGAAGCCCATAGAGGGCTATGGTGAAAAAGGAAATATCCTCAGATGGCATTTGGAAAGAAGCTTTCTGAGAAACTGTTTAGTGTTCTGTTAATTCATCTCAGAGAGTTATATCTGTATTTCGTGGGTCTCTTTACTAGCCTTATTTCTGTGGAATCTGAGAACAGAAATTTCGGATCCCTTTGAAGACTATAGGGCCAAAGGAAATATCCTCCGATAACAAAGAGAAAGAAGCTTTCTGAGAAACTTCTTTGTGTTCTGTGAAATCATCTCACAGAGTTACAGCTTTCCCTTAAAGAAGCCTTTCGCTAAGACAGTTCTTGTGGAATTGGAAAAGTGATATTTGGAAGCCCATAGAGGGCTATGGTGAACAAGGAAATATCCTCAGATGAAATCTGGAAAGAAGCTTTCTGAGAAACTGCTTGGTGTTCTGTTAATTCATCTCACAGAATTACATCTGTATTTCGTGGATCTCTTTGCTAGCCTTATTTCTGTGGAAACTGAGAACAGATATTTCGGATCCCTTTGAAGACTATAGGGCCAAAGGAAATATCCTCCGAAAACAAAGAGAAAGAAGCTTTCTGAGAAACTTCTTTGTGTTCTGTGAAATCATCCCACAGAGTTACAGCTTTCCCCTCAAGAAGCGTTTCGCTAAGACAGTTCTTGTGGAATTGGCAAAGTGATATTTGGAAGCCCATAGAGGGCTACGGTGAAAAAGGAAATATCCTCAGATAAAATCTGGAAAGAATCTTCTGAGAAACTGCTCAGTGTTCTTTTAATTCATCTCACAGAGTTACATCTGTATTTCGTGGATCTCTTTGCTAGCCTTATTTCTGTGGAATCTGAGAACAGATATTTCGGATCCCTTTGTAGACTATAGGGCCAAAGGAAATATCCTCCGATAACAAAGAGAAAGAAGCTTTCTGAGAAACTTCTTTGTGTTCTGTGAAATCATCTCACAGAGTTACAGCTTTCCCCTCAAGAAGCCTTTCGCTAAGACACTTCTTGTGGAATTGGCAAAGTGATATTTGGAAGCCCATATTGTTCTATGGTGAAAAAGGAAATATGATCAGATGAAATCTGGAAAGAAGCTTTCTGAGAAACTGCTTGGTGTTCTGTTAATTCACCTCACAGAGTTACATCTGTGTTTCGTGGATCTCTTTGCTAGCCTTATTTCTGTGGAATCTGAGAACAGATATTTCGGATCGCTTTGAAGACTATAGGGCCAAAGGAAATATGCTCTGATAAGAAAGAGAAAGATGCTTTCTGAGAAACTTCTTTGTGTTCTGTGAAATCATCTCACAGAGTTACAGCTTTCCCCTCAAGAAGCCGTTCGCTAAGACAATTCTTGTGGAATTGGAAAAGTGATATTTGGAAGCCCATAGAGGGCTATGGTGAAAACGGAAATATCCTCAGATGAAATCTGGAAAGAAGCTTTCTGAGAACTGCTCAGTGTTCTGTTTATTCATCTCACAGAGTTACATCTGTATTTCATGGATCTCTTTGCTAGCCTTATTTCTGTGGAATCTGAGAACAGATATTTCGGATCCCTTTGAAGACTATAGGGCCAAAGGAAATATCCTTCGATAACAAAGAGAAAGAAGCTTTCTGAGAAACTTCTTTTGTTCTGTGAAATCATCTCACAGAATTACAGCTTTCCCCTCAAAAAGCCTTTCGCTAAGACACATCTTGTGGAATTGGCAAAGTGATATTTGGAAGCTCATAGAGGGCTTCGGTGAAAAAGGAAATATCCTCAGATGAAATCTGGAAAGAAGCTTTCTGAGAAACTGCTCAGTGTTCTGTTAATTCATCTCACAGAATTATATCTGTATTTCGTGGATCTCTTTGCTAGACTTATTTCTGTGGAAACTGAGAACAGATATTTCGGATCCCTTTGAAGACTATAGGGCCAAAGGAAATATCCTACGATAACAAAGAGAAAGATGTTTTCTGAGAAACTTCTTTGTGTTCTGTGAAATCATCTCACAGTTACAGCTTTCCCCTCAAGAAGGCTATCGCTAAGACAGTTCTTGTGTAATTGGAAAAGTGATATTTGGAAGCCCATATAGGGCTATGGTGAAAAAGGAAATATCCTCAGATGAAATCTGGAAAGAAGCTTTCTGAGAAACTGATTAGTGTTCTGTTAATTCATCTCACAGAGTTACATCTGTATTTCATGGATCTTTTTGCTAGCCTTATTTCTGTGAAATCTGAGAACAGAAATTTCGGATCCCTTTGAAGACTATAGGGCCAAAGGAAATATCCTCCAATACAAAGAGAAAGAAGCTTTCTGAGAAATTTCTTTGTGTTCTTTTAAATCATCTCACAGAGTTACAGCTTTCCCCTCAAGAAGCCGTTCGCTAAGACACTTCTTGTGGAATTGACAAAGTGATATTTGGAAGCCCCTAGAGGGCTAAGGTGAAAAAGGAAATATCCTCAGATGGCATCTGGAAAGAAGATTTCTGAGAAACTGTTTAGTGTTCTGTTAATTCATCTCAGAGAGATATATCTGTATTTCGTGGATCTCTTTACTAGCCTTATTTCTGTGGAATCTGAGAACAGAAATTTCGGATCCCTTTAAAGACTATAGGGCCAAAGGAAATATCCTCCGATAACAAAGAGAAAGAAGCTTTCTGAGAAACTTCTTTGTGTTCTGTGAAATCATCTCACAGAGTTACAGCTTTCCCTTAAAGAAGCCTTTCGCTAAGACAGTTCTTGTGGAATTGGAAAAGTGATATTTGGAAGCCCATAGAGGGCTATGGTGAAAAAGGAAATATCCTCAGATGAAATCTGGAAAGAAGCTTTCTGAGAAACTGCTTGGTGTTCTGTTAATTCATCTCACAGAGTTACATCTGTATTTCGTGGATCTCTTTGCAAGCCTTATTTCTGTGGAATCTGAGAACAGATATTTCGGATCCCTTTGAAGACTATAGGGCCAAAGGAAATATCCTCTGATAACAAAGAGAAAGAAGCTTTCTGAGAAACTTCTTTGTGTTCTCTGAAATCATCTCACAGAGTTACAGCTTTCCCCTCAAGAAGCCTTTTGCTAAGACAGTTCTTGTGTAATTGGAAAAGTGATATTTGGAAGCCCCTAGAGGGCTATTGTGAAAAAGGAAATATCCTCAGATGAAATTTGGAAAGAAGCTTTCTGAGAAACTGCTTAGTGTTCTGTTAATTCATCTCACAGAGTTACATCTGTATTTCATGGATCTTTTTGCTAGCCTTATTTCTGTGGAATCTGAGAACAGAAATTTCGGATCCCTTTGAAGACTATAGGGCCAAAGGAAATATCCTCCAATTACAAAGAGATAGAAGCTTTCTGAGAAATTTCTTTGTGTTCTTTTAAATCATCTCACAGAGTTACAGCTTTCCCCTCAAGAAGACTTTCGCAAAGACACTTCTTGTGGAATTGGCAAAGTGATATTTGGAAACCCCTAGAGGGCTATGGTGAAAAAGGAAATATCCTCAGATGAAATCTGGAAAGAAGCTTTCTGAGAAACTGCTTGTTGTTCTGTTAATTCATCTCACAGAGTTACATCTGTATTTCGTGGATCTCTTTGCTAGCCTTATTTCTGTGGAATCTGAGAACAGATATTTCGGATCCCTTTGAAGACTGTAGGGCCAAAGGAAATATCCTCCGATAACAAAGAGAAAGAAGCTTTCTGAGAAACTTCTTTGTGGTCTGTGAAATCATCTCACAGAGTTACAGCTTTCCCCTCAAGAAGCCTTTCGCTAAGACACTTCTTGTGGAATTGACAAAGTGATATTTGGAAGCCCATAGTGGGCTATGGTGAAAAAGGAAATATCCTCAGATGAAATCTGGAAAGAAGCTTTCTGAGAAACTGCTTGGTGTTCTGTTTATTCATCTCACAGTGTTACATCTGTGTTTCGTGGATCTCTTTGCTAGCCTTATTTCTGTGGAATCTGAGAACAGATATTTCGGATCCCTTTGAAGACTGCAGGGCCAAAGGAAATATCCTCCGATAACAAAGAGAAAGAAGCTTTCTGAGAAACTTCTTTGTGTTCTGTGAAATCATCTCACAGAGTTACAGCTTTCCCCTCAAGAAGCCTTTCGCTAAGACACTTCTTGTGGAATTGACAAAGTGATATTTGGAAGCCCATAGTGGGCTATGGTGAAAAAGGAAATATCCTCAGATGAAATCTGGAAAGAAGCTTTCTGAGAAACTGCTTGGTGTTCTGTTAATTCATCTCACAGAGTTACATCTGTATTTCGTGGATCTCTTAGCTAGCCTTATTTCTGTGGAATCTGAGAACAGATATGTCGGATCCCTTTGAAGACTATAGGACCAAAGGAAATATCCTCCGATAACAAAGAGAAAGAAGCTTTCTGAGAAACTTCTTTGTGTTCTGTGAAATCATCTCACAGAGTTACAGCTTTGCCCTAAAGAAGCCTTTCGCTAAGACAGTTCATGTGGAATTGCCAAAGTGATATTTGGAAGCCCATAGAGGGCTATGGTGAAAAAGGAAATATCCTCAGATGAAATCTGGAAAGAAGCTTTCTGAAAAACTGCTTGGTGTTCTGTTAATTCATCTCACAGAGTTACATCTGTATTTCGTGGATCTCTTTGCTAGCCTTATTTCTGTGGAATCTGAGAACAGATATTTCGGATCCCTTTGAAGAATATAGGGCCAAAGGAAATATCCTCCGAAAACAAAGAGAAAGAAGCTTTCTGAGAAACTTCTTTGTGTTCTGTGAAATCATCCCACAGAGTTACAGCTTTCCCCTCAAGAAGCGTTTCGCTAAGACAGTTCTTGTGGAATTGGCAAAGTGATATTTGGAAGCCCATAGAGGGCTATGGTGAAAAAGGAAATATCCTCAGATGAAATCTGGAAAGAATCTTCTGAGAAACTGCTCAGTGTTCTTTTAATTCATCTTACAGAGTTACATCTGTATTTCGTGGATCTCTTTGCTAGCCTTATTTCTGTGGAATCTGAGAACAGATATTTCGGATCCCTTTGAAGACTATAGGGCCAAAGGAAATATCCTACGATAACAAAGAGAAAGAAGCTTTCTGAGAAACTTCTTTGTGTTCTGTGAAATCATCTCACAGAGTTACAGCTTTCCCCTCAAGAGTCCTTTCGCTAAGACAGTTCTTGTGGAATTGGAAAAGTGATATTTGGAAGCCCATAGAGGGCTATGGTGAAAAAGGAAATATCCTCAGATGAAATCTGGAAAGAAGCTTTCTGAGAAACTGCTTGGTGTTCTGTTAATTCACCTCACAGAGTTACATCTGTGTTTCGTGGATCTCTTTGCTAGCCTTATTTCTGTGGAATCTGAGAACAGATATTTCGGATCGCTTTGAAGACTATAGGGCCAAAGGAAATATCCTCTGATAAGAAAGAGAAAGAAGCTTTCTGAGAAACTTCTTTGTGTTCTGTGAAATCATCTCACAGAGTTACAGCTTTCCCCTCAAGAAGCCGTTCGCTAAGACAATTCTTGTGGAATTGGAAAAGTGATATTTGGAAGCCCGTAGAGGGCTATGGTGAAAACGGAAATATCCTCAGATGAAATCTGGAAAGAAGCTTTCTGAGAAACTGCTCAGTGTTCTGTTTATTCATCTCACAGAGTTACATCTGTATTTCGTGGATCTCTTTGCTAGCCTTATTTCTGTGGAATCTGAGAACAGATATTTCGGATCCCTTTGAAGACTATAGGGCCAAAGGAAATATCCTTCGATAACAAAGAGAAAGAAGCTTTCTGAGAAACTTCTTTTGTTCTGTGAAATCATCTCACAGAATTAGAGCTTTCCCCTCAAGAAGCCTTTCGCAAAGACACTTCTTGTGGAATTGGCAAAGTGATATTTGGAAGCCCATAGAGGGCTATGGTGAAAAAGGAAATATCCTCAGATGAAATCTAGAAAGAAGCTTTCTGAGAAACTGCTTGGTGTTCTGTTAATTCATCTCTCAGAGTTACATCTGTATTTCGTGGATCTCTTTGCTATCCTTATTATGTAGAATCTGAGAACAGATATTTCGGATCCCTTTGAAGACTATAGGGCCAAAGGAAATATCCTCCGATAACAAAGGGTAGGAAGCTTTCTGAGAAACTTCTTTGTGTTCTGTGAAATCATCTCACAGAGTTAGAGATTTCCCCTCAAGAAGCCGTTCGCTAAGACAGTTCTTGTGGAATTGGCAAAGTGATATTTGGAAGCCCATAGAGGGCTTCGGTGGAAAAGGAAATATCCTCAGATGAAATCTGGAAAGAAGCTTTCTGAGAAACTGCTCAGTGTTCTGTTAATTCATCTCACAGAGTTATATCTGTATTTCGTGGATCTCTTTGCTAGACTTATTTCTGTGGAAACTGAGAACAGATATTTCGGATCCCTTTGAAGACTATAGGGCCAAAGGAAATATCCTAAGATAACAAAGAGAAAGATGTTTTCTGAGAAACTTCTTTGTGTTCTGTGAAATCATCTCACAGTTACAGCTTTCCCCTCAAGAAGGCTTTCGCTAAGATAGTTCTTGTGTAATTGGAAAAGTGATATTTGGAAGCCCATAGAGGGCTATGGTGAAAAAGGAAATATCCTCAGATGAAATCTGGAAAGAAGCTTTCTGAGAAACTGCTTAGTGTTCTGTTAATTCATCTCACAGAGTTACATCTGTATTTCATGGATCTTTTTGCTAGCCTTATTTCTGTGAAATCTGAGAACAGAAATTTCGGATCCCTTTGAAGACTATAGGGCCAAGGGAAATATCCTCCAATACAAAGAGATAGAAGCTTTCTGAGAAATTTCTTTGTGTTCTTTTAAATCATCTCACAGAGTTACAGCTTTCCCCTCAAGAAGCCGTTCGCTAAGACACTTCTTGTGGAATTGACAAAGTGATATTTGGAAGCCCATAGAGGGCTATGGTGAAAAAGGAAATATCCTCAGATGGCATTTGGAAAGAAGCTTTCTGAGAAACTGTTTAGTGTTCTGTTAATTCATCTCAGAGAGTTATATCTGTATTTCGTGGGTCTCTTTACTAGCCTTATTTCTGTGGAATCTGAGAACAGAAATTTCGGATCCCTTTGAAGACTATAGGGCCAAAGGAAATATCCTCCGATAACAAAGAGAAAGAAGCTTTCTGAGAAACTTCTTTGTGTTCTGTGAAATCATCTCACAGAGTTACAGCTTTCCCTTAAAGAAGCCTTTCGCTAAGACAGTTCTTGTGGAATTGGAAAAGTGATATTTGGAAGCCCATAGAGGGCTATGGTGAACAAGGAAATATCCTCAGATGAAATCTGGAAAGAAGCTTTCTGAGAAACTGCTTGGTGTTCTGTTAATTCATCTCACAGAATTACATCTGTATTTCGTGGATCTCTTTGCTAGCCTTATTTCTGTGGAAACTGAGAACAGATATTTCGGATCCCTTTGAAGACTATAGGGCCAAAGGAAATATCCTCCGAAAACAAAGAGAAAGAAGCTTTCTGAGAAACTTCTTTGTGTTCTGTGAAATCATCCCACAGAGTTACAGCTTTCCCCTCAAGAAGCGTTTCGCTAAGACAGTTCTTGTGGAATTGGCAAAGTGATATTTGGAAGCCCATAGAGGGCTACGGTGAAAAAGGAAATATCCTCAGATAAAATCTGGAAAGAATCTTCTGAGAAACTGCTCAGTGTTCTTTTAATTCATCTCACAGAGTTACATCTGTATTTCGTGGATCTCTTTGCTAGCCTTATTTCTGTGGAATCTGAGAACAGATATTTCGGATCCCTTTGTAGACTATAGGGCCAAAGGAAATATCCTCCGATAACAAAGAGAAAGAAGCTTTCTGAGAAACTTCTTTGTGTTCTGTGAAATCATCTCACAGAGTTACAGCTTTCCCCTCAAGAAGCCTTTCGCTAAGACACTTCTTGTGGAATTGGCAAAGTGATATTTGGAAGCCCATATTGTTCTATGGTGAAAAAGGAAATATGATCAGATGAAATCTGGAAAGAAGCTTTCTGAGAAACTGCTTGGTGTTCTGTTAATTCACCTCACAGAGTTACATCTGTGTTTCGTGGATCTCTTTGCTAGCCTTATTTCTGTGGAATCTGAGAACAGATATTTCGGATCGCTTTGAAGACTATAGGGCCAAAGGAAATATGCTCTGATAAGAAAGAGAAAGAAGCTTTCTGAGAAACTTCTTTGTGTTCTGTGAAATCATCTCACAGAGTTACAGCTTTCCCCTCAAGAAGCCGTTCGCTAAGACAATTCTTGTGGAATTGGAAAAGTGATATTTGGAAGCCCATAGAGGGCATGGTGAAAACGGAAATATCCTCAGATGAAATCTGGAAAGAAGCTTTCTGAGAACTGCTCAGTGTTCTGTTTATTCATCTCACAGAGTTACATCTGTATTTCATGGATCTCTTTGCTAGCCTTATTTCTGTGGAATCTGAGAACAGATATTTCGGATCCCTTTGAAGACTATAGGGCCAAAGGAAATATCCTTCGATAACAAAGAGAAAGAAGCTTTCTGAGAAACTTCTTTTGTTCTGTGAAATCATCTCACAGAATTACAGCTTTCCCCTCAAAAAGCCTTTCGCTAAGACACATCTTGTGGAATTGGCAAAGTGATATTTGGAAGCTCATAGAGGGCTTCGGTGAAAAAGGAAATATCCTCAGATGAAATCTGGAAAGAAGCTTTCTGAGAAACTGCTCAGTGTTCTGTTAATTCATCTCACAGAATTATATCTGTATTTCGTGGATCTCTTTGCTAGACTTATTTCTGTGGAAACTGAGAACAGATATTTCGGATCCCTTTGAAGACTATAGGGCCAAAGGAAATATCCTACGATAACAAAGAGAAAGATGTTTTCTGAGAAACTTCTTTGTGTTCTGTGAAATCATCTCACAGTTACAGCTTTCCCCTCAAGAAGGCTATCGCTAAGACAGTTCTTGTGTAATTGGAAAAGTGATATTTGGAAGCCCATATAGGGCTATGGTGAAAAAGGAAATATCCTCAGATGAAATCTGGAAAGAAGCTTTCTGAGAAACTGATTAGTGTTCTGTTAATTCATCTCACAGAGTTACATCTGTATTTCATGGATCTTTTTGCTAGCCTTATTTCTGTGAAATCTGAGAACAGAAATTTCGGATCCCTTTGAAGACTATAGGGCCAAAGGAAATATCCTCCAATACAAAGAGAAAGAAGCTTTCTGAGAAATTTCTTTGTGTTCTTTTAAATCATCTCACAGAGTTACAGCTTTCCCCTCAAGAAGCCGTTCGCTAAGACACTTCTTGTGGAATTGACAAAGTGATATTTGGAAGCCCCTAGAGGGCTAAGGTGAAAAAGGAAATATCCTCAGATGGCATCTGGAAAGAAGATTTCTGAGAAACTGTTTAGTGTTCTGTTAATTCATCTCAGAGAGATATATCTGTATTTCGTGGATCTCTTTACTAGCCTTATTTCTGTGGAATCTGAGAACAGAAATTTCGGATCCCTTTAAAGACTATAGGGCCAAAGGAAATATCCTCCGATAACAAAGAGAAAGAAGCTTTCTGAGAAACTTCTTTGTGTTCTGTGAAATCATCTCACAGAGTTACAGCTTTCCCTTAAAGAAGCCTTTCGCTAAGACAGTTCTTGTGGAATTGGAAAAGTGATATTTGGAAGCCCATAGAGGGCTATGGTGAAAAAGGAAATATCCTCAGATGAAATCTGGAAAGAAGCTTTCTGAGAAACTGCTTGGTGTTCTGTTAATTCATCTCACAGAGTTACATCTGTATTTCGTGGATCTCTTTGCAAGCCTTATTTCTGTGGAATCTGAGAACAGATATTTCGGATCCCTTTGAAGACTATAGGGCCAAAGGAAATATCCTCTGATAACAAAGAGAAAGAAGCTTTCTGAGAAACTTCTTTGTGTCCTCTGAAATCATCTCACAGAGTTACAGCTTTCCCCTCAAGAAGCCTTTCGCTAAGACAGTTCTTGTGTAATTGGAAAAGTGATATTTGGAAGCCCCTAGAGGGCTATTGTGAAAAAGGAAATATCCTCAGATGAAATTTGGAAAGAAGCTTTCTGAGAAACTGCTTAGTGTTCTGTTAATTCATCTCACAGAGTTACATCTGTATTTCATGGATCTTTTTGCTAGCCTTATTTCTGTGGAATCTGAGAACAGAAATTTCGGATCCCTTTGAAGACTATAGGGCCAAAGGAAATATCCTCCAATTACAAAGAGATAGAAGCTTTCTGAGAAATTTCTTTGTGTTCTTTTAAATCATCTCACAGAGTTACAGCTTTCCCCTCAAGAAGACTTTCGCAAAGACACTTCTTGTGGAATTGGCAAAGTGATATTTGGAAACCCCTAGAGGGCTATGGTGAAAAAGGAAATATCCTCAGATGAAATCTGGAAAGAAGCTTTCTGAGAAACTGCTTGTTGTTCTGTTAATTCATCTCACAGAGTTACATCTGTATTTCGTGGATCTCTTTGCTAGCCTTATTTCTGTGGAATCTGAGAACAGATATTTCGGATCCCTTTGAAGACTGTAGGGCCAAAGGAAATATCCTCCGATAACAAAGAGAAAGAAGCTTTCTGAGAAACTTCTTTGTGGTCTGTGAAATCATCTCACAGAGTTACAGCTTTCCCCTCAAGAAGCCTTTCGCTAAGACACTTCTTGTGGAATTGACAAAGTGATATTTGGAAGCCCATAGTGGGCTATGGTGAAAAAGGAAATATCCTCAGATGAAATCTGGAAAGAAGCTTTCTGAGAAACTGCTTGGTGTTCTGTTAATTCATCTCACAGAGTTACATCTGTATTTCGTGGATCTCTTTGCTAGCCTTATTTCTGTGGAATCTGAGAACAGATATTTCGAATCCCTTTGAAGACTATAGGGCCAAAGGAAATATCCTCCGAAAACAAAGAGAAAGAAGCTTTCTGAGAAACTTCTTTGTGTTTTGTGAAATGATCCCACAGAGTTACAGCTTTCCCCTCAAGAAGCGTTTCGCTAAGGCAGTTCTTGTGTAATTGGAAAAGTGATATTTGGAAGTCCATAGAGGGCTATGGTGAAAAAGGAAATATCCTCAGATGAAATCTGGAAAGAATCTTCTGAGAAACTGCTCAGTGTTCTTTTAATTCATCTCACAGAGTTACATCTGTATTTCGTGGATCTCTTTGCTAGCCTTATTTCTGTGGAATCTGAGAACAGATATTTCGGATCCCTTTGAAGACTATAGGGCCAAAGGAAATATCCTCTAATAAGAAAGAGAAAGAAGCTTTCTGAGGAACTTCTTTGTTTTCTGTGAAATCATCTCACAGAGTTACAGCTTTCCCCTCAAGAAGCCGTTCGCTAAGACAGTTCTTGTGGAATTGGAAAAGTGATATTTGGAAGCCCATAGAAGGCTATGGTGAAAAGGGAAATATCTTCAGATGAAATCTGGAAAGAAGCTTTCTGAGAAACTGCTCAGTGTTCTGTTTTTTCATCTCACAGTGTTACATCTGTATTTCGTGGATCTCTTTGCTAGCCTTATTTTTGTGGAATCTGAGAACAGATATTTCGGATCCCTTTGAAGACTATAGGGCCAAAGGAAATATCCTTCGATAACAAAGAGAAAGAAGCTTTCTGAGAAACTTCTTTGTGTTCTGTGAAATCATCTCACAGAATTACAGCTTTCCCCTCAAGAAGCCTTTCGCTAAGACACTTCTTGTGGAATTGGCAAAGTGATATTTGGAAGCCCATTGAGGGCTATGGTGAAAAAGGAAATATCCTCAGATGAAATCTGGAAAGAAGCTTTCTGAGAAACTGCTTGGTGTTCTGTTAATTCATCTCTCAGAGTTACATCTGTATTTCGTGGATCTCTTAGCTAGCCTTATTTCTGTGGAATCTGAGAACAGATATGTCGGATCCCTTTGAAGACTGTAGGACCAAAGGAAATATCCTCCGATAACAAAGAGAAAGAAGCTTTCTGAGAAACTTCTTTTTGTTCTGTGAAATCATCTCACAGAGTTACAGCTTTCCCCTCAAGAAGCCTTTCGCTAAGACAGTTCTTGTGGAATTGGAAAAGTGATATTTGGAAGCCCATAGAGGGCTATGGTGAAAAAGTAAATATCCTCAAATGAAATCTGGAAAGAAGCTTTCTGAGAAACTGCTTTGTGTTCTGTTAATTCACCTCACAGAGTTACATCTGTGTTTCGTGGATCTCTTTGCTAGCCTTATTTCTGTGGAATCTGAGAACAGATATTTCGGATCGCTTTGAAGACTATAGGGCCAAAGGAAATATCCTCTGATAAGAAAGAGAAAGAAGCTTTCTGAGAAACTTCTTTGTGTTCTATGAAATCATCTCACAGAGTTACAGCTTTCCCCTCAAGAAGCCGTTCGCTAAGACAATTCTTGTGGAATTGGAAAAGTGATATTTGGAAGCCCCTAGAGGGCTATGGTGAAAACGGAAATATCCTCAGATGAAGTCTGGAAAGAAGCTTTCTGAGAAACTGCTCAGTGTTCTGTTTATTCATCTCACAGAGTTACATCTGTATTTCGTGGATCTCTTTGCTAGCCTTATTTCTGTGGAATCTGAGAACAGAAATTTCGGATCCCTTTGAAGACTATAGGGCCAAAGGAAATATCCTCCGATAACAAAGAGAAAGAAGCTTTCTGAGAATCTTCTTTGTGTTCTGTGAAATCATCTCACAGAGTTACAGCTTTCCCTTAAAGAAGCCTTTCGCTAAGACAGTTCTTGTGGAATTGGAAAAGTGATATTTGGAAGCCCATAGAGGGCTATGGTGAAAAAGGAAATATCCTTAGATGAAATCTGGAAAGAAGCTTTCTGAGAAACTGCTTGGTGTTCTGTTAATTCATCTCACAGAGTTACATCTGTATTTCGTGGATCTCTTTGCTAGCCTTATTTCTGTGGAATCTGAGAACAGATATTTCGGATCCCTTTGAAGATTATAGGGCCAAAGGAAATATTCTCTGATAACAAAGATAAAGAAGCTATCTGAGAAACTTCTTTGTGTTCTCTGAAATCATCTCACAGAATTACAGCTTTCCCCTCAAGAAGCCTTTCGCTAAGACAGTTCTTGTGTAATTGGAAAAGTGATATTTGGAAGCCCATAGAGGGCTATTGTGAAAAAGGAAATATCCTCAGATGAAATTTGGAAAGAAGCTTTCTGAGAAACTGCTTAGTGTTCTGTTAATTCATCTCACAGAGTTACATCTGTATATCATGGATCTTTTTGCTAGCCTTATTTCTGTGGAATCTGAGAACAGAAATTTCGGATCCCTTTGAAGACTATAGGGCCAAAGGTAATATTCTCCAATTACAAAGAGATAGAAGCTTTCTGAGAACTTTCTTTGTGTTCTTTTAAATCATCTCACAGAGTTACAGCTTTCCCCTCAAGAAGACTTTCGCTAAGACACTTCTTGTGGAATTGGCAAGGTGATATTTGGAAACCCCTAGAGGGCAATGGTGAAAAAGGAAATATCCTCAGATGAAATCTGGAAAGAAGCTTTCTGAGAAACTGCTTGGTGTTCTGTTAATTCATCCCTCAGAGTTACATCTGTATTTCGTGGATTTCTTTGCTAGCCTTATTTCTGTGGAATCTGAGAATAGATATTTCGGATCCCTTTGAAGACTATAGGGCCAAAGGAAATTTCCTCCGATAACAAAGAGAAAGAAGCTTTCTGAGAAACTTCTTTGTGTTCTGTGAAATCATCTCACAGAGTTACAGCTTTCCCCTCAAGAAGCCGTTCACTAAGACAGTTCTTGTGGAATTGGCAAAGTGATATTTGGAAGCCCATAGAGGGCTAAGGTGAAAAGGGAAATATCCTCAGATGAAATCTGGAAAGAAGCTTTCTGAGAAACTGCTCAGTGTTCTATTTATTCATCTCACAGAGTTACATCTGTATTTCGTGGATCTCTTTGCTAGCCTTATTTCTGTGGAATCTGAGAACAGATATTTGGATCCCTTTGAAGACTATAGGGCCAAAGGAAATATCCTCCGATAACAAAGAGAAAGAAGCTTTCTGAGAAATTTCGTTGCGTTCTGTGAAATCATCTCACAGAATTACAGCTTTCCCCTCAAGAAGCCTTTCGGTAAGACACTTCTTGTGGAATTGGCAAAGTGATATTTGGAAGCCCATAGAGGGCTACGGTGAAAAAGGAAATATCCTCAGATGAAATCTGGAAAGAAGCTTTCTGAGAAACTGCTTGGTGTTCTGTTAATTCATCTCACAGTGTTACATCTGTATTTCGTGGATCTCTTTGCTAGCCTTATTATGTAGAATCTGAGAACAGACAATTCGGATCCCTTTGAAGACTATAGGGCCAAAGGAAATATCCTCCGATAACAAAGAGTAAGAAGCTTTCTGAGAAACTTCTTTGTGTTCTGAAATCATCTCACAGAGTTACAGATATCCCCTCAAGAAGCCGTTCGCTAAGACAGTTCTTGTGGAATTGGCAAAGTGATATTTGGAAGCCCATAGAGGGCTATGGTGAAAAAGGAAATATCCTCAGATGAAATCTGGAAAGAAGCCTTCTGAGAAACTGCTTGGTGTTCTGTAAATTCATCTCACAGAGTTACATCTGTGTTTCGTGGATCTCTTTGCTAGCCTTATTTCTGTGGAATCTGAGAACAGATATTTCGGATCGCTTTGAAGACTATAGGGCCAAAGGAAATATCCTCTGATAAGAAAGAGAAAGAAGCTTTCTGAGAAACTTCTTTGTGTTCTGTGAAATCATCTCACAGAGTTACAGCTTTCCCCTCAAGAAGCCGTTCGCTAAGACAATTCTTGTGGAATTGGAAAAGTGATATTTGGAAGCCCATAGAAGGCTATGGTGAAAACGGAAATATCCTCAGATGAAATCTGGAAAGAAGCTTTCTGAGAAACTGCTCAGTGTTCTGTTTATTCATCTCACAGAGTTACATCTGTATTTCGAGATCTCTTTGCTAGCCTTATTTCTGTGGAATCTGAGAACAGATATTTCGGATCCCTTTGAAGAGTATAGGGCCAAAGGAAATATCCTTCGATAACAAAGAGAAAGAAGCTTTCTGAGAAACTTCTTTTGTTCTGTGAAATCATCTCACAGAATTACAGCTTTCCCCTCAAGAAGCCTTTCGCTAAGACACTTCTTGTGGAATTGGCAAAGTGATATTTGAAAGCCCATAGAGGGCTATGGTGAAAAAGGAAATATCCTCAGATGAAATCTGGAAAGAAGCTTTCTGAGAAACTGCTTGGTGTTCTGTTAATTCATCTCTCAGAGTTACATCTGTATTTCGTGGATCTCTTAGCTAGCCTTATTATGTAGAATCTGAGAACAGATATTTCGGATCCCTTTGAAGACTATAGGGCCAAAGGAAATATCCTCCGATAACAAAGAGTAGGAAGCTTTCTGAGAAACTTCTTTGTGTTCTGTGAAATCATCTCACAGAGTTAGAGATTTCCCCTCAAGAAGCCGTTCGCTAAGACAGTTGTTGTGGAATTGGCAAAGTGATATTTGGAAGCCCATAGAGGGCTACGGTGAAAAAGGAAATATCCTCAGATGAAATCTGGAAAGAAACTTCTGAGAAACTGCTCAGTGTTCTGTTAATTCATCTCACAGATTTATATCTGTATTTCGTGGATCTCTTTGCTAGATATATTTCTGTGGAAACTGAGAACAGATATTTCGGATCCCTTTGAGGACTATAGGGCCAAAGGAAATATCCTACGATAACAAAGAGAAAGATGTTTTCTGAGAAACTTGTTTGAGTTCTGTGAAATCATCTCACAGAGTTACAGCTTTCTTCTCAAGAATCCTTTCGCTAAGACAGTTCTTGTGGAATTGGCAAAGTGATATTTGGAAGCCCATAGAGGGCTATGGTGAAAAAGGAAATATCCTCAGATGAAATCTGTAAAGAAGCTTTCTGAGAAACTGCTTAGTGTTCTGTTAATTCATCTCACAGAGTTACATCTGTATTTCATGGATCTCTTTGCTAGCATTATTTCTGTGAAATCTGAGAACAGAAATTTCGGATCCCTTTGAAGACTATAGGGCCAAAGGAAATATCCTCCAATTACAAAGAGAAAGAAGCTTTCTGAGAAATTTCTTTGTGTTCTTTTAAATAATCTCACAGAGTTACAGCTTTCCCCTTAAGAAGCCTTTCGCTAAGACACTTCTTGTGGAATTTGCAAAATGATATTTGGAAGCCCCTAGAGGGCTATGGTGTAAAAGGAAATATCCTCAGATGAAATCTGGAAAGAAGCTTTCTGAGAAACTGCTCGGTGTTCTGTTAATTCATTCCTCAGAGTTCCATCTGTATTTCGTGGATCTCTTTGCTAGCCTTATTTCTGTGGAATCTGAGAACAGATATTTCGCATTTCTTTGAAGACTGTAGGGCCAAAGGAAATATCCTCCGATAACAAAGAGAAAGAAGCTTTCTGAGAACCTTCTTTGTGTTCTGTGAAATCATCTCACAGAGTTACAGCTTTCCCCTCAAGAAGCCTTTCGCTAAGACACTTCTTGTGGAATTGGCAAAGTGATATTTGGGAGCCCATAGTGGGCTATGGTGAAAAAGGAAATATGATCAGATGAAATCTGGAAAGAAGCTTTCTGAGAAACTGCTTGGTGTTCTGTTGATTCATCTCACAGAGTTACATCTGTATTTCGT
Source organism: Macaca fascicularis (assembly GCF_037993035.2). Lineage (NCBI taxonomy): Eukaryota > Metazoa > Chordata > Mammalia > Primates > Cercopithecidae > Macaca > Macaca fascicularis. The sequence continues at coordinate 42,916,238 of NC_088384.1, read as the reverse complement.
GGATCTCTTCGCTAGCCTTATTTCTGTGGAATCTGAGAACAGATATTTCGGATCCCTTTGAAGACTATAGGGCCAAAGGAAATATCCTCCGATAACAAAGAGAAAGAAGCTTTCTGAGAAACTTCTTTGTGTTCTGTGAAATCATCTCACAGAGTTACAGCTTTCCCCTCAAGAAGTCTTTCGCTAAGACAGTTCTTGTGGAATTGGAAAAGTGATATTTTGAAGCCCATAGAGGGTTATGGTGAAAAAGGAAATATCCTCAGATGAAATCTGGAAAGAAGCTTTCTGAGAAACTGCTTGGTGTTCTGTTAATTCACCTCACAGAGTTACATCTGTATTTCGTGGATCTCTTTGCTAGCCTTATTTCTGTGGAATCTGAGAACAGATATTTCGGATCCCTTTGAAGACTATAGGGCCAAAGGAAATATCCTCTGATAAGAAAGAGAAAGAAGCTTTCTGAGGAACATCTTTGTTTTCTGTGAAATCATCTCACAGAGTTACAGCTTTCCCCTCAAGAAGCCTTTCGCTAAGACACTTCTTGTGGAATTGGCAACGTGATATTTGGAAGCCCATAGAGGGCTATGGTGAAAAGGGAAATATCTTCAGATGAAATCTGGAAAGAAGCTTTCTGAGAAACTGCTCAGTGTTCTGTTTATTCATCTCACAGTGTTACATCTGTATTTCGTGGATCTCTTTGCTAGCCTTATTTCTGTGGAATCTGAGAACAGATATTTCGGATCCCTTTGAAGACTATAGGGCCAAAGGAAATATCCTTCGATAACAAAGAGAAAGAAGCTTTCTGAGAAACTTCTTTGTGTTCTGTGAAATCATCTCACAGAATTACAGCTTTCCCCTCAAGAAGCCTTTCGCTAAGACACTTCTTGTGGAATTGGCAAAGTGATATTTGGAAGCCCATAGAGGGCTATGGTGAAAAAGGAAATATCCTCAGATGAAATCTGGGAAGAAGCTTTCTGAGAAACTGCTTGGTGTTCTGCTAATTCATCCCTCAGAGTTACATCTGTATTTCGTGGATCTCTTTGCTAGCCTTATTTCTGTGGAATCTGAGAACAGATATTTCGGATCCCTTTGAAGACTGTAAGGCCAAAGGAAATATCCTCCAATAACAAAGAGAAAGAAGCTTTCTGAGAAACTTCTTTGTGTTCTGTTCAATCATCTCACAGAGTTACAGCTTTCCCCTCAAGAAGCCTTTCGCTAAGACACTTCTTCTGGAATTGACAAAGTGATATTTGGAAGCCCATAGGGGGCTATGATGAAAAAGGAAATATCCTCAGATGAAATCTGGAAAGAAGCTTTCTGAGAAACTGCTTGGTGTTCTGTTAATTCATCTCACAGTGTTACATCTGTATTTCGTGGATCTCTTAGCTAGCCTTATTTCTGTGGAATCTGAGAACAGATATGTCGGATCCCTTTGAAGACTATAGGACCAAAGGAAATATCCTCAGATAACAAAGAGAAAGAAGCTTTCTGATAAACTTCTTTGTGTTCTGTGAAATCATCTCACAGAGTTACAGCTTTCCCCTAAAGAAGCCTTTCGCTAAGACAGTTCATGTGGAATTGCCAAAGTGATATTTGGAAGCCCATAGAGGGCTACGGTGAAAAAGGAAATATCCTCAGATGAAATCTGGAAAGAAGCTTTCTGAAAAACTGCTTGGTGTTCTGTTAATTCATCTCACAGAGTTACATCTGTATTTCGTGGATCTCTTTGCTAGCCTTATTTCTGTGGAATCTGAGAACAGATATTTCGGATCCCTTTGAAGACTATAGGGCCAAAGGAAATATCCTCCGAAAACAAAGAGAAAGAAGCTTTCTGAGAAACTTCTTTGTGTTCTGTGAAATCATCTCACAGAGTTACAGCTTTCCCCTCAAGAAGCCGTTCGCTAAGACAATTCTTGTGGAATTGGAAAAGTGATATTTGGAAGCCCATAGAGGGCTATGGTGAAAACGGAAATATCCTCAGATGAAATCTGGAAAGAAGCTTTCTGAGAAACAGCTCAGTGTTCTGTTTATTCATCTCACAGAGTTACATCTGTATTTCGTGGATCTCTTTGCTAGCCTTATTTCTGTGGAATCTGAGAACAGATATTTCGGATCCCTTTGAAGACTATAGGGCCAAAGGAAATATCCTTCGATAACAAAGAGAAAGAAGCTTTCTGAGAAACTTCTTTTGTTCTGTGAAATCATCTCACAGAATTACAGCTTTTCCCTCAAGAAGCCTTTCGCTAAGACACTTCTTGTGGAATTGGCAAAGTGATATTTGGAAGCCCATAGAGGGCTATGGTGAAAAAGGAAATATCCTCAGATGAAAACTGGAAAGAAGCTTTCTGAGAAACTGCTTGGTGTTCTGTTAATTCATCTCTCAGAGTTACATCTGTATTTCGTGGATCTCCTTGCTAGCCTTAGTATGTAGAATCTGAGAACACATATTTCGGATCCCTTTGAAGACTATAGGGCCAAAGGAAATATCCTCCGATAACAAAGAGTAGGAAGCTTTCTGAGAAACTTCTTTGTGTTCTGTGAAATCATCTCACAGAGTTAGAGATTTCCCCTCAAGAAGCCGTTCGCTAAGACAGTTCTTGTGGAATTGGCTAAGTGATATTTGGAAGCCCATAGAGGGCTACGGTGAAAAAGGAAATATCCTCAGATGAAATCTGGAAAGAAGCTTTCTGAGAAACTGCTCAGTGTTCTGTTAATTCATCTCACAGAGTTATATCTGTATTTCGTGGATCTCTTTGCTAGACTTATTTCTGTGGAAACTGAGAACAGATATTTCGGATCCCTTTGAAGACTATAGGGCCAAAGGAAATATCCTCCGATAACAAAGAGAAAGAAGCTTTCTGAGAAACTTCTTTGTGTTCTGTGAAATCATCTCACAGAGTTACAGCTTTCCCCTCAAGAAGCCTTTCGCTAAGACAGTTCTTGTGGAATTGGAAAAGTGATATTTGGAAGCCCATAGAGGGCTATGGTGAAAAAGTAAATATCCTCAGATGAAATCTGGAAAGAAGCTTTCTGAGAAACTGCTTGGTTTTCTGTTAATTCACCTCACAGAGTTACATCTGTATTTCGTGGATCTCTTTGCTAGCCTTATTTCTGTGGAATCTGAGAACAGATATTTCGGATCCCTTTGAAGACTATAGGGCCAAAGGAAATATCCTCTGATAAGAAAGAGAAAGAAGCTTTCTGAGGAACTTCTTTGTGTTCTGTGAAATCATCTCACAGAGTTACAGCTTTCCCCTCAAGAAGCCGTTCGCTAAGACACTTCTTGTGGAATTGGCAAAGTGATATTTGGAAGCCCATAGAGGGCTATGGTGAAAAAGGAAATATCCTCAGATGAAATCTGGAAAGAAGCTTTCTGAGAAACTGCTTGGTGTTCTGTTAATTCATCTCTCAGAGTTACATCTGTATTTCGTGGATCTCTTAGCTAGCCTTATTTCTGTGGAATCTGAGAACAGATATGTCGGATCCCTTTGAAGACTATAGGACCAAAGGAAATATCCTCCGATAACAAAGAGAAAGAAGCTTTCTGAGAAACTTCTTTGTGTTCTGTGAAATCATCTCACAGAGTTACAGCTTTCCCCTCAAGAAGTCTTTCGCTAAGACACTTCTTGTGGAATTGGCAAAGTGATATTTGGAAGTCCATAGTGGGCTATGGTGAAAAAGGAAATATGATCAGATGAAATCTGGAAAGAAGCTTTCTGAGAAACTGCTTGGTGTTCTGTTAATTCATCTCACAGAGTTACATCTGTATTTCGTGGATCTCTTCGCTAGCCTTATTTCTGTGGAATCTGAGAACAGATATTTCGGATCCCTTTGAAGACTATAGGGCCAAAGGAAATATCCTCCGATAACAAAGAGAAAGAAGCTTTCTGAGAAACTTCTTTGTGTTCTGTGAAATCATCTCACAGAGTTACAGCTTTCTCCTCAAGAAGACTTTCGCAAAGACACTTCTTGTGGAATTGGCAAAGTGATATTTGGAAACCCCTAGAGGGCTATGGTGAAAAAGGAAATATCCTCAGATGAAATCTGGAAAGAAGCTTTCTGAGAAACTGCTTGGTCTTCTGTTAATTCATCTCACAGAGTTACATCTGTATTTCGTGGATCTCTTTGCTAGCCTTATTTCTGTGGAATCTGAGAACAGATATTTCGGATCCCTTTGAAGACTATAGGGCCAAAGGAAATATCCTCCGATAACAAAGAGAAAGAAGCTTTCTGAGAAACTTCTTTGTGTTCTGTGAAATCATCTCACAGAGTTACAGCTTTCCCCTCAAGAAGCCTTTCGCTAAGACAGTTCTTGTGGAATTGGAAAAGTGATATTTGGAAGCCCATAGAGGGCTATGGTGAAAAAGGAAATATCCTCAGATGAAATCTGGAAAGAAGCTTTCTGAGAAACTGCTTGGTGTTCTGTTAATTCACCTCACAGAGTTACATCTGTGTTTCGTGGATCTCTTTGCTAGCCTTATTTCTGTGGAATCTGAGAACAGATATTTCGGATCGCTTTGAAGACTATAGGGCCAAAGGAAATATCCTCTGATAAGAAAGACAAAGAAGCTTTCTGAGAAACTTCTTTGTGTTCTGTGAAATCATCTCACAGAGTTACAGCTTTCCCCTCAAGAAGCCGTTCGCTAAGACAATTCTTGTGGAATTGGAAAAGTGATATTTGGAAGCCCATAGAGGGCTATGGTGAAAACGGAAATATCCTCAGATGAAATCTGGAAAGAAGCTTTCTGAGAAACTGCTCAGTGTTCTGTTTATTCATCTCACAGAGTTACATCTGTATTTCGTGGATCTCTTTGCTAGCCTTATTTCTGTGGAATCTGAGAACATATATTTCGGATCCCTTTGAAGAGTATAGGGCCAAAGGAATTATCCTTCGATAAGAAAGAGAAAGAAGCTTTCTGAGAAACTTCTTTTGTTCTGTGAAATCATCTCACAGAATTACAGCTTTCCCCTCAAGAAGCCTTTCGCTAAGACACTTCTTGTGGAATTGGCAAAGTGATATTTGAAAGCCCATAGAGGGCTATGGTGAAAAAGGAAATATCCTCAGATGAAATCTGGAAAGAAGCTTTCTGAGAAACTGCTTGGTGTTCTGTTAATTCATCTCTCAGAGTTACATCTGTATTTCGTGGATCTCTTTGCTAGCCTTATTATGTAGAATCTGAGAACAGATATTTCGGATCCCTCTGAAGACTATAGGGCCAAAGGAAATATCCTCCAATTACAAAGAGAAAGAAGCTTTCTGAGAAATTTCTTTGTGTTCTTTTAAATAATCTCACAGAGTTACAGCTTTCCCCTTAAGAAGCCTTTCGCTAAGACACTTCTTGTGGAATTGGCAAAGTGATATTTGGAAGCCCATTGAGGGCTATGGTGAAAAAGGAAATATGATCAGATGAAATCTGGAAAGAAGCTTTCTGCGAAACTGCTTGGTGTTCTGTTAATTCATCTCACAGAGTTACATCTGTATTTCGTGGATCTCTTCGCTAGCCTTATTTCTGTGGAATCTGAGAACAGATATTTCGGATCCCTTTGAAGACTATATGGCCAAAGGAAATATCCTGCGATAACAAAGAGAAAGAAGCTTTCTGAGAAACTTCTTTGTGTTCTGTGAAATCATCTCACAGAGTTACAGCTTTCCCCTCAAGAAGCCTTTCGCTAAGACAGTTCTTGTGGAATTGGAAAAGTGATATTTGGAAGCCCATAGAGGGTTATGGTGAAAAAGGAAATATCCTCAGATGAAATCTGGAAAGAAGCTTTCTGAGAAACTGCTTGGTGTTCTGTTAATTCACCTCACAGAGTTACATCTGTATTTCGCGGATCTCTTTGCTAGCCTTATTTCTGTGGAATCTGAGAACAGATATTTCGGATCCCTTTGAAGACTATAGGGCCAAAGGAAATATCCTCTAATAAGAAAGAGAAAGAAGCTTTCTGAGGAACTTCTTTGTTTTCTGTGAAATCATCTCACAGAGTTACAGCTTTCCCCTCAAGAAGCCGTTCGCTAAGACAGTTCTTGTGGAATTGGAAAAGTGATATTTGGAAGCCCATAGAGCGCTATGGTGAAAAGGGAAATATCTTCAGATGAAATCTGGAAAGAAGCTTTCTGAGAAACTGCTCAGTGTTCTGTTTATTCATCTCACAGTGTTACATCTGTATTTCGTGGATCTCTTTGCTAGCCTTATTTTTGTGGAATCTGAGAACAGATATTTCGGATCCCTTTGAAGACTATAGGGCCAAAGGAAATATCCTTCGATAACAAAGAGAAAGAAGCTTTCTGAGAAACTTCTTTGTGTTCTGTGAAATCATCTCACAGAATTACAGCTTTCCCCTCAAGAAGCCTTTCGCTAAGACACTTCTTGTGGAATTGGCAAAGTGATATTTGGAAGCCCATTGAGGGCTATGGTGAAAAAGGAAATATCCTCAGATGAAATCTGGAAAGAAGCTTTCTGAGAAACTGCTTGGTGTTCTGTTAATTCATCTCTCAGAGTTACATCTGTATTTCGTGGATCTCTTAGCTAGCCTTATTTCTGTGGAATCTGAGAACAGATATTTCGGATCGCTTTGAAGACTATAGGGCCAAAGGAAATATCCTCTGATAAGAAAGAGAAAGAAGCTTTCTGAGAAACTTCTTTGTGTTCTATGAAATCATCTCACAGAGTTACAGCTTTCCCCTCAAGAAGCCGTTCGCTAAGACAATTCTTGTGGAATTGGAAAAGTGATATTTGGAAGCCCCTAGAGGGCTATGGTGAAAACGGAAATATCCTCAGATGAAGTCTGGAAAGAAGCTTTCTGAGAAACTGCTCAGTGTTCTGTTTATTCATCTCACAGAGTTACATCTGTATTTCGTGGATCTCTTTGCTAGCCTTATTTCTGTGGAATCTGAGAACAGAAATTTCGGATCCCTTTGAAGACTATAGGGCCAAAGGAAATATCCTCCGATAACAAAGAGAAAGAAGCTTTCTGAGAATCTTCTTTGTGTTCTGTGAAATCATCTCACAGAGTTACAGCTTTCCCTTAAAGAAGCCTTTCGCTAAGACAGTTCTTGTGGAATTGGAAAAGTGATATTTGGAAGCCCATAGAGGGCTATGGTGAAAAAGGAAATATCCTTAGATGAAATCTGGAAAGAAGCTTTCTGAGAAACTGCTTGGTGTTCTGTTAATTCATCTCACAGAGTTACATCTGTATTTCGTGGATCTCTTTGCTAGCCTTATTTCTGTGGAATCTGAGAACAGATATTTCGGATCCCTTTGAAGATTATAGGGCCAAAGGAAATATTCTCTGATAACAAAGAGAAAGAAGCTATCTGAGAAACTTCTTTGTGTTCTCTGAAATCATCTCACAGAATTACAGCTTTCCCCTCAAGAAGCCTTTCGCTAAGACAGTTCTTGTGTAATTGGAAAAGTGATATTTGGAAGCCCATAGAGGGCTATTGTGAAAAAGGAAATATCCTCAGATGAAATTTGGAAAGAAGCTTTCTGAGAAACTGCTTAGTGTTCTGTTAATTCATCTCACAGAGTTACATCTGTATATCATGGATCTTTTTGCTAGCCTTATTTCTGTGGAATCTGAGAACAGAAATTTCGGATCCCTTTGAAGACTATAGGGCCAAAGGTAATATTCTCCAATTACAAAGAGATAGAAGCTTTCTGAGAACTTTCTTTGTGTTCTTTTAAATCATCTCACAGAGTTACAGCTTTCCCCTCAAGAAGACTTTCGCTAAGACACTTCTTGTGGAATTGGCAAAGTGATATTTGGAAACCCCTAGAGGGCAATGGTGAAAAAGGAAATATCCTCAGATGAAATCTGGAAAGAAGCTTTCTGAGAAACTGCTTGGTGTTCTGTTAATTCATCCCTCAGAGTTACATCTGTATTTCGTGGATTTCTTTGCTAGCCTTATTTCTGTGGAATCTGAGAACAGATATTTCGGATCCCTTTGAAGACTATAGGGCCAAAGGAAATTTCCTCCGATAACAAAGAGAAAGAAGCTTTCTGAGAAACTTCTTTGTGTTCTGTGAAATCATCTCACAGAGTTACAGCTTTCTCCTCAAGAAGCCGTTCACTAAGACAGTTCTTGTGGAATTGGCAAAGTGATATTTGGAAGCCCATAGAGGGCTAAGGTGAAAAGGGAAATATCCTCAGATGAAATCTGGAAAGAAGCTTTCTGAGAAACTGCTCAGTGTTCTATTTATTCATCTCACAGAGTTACATCTGTATTTCGTGGATCTCTTTGCTAGCCTTATTTCTGTGGAATCTGAGAACAGATATTTGGATCCCTTTGAAGACTATAGGGCCAAAGGAAATATCCTCCGATAACAAAGAGAAAGAAGCTTTCTGAGAAATTTCGTTGCGTTCTGTGAAATCATCTCACAGAATTACAGCTTTCCCCTCAAGAAGCCTTTCGGTAAGACACTTCTTGTGGAATTGGCAAAGTGATATTTGGAAGCCCATAGAGGGCTACGGTGAAAAAGGAAATATCCTCAGATGAAATCTGGAAAGAAGCTTTCTGAGAAACTGCTTGGTGTTCTGTTAATTCACCTCACAGAGTTACATCTGTGTTTCGTGGATCTCTTTGCTAGCATTATTTCTGTGGAATCTGAGAACAGATATTTCGGATCGCTTTGAAGACTATAGGGCCAAAGGAAATATCCTCTGATAAGAAAGAGAAAGAAGCTTTCTGAGAAACTTCTTTGTGTTCTATGAAATCATCTCACAGAGTTACAGCTTTCCCCTCAAGAAGCCGTTCGCTAAGACAATTCTTGTGGAATTGGAAAAGTGATATTTGGAAGCCCCTAGAGGGCTATGGTGAAAACGGAAATATCCTCAGATGAAGTCTGGAAAGAAGCTTTCTGAGAAACTGCTCAGTGTTCTGTTTATTCATCTCACAGAGTTACATCTGTATTTCATGGATCTCTTTGCTAGCCTTATTTCTGTGGAATCTGAGAACAGAAATTTCGGATCCCTTTGAAGACTATAGGGCCAAAGGAAATATCCTCCGATAACAAAGAGAAAGAAGCTTTCTGAGAATCTTCTTTGTGTTCTGTGAAATCATCTCACAGAGTTACAGCTTTCCCTTAAAGAAGCCTTTCGCTAAGACAGTTCTTGTGGAATTGGAAAAGTGATATTTGGAAGCCCATAGAGGGCTATGGTGAAAAAGGAAATATCCTTAGATGAAATCTGGAAAGAAGCTTTCTGAGAAACTGCATGGTGTTCTGTTAATTCATCTCACAGAGTTACATCTGTATTTCGTGGATCTCTTTGCTAGCCTTATTTCTGTGGAATCTGAGAACAGATATTTCGGATCCCTTTGAAGATTATAGGGCCAAAGGAAATATTCTCTGATAACAAAGAGAAAGAAGCTATCTGAGAAACTTCTTTGTGTTCTCTGAAATCATCTCACAGAATTACAGCTTTCCCCTCAAGAAGCCTTTCGCTAAGACAGTTCTTGTGTAATTGGAAAAGTGATATTTGGAAGCCCATAGAGGGCTATTGTGAAAAAGGAAATATCCTCAGATGAAATTTGGAAAGAAGCTTTCTGAGAAACTGCTTAGTGTTCTGTTAATTCATCTCACAGAGTTACATCTGTATATCATGGATCTTTTTGCTAGCCTTATTTCTGTGGAATCTGAGAACAGAAATTTCGGATCCCTTTGAAGACTATAGGGCCAAAGGTAATATTCTCCAATTACAAAGAGATACAAGCTTTCTGAGAACTTTCTTTGTGTTCTCTTAAATCATCTCACAGAGTTACAGCTTTCCCCTCAAGAAGACTTTCGCTAAGACACTTCTTGTGGAATTGGCAAAGTGATATTTGGAAACCCCTAGAGGGCAATGGTGAAAAAGGAAATATCCTCAGATGAAATCTGGAAAGAAGCTTTCTGAGAAACTGCTTGGTGTTCTGTTAATTCATCCCTCAGAGTTACATCTGTATTTCGTGGATTTCTTTGCTAGCCTTATTTCTTTGGAATCTGAGAATAGATATTTCGGATCCCTTTGAAGACTATAGGGCCAAAGGAAATTTCCTCCGATAACAAAGAGAAAGAAGCTTTCTGAGAAACTTCTTTGTGTTCTGTGAAATCATCTCACAGAGTTACAGCTTTCCCCTCAAGAAGCCGTTCACTAAGACAGTTCTTGTGGAATTGGTAAAGTGATATTTGGAAGCCCATAGAGGGCTAAGGTGAAAAGGGAAATATCCTCAGATGAAATCTGGAAAGAAGCTTTCTGAGAAACTGCTCAGTGTTCTATTTATTCATCTCACAGAGTTACATCTGTATTTCGTGGATCTCTTTGCTAGCCTTATTTCTGTGGAATCTGAGAACAGATATTTGGATCCCTTTGAAGACTATAGGGCCAAAGGAAATATCCTCCGATAACAAAGAGAAAGAAGCTTTCTGAGAAATTTCGTTGCGTTCTGTGAAATCATCTCACAGAATTACAGCTTTCCCCTCAAGAAGCCTTTCGGTAAGACACTTCTTGTGGAATTGGCAAAGTGATATTTGGAAGCCCATAGAGGGCTACGGTGAAAAAGGAAATATCCTCAGATGAAATCTGGAAAGAAGCTTTCTGAGAAACTGCTTGGTGTTCTGTTAATTCATCTCACAGTGTTACATCTGTATTTCGTGGATCTCTTTGCTAGCCTTATTATGTAGAATCTGAGAACAGACAATTCGGATCCCTTTGAAGACTATAGGGCCAAAGGAAATATCCTCCGATAACAAAGAGTAAGAAGCTTTCTGAGAAACTTCTTTGTGTTCTGAAATCATCTCACAGAGTTACAGATTTCCCCTCAAGAAGCCGTTCGCTAAGACAGTTCTTGTGGAATTGGCAAAGTGATATTTGGAAGCCCATAGAGGGCTATGGTGAAAAAGGAAATATCCTCAGATGAAATCTGGAAAGAAGCTTTCTGAGAAACTGCTTGGTGTTCTGTAAATTCATCTCACAGAGTTACATCTGTGTTTCGTGGATCTCTTTGCTAGCCTTATTTCTGTGGAATCTGAGAACAGGTATTTCGGATCGCTTTGAAGACTATAGGGCCAAAGGAAATATCCTCTGATAAGAAAGAGAAAGAAGCTTTCTGAGAAACTTCTTTGTGTTCTGTGAAATCATCTCACAGAGTTACAGCTTTCCCCTCAAGAAGCCGTTCGCTAAGACAATTCTTGTGTAATTGGAAAAGTGATATTTGGAAGCCCATAGAGGGCTATGGTGAAAACGGAAATATCCTCAGATGAAATCTGGAAAGAAGCTTTCTGAGAAACTGCTCAGTGTTCTGTTTATTCATCTCACAGAGTTACATCTGTATTTCGTGGATCTCTTTGCTAGCCTTATTTCTGTGGAATCTGAGAACAGATATTTCGGATCCTTTGAAGAGTATAGGGCCAAAGGAAATATCCTTCGATAACAAAGAGAAAGAAGCTTTCTGAGAAACTTCTTTTGTTCTGTGAAATCATCTCACAGAATTACAGCTTTCCCCTCAAGAAGCCTTTCGCTAAGACACTTCTTGTGGAATTGGCAAAGTGATATTTGAAAGCCCATAGAGGGCTATGGTGAAAAAGGAAATATCCTCAGATGAAATCTGGAAAGAAGCTTTCTGAGAAACTGCTTGGTGTTCTGTTAATTCATCTCTCAGAGTTACATCTGTATTTCGTGGATCTCTTTGCTAGCCTTATTATGTAGAATCTGAGAACAGACAATTCGGATCCCTTTGAAGACTATAGGGCCAAAGGAAATATCCTCCGATAACAAAGAGTAAGAAGCTTTCTGAGAAACTTCTTTGTGTTCTGAAATCATCTCACAGAGTTACAGATTTCCCCTCAAGAAGCCGTTCGCTAAGACAGTTCTTGTGGAATTGGCAAAGTGATATTTGGAAGCCCATAGAGGGCTATGGTGAAAAAGGAAATATCCTCAGAGGAAATCTGGAAAGAAGCTTTCTGAGAAACTGCTTGGTGTTCTGTAAATTCATCTCACAGAGTTACATCTGTGTTTCGTGGATCTCTTTGCTAGCCTTATTTCTCTGGAATCTGAGAACAGGTATTTCGGATCGCTTTGAAGACTATAGGGCCAAAGGAAATATCCTCTGATAAGAAAGAGAAAGAAGCTTTCTGAGAAACTTCTTTGTGTTCTGTGAAATCATCTCACAGAGTTACAGCTTTCCCCTCAAGAAGCCGTTCGCTAAGACAATTCTTGTGTAATTGGAAAAGTGATATTTGGAAGCCCATAGAGGGCTATGGTGAAAACGGAAATATCCTCAGATGAAATCTGGAAAGAAGCTTTCTGAGAAACTGCTCAGTGTTCTGTTTATTCATCTCACAGAGTTACATCTGTATTTCGTGGATCTCTTTGCTAGCCTTATTTCTGTGGAATCTGAGAACAGATATTTCGGATCCTTTGAAGAGTATAGGGCCAAAGGAAATATCCTTCGATAACAAAGAGAAAGAAGCTTTCTGAGAAACTTCTTTTGTTCTGTGAAATCATCTCACAGAATTACAGCTTTCCCCTGAAGAAGCCTTTCGCTAAGACACTTCTTGTGGAATTGGCAAAGTGATATTTGAAAGCCCATAGAGGGCTATGGTGAAAAAGGAAATATCCTCAGATGAAATCTGGAAAGAAGCTTTCTGAGAAACTGCTTGGTGTTCTGTTAATTCATCTCTCAGAGTTACATCTGTATTTCGTGGATCTCTTTGCTAGCCTTATTATGTAGAATCTGAGAACAGATATTTCGGATCCCTTTGAAGACTATAGGGCCAAAGGAAATATCCTCCGATAACAAAGAGTAGGAAGCTTTCTGAGAAACTTCTTTGTGTTCTGTGAAATCATCTCACAGAGTTAGAGATTTCCCCTCAAGAAGCCGTTCGCTAAGACAGTTGTTGTGGAATTGGCAAAGTGATATTTGGAAGCCCATAGAGGGCTACGGTGAAAAAGGAAATATCCTCAGATGAAATCTGGAAAGAAACTTCTGAGAAACTGCTCAGTGTTCTGTTAATTCATCTCACAGATTTATATCTGTATTTCGTGGATCTCTTTGCTAGATTTATTTCAGTGGAAACTGAGAACAGATATTTCGGATCCCTTTGAAGACTACAGGGCCAAAGGAAATATCCTACGATAACAAAGAGAAAGATGTTTTCTGAGAAACTTGTTTGTGTTCTGTGAAATCATCTCACAGAGTTACAGCTTTCTTCTCAAGAAGCCTTTCGCTAAGACAGTTCTTGTGGAATTGGCAAAGTGATATTTGGAAGCCCATAGAGGGCTATGGTGAAAAAGGAAATATCCTCAGATGAAATCTGTAAAGAAGCTTTCTGAGAAACTGCTTAGTGTTCTGTTAATTCATCTCACAGAGTTACATCTGTATTTCATGGATCTCTTTGCTAGCCTTATTTCTGTGAAATCTGAGAACAGAAATTTCGGATCCCTTTGAAGACTATAGGGCCAAAGGAAATATCCTCCAATTACAAAGAGAAAGAAGCTTTCTGAGAAATTTCTTTGTGTTCTTTTAAATAATCTCACAGAGTTACAGCTTTCCCCTCAAGAAGCCTTTGGCTAAGACACTTCTTGTGGAATTTGCAAAATGATATTTGGAAGCCCCTAGAGGGCTATGGTGTAAAAGGAAATATCCTCAGATGAAATCTGGAAAGAAGCTTTCTGAGAAACTGCTCGGTGTTCTGTTAATTCATTCCTCAGAGTTCCATCTGTATTTCGTGGATCTCTTTGCTAGCCTTATTTCTGTGGAATCTGAGAACAGATATTTCGCATTTCTTTGAAGACTGTAGGGCCAAAGGAAATATCCTCCGATAACAAAGAGAAAGAAGCTTTCTGAGAACCTTCTTTGTGTTCTGTGAAATCATCTCACAGAGTTACAGATTTCCCCTCAAGAAGCCTTTCGCTAAGACACTTCTTGTGGAATTGGCAAAGTGATATTTGGGAGCCCATAGTGGGCTATGGTGAAAAAGGAAATATGATCAGATGAAATCTGGAAAGAAGCTTTCTGAGAAACTGCTTGGTGTTCTGTTAATTCATCTCACAGAGTTACATCTGTATTTCGTGGATCTCTTCGCTAGCCTTATTTCTGTGGAATCTGAGAACAGATATTTCGGATCCCTTTGAAGACTATAGGGCAAAGGAAATATCCTCCGATAACAAAGAGAAAGAAGCTTTCTGAGAAACTTCTTTGTGTTCTGTGAAATCATCTCACAGAGTTACAGCTTTCCCCTCAAGAAGCCTTTCGCTAAGACAGTTCTTGTGGAATTGGAAAAGTGATATTTGGAAGCCCATAGAGGGTTATGTTGAAAAAGGAAATATCCTCAGATGAAATCTGGAAAGAAGCTTTCTGAGAAACTGCTTGGTGTTCTGTTAATTCACCTCACAGAGTTACATCTGTATTTCGTGGATCTCTTTGCTAGCCTTATTTCTGTGGAATCTGAGAACAGATATTTCGGATCCCTTTGAAGACTATAGGGCCAAAGGAAATATCCTCTGATAAGAAAGAGAAAGAAGCTTTCTGAGGAACTTCTTTGTTTTCTGTGAAATCATCTCACAGAGTTACAGCTTTCCCCTCAAGAAGCCTTTCGCTAAGACACTTCTTGTGGAATTGGCAACGTGATATTTGGAAGCCCATAGAGGGCTATGGTGAAAAGGGAAATATCTTCAGATGAAATCTGGAAAGAAGCTTTCTGAGAAACTGCTCAGTGTTCTGTTTATTCATCTCACAGTGTTACATCTGTATTTCGTGGATCTCTTTGCTAGCCTTATTTCTGTGGAATCTGAGAACAGATATTTCGGATCCCTTTGAAGACTATAGGGCCAAAGGAAATATCCTTCGATAACAAAGAGAAAGAAGCTTTCTGAGAAACTTCTTTGTGTTCTGTGAAATCATCTCACAGAATTACAGCTTTCCCCTCAAGAAGCCTTTCGCTAAGACACTTCTTGTGGAATTGGCAAAGTGATATTTGGAAGCCCATAGAGGGCTATGGTGAAAAAGGAAATATCCTCAGATGAAATCTGGAAAGAAGCTTTCTGAGAAACTGCTTGGTGTTCTGTTAATTCATCCCTCAGAGTTACATCTGTATTTCGTGGATCTCTTTGCTAGCCTTATTTCTGTGGAATCTGAGAACAGATATTTCGGATCCCTTTGAAGACTGTAAGGCCAAAGGAAATATCCTCCAATAACAAAGAGAAAGAAGCTTTCTGAGAAACTTCTTTGTGTTCTGTTCAATCATCTCACAGAGTTACAGCTTTCCCCTCAAGAAGCCTTTCGCTAAGACACTTCTTGTGGAATTGACAAAGTGATATTTGGAAGCCCATAGGGGGCTATGATGAAAAAGGAAATATCCTCAGATGAAATCTGGAAAGAAGCTTTCTGAGAAACTGCTTGGTGTTCTGTTAATTCATCTCACAGTGTTACATCTGTATTTCGTGGATCTCTTAGCTAGCCTTATTTCTGTGGAATCTGAGAACAGATATGTCGGATCCCTTTGAAGACTATAGGACCAAAGGAAATATCCTCAGATAACAAAGAGAAAGAAGCTTTCTGATAAACTTCTTTGTGTTCTGTGAAATCATCTCACAGAGTTACAGCTTTCCCCTAAAGAAGCCTTTCGCTAAGACAGTTCATGTGGAATTGCCAAAGTGATATTTGGAAGCCCATAGAGGGCTACGGTGAAAAAGGAAATATCCTCAGATGAAATCTGGAAAGAAGCTTTCTGAAAAACTGCTTGGTGTTCTGTTAATTCATCTCACAGAGTTACATCTGTATTTCGTTGATCACTTTTCTAGCCTTATTTCTGTGGAATCTGAGAACAGATATTTCGGATCCCTTTGAAGACTATAGGGCCAAAGGAAATATCCTCCGAAAACAAAGAGAAAGAAGCTTTCTGAGAAACTTCTTTGTGTTCTGTGAAATCATCTCACAGAGTTACAGCTTTCATCTCAAGAAGCCTTTCGCTAAGACAGTTCTTGTGGAATTGGAAAAGTGATATTTGGAAGCCCATAGAGGGCTATGGTGAAAAAGGAAATATCCTCAGATGAAATCTGGAAAGAAGCTTTCTGAGAAACTGCTTGGTGTTCTGTTAATTCACCTCACAGAGTTACATCTGTGTTTCGTGGATCTCTTTGCTAGCCTTATTTCTGTGGAATCTGAGAACAGATATTTCGGATCGCTTTGAAGACTATAGGGCCAAAGGAAATACCCTCTGATAAGAAAGAGAAAGAAGCTTTCTGAGAAACTTCTTTGTGTTCTGTGAAATCATCTCACAGAGTTACAGCTTTCCCCTCAAGAAGCCGTTCGCTAAGACAATTCTTGTGGAATTGGAAAAGTGATATTTGGAAGCCCATAGAGGGCTATGGTGAAAACGGAAATATCCTCAGATGAAATCTGGAAAGAAGCTTTCTGAGAAACTGCTCAGTGTTCTGTTTATTCATCTCACAGAGTTACATCTGTATTTCGTGGATCTCTTTGCTAGCCTTATTTCTGTGGAATCTGAGAACAGATATTTCGGATCCCTTTGAAGACTATAGGGCCAAAGGAAATATCCTTCGATAACAAAGAGAAAGAAGCTTTCTGAGAAACTTCTTTTGTTCTGTGAAATCATCTCACAGAATTACAGCTTTCCCCTCAAGAAGCCTTTCGCTAAGACACTTCTTGTGGAATTGGCAAAGTGATATTTGGAAGCCCATAGAGGGCTATGGTGAAAAAGGAAATATCCTCAGATGAAAACTGGAAAGAAGCTTTCTGAGAAACTGCTTGGTGTTCTGTTAATTCATCTCTCAGAGTTACATCTGTATTTCGTGGATCTCCTTGCTAGCCTTAGTATGTAGAATCTGAGAACAGATATTTCGGATCCCTTTGAAGACTATAGGGCCAAAGGAAATATCCTCCGATAACAAAGAGTAGGAAGCTTTCTGAGAAACTTCTTTGTGTTCTGTGAAATCATCTCACAGAGTTAGAGATTTCCCCTCAAGAAGCCGTTCGCCAAGACAGTTCTTGTGGAATTGGCTAAGTGATATTTGGAAGCCCATAGAGGGCTACGGTGAAAAAGGAAATATCCTCAGATGAAATCTGGAAAGAAGCTTTCTGAGAAACTGCTCAGTGTTCTGTTAATTCATCTCACAGAGTTATATCTGTATTTCGTGGATCTCTTTGCTAGACTTATTTCTGTGGAAACTGAGAACAGATATTTCGGATCCCTTTGAAGACTATAGGGCCAAAGGAAATATCCTCCGATAACAAAGAGAAAGAAGCTTTCTGAGAAACTTCTTTGTGTTCTGTGAAATCATCTCACAGAGTTACAGCTTTCCCCTCAAGAAGCCTTTCGCTAAGACAGTTCTTGTGGAATTGGAAAAGTGATATTTGGAAGCCCATAGAGGGCTATGGTGAAAAAGTAAATATCCTCAGATGAAATCTGGAAAGAAGCTTTCTGAGAAACTGCTTGGTTTTCTGTTAATTCACCTCACAGAGTTACATCTGTATTTCGTGGATCTCTTTGCTAGCCTTATTTCTGTGGAATCTGAGAACAGATATTTCGGATCCCTTTGAAGACTATAGGGCCAAAGGAAATATCCTCTGATAAGAAAGAGAAAGAAGCTTTCTGAGGAACTTCTTTGTGTTCTGTGAAATCATCTCACAGAGTTACAGCTTTCCCCTCAAGAAGCCGTTCGCTAAGACACTTCTTGTGGAATTGGCAAAGTGATATTTGGAAGCCCATAGAGGGCTATGGTGAAAAAGGAAATATCCTCAGATGAAATCTGGAAAGAAGCTTTCTGAGAAACTGCTTGGTGTTCTGTTAATTCATCTCTCAGAGTTACATCTGTATTTCGTGGATCTCTTTGCTAGCCTTATTTCTGTGGAATCTGAGAACAGATATTTCGGATCCCTTTGAAGACTGTAGGGCCAAAGGAAATATCCTCCGATAACAAAGAGAAAGAAGCTTTCTGAGAAACTTCTTTGTGTTCTGTGAAATCATCTCACAGAGTTACAGCTTTCCCCTCAGGAAGCCTTTCGCTAAGACACTTCTTGTGGAATTGACAAAGTGATATTTGGAAGCCCATAGGGGGCTATGGTGAAAAAGGAAATATCCTCAGATGAAATCTGGAAAGAAGCTTTCTGAGAAACTGCTTGGTGTTCTGTTAATTCATCTCACAGAGTTCCATCTGTATTTCGTGGATCTCTTAGCTAGCCTTATTTCTGTGGAATCTGAGAACAGATATGTCGGATCCCTTTGAAGACTATAGGACCAAAGGAAATATCCTCCGATAACAAAGAGAAAGAAGCTTTCTGAGAAACTTCTTTGTGTTCTGTGAAATCATCTCACAGAGTTACAGCTTTCCCCTAAAGAAGCCTTTCGCTAAGACAGTTCATGTGGAATTGCCAAAGTGATATTTGGAAGCCCATAGAGGGCTATGGTGAAAAAGGAAATATCCTCAGATGAAATCTGGAAAGAAGCTTTCTGAAAAACTGCTTGGTGTTCTGTTAATTCATCTCACAGAGTTACATCTGTATTTCGTGGATCTCTTTGCTAGCCTTATTTCTGTGGAATCTGAGAACAGATATTTCGGATCCCTTTGAAGACTATAGGGCCAAAGGAAATATCCTCCGAAAACAAAGAGAAAGAAGCTTTCTGAGAAACTTCTTTGTGTTCTGTGAAATCATCTCACAGAGTTACAGCTTTCCCCTCTAGAAGCGTTTCGCTAAGACAGTTCTTGTGGAATTGGAAAAGTGATATTTGGAAGCCCATAGAGGGCTATGGTGAAAAAGGAAATATCCTCAGATGAAATCTGGAAAGAAGCTTTCTGAGAAACTGCTTGGTGTTCTGTTAATTCATCTCACAGAGTTACATCTGTATTTCGTGGATCTCTTTGCTAGCCTTATTTCTGTGGAATCTGAGAACAGATATTTCGGATCCCTTTGAAGACTATAGGGCCAAAGGAAATATCCTCTGATAACAAAGAGAAAGAAGCTTTCTGAGTCTTCTTTGTGTTTTCTGAAATCATCTCACAGAGTTACAGCTTTCCCCTCAAGAAGCCTTTCGCTAAGACAGTTCTTGTGTAATTGTAAAAGTGATATTTGGAAGCCCTTAGAGGGCTATTGTGAAAAAGGAAATATCATCAGATGAAATTTGGAAAGAAGCTTTCTGAGAAACTGCTTAGTGTTCTGTTAATTCATCTCACAGAGTTACATCTGTATATCATGGATCTTTTTGCTAGCCTTATTTCTGTGGAATCTGAGAACAGAAATTTCGGATCCCTTTGAAGACTAAAGGGCCAAAGGAAATATCCTCCAATGACAAAGAGATAGAAGCTTTCTGAGAAATTTCTTTGTGTTCTTTTAAATCATCTCACAGAGTTACAGCTTTCCCCTCAAGAAGACTTTCGCTAAGACACTTCTTGTGGAATTGGCAAAGTGATATTTGGAAGCCCATAGAGGGCTACGGTGAAAAAGGAAATATCCTCAGATGAAATCTGGAAAGAAGCTTTCTGAGAAACTGCGCAGTGTTCTGTTAATTCATCTCACAGAGTTATATCTGTATTTTGTGGATCTCTTTGCTAGACTTATTTCTGTGAAAACTGAGAACAGATATTTCGGATCCCTTTGAAGACTATAGGGCCAAAGGAAATATCCTCCGATAACAAAGAGAAAGATGTTTTCTGAGAAACTTCTTTGTGTTCTGTGAAATCATCTCACAGAGTTACAGCTTTCCCCTCAAGAAGACTTTCGCTAAGACAGTTCTTGTGGAATTGGCAAAGTGATATTTGGAAGCCCATAGAGGGCTATGGTGAAAAAGGAAATATCCTCAGATGAAATCTGGAAAGAAGCTTTCTGAGAAACTGTTTACTGTTCTTTTAATTCATCTCAGAGAGTTATATCTGTATTTCGTGGATCTCTTTACTAGCCTTATTTCTGTGGAATCTGAGAACAGAAATTTCGGATCCCTTTGAAGACTATAGGGCCAAAGGAAATATCCTCCGATAACAAAGAGAAAGAAGCTTTCTGAGAAACTTCTTTGTGTTCTGTGAAATCATCTCACAGAGTTACAGCTTTCCCCTCAAGAAGCCTTTCGCTAAGACAGTTCTTGTGGAATTGGAAAAGTGATATTTGGAAGCCCATAGAGGGCTATGGTGAAAAAGTAAATATCCTCAGATGAAATCTGGAAAGAAGCTTTCTGAGAAACTGCTTGGTTTTCTGTTAATTCACCTCACAGAGTTACATCTGTATTTCGTGGATCTCTTTGCTAGCCTTATTTCTGTGGAATCTGAGAACAGATATTTCGGATCCCTTTGAAGACTATAGGGCCAAAGGAAATATCCTCTGATAAGAAAGAGAAAGAAGCTTTCTGAGGAACTTCTTTGTGTTCTGTGAAATCATCTCACAGAGTTACAGCTTTCCCCTCAAGAAGCCGTTCGCTAAGACACTTCTTGTGGAATTGGCAAAGTGATATTTGGAAGCCCATAGAGGGCTATGGTGAAAAAGGAAATATCCTCAGATGAAATCTGGAAAGAAGCTTTCTGAGAAACTGCTTAGTGTTCTGTTAATTCATCTCTCAGAGTTACATCTGTATTTCGTGGATCTCTTTGCTAGCCTTATTTCTGTGGAATCTGAGAACAGATATTTCGGATCCCTTTGAAGACTGTAGGGCCAAAGGAAATATCCTCCGATAACAAAGAGAAAGAAGCTTTCTGAGAAACTTCTTTGTGTTCTGTGAAATCATCTCACAGAGTTACAGCTTTCCCCTAAAGAAGCCTTTCGCTAAGACAGTTCATGTGGAATTGCCAAAGTGATATTTGGAAGCCCATAGAGGGCTATGGTGAAAAAGGAAATATCCTCAGATGAAATCTGGAAAGAAGCTTTCTGAAAAACTGCTTGGTGTTCTGTTAATTCATCTCACAGAGTTACATCTGTATTTCGTGGATCTCTTTGCTAGCCTTATTTCTGTGGAATCGGAGAACAGATATTTCGGATCCCTTTGAAGACTATAGGGCCAAAGGAAATATCCTCCGAAAACAAAGAGAAAGAAGCTTTCTGAGAAACTTCTTTGTGTTCTGTGAAATCATCTCACAGAGTTACAGCTTTCCCCTCTAGAAGCGTTTCGCTAAGACAGTTCTTGTGGAATTGGAAAAGTGATATTTGGAAGCCCATAGAGGGCTATGGTGAAAAAGGAAATATCCTCAGATGAAATCTGGAAAGAAGCTTTCTGAGAAACTGCTTGGTGTTCTGTTAATTCATCTCACAGAGTTACATCTGTATTTCGTGGATCTCTTTGCTAGCCTTATTTCTGTGGAATCTGAGAACAGATATTTCGGATCCCTTTGAAGACTATAGGGCCAAAGGAAATATCCTCTGATAACATAGAGAAAGAAGCTTTCTGAGACTTCTTTGTGTTTTCTGAAATCATCTCACAGAGTTACAGCTTTCCCCTCAAGAAGCCTTTCGCTAAGACAGTTCTTGTGTAATTGTAAAAGTGATATTTGGAAGCCCTTAGAGGGCTATTGTGAAAAAGGAAATATCCTCAGATGAAATTTGGAAAGAAGCTTTCTGAGAAACTGCTTAGTGTTCTGTTAATTCATCTCACAGAGTTACATCTGTATATCATGGATCTTTTTGCTAGCCTTATTTCTGTGGAATCTGAGAACAGAAATTTCGGATCCCTTTGAAGACTAAAGGGCCAAAGGAAATATCCTCCAATGACAAAGAGATAGAAGCTTTCTGAGAAATTTCTTTGTGTTCTTTTAAATCATCTCACAGAGTTACAGCTTTCCCCTCAAGAAGACTTTCGCTAAGACACTTCTTGTGGAATTGGCAAAGTGATATTTGGAAGCCCATAGAGGGCTACGGTGAAAAAGGAAATATCCTCAGATGAAATCTGGAAAGAAGCTTTCTGAGAAACTGCGCAGTGTTCTGTTAATTCATCTCACAGAGTTATATCTGTATTTTGTGGATCTCTTTGCTAGACTTATTTCTGTGAAAACTGAGAACAGATATTTCGGATCCCTTTGAAGACTATAGGGCCAAAGGAAATATCCTCCGATAACAAAGAGAAAGATGTTTTCTGAGAAACTTCTTTGTGTTCTGTGAAATCATCTCACAGAGTTACAGCTTTCCCCTCAAGAAGACTTTCGCTAAGACAGTTCTTGTGGAATTGGCAAAGTGATATTTGGAAGCCCATAGAGGGCTATGGTGAAAAAGGAAATATCCTCAGATGAAATCTGGAAAGAAGCTTTCTGAGAAACTGTTTACTGTTCTTTTAATTCATCTCAGAGAGTTATATCTGTATTTCGTGGATCTCTTTACTAGCCTTATTTCTGTGGAATCTGAGAACAGAAATTTCGGATCCCTTTGAAGACTATAGGGCCAAAGGAAATATCCCCCGATAACAAAGAGAAAGAAGCTTTCTGAGAAACTTCTTTGTGTTCTGTGAAATCATCTCACAGATTTACAGCTTTCCCCTCAAGAAGACTTTCGCTAAGACACTTCTTGTGGAATAGGCAAAGTGATATTTGGAAGCCCACAGAGGGCTACGGTGAAAAAGGAAATATCCTCTGATGAAATATAGAAAGAAGCTTTCTGAGAAACTGCTTGGTGTTCTGTTAATTCATCTCTCAGAGTTACATCTGTATTTCGTGGATCTCTTTGCTAGCCTTATTATGTAGAATCTGAGAACAGATATTTCGGATCCCTTTGAAGACTATAGGGCCAAATGAAATATCCTCCGATAACAAAGAGAAAGAAGCTTTCTGAGAAACTTCTTTGTGTTCTGTGAAATCATCTCACAGAGTTACAGATTTCCCCTCAAGAAGCCGTTCGCTAAGACAGTTCTTGTGGAATTGGCAAAATGATATTTGGAAGCCCATAGGGGGCTACGGTGAAAAAGGAAATATCCTCAGATGAAATCTGGAAAGAAGCTTTCTGAGAGACTGCTTAGTGTTCTGTTAATTCATCTCACAGAGTTACATCTGAATTTCGTGGATCTCTTTGCTAGCCTTATGTCTGTGGAATCTGAGAACAGATATTTCGGATCCCTTTGAAGACTATAGGGCCAAAGGAAATATCCTACGATAACAAAGAGAAAGAAACTTTCTGAGAAACTTCTTTGTGTTCTGTGAAATCATCTCACAGAGTTACAGCTTTCCCCTCAAGAAGCCTTTCGCTAATACAGTTCTTGTGGAATTGGCTAAGTGATATTTGGAAGCCCATAGAGGGCTATGGTGAAAAAGGAAATATCCTCAGATGAAATCTGGAAAGAAGCTTTCTGAGAAACTGCTTAGTGATCTGTTAATTCATCTCAGAGAGTTACATCTGTATTTCGTGGATCTCTTTGCTAGCCTTATTTCTGTGGAATCTGAGAACAGATATTTCGGATTACTTTGAAGACTATAGGGCCAAATGAAATATCCTCCGATAACAAAGAGAAAGAAGCTTTCTGAGAAACTTCTTTGTGTTCTGTGAAATCATCTCACAGAGTTACAGCTTTCCCCTCAAGAAGCCGGTCGCTAAGACAGTTCTTGTGGAATTGACAAAGTGATTTTGGAAGCCAATAGAGGGCTATGGTGAAAAGGGAAATATCCTCAGATGAAATCTGGAAAGAAGCTTTCTGAGAAACTACTAAGTGTTCTGTTAATTCATCTCACAGAGTTACATCTGTATTTCGTGGATCTCTTTGCTAGCCTTATTTCTGTGGAATCTGAGAACAGATATTTCGAATCACTTTAAAACTATAGGGCCAAAGGAAATACCCTCCGATAACAAAGAGAAAGAAGCTTTCTGAGAAACTTCTTTGTGTTCTGATAAATCACCTCACAGAGTTACAGCTTTCAGCTCAAGAAGCCGTTGGCTAAGACAGTTCTTGTGGAATTGGCAAAGTGATATTTGGAAGCCCATAAAGGGCTATGGTGAAAGAGGAAATATCCTCTGATGAATTATGGAAAGAAGCTTTCTGAGAAACTGCTTGGTGTTCTGTCAATTCATCTCTCCGAGTTACATCTCTATTTCGTGGATCTCTTTGATAGCCTTATTTCTGTGGAATCTGAGAACAGATATTTTGGATTCCTTTGAAGACTATAGGGCCAAAGGAAATAATCTCCGATAACAAAGAGAAAGAAGCTTTCTGAGAAACTTGTTTGTGTTCTGTGAAATCATTTCACAAAGTAACAGCTTTCCCCTCAAGAAGCCGTTCGCTAAGACAGTTCTTGTGGAATTGGCAAAGTGATATTTGGAAGCCCTTAGAGGGCTATGGTGAAAAAGGAAATATCCTCAGGTGAAATCTGGAAAGAAGCTATCTGAGAAACTGCTTGGTGTTCTGATAATTCATCTCACAGAGTTACATCTGTGTTTCGTGGATCTCTTTGCTAGCCTTTTTTCCGTGGAATCTGAGAACAGATATTTCGGACCCCTTTGAAGACTATAGGGCCAAAGGAAATATCCTCCGATAACAAAGAGAAAGAAGCTTTCTGAGAAACTTCCTTGTGTTCTGTGAAATCATCTCACAGAGTTACAGCTTACCCCTCAAGAAGCCTTTCGCTAAGATAGTTCTTGTGGAATTGGCAAAGTGATATTTGGAAGCCCATAGAGGGCTATGTTGAAAAAGGAAATATCCTCATATGACATCTGGAAAGAAGCTTTCTGAGAAACTGCTTAGTTTTCTGTTAATTCATCTCAGAGAGTTACATCCGTATTTCGTGGATCTCTTTGCAAGCCTTATTTCTGTGGAATCTGAGAACAGAAATTTCGGATCCCTTTGAAGACTATTGGGCGAAAGGAAATATCCTCCAATTACAAAGAGAGAGAAGCTTTCTGAGAAATTTCTTTGTGTTCTTTGAAATCATCTCACAGAGTTACAGCTTTCCCCTCAAGAAGCCTTTCTCTAAGACAGTTATTGTGGAATTGGCAAAGTGATATTTGGAAGCCCATAGAGGGCTATGGTGAAAAAGGAAATATCCTCAGATGAAATCTGGAAAGAAGCTTTCTGAGAAACTGCTTGGTGTTCTGTTAATTCATCTCTCAGAGTTACATCTGCATTTCGTGGATCTCTTTGCTAGCCTTATTTCTGTGGAATCTAAGAACAGATATTTCGAATCACTTTGAAGTCTATAGGGCCAAAGGAAATATCCTCTGATAACAAAGAGAAAGAAGCTTTCTGAGAAACTTCTTTGTGTTCTGTGAAATCATCTCACAGAGTTACAGCTTCCCCCTCAAGAAGCCGTTCGCTAAGACAGTTCTTGTGGAATTGGCAAAGTGATATTTGGAAGCCCATAGAGGGCTATGGTGAAAAAGGAAATATCCTCTGATGAATTATGGAAAGAAGCTTTCTGAGACACTGCTTGGTGTTCTGTTAATTCATCTCTCAGAGTTGCATCTGTATGTCGTGGATCTCTTTGCTAGCCTTATTTCTTTGGAATCTGAGAACAGATATTTTGGATCCCTTTGAAGACTATAGGGCCAAAGGAAATATCCTCCAATAAAAAAGAGAAAGAAGCTTTCTGAGAAACTTCTTTGTGTTCTGTGAAATCATCTCACAGAGTTACAGCTTTCCCCTCAAGAAGCCGTTCGCTAAGACAATTCTTGTGGAATTGGCAAAGTGATATTTGGAAGCCCATAGAGGGCTATGGTGAAAAAGGAAATATCCTCAGATGACATCTGGAAAGAAGCTTTCTGAGAAACTGCTTATTGTTCTGTTAATTCCTCTCAGAGAGTTACATCTGTATTTCGTGGATCTCTTTGCTAGCCTTACTTCTGTGGAATCTGAGAACAGAAATTTCGGTTCCCTTTGAAGACTATAGGGCCAAAGGAAATATCCTCCAATTACAAAGAGAGAGAAGCTTTCTGAGAAATTTCTTTGTGTTCTTTGAAATCATCTCACAGAGTTACAGCTTTCCCCTCAAGAAGCCTTTCGCTAAGACAGTTCTTCTGGAATTGGCAAAGTGATATTTGGAAGCCCCTAGAGGGCTATGGTGAAAAAGGAAATATCCTCAGATGAAATCTGGAAAGAAGCTTTCTGAGAAACTGCTTGGTGTTCTGTTAATTCATCTCTCAGAGTTACATCTGTATTTCATGGATCTCTTTGCTAGCCTTATTTCTGTGGAATCTGAGAACAGATATTTCGGATCCCTTTGAAGATTTTAGGGCCAAAGGAAATATCCTCCGATAACAAAGAGAAAGAAGCTTTCTGAGAAACTTCTTTGTGTTCTGTTAAATCACCTCACAGAGTTACAGCTTTCCCTTCAACAAGCCTTTCGCTAAGACAGTTCTTTTGGAATTGGCAAAGTGATATTTGGAAGCCCATAGAGGGCTATGGGAAAAAGGAAATATCCTCAGATGAAATCTGGAAAGAAGCTTTCTGAGAAACTGCTTGGAGATCTGTTAATTCATCTCTCAGTGTTACATCTGTAGTTCGTGGATCTCTTTGCTAGCCTTATTTCTCTGGAATCTGAGAGCAGATATTTCGGAACCCTTTGAAGACTATAGGGCCAAAGGAATTATCCTCCGATAACAAAGAGAAAGAAGCTTTCTGAGAAATTACTTGGTGTTCTGTGAAATCATCTCACAGAGTTACAGCATTCCCCTCAAGAAGCCTTTCGGTAAGACACTTCTTGTGGAATTGGCAAAGTGATATTTGGAAGACCTTAGTGGGCTACGGTGAAAAAGGAAATATCCTCAGATGAAATCTGGAAAGAAGCTTTCCCAGAAACTGCTTGGTGCTCTGTTAATTCATCTCAGAGAGTTACATCTGTATTTCCTGGATCTCTTCGCTAGCCTTATTTCTCTGGAATCTGAGAACAGATATTTCGGATCCCTTTGAAGCCTACAGGGCCAAAGGAAATATCCTCCGATAACAAAGACAAAGAAGCTTTCTGAGAAACTTCTTTGTGTTCTGTGAAATCATCTCACAGAGTTACAGCTTTCCCCTCAAGAAGCCGTTCCCTAAGACAGTTCTTGTGGAATTGGCAAAGTGATATTTGGAAGCCCATTGAGGGCTATGGTGAAAAAGGAAATATCCTCAGATGAAATCTGGAAAGAAGCTTTCTGAGAAACTGCTCAGTGTTCTGTTAATTCATCTCACAGAGTTACATCTGTATTTCGTGGATCTCTTTGCTAGCCTTATTTCTGTGGAATCTGAGAACAGAAATTTCGGATCCCTTTGAAGACTATAGGTCCAAAGGAAATATCCTCCAATTACAAAGAGATAGAAGATTTCTGAGAAATTTCTTTGTGTTCTTTTAAATCATCTCACAGAGTTACAGCTTTCCCCTCAAGAAGCCTTTCGCTAAACACTTCTTGTGGAATTGGCAAAGTGATATTTGGAAGCCCATAGAGGGCTATGGTGAAAAAGGAAATATCCTCAGATGAAATCTGGAAAGAAGCTTTCTGAGAAACTGCTTGGTGTTCTGTTAATTCATCTCACAGAGTTACATCTGTATTTCGTGGATCTCTTTGCTAGCCTTATTTCTGTGGAATCTGAGAACAGATATTTCGGATCCCTTTGAAGACTATAGGGCCAAAGGAAATATCCTCCAATAACAAAGAGAAAGAAGCTTTCTGAGAAACTTCTTTTAGTTCTGTGAAATCATCTCACAGAGTTACAGCTTTGCCCTCAAGAAGCCGTTCGCTAAGACAGTTCTTGTGGAATTGGCAAAGTGATATTTGGAAGCCCATAGAGGGGAATGGTGAAAAAGGAAATATCCTCAGATGAAATCTGGAAAGAAGCTTTCTGAGAAACTGCTTGGTGTTCTGTTAATTCATCTCACAGAGTTACATCTGTATTTCGTGGATCTCTTTGCTAGACTTATTTCTGTGGAATCTGAGAACAGATATTTCGGATCCCTTTGAAGACTATAGGGCCAAAGGAAATATCCTCCGATAACAAAGAGAAAGAAGCTTTCTGAGAAACTTCTTTGTGTTCTGTGAAATCATCTCACAGAGTTACAGCTTTCCCCTCAAGAAGCCTTTCACTAAGACAGTTCTTGTGGAATTGGCAAAGTGATATTTGTAAGCCCATAGAGGGCTATCGTGAAAAAGGAAATATCCTCAGATGAAATCTGGAAAGAAGCATTCTGAGAAACTGCTTAGTGTTCTGTTAATTCATCTCAGAGAGTTACATCTGTATTTCGTGGATCTCTTTGCTAGCCTTATTTCTGTGGAATCTGAGAACAGAAATTTCGGATCCCTTTGAAGACTATAGGGCCAAAGGAAATATCCTCCAATTACAAAGAGAGAGAAGATGTCTGAGAAATTTCTTTGTGTTCTTTAAATTATCTCACAGAGTTACAGCTTTCCCCTCAAGAAGCCTTTCGCTAAGACAGTTCTTGTGGAATTTGCAAAGTGATATTTGGAAGCCCATAGAGGGCTATAGTGAAAAAGGAAATATCCTCAGATGAAATCTGGAAAGAAGCTTTCTGAGAAACTGCTCGGTGTTCTGTTAATTCATCTCTCAGAGTTACATCTGTATTTCGTGGATCTCTTTGCTAGCCTTATTTCTGTGGTATCTCAGAACAGATATTTCGATCCCTTTGAAGACTATAGGGCCAAAGGAAATATCCTCCGACAACAAAGAGAAAGAAGCTTTCTGAGAAACTTCTTTGTGTTCTGTGAAATCATCTCACAGAGTTACAGCTTTCCTCTCAAGAAGCCGTTCGTTAAGACAGTTATTGTGGAATAGGCAAAGTGATATTTGGAAGCCCATAGAGGGCTATGGTGAAAAAGGAAATATCCTCAGATGAAATCTGGAAAGAAGCTTTCTGAGAAACTGCTTGCTGTCACTTAATTCATCTCACAGGGTTACATCTGTATTTTGTGGATCTCTTTGCTAGCCTTATTTCTGTGGTATCTGAGAACAGATATTTTGGATCCCTTTGAAGACGATAGGGTCAAAGGAAATATCCTTCGATTACAAAGAGAAAGAAGATTTCTGAGAAACTTCTTTGTGTTCTGTGAAATCAACTCACAGAGTTACCACTTTCCCCTCAAGAAGCCTTTCGCTATGACAGTTCTTGTGGAATTGGAAAAGTGATATTTGGAAGCCCATAGAGGGCTATGGTGAAAAAGGAAATATCCTCAGTTCAAATCAGGAAAGAAGCTTTCTGAGAAACTGCTTGGTGTTCTGTTAATTCATCTCTCAGAGTTACATCTGTATTTCGTGGATCTCTTTGCTAGCCTTATTTCTGTGGAATCTGAGAACAGATATTTCGGATCCCTTTGAAGACTATAGGACCAAAGGAAGTATCCTCCGATAACAAAGAGAAAGAAGCTTTCTGAGAAACTTCTTTGTGTTCTGTGAAATCATCTCACAGAGTTACAGCTTTCCCCTCAAGAAGCCTTTCGCTAAGAAAGTTCTTGTGGAATTGGCAAAGTGATATTTGGAAGCCCATTGAGGGCTACGGTGAAAAAGGAAATATCCTCAGATGAAATCTGGAAAGAAGCTTTCTGAGAAACTGCTTAGTGTTCTGTTAATTCATCTAACAGAGTTACATCTGTATTTCATGGATCTTTTTGCTAGCCTTATTTCTGTGGAATCTGAGAACAGAAATTTCGGATCCCTTTGAAGAGTATAGGGCCAAAGGAAATATCCTCCAATTACAAAGAGATAGAAGCTTTCTGAGAAATTTCTCTGTGTTCTTTGAAATCATCTCACAGAGTTACAGCTTTCCCCTCAAGAAGACTTTCGCTAAGACACTGCTTGTGGAATTAGAAAAGTGATATTTGGAAGCCCATAGAGTTCTATGGTGAAAAAGGAAATATCCTCAGATGAAATCAGGAAAGAAGCTTTCTGAGAAACTGCTTGGTGTTCTGTAAATTCATCTCTCAGAGTTACATCTGTATTTCGTGTATCTCTTTGCTAGCCTTATTTCTGTGGAATCTGAGAACAGATATTTCCGATCCCTTTGAAGACTATAGGGCCAAAGGAAGTATCCTCGAATAACAAAGAGAAAGAAGCTTTCTGAGAAACTTCTTTGTGTTCTGTGAAATCATCTCACAGAGTTACAGCTTTCCCCTCAAGAAGCCTTTCGCTAAGACAGTTCTTGTGGAATTGGCAAAGTGATATTTGGAAGCCCATAGAGGGCTATGGTGAAAAAGGAAATATCCTCAGATGAAATCTGGAAAGAAGCTTTCTGAGAAACTGCTTGGTGTTCTGTTAATTCATGAATCAGAGTTGCATCTGTATTTCATGGATCTCTTTGCTAGCCTTATTTCTGTGGAATCTGAGAACAGATATTTCGGATCCCTTTGAAGACTATAGGGCCAAAGGAAATATCTTCCGATAACAAAGAGAAAGAAGCTTTCTGAGAAACTTCTTTGGGTTCTGTGAAATCATCTCACAGAGTTACAGCTTTCCCCTCAAGAAGCCTTTCGCTAAGACAGTTCTTGTGGAATTGGCAAAGTGATATTTGGAAGCCCATAGAAGGCTACGGTGAAAAAGGAAATATCCTCAAATGAAATCTGGAAGGAAGCTTTCTGAGAAACTGCTTAGTGTTCTGTTAATTCATCTCACAGAGATACATCTGTATTTCGTGGATCTCTTTGCTAGCCTTATTTCTGTGGAATCTGAGAACGGAAAATTCGGATACTTTTGAAGACTATAGGGCCCAAGGAAATATCCTCCAATTACAAAGAGAAAGAAGCTTTCTGAGAAATTTCTTTGTTTCTTTGAAATCATCTCACAGAGTTACAGCTTTCCCCTCAAGAAGCCTTTCGCTAAGACACTTCTTGTGGAATTGGCAAAGTGATATTTGGAAGCCCTTAGAGGGCTATGGTGAAAAAGGAAATATCCTCAGATGAAATCTGGAAAGAAGCTTTCTGAGAAACTGCTCAGTGTTCTGTTAATTCATCTCACAGTGTTACATCTGTATTTCGTGGATCTCTTTGCTAGCCTTATTTCTGAGGAATCTGAGAAGAGATATTTCGGATCCCTTTGAAGACTCTAGGGCCAAAGGAAATATCCTCCGATAACAAAGAGAAAGAAGCTTTCTGAGAAACTTCTTTGAGTTCTGTGAAATCATCTCACAGAGTTACAGCTTTCCCCTCAAGAAACCGTTGGCTAAGACAGTTCTTGTGGAATTGGCAACGTGATATTTGGAAGCCCATAGAGGGCTATGGGGAAAAAGGAAATATCCTCAGATGAAATCTGGAAAGCAGCTTTCTGAGAAACTGCTCAGTGTTCTGTTAATTCATCTCACAGAGTTACATCTGTATTTCGTGGATCTCTTTGCTAGCCTTATTTCTGTGGAATCTGAGAACAGATATTTCCGATCCCTTTGAAGACTATAGGGCCAAAGGAAATATCCTCCGATAACAAAGAGAAAGAAGCTTTCTGAGAAACTTCTTTGTCTTCTGTGAAATCATCTAACAGAGTTACAGCTTTCCCCTCAAGAAGCCTTTCGCTAAGACACTTCTTGTGGAATTGGCAAAGTGATATTTGGAAGCCCATAGAGGGCTATAGTGAAAAAGGAAATATCCTCAGATGAAATCTGGAAAGAAGCTTTCAGAGAAACTGCTTTGTGTTCTGTTAATTCATCTCTCAGAGTTACATCTGTATTTCGTGGATCTCTTTGCTAACCTCATTTCTGTGTAATCTGAGAACAGATATTTCGGATCCCTTTGAAGACTATAGGGCCAAAGGAAATATCCTTCGATAACAAAGAGAAAGAAGCGTTTTGAGAAACTTCTTTGTGTTTTGTGAAATCATCTCACAGAGTTACAGCTTTCCCCTCAGGAAGCCGTTCGCTAAGACAGTTCTTGTGGAATTGGCTAAGTGATATTTGGAAGCCCATTGAGGGCTATGGTGAAAAGGTAAATATCCTCAGATGCAATCTGGAAAGAAGCTTTCTGAGAAACTGCTCACTGTTCTGTTAATTCATCTCACAGAGTTACATCTGTATTTCGTGGATCTCTTTGCTAGCCTTATTTCTCAGGAATCTGAGAACAGATATTTCCGATCCCTTTGAAGACTATAGGGCCAAAGGAAATATCCTCCGATAACAAAGAGAAAGAATCTTTCTGAAAAACTTCTTTGTGTTCTGTGAAATCATCTAACAGAGTTACAGCTTTCACCTCAAGAAGCCTTTCGCTAAGACACTTCTTGTGGAATTGGCAAAGTGATATTTGGAAGCCCATAGAGGTCTACGGTGAAAAAGGAAATATCCTCAGATGAAATCTGGAAAGAAGCTTTCTGAGAAACTGCTTAGTGTTCTGTTAATTCATCTCACAGAGTTACATCTGTATTTCGTGGATCTCTTCGCTAGCCTTATTTCTGTGGAATCTGAGAACAGATATTTCGGATCCCTTTGAAGACTATAGGGCCAAAGGAAATATCCTCCGATAACAAAGAGAAAGCAGCTTTCTGAGGAACTTCTTTGTGTTCTGTGAAATCATCTCACAGAGTTACAGCTTTCCCCTCAAGAAGCCGTTCCCTAAGACAGTTCTTGTGGAATTGGCAAAGTGATATTTGGAAGCCCATTGAGGGCTATGGTGAAAAAGGAAATATCCTCTGATGAAATCTGGAAAGAAGCTTTCTGAGAAACTGCTCAGTGTTCTGTTAATTCATCTCACAGAGTTACATCTGTATTTCGTGGATCTCTTTGCTAGCCTTATTTCTGTGGAATCTGAGACAGAAATTTCGGATCCCTTTGAAGACTATAGGGCCAAAGGAAATATCCTCCAATTACAAAGAGATAGAAAATTTCTGAGGAATTTCTTTGTGTTTTTTTAAATCATCTCACAGAGTTACAGCTTTCCCCTCAAGAAGCCTTTCGCTAAACACTTCTTGTGGATTTGGCAAAGTGATATTTGGAAGCCCATAGAGGGCTATGGTGAAAAAGGAAATATCCTCAGATGAAATCTGGAAAGAAGCTTTCGGAGAAACTGCTTGGAGTTCTGTTAATTCATCTCTCAGTGTTACATCTGTATTTCGTGGATCTCTTTGCTAGCCTTATTTCTCTGGAATCTGAGAGCAGATATTTCGGATTCCTTTGGAGACTATAGGACCAAAGGAAATATCCTCCGATAACAAAGAGCAAGAACCTTTCTGAGAAACTTCTTTGTGTTCTGTGAAATCATCTCACAGAGTTACAGCTTTCCCCTCAAGAAGCCTTTCGCTAAGACACTTCTTGTGGAATTGGCAAAGTGATATTTAGAAGCCCTTAGTGGGCTATGGTGAAAAAGGAAATATGATCAGATGAAATCTGGAAAGAAGCTTTCTGAGAAACTGCTTAGTGTTCTGTTAATTCATCTCACAGAGTTACATCTGTATTTCGTGGATCTCTTCGCTAGCCTTATTTCTGTGGAATCAGAGAACAGATATTTCGGATCCCTTTGAAGACTACAGGGCCAAAGGAAATATCCTCCGATAACAAAGAGAAAGAAGCTTTCTGAGAAACTTCTTTGTGGTCTGTGAAATCATCTCACAGAGTTACAGCTTTCCCCTCAAGAAGCCGTTCCCTAAGACAGTTCTTGTGGAATTGGCAAAGTGATATTTGGAAGCCCATTGAGGGCTATGGTGAAAAAGGAAATATCCTCAGATGAAATCTTGAAAGAAGCTTTCTGAGAAACTGCTTGGTGTTCTGTTAATTCATCTCTCAGAGTTACATCTGTATTTCGTGGATCTCTTTGCTAGCCTTATTTCTGTGGAATCTGAGAACAGATATTTCGGATCCCTTTGAAGACTATAGGACCAAAGGAAGTATCCTCCGATAACAAAGAGAAAGAAGCTTTCTGAGAAACTTCTTTGTGTTCTGTGAAATCATCTCACAGAGTTACAGCTTTCCCCTCAAGAAGCCTTTCGCTAAGACAGTTCTTGTGGAATTGGCAAAGTGATATTTGGAAGCCCATTGAGGGCTACGGTGAAAAAGGAAATATCCTCAGATGAAATCTGGAAAGAAGCTTTCTGAGAAACTGCTTAGTGTTCTGTTAATTCATCTAACAGAGTTACATCTGTATTTCATGGATCTCTTTGCTAGCCTTATTTCTGTGGAATCTGAGAACAGAAATTTCGGATCCCTTTGAAGAGTATAGGGCCAAAGGAAATATCCTCCAATTACAAAGAGATAGAAACTTTCTGAGAAATTTCTCTGTGTTCTTTGAAATCATCTCACAGAGTTACAGCTTTCCCCTCAAGAAGACTTTCGCTAAGACACTGCTTGTGGAATTGGAAAAGTGATATTTGGAAGCCCATAGAGTTCTATGGTGAAAAAGGAAATATCCTCAGATGAAATCAGGAAAGAAGCTTTCTGAGAAACTGCTTGGTGTTCTGTAAATTCATCTCTCAGAGTTACATCAGTATTTCGTGGATCTCTTTGCTAGCCTTATTTCTGTGGAATCTGAGAACAGATATTTCCGATCCCTTTGAAGACTATAGGGCCAAAGGAAGTATCCTCGAATAACAAAGAGAAAGAAGCTTTCTGAGAAACTTCTTTGTGTTCTGTGAAATCATCTCACAGAGTTACAGCTTTCCCCTCAAGTAGCCTTTTGCTAAGACAGTTCTTGTGGAATTGGCAAAGTGATATTTTGAAGCCCTTAGAGAGCTACAGAGAAAAAGGAAATATCCTCAGATGAAACCTACAATGAAGCTTTCTGAAAAACTGCTTGGTGTTCTGTTAGTTCATCTCAAATAGTTACATCTGTATTTCGTGGATCTCTTTGCTAGACTTATTTCTGTGGAATCTGAGAACAGATATCTCGGATCCCTTTGAAAACTTTAGGGCCAAAGTAAATATCCTCTGATAACAAACAGAAAGAAGCTTTCTGAGAAACTTCTTTGTGTTCTGTGAAATCATCTCACAAAGTTACAGCTTTCCCCTCTAGAAGCCGTTCGCTAAGACAGTTCTTTTGGAATTGGCAAAGTGATATTTGGAAGCCCATAGAGAGCTATGGTGAAAAAGGAAATATCCTCAGATGACATCTGGAAAAAAGCTTTCTGAGAAACTGCTTAGTGTTCTGTTAATTCATCTCACAGAGTTACATCTGTGTTTCGTGGATCTCTTTGCTAGCCTTATTTCTGTGGAATCTGAGAACAGATATTTCGGATCCCTTTGAAGACTATAGGGCCAAAGGAAATATCCTCCGATAACAAAGAGAAAGAAGCTTTCTGAGAAACTTCTTTGTGTTCTGTGAAATCATCTCACAGAGATACAGCTATCCCATCAAGAATCCTTTCGCTAAGACAGTTCTTGTGGAATTGGCAAAGTGATATTTGGAAGCCCATAGAGGTCTACGGTGAAAAAGGAAATATCCTCAGATGAAATCTGGAAAGAAGCTTTGTGAGAAACTGCTTGGTGTTCTGTTTCTTCATCTCACAGAGTTACATCTGCATTTCGTGGATCTCTTTCCTAGCCTTATTTTTAGGAATCTGAGAACAGATATTTCGGATCCCTTTGAAGACAATAGGGCAAAAGGAATTATCCTCCGATAACAAAGTGAAATAATCTTTCTGAGAAATGTCTTTGTGTTCTGTGAAATCATCTTACCGAGGTACAGCTTTCCCCTCAAGAAGCCTTTTGCTAAGACAGTTCTTGTGGAAATGGAAAAGTGATATTTGGAAGACAATAGAGGGCTATGGTGAAAAAGGAAATATCCTCAGATGAAACCTGGAAAGAAGCTTTCTGAAAAACTGCTTGGTGTTCTGTTAATTCATCTCACAGAGTTACATCTGTATTTCGTGGATCTCTCTGTTAGCCTTAATTCTGTGGAATCTGAGAACAGATATTTCGGTTCCCTTTGAAGACTATAGGGCCAAAGGAAATATCCTCCGATAACTAAGAGAAAGAAGCTTTCTGAGCAACTTCTTTGTGTTCTGTGAAATCATCTCACAGAGTTAAAGCTTTCCCCTCAAGGAGCCTTTCGCTAAGACAGTTCTTGTGGAATTGGCAAAGTGATATTTGGAAGCCCATAGAGGGCTATGGTGAAAAAGGAAATATCCTCAGATGAAATCTGGAAAGAAGCTTTCTGAGTAACTGCTTGGTGTTCTGTAAATTGTTCTCACTGAGTTACATCCGTATTTCTTGGATCTCTTTGCTAGCCTTATTTCTGTGGAATCTGAGAACAGATATTTCGGATCCCTTTGAAGACTGTAGGGCCAAAGGAAATATCCTCCGATAACAAAGAGAAAGAAGCTTTATGAGAAACTTCTTTGTGTTCTGTGAAATCATCTCACAGAGTTACAGCTTTCCCCTCAAGAAGCCTTTCGCTAAGACCGTTCTTGTGGAATTGGCAAAGTGATATTTGGAAGTCCATAGAGGGCTATGGTAAAAAGGAAATATCCTCAGATGAAATCTGGAAAGAAGGTTTCTGAGAAACTGCTTCGTGTTGTGTTAATTCATCTCACAGAGTTACATCTGTATTTCGTGGATCTCTTTGCTAGTCTTATTTCTGTGGATTCTGAGGACAGATATTTCGGATCCCTTTGAAGACTATAGGGCCAAAGGAAATATCCTCCGATAACAAAGAGAAAGAAGCTTTCTGAGAAACTTCTTTGTGTTCTGTGAAATCATCTCACAGAGTTACAGTTTCCCCTCAAGAAGCCTTTCTCTAAGACAGTTCTTGTGGAATTGGCAAAGTGATATTTGGAAGCCCATAGAGGGCTATGGTGAAAAAGGAAATATCCTCAGATGAAATCTGGAAAGAAGCTTTCTGAGAAACTGCTTCGTTTTCTGTTAATTCATCTCACAGAGTTACATCTGTATTTCGTGGATCTCTTTGCTCGCCTTATTTCTGTGGAATCTGAGAACAGATATTTCGGATCCCTTTGAAGACAATAGGGCCAAAGGAAATATCCTCCGATAACAAAGAGAAAGAAGCTTTCTGAGATATTTCTTTGTGTTCTGTGAAATCATCTTACAGACGTACAGCTTTCCCCTCAAGAAGCCTTTCGCTAAGACAGTTCTTGTGGAATTGGCAAAGTGATATTTGGAAGCGCATAGAGGGCTATGGTGAAACAGGAAATATCCTCAGATGAAATCTGGAAAGAATCTTTCTGAGAAACTGCTTAGTGTTCTGTTAATTCATCTCACAGAGTTACATCTGTATTTCGTGGATCTCTTTGCTAGCCTTGTTTCTGTGGAATCTGAGAACAGATATTTCGGATCCCTTTGAAGACTATAGGGCAAAAGGAAATATCCTCCGATAACAAAGAGAAAGAAGCTTTCTGAGAAATTTCTTTGTGTTCTGGAAATCATCTTACAGAGGTACAGCTTTCCCCTCCAGAAGCCTTTCGCTAAGACAGTTCTTGTGGAATTGGCAAAGTGATATTTGGAAGCGCATAGAGGGCTATGGTGAAAAAGGTAATATCCTCAGATGAAATCTGGAAAGAAGCTTTCTGAGAAACTGCTTACTTTTCTGTTAATTCATCTCACAGAATTACATCTGTATTTGGTGGATCTCTTTGCTACACTTATTTCTGTGGAATCTGAGAACAGATATTTCAGATCCCTTTGAAGACTGTACGGCCAAAGGAAATATCCTCCGATAACATAGAGAAAGAAGCTTTCTGAGATACTTCTTTGTGTTCTGTGAAATCATCTCACAGAGTTACAGCTTTCCCCTCAAGAAGCCTTTCTCTAAGACACTTCTTGTGGAATTGGTAAAGTGATATTTGGAAGCCCATAGAGGACTATGGTGAAAAAGGAAATATCCTCAGATGAAATCTGGAAGGAAGCTTTCTGAGAAACTGCTTAGTGTTCTGTTAATTCGACTCACAGAGTTACATCTGTATTTCGTGGATCTCTTTGCTAGCCT
The DNA here is from genome assembly GCF_037993035.2 of Macaca fascicularis. Taxonomy (NCBI): domain Eukaryota; kingdom Metazoa; phylum Chordata; class Mammalia; order Primates; family Cercopithecidae; genus Macaca; species Macaca fascicularis. The sequence continues at coordinate 42,878,530 of NC_088384.1, read as the reverse complement.
TATTTCTGTGGAATCTGAGAACAGATATTTCGGATCCCTTTGAAGACTATAGGGCCAAAGGAAATATCCTCCATAACAAAGAGAAAGAAGTTTTCTGAGAAACTTCTTTGTGTTCTGTGAAATCATCTCACAGAGTTACAGCTTTCCCCTCAAGAAGCCTTTCGCTGAGACCGTTCTTGTGGAATTGGCAAAGGGATATTTGGAAGCGCATAGAGGGCTATGGAGAAAAAAGGAAATATCCTCAGATGAAATCTGGAAAGAAGCTTTCTGAGAAACTGATTAGTGTTCTGTTAATTCATCTCACAGAGTTACATCTGTATTTCGTGGATCTCTTTGCTAGCCTTATTTCTGTGGAATCTGAGAACAGATATTTCGGATCACTTTGTAGACTATATTGCCAAAGGAAATATCCTCCAATAACAAAGATAAAGAAGCTTTCTGAGAAACTTCTTTGTGTTCTGTGAAGTCATCTCACAGAGATACAGCTTTGCCCTCAAGAAGCCTATCGCTAAGACAGTTCTTCTGGAATTGGCAAAGTGACATTTGGAAGTCCATACAGGGCTATGGTGAAAAAGGAAATATCCTCAGATGAAATCTGGAAAGAAGCTTTCTGAGAAACTGCTTCGTGTTGTGTTAATTCATGTCACAGAGTTACATCTGTATTTCGTGGATCTCTTTGCTAGCATTATTTCTGTGGAATCTGAGAACAGATATTTCGGATCCCTTTGAAGACTATAGGGCCAAAGGAAATATCCTGTGATAACTAAGAGAAAGAAGCTTTCTGAGAAACTTCTTTGTGTTCTGTGAAATCATCTCACAGAGTTACAGCTTTCCCCTCAAGAAGCCTTTCGCTAAGACAGTTCTTGTGGAATTGGCAAAGTGATATTTGGAAGCCCATAGAGGGCTATGGTGAAAAAGGAAATATCCTTAGATGAAATCTGGAAAGAAGCTTTCTGAGAAACTGCTTAGTGTTCTGTTAATTCATCTCACAGAGTTACATCTGTATATCGTGGATCCCTTTGCTAGCCTTATTTCTGTGGAATCTGAGAACAGATATTTCGGATCCCTTTGAAGACTATAGGGCAAAAGGAAATATCCTCCGATAACAAAGAGAAAGAAGCTTTCTGAGAAATTTCTTTGTGTTCTGTGAAATCATCTTAGAGAGGTACAGCTTTCCCCTCAAGAAGCCTTTCGCTAAGACAGTTCTTCTGGAATTGGCAAAGTGATATTTGGAAGCCCATAGAGGTCTATGGTGAAAAAGGAAATATCCTCAGATGAAATCTGGAAAGAAGCTTTGTGAGAAACTGCTTGGTGTTCTGTTTATTCATCTCACAGAGTTACATCTGCATTTCGTGGATCTCTTTGCTAGCCTTATTCTTAGGAATCTGAGAACAGATATTTCGGATCCCTTTGAAGACAATAGGGCAAAAGGAATTATCCTCCGATAACAAAGTGAAATAATCTTTCTGAGAAATGTCTTTGTGTTCTGTGAAATCATCTTACCGAGGTACAGCTTTCCCCTCAAGAAGCCTTTTGCTAAGACAGTTCTTGTGGAAATGGAAAAGTGATATTTGGAAGCCAATAGAGGGCTATGGTGAAAAAGGAAATATCCTCAGATGAAACCTGGAAAGAAGCTTTCTGAAAAACTGCTTGGTGTTCTGTTAATTCATCTCACAGAGTTACATCTGTATTTCGTGGATCTCTTTGTTAGCCTTAATTCTGTGGAATCTGAGAACAGATATTTCGGTTCCCTTTGAAGACTATAGGGCCAAAGGAAATATCCTCCGATAACTAAGAGAAAGAAGCTTTCTGAGCAACTTCTTTGTGTTCTGTGAAATCATCTCACAGAGTTAAAGCTTTCCCCTCAAGGAGCCTTTCGCTAAGACAGTTCTTGTGGAATTGGCAAAGTGATATTTGGAAGCCCATAGAGGGCTATGGTGAAAAAGGAAATATCCTCAGATGAAATCTGGAAAGAAGCTTTCTGAGTAACTGCTTGGTGTTCTGTAAATTGTTCTCACTGAGTTACATCCGTATTTCTTGGATCTATTTGCTAGCCTTATTTCTGTGGAATCTGAGAACAGATATTTCGGATCCCTTTGAAGACTATAGGGCCAAAGGAAATATCCTCCGATAATAAAGAGAAAGAAGCTTTCTGAGAAACTTCTTTGTGTTCTGTGAAATCATCTCACAGAGTTACAGCTTTGCCCTCAAGAAGCCTTTCGCTAAGACCGTTCTTGTGGAATTGGCAAAGTGATATTTGGAAGTCCATAGAGGGCTATGGTAAAAAGGAAATATCCTCAGATGAAATCTGGAAAGAAGCTTTCTGAGAAACTGCTTCGTGTTGTGTTAATTCATCTCACAGAGTTACATCTGTATTTCGTGTATCTCTTTGCTAGTCTTATTTCTGTGGATTCTGAGGACAGATATTTCGGATCCGTTTGAAGACTATAGGGCCAAAAGAAATATCCTCCGATAACAAAGAGAAAGAAGCTTTCTGAGAAACTTCTTTGTGTTCTGTGAAATCATCTCACAGAGTTACAGTTTCCCCTCAAGAAGCCTTTCGCTAAGACAGTTCTTGTGGAATTGGCAAAGTGATATTTGGAAGCCCATAGAGGGCTATGGTGAAAAAGGAAATATCCTCAGATGAAATCTGGAAAGAAGCTTTCTGAGAAACTGCTTCTTGTTCTGTTAATTCATCTCACAGAGTTACATCTGTATTTCGTGGATCTCTTTGTTAGCCTTATTTCTGTGGAATCTGAGAACAGATATTTCGGATCCCTTTGAAGACTATAGGGCCAAAGGAAATATCCTCCGATAACAAAGAGAAAGAAGCTTTCTGAGAAATTTCTTTGTGTTCTGTGAAATCATCTTAGAGAGGTACAGCTTTCCCCTCAAGAAGCCTTTCGCTAAGACAGTTCTTCTGGAATTGGCAAAGTGATATTTGGAAGCCCATAGAGGGCTATGGTGAAAAAGGTAATATCCTCAGATGAAATCTGGAAAGAAGCTTTCTGAGAAACTTCTTAGTGTTCTGTTAATTCATCTCACAGAGTTACATCTGTGTTTCGTGGATCTCTTTGCGAGCCTTATTTCTGTGGAATCTGAGAACAGATATTTCGGATCCCTTTGAAGACTATAGGGCAAAAGGAAATATCCTCCAATAACAAAGAGAGAGAAGCTTTCTGAGAAATTTCTTTGTGTTCTGTGAAATCATCTTACAGAGGTACACCTTTCCCCTCAAGAAGCCTTTCGCTAAGACAGTTCTTGTGGAATTGGCAAAGTGATATTTGGAAGCGCATAGAGGGCTATGGTGAAAAAGGTAATATCCTCAGATGAAATCTGGAAAGAAGCTTTCTGAGAAACTGCTTCGTGTTGTGTTAATTCATCTCACAGAGTTACATCTGTATTTCGTGGATCTCTTTGCTAGCCTTATTTCTGTGGAATCTGAGAACAGATATTTCGGATCCCTTTGAAGACTATAGGGCCAAAGGAAATATCCTCCGATAACAAAGAGAAAGAAGCTTTCTGAGAAACTTCTTAGTGTTCTGTGAAATCATCTCACAGAGTTACAGTTTCCCCTCAAGAAACCTTTCGCTAAGACAGTTCTTGTGGAATTGGCAAAGTGATATTTGGAAGCCCATAGAGGGCAATGGTGAAAAAGGAAATATCCTCAGATGAAATCTGGAAAGCAGCTTTCTGAGAAACTGCTTGGTGTTCTGTTAATTCATCTCACAGAGTTACATCTGTATTTCGTGGATCTCTTTGCTAGCCTTATTTCTGTGGAAGCTGAGAACAGATATTTCGGATCCCTTTGAAGACTATAGGGCCATAGGAAATATCATCCAATAACAAAGAGAAAGAAGCTTTCTGAGAAATTTCTTTCTGTTTTGTGAAATCATCTCACAGATTTACAGCTTTCCCCTCAAGAAGCCTTTCGCTAAGACAGTTCTTGTGGAATTGGCAAAGTGATATTTGGAATCCCATAGAGGGCTATGGTGAAAAAGGAAATATTCTCAGATGTAATCTGGAAAGAAGCTTTCTGACAAACTGCTTAGTGTTCTGTTAATTCATCTCACAGAGTTACATCTGTATTTCGTGGATCTCTTTGCTAGACTTATTTCTGTGGAATCTGAGAAAAGATATTTCGGATCCCTTTGAAGACTATAGGGCCAAAGGGAATATCCTCCGATAACAAAGAGAAAGAATCTTTCTGAGAAACTTCTCTGTGTTCAGTGAAATCATCTCACAGAGTTACAGCTTTCCCCTCAAGAAGCCTTTCGCTAAGACAGTTCTTGTGCAATTGGCAAAGTGATATTTGGAAGCCCATAGAGGGCTATGGTGAAAAAGGAAATATCCTCAGATGAAATCTGGAAAGAATCTTTCTGAGAAACTGCTTAGTGTTCTGTTAATTCATCTCAGAGAGTTACATCTGTATTTCTTGGATCTCTTTGCTAGCCTTATTTCTGTGGAATCTGAGAACAGATATTTCGGATCCCTTGGAAGAATATAGGGCCAAAAGAAATATCCTCCGATAACAAAGAGAAAGAAGCTTTCTGAGAAACTTCTTTGTGTTCTGTGAAATCATCTCACAGAGTTACAGCTTTCCCCTCAAGAAGCCTTTCGCTAAGACCATTCTTGTGGAATTGGCAAAGTGATATTTGGAAGTCCATAGAGGGCTACGGTGAAAAAGGAAATATCCTCAGATGAAATCTGGAAAGAAGCTTTCTGAGAAACTGCTTAGTGTTCTGTTAATTCATCTCACAGAGTTACATCTGTATTTCGTGGATCTCTTTGCTAGCCTTATTTCTGTGGAATCTGAGAACAGATATTTCGGATCCCTTTGAAGACTATAGGGCCAAAGGAAATATCCTTCAATAACAAAGAGAAAGAAGCTTTCTGAGAAACTTCTTTGCGTTCTGTGAAGTCATCTCACAGAGTTACAGCTTTGCCCTCAAGAAGCCTATCGCTAAGACAGTTCTTGTGGAATTGGCAAAGTGACATTTGGAAGTCCAAACAGGGCTATGGTGAAAAAGGAAATATCCTCAGATGAAATCTGGAAAGAAGCTTTCTGAGAAACTGCTTCGTGTTGTGTTAATTCATCTCACAGAATTACATCTGTATTTCGTGGATCCCTTTGCTAGCCTTATTTCTGTGGAATCTGAGAACAGATATTTCGGATCCCTTTGAAGACTATAGGGCAAAAGGAAATATCCACCGATAAAAAAGAGAAGGAAGCTTTCTGAGAAATTTCTTTGTGTTCTGTGAAATCATCTTACAGAGGTACAGCTTTCCGCTCAAGAAGCCTTTCGCTAAGACAGTTCTTGTGGAATTGGCAAAGTGATATTTGGAAGCGCATAGAGGGCTCTGATGAAAAAGGTAATATCCTCAGATGAAATCTGGAAAGAAGCTTTCTGAAAAACTGCTTACTGTTCTGTTAATTCATCTCACAGAATTACATCTGTATTTGGTGGATCTCTTTGCTACACTTATTTCTGTGGAATCTGAGAACAGATATTTCGGATCCCTTTGAAGACTATAGGACCAAAGGAAATATCCCCCGATAACAAAGAGAATGAAGCTTTCTGAGATACTTCTTTGTGTTCTGTGAAATCCTCTCACAGAGTTACAGCTTTCCCCTCAAGAAGCCTATCGCTAAGACAGTTCTTGTGGAATTGGCAAAGTGACATTTGGAAGTCCATACAGGGCTATGGTGAAAAAGGAAATATCCTCAGATGAAATCTGGAAAGAAGCTTTCTGAGAAACTGCTTCGTGTTGTGTTGATTCATGTCACAGAGTTACATCTGTATTTCGTGGATCTCTTTGCTAGCATTATTTCTGTGGAATCTGAGAACAGATATTTCGGATCCCTTTGAAGACTATAGGGCCAAAGGAAATATCCTGCGATAACTAAGAGAAAGAAGCTTTCTGAGAAACTTCTTTGTGTTCTGTGAAATCATCTCACAGAGTTACAGCTTTCCCCTCAAGAAGCCTTTCGCTAAGACAGTTCTTGTGGAATTGGCAAAGTGATATTTGGAAGCCCATAGAGGGCTATGGTGAAAAAGGAAATATCCTTAGATGAAATCTGGAAAGAAGCTTTCTGAGAAACTGCTTAGTGTTCTGTTAATTCATCTCACAGAGTTACATCTGTATTTCGTGGATCCCTTTGCTAGCCTTATTTCTGTGGAATCTGAGAACAGATATTTCGGATCCCTTTGAAGACTATAGGGCCAAAGGAAATATCCTCCGATAACAAAGAGAAAGAAGCTTTCTGAGAAATTTCTTTGTGTTCTGTGAAATCATCTTAGAGAGGTACAGCTTTCCCCTCAAGAAGCCTTTCGCTAAGATAGTTCTTGTGGAATTGGCAAAGTGATATTTGGAAGCCCATAGAGGGCTATGGTGAAAAAGGTAATATCCTCAGATGAAATCTGGAAAGAAGCTTTCTGAGAAACTGCTTCGTGTTGTGTTAATTCATCTCACAGAATTACATCTGTATTTGGTGGATCTCTTTGCTTCACTTATTTCTGTGAAATCTGAGAACAGATATTTCGGATCCATTTGAAGACTATAGGGCCAAAGGAAATATCCTCCGATAACAAAGAGAAAGAAGCTTTCTGAGATACTTCTTTGTGTTCTGTGAAATCATCTCACAGAGTTACAGTTTCCCCTCAAGAAACCTTTCGCTAAGACAGTTCTTGTGGAATTGGCAAAGTGATATTTGGAAGCCCATAGAGGGCAATGGTGAAAAAGGAAATATCCTCAGATGAAATCTGGAAAGAAGCTTTCTGAGAAACTGCTTCGTGTTGTGTTAATTCATCTCACAGAATTACATCTGTATTTCGTGGATCCCTTTGCTAGCCTTATTTCTGTGGAATCTGAGAACAGATATTTCGGATCCCTTTGAAGACTATAGGGCAAAAGGAAATATCCACCGATAAAAAAGAGAAAGAAGCTTTCTGAGAAATTTCTTTGTGTTCTGTGAAATCATCTTACAGAGGTACAGCTTTCCCCTCAAGAAGCCTTTCGCTAAGACAGTTCTTGTGGAATTGGCAAAGTGATATTTGGAAGCGCATAGAGGGCTATGATGAAAAAGGTAATATCCTCAGATGAAATCTGGAAAGAAGCTTTCTGAAAAACTGCTTACTGTTCTGTTAATTCATCTCACAGAATTACATCTGTATTTGGTGGATCTCTTTGCTACACTTATTTCTGTGGAATCTGAGAACAGATATTTCGGATCCCTTTGAAAAATATAGGGCCAAAGGAAATATCCTCCGATAACAAAGAGAATGAAGCTTTCTGAGATACTTCTTTGTGTTCTGTGAAATCCTCTCACAGAGTTACAGCTTTCCCCTCAAGAAGCCTATCGCTAAGACAGTTCTTGTGGAATTGGCAAAGTGACATTTGGAAGTCCATACAGGGCTATGGTGAAAAAGGAAATATCCTCAGATGAAATCTGGAAAGAAGCTTTCTGAGAAACTGCTTCGTGTTGTGTTGATTCATGTCACAGAGTTACATCTGTATTTCGTGGATCTCTTTGCTAGCATTATTTCTGTGGAATCTGAGAACAGATATTTCGGATCCCTTTGAAGACTATAGGGCCAAAGGAAATATCCTGCGATAACTAAGAGAAAGAAGCTTTCTGAGAAACTTCTTTGTGTTCTGTGAAATCATCTCACAGAGTTACAGCTTTCCCCTCAAGAAGCCTTTCGCTAAGACAGTTCTTGTGGAATTGGCAAAGTGATATTTGGAAGCCCATAGAGGGCTATGGTGAAAAAGGAAATATCCTTAGATGAAATCTGGAAAGAAGCTTTCTGAGAAACTGCTTAGTGTTCTGTTAATTCATCTCACAGAGTTACATCTGTATTTCGTGGATCCCTTTGCTTGCCTTATTTCTGTGGAATCTGAGAACAGATATTTCGGATCCCTTTGAAGACTATAGGGCCAAAGGAAATATCCTCCGATAACAAAGAGAAAGAAGCTTTCTGAGAAATTTCTTTGTGTTCTGTGAAATCATCTTACAGACGTCCAGCTTTCCCCTCAAGAAGCCTTTCGCTAAGACAGTTCTTGTGGAATTGGCAAAGTGATATTTGGAAGCGCATAGAGGGCTATGGTGAAAAAGGTAATATCCTCAGATGAAATATGGAAAGAAGCTTTCTGAGAAACTGCTTACTGTTCTGTTAATTCATCTCACAGAATTACATCTGTATTTGGTGGATCTCTTTGCTACACTTATTTCTGTGGAATCTGAGAACAGATATTTCGGATCCCTTTGAAGACTATAGGGCCAAAGGAAATATCCTCCGATAACAAAGAGAAAGAAGCTTTCTGAGATACTTCTTTGTGTTCTGTGAAATCATCTCACAGAGTTACAGCTTTCCCCTCAAGAAGCCTTTCGCTAAGACACTTCTTGTGGAATTGGTAAAGTGATATTTGGAAGCTCATAGAGGGCTATGGTGAAAAAGGAAATATCCTCAGATGAAATCTGGAAAGAAGTTTTCTGAGAAACTGCTTAGTGTTCTGTTAATTCATCTCA